>NC_139218.1:142706260-143906260 GCF_055691185.1 Crinia signifera | reverse complement strand
CCTGGCGGCGAAATCTTTAACAACCACCTGTCCGTGGTAATCTGTTTCCAGGAGATTAAGGCATGGAAAAGACAGGGAGGCGGAAACACTGGCATGTGACTCACCATATCCTCTGTCTTTCTTAGGACAGGGAGCGTTGGAGGGTCCTGGACCTCTTGCGACTCATGTCCTGGAGTAGCTTCCTCTGGGAGCTCTGTGGGTGCCACGTTGCTCTCAGACCGAACCGCTGGCTCCAGAGCTGTTTAGAAGGCTGGTGGCCCTTAAGGTCTGCAAGGATTTACGGGCTTTGTAACGGAGGCTGACCTAATCTATAAAGTCGGGCCCAAAAAGGTCTGAGTCTACCAGGTTGGGAACTTCTACAGGTCTGGGTGTGACGTCAGTTAAGCCTGCAGTCACTTGCCAGCAAGTTCTGCGGGTATTAAGGTGCCCATACAAGGTACAATTACTGTATACAATATTGTATAAGTAATTGTACACAATATTGTATACAATATCGCATTGCATAGGTTTTGCAATGCAATGAGATGAGATGAGATCTAGTACAAAAAGTATGTGCAGCACATACTTTTTGTGCTGTGCAATGAGATGTGTGACGGGAGCACCCATCTGATCACACATAACAATTGTACAGTTTATGGACACCTTTAGATATAAAGTCGAAAGTTTGTCCTATCATAAGCATAACCCTACTAACTGCCTTTAAAAGGGCCATTTTTGAGCCTATTAGGGAGTCCCGGGAACCTGCCAGTACCCCTTCTTTTTCTGCCTTATCCAGTACGTACTGGCAGTATCTGCTCCTTTTACTGGACATTCCTAAGTAGCTTATCTGTAGAGCCACAGAAAAAAGTTCTGGGATAAAATCCTGCGCTTAGGGGCAAGCTCGAACCTGTACGGTGAGTGTGTCACCAAACACACCAAATGTGACAATGGAAAAGGGAAATACCGACAGGATTTTCAAGCACTCCTTCTATTTATGTAGCCAGATGTCACTCCGTCCCAGATGTCCCTGATGGTGACTCATGTGACATGGAAGGAAAGAAAACCACATATAGTGTGATACCCTTAGGTATGGTTTCTAGCACAAATGGATTCTATATGTTGAGAACCGTACCCTGTGTGGTGGTCCACTAAATGAATGGTGGACAAATTGCGCTCAAATTTGAGGGAGTAGTACACCTCTTGTTACCTCCTCAGACTCCCAGTCTACTAGGCATAAGCTCCTCTTTTTATGAGAGTGAGCTGGAGACTGCATTCTGAGCTGACTGGTCCTTCTATGTGAATAAAGGTTTAGTGTATGAATACACAAAGTGGTAAGACCCCTTCACCAGCACAGTGAGGTAGAGAAATATTACGTCCCTACTATGGAGGTGGCGTCTCCTCTTCTCCGCCTCCGTAACCAGGGGTAGGAATACTCAAAGCTCTCCCTGAGGGCTATATTCAGGTCTCTATCTTTTCTTCTCCCTGTATATGGGCTTGCTTCCCCGGTGTGTCAAGCCGTGGTAGTCAAACAGGGATATAAAGCACAAGTAGGACCAAATATAGTGTAGTATTTAATATAAGAAATTCCAATAAAAGACACAAAATTACAGTCTAAAAACAGCCAATGGGGTGTAGGGGCAGAAAGTGGGCAATTACCCTGTGTGGTGGAGAACTGGGTTTAGGCAGCTCTCTAAACTCGCATCAGGGCAATGAGTCTCTCAGGCAGGTACCGGTTCCCTCTCCTGAGATCCAGATGGTAGGAAGTGTCCACCTTGCAGTCCCCAAACACTTTCCCCGGCTTCCCCCAAAGCGTTTCCAACTCCACTGAGGTCTTTTTCAAGGAGTGTGTGCTCTGAAGTTCTGGGTCGGTTTTTATCCTCTGGATGCCCAATCCAGAGGTCTCAAGCTCCCCATGTGATCGGCGTGTCATCTTCCGGGTTCCGGAGGTATCTGGATGTCTCTTCTGCCACACTTCCAGTGGGCGCGTGCCCCACTTCCGGTATACGTGTGGTGATGTTATTTCTCTCCTGCAGTCAGGCGTAGCATGTTGTCATTCATCCCCCCCGCTCCCGGAGTGTCAGATTATGTCTTCTCCTCCTTTTACAAGGTGCGCTCTGATTGCTTGTCTGTGAATGAAGCTCCGGGCGCCATCTTTGTTTTGGGAAGGATGTGCCAGCACGTCCTTCTATGTGCACGATACTGTGCATACTGCTGGTCAGAGGCAGGAAATATGTGCCGGCGTGGGCAGGTAAATGTGGTCTACTAAGGAATTCCAAGGTATTCCTAGCACAGACAATACCTGGAAATGAGACATTTTTGCGTAAACAGGCATATCTTAGAGAAACATGTGTGTGTTTCTTTTTGGCAGTGCACTTTCTCATTACCTTCTGAGAATATGCAGGAGGAGAAATAGACTCTGCTTCCAGACTAAGCACTCCTTCTTCCTCAGATATTCCCTGCTGTCCGCAGACCTGGCAGGGTAAATATGCCTCAGTCTTTTAAACACTATATCCTCCTCAGATGAGGAGGAGTCAGAAATAACTGAGAGGTGACTGAGAGGTGGGGACTGCAGGAGAGTGTCTGTAGCAGCGACACAGAGTCCTCATTCTTCAGCGCTGAGGTAAAATATGACCTCAGGGAGGCGGGCCTGACCTTTTGTGCACGTGACCAGTGTGCCTGTGCGCGTCAACCACGCATGTGCTCGTGCTCAGGGCCGCCGAGAGGTTTGCCAGGCACAGATAAAATTTCGGGGTGTGGCCTAATCATGGGAGGTGGATTAGGCCACTCCCCCAAAATGTTTAGGGGTGTGTGAAAAAATACTCTCAAGTCGAGGGGGCAGTGTTATTGTCCCCCCCTCAGCAGTAGCAGCAGCACACCTACCACGCTGTCAGTGAGATGCTCATGCTGAGCCTGCTGTCATATGTGTAGGTGTGTGCTGCGGCTGCTGCCCAGGAGGGACAGAGGGGGAAAGGGGGGTCAAACAAGGGCCCCCACCCCTCCAACAAGCCCAGGTCTGGGTAATTAGTACCCGCTCCCGCCCTCTCGGCGGCCCTGCTCGCGCGTCCAGGATGCGCCTGCACTTCTCAGCAGCTCCTGTGGTCCAGAGCCCCCTCTCCCTGGCTGTGTGAAGGTATGTGAAGTTTTTTCCTTCACTATTCCTATAGATCAGAGGTTCTCAAACTATTTTGCACTGGGACCCCATCAGACAATAAAAATAATTACAGGACCCCAGCAAGTTACTGCAGAAGGTCATGTGATGACCTTCTGCAGTAACTTGCTGGGGTCCTGTAATTATTTTTATGTGATCACATGTGTAGTCAGCAGACAGCACATACATGGAAGCATTGTGGAGGAACCAAGTGATGTGAGAAGTCTAAAGTAACAAACTCCTTAAATCACTGACTGAGATTAGAAAAGTCATCAGCCTGATGGTCAGCAACATTGAGTCGCGACCCCATACTGAGAGGACCGGGACCCACTTTGGGGTCAGGACCCACAGTTTGAGTACCGCTGCTATAGATTGTAAGCTTGCAGCAGGGCCCTCTTACCTCCTAGTCTGTCTGTTGTTACCCAGTTTGTTTTATCACTGTCTACTATTGTAAAGTGCAACGGAATCTGCTGCGCTATATAAGAAACTGTAAATATTATTAATAATAATAATAATAATAATAATAATACCTTCACAGCGGTGAAGGTATTATTACCTATTGTTTGTCGGGAGGTCATTTTTAAAGCTACAATGGCCACACAAATGTAGGAACAGAACTTTGGATCAATGGAAGGAGTTTGCCTGGTTCAATTAATCCAATTTTTGGGGGGCAACCTGTGACTGTTTTGGTCAATGTTGGGAAAGTCATTCATGCATGTCAATGTTAATTTGATGCCACCCACCTAAACATAGTTACCAAAAAACATTACATCCAATTATGCCAATGGTATTTTTAGATGGAAGTGGCCTTTTTCATCAGGATAATGCACACTACACAGATTGTTCAAGAATTAGAATGGTTGGAGGAACAAACAGAAGAGTTATAGTTTTTGCCTTGACCTCCATATGCTTCAGCTCTCAATTCAATCCAGCAAGTGGGATTCACGGAGGCTCAACCTTTACAACTTGCAGCTGTTAAAGGATCAGTTTTAAGCATCTTTTAGAGTCCATGTCTTGGAGGGTCAGAGCTGTTTAGGTGACATATGGAGAAGCTGCAGACTGTTAGGCATCGTCTACATATCTATCTGTCTGTCTATCTATCTACATCTTGATTACAAATACTGTATGTCTTTTTCAGTGTGAAAATGTGTCCAAGTCTAAGGTCCAGATGTACTAAGCTTCAAAAGTGATAAAATGGAGAGTGTTAAAACAACAGCCAATCAGCTTCTAACTGCCATGCTATGGGCTGTGTTTGAAAAATGACAGGTAGGAGCTGATTGGTTGGTGGTTTCTCACTCTCCATTTTATCACTTTTCGAGGCTTAGTACATCTCCCTATGTGAGACCATTAATCTACAGCGATGTTGGCATTCTGTGTGACTGATTGCTTGGTTACATTGTCTAAGTAGTCATAATTACTTTTTTTCCCATAATATTAGTGATGTTTCATTTAAACTCATCTATACATTTACCAGACACAGATTCAGAAAAGCCCAGTAACGCAGTGGGTGACTGGGAGTAGGTGACAAAGAGCGGCAGTTTATGACAGGCTGTGCATTACGGAGAGAGGCAATGGGTGACAGAAAGTGAATGATGGATATAGGAAGTGGGTGACAGAGAGAGGATAATGGAGAAAGGCAGTGGGTATCAGGGAATGAGTGACAGAGAGAGTCTCTGTGTGACAGGAAATGGGTGGAAGAGAAAATCAGAGTGGGTTATGGAAGAGGAATTGGCTGTACCAGGAGTAGTACAAATTATATACTGTAACAATTTACTTACCTGGTCCTAGAAGTGCAGCACATGAAAGGTGAACCCTCCTTCAGTCTGATGACTTTAGTCAAAGTGGAGTTAGGGTTGGAGCAATAGGCAGAGGAGAGGGGAGAAGCTGGGAAGATAGGGGATCACAGCAAGTTGAAGCTGAACCTCATTCAAGGAACTGGCGACCAACAACGGGGAGTAGGGACTGATGGGAATTGGTGGCATGTGAGTCAGTCTGATCTTTTGTAATACTACCAGCTCCTTCTCTGAACCTAGGTCCCAGTAAGCCTGCCCCACATGCTGGTACTTGTAGAACCACAAGTACCAGCATGTGGGACATTATATGGTACCTAAAATCCACCTGTAAAGGCAATATTAAAATAACCACACAACATAACACTGATTGTTTTAAAACTTTATTTCTCGGGACACTTCACCTGGGGCAGCAACCTTTAAGCTCTTTTACATGGCCACCACCAGGGGCGTAACTAGAACTTTGTGGGCCCCATAGCAAAATCTAGAAAGGGCCCCCACCCCATTGTCACTACAATGCAAGAGAAAGGAAGGGGTATGAGTGGGAGTGAGAGAGGTGTGGCCTCACGGGATGTGCAGTTTGCAGCCTACAAATGCAACTTGGTGAAGGAAGCGTAATACTTATATTTAAGCGTATAAGCGTAATTATATATTTTTATTAGTAGTGTCTCTTACAATTTTAGTAGTAGGCAGTGGGTAATAGGGGGAAGAGAGAGCGGGTTACAAATGGCAGATTAGATGGGCCAAGTGCTTTTTATCTGCCATCGAATTCTGTTTCTTTGTTACAAGTAGATGGTGACGGAGAAGCAGTGGGGGACAGAGAGATGGCTGCAGGGAGAGCTTCACAGGGAGAAGTTGGTAATAGGCAGAGACAGAATAATACAGAATACTTGAAAGGAAGAGGCAAATGATGACTGTGAAATAAGAGAGATTTAGAGGGGAGAGGAAGGGTGAGGCGGGAGAGCGAGTGGGAGAGGAGGAGGAGAGAAAGGAGTGGGAGAGAAGGAAAAGACACAGAAGGAAAGGGGGAGGGGAGAGAGTATAGCAATAGGGGTGAGGGGGGAGAAAGAGAGAATGAGAATGGTTTTAGGCCCACAGATTACTGTATTTGATTGGCTTGGTAAACTCTGCTCTTGGTACAGTTAAAAGCATGTTGCAGCTCAATGTCATATCAAAAGTCTAAAAAAAGAAAGAAATCTACCAGATAACAAATACATGAGTAAGAACGAAAGAAAAGCACATACTGTACAATAGTGATTTCAGGACAGCAGCTGTAGGTAAGTAAATATTTGTTACTTAATGGAGATAAAATTTTATAAGGAAAAAGGAAAATAATGATTGGGTGGGAAGAGGGTGAAGCATACTGTTGTAAGGGGTGGGTACTATATAACGCTAGTCTGACAACACAAGATTATTTATAAATAGTAAGATATTCAGCAATGACAACAAAGATGTGGCCATTTGAAGTTAGAATAAATTACAAAGAACACTACCCATCACATATATATAACAAAGGGCATGTGTCACATTTCCTTAGCCTCAGTGTGGAGTAAGAGAGAGCATCTCTGACCTGCAGCAAGTGAGCTGCTCGTCTCACTGTGCCTGGTTCTGGGCATGGTAGCAGCCTGGCAGGCTCTGTAGAGGGCAGTCCCATGATCCTAGCCCTAGTGGCAACAGGTGTATAAGAGCCCTATGCTGTTAGCTGAGGATCCACTTTTACCAGGGATACCAGAATTTTAAAAATCGGCCCTGGGGAACTGGTGATATCCAACTTCAAAGCAGCAGTCCACATCTGACCTGTTAATTGCAATTCCCAGTCATATTTCTCAGGTTCTCTCTGACAGAGTTTTTCTGAGAGTATACTCCAAAATCTGGGACTCTCCCCTTTCTGTCGTCACCAGAGGCTTGTCTCTTCTCATGCCCAGAACCAGAGATATCAGCCTTCCAGCAGCCGGTCCCTCTTCCAGCTCCAAATGTCTGGTGTACAGTTTTATATTTTGTCAATGGATTGCTTTGGCTCCTGATCTCTGATCCCCAAGTTCCCAGCACCTCCTGAAAGTTGGGACTCTAGATTTTTATTAGAGATGAGCGGGTCCAGGTCTCCGGGATCCGACAGATCCGAACATTGTGATCCGAGTCAGGATCCGAGCCGGCTCGGGAGTTCCCACCTGAATTCCGGACCGTGAATTCCGGACTGTGTCCAGTGTCCAGGGGCTGTGTCCAGTGTCCAGGGGCTGTGTCCATTGTCCAGGGGCTGTGTCCATTGTCCAGGGGCTGTGTCCATTGTCCAGGGGCTGTGTCCATTGTCCAGGGACTGTGTCCATGGTGATGGCTGTATCCAGTGTAACGGGCTGTGTCCAGCATGACAGCATATATCTAGTGTCCAGTGTGATGGACTATATCCAGTGTCCAGTGTGATGGACTATATCCAGTGTCCAGTGTGACGGACTATATCCAGTGTCCAGTGTAACGGGCTGTGTCCAGTGTCCAGTGTGATGGCCTATATCCAGTGTCCAGTGTGACGGCATATATCCATTGTCCAGTGTGGCGGCATATATCCATTGTCCAGTGTGACGGCATATATCTAGTGTCCAGTGTGACGGCATATATCTAGTGTCCAGTGTGACAGACTATATCCAGTGTCCTGTGTAACGGGATGTGTCCAGTGTGACGGCCTATATCCATTGTCCATTGTGAAGTGATCAAAATTGACTAGAAATGAGTGGAAATTAATGTTGTTGAGCTTAATAATACTTTAGGGGCAAAAACAGGCCCAAAATCTGTTATTTTAGCAATTTTTAGCATTAAAAAAAAAATCCAGATCCAAAACCAAAACCCACAAGGGTGGTTTTGCCAAAACCAATCCAGATCCAAAACATGAAGGGAGATCCAGATCCAAAACCCGAAAAAGTGCCCATCGCTCATCTCTAGTTTTTATACTATTGAAGGCTAAGAAATCTATTTCCAGATAATGGCGATATCTGCAGTCAAACAAGCTGCCCTTCCACCGGAAAATGGCGAATATTAAGCCCACTCCATTATCCAACCCTCCCCTGCATATAAAACACCCCTACCTCCCTGGAAGTCATTTACAAGGGACCCTTCATTCAGCTCAGTGCCCCCTTCCACATGTTAGTGTTCACCCTCCCACCACCTGTGCAGTAAAGGAGTAATTAGCAGAAGTTACTGCTCCAGGTTCTACATGTTGAATGGAAGATAGAGCAGCCCCTGCCACCTGTGTGACATCAAAGCTGCTGCTGATAGCACCCCCCACCCCTAGGAGGGGAGAGTGGGTAAGAGCCCCAGTGCATTGCTTTGCCCAGGGGCCCACACTGCTGTTAAGACTGCCCTGGATGGAGCTGCAGTTCCATTCACAGAGAATAAGATGTGTGTGCGCCCTATTCGCAGCAATAGAGCACGCAAGCTTCTCACACGCACTGGCATCCTATTCTCGGTTAATGGTTCAGCTCCATATATACAGTATATCCATCCACCGCTGGATTAGTGGAGCATTATCCACCCAGTGGTAGAGATGCAGTATGTTGGTGTGTATGCAGTATGTTGGCGTGTCTCAACGTGCCTTCAACAGTGGCATGCCAAAACCCACGTCTAGGCACGCTGTCAAGAAGAATAATAGTGGCTCCATCTGCAGCTTGGCTTTGAGTAGAAAGAAACTAAACATTTCAGCACACAATGTATGTACAATAAAGGAAATTACACATGATTAGAACATGTTGGATGCTAATCGATAAGACGCAAAAAAAAAAAAGTTCAAATTAAAAAATGAGCAGCCTCCCCACATTACGGATGCTGTAATGATTAGCATTACTGCCTCACAGCACTGAGGTCATGGATTCGATTCCCACCATGGCTCTAACTGTGCAGAGTTTCTATATTCTCCCCTTACTTGCGTGGGTTTGCTCCGGTCTCCTCCCACAATCCAAAAATATACTGGTAGGCTTATTGGCTCTCAATAATTTAACCCTAGAATCCTTGAATGTCTGTGTGTGTGTGTGTGTGTACATGTGGTAGGGAACAGAGGCGTAACTCTGGGAGGCAATGGAGTCATCTGCCACTGGGCTCCTGCTCCTCTCCTCCCCTGCAAATTTAAATCAGTTAATTGAAAGCCTTCAATATAGCTTCTGTGGTTGACTTCCCCTCCTAGTAGGACCACACTCTCTCTATTTTAAGCATAACATACATACATGCATACTTACACACATGCATAAATATATTTATGTAAGGTGCTGTGTGTGTGTGTGTGGGGGGGGGGGGCACCAATATTTATCTTGCCTCCAGGTAACTGGGGTGAACTTACACCACTGGTAGGGAATATAGATTGTAAGCTCCACTGGGGCAGGGACTGATGTGAATGTTCAGATATTCCTGTAAAGCGCTGCGGAATATGTGTGCGCTATATAAGAAACTGTTAAGAAATAAAAATTAATAAATTACTGATTTTGACTACTTATTACACACCTTCTTCAAGCACTGTCTTGGCCACCTTGTCATAGAGAATTGCACGTGCAAGTCGCCTGGATGCACATTGCAAGAAGTTATTCATGAGGATGTAAAAAGGAGCGAGTTGCACCCCTCCTCCTTGAGGAACAACTAGAACATGGGAGAAACATACAAAATCTTGAGGCCAATTGAGAAAAAAGCTAAATGCACTATTTTTCAGGTCACTTTTGACAATTTATAATATATATCCTATAAAAAAAGAGGGTTAATTTTTGTTGTATATGCCAATAGTTAATAGTTAAGGCTGCATTTTTACAAACTGATTATTTCTTCATTTGAGCTGAGTAATAAGTTTCGCAAGGAATTTAAAGAACCCTTGGGGATTCTCTAGCTCTTTGTGTTTCCTATTTTGTTACTTACATTTCTAATTTGTTCTGACATGCTCAGGTCTCAGACTGAAATATTTCATATTATTTTCATCACGTACATATTTGTTATACTGTATCAATAAACTACAATCACAGCAAAACAAATCAGTTCGTGAGAGGCCTTCTGACTTGGACTCAAGTTGATAATGATGAACTCTGTCTCCAAGATGCATCATTGTAGGCTAAAAGCATACCTTCGTTTGTTTAAAAAGATCTTCATGCCGAGGCATCTAAATGTTTATTTTCAATTTCATGTTTCATAAAACTAGCAAACCTCCAATTTAGCATTAATCTGGATCCATTGTTATTTGCTAATTATGGCTTTACATGAAACATAAACCCAGCCACTATATTCCTGGAACAGGCACTTCTGGCTGTGCTCCATTATGGATTACGGTTACTGTACTTCACTCATCATACAAAGCCTGCCCTGTAACATATGTGTGCTAAGACTGTATCACACTTCTATACAGACTGCATAAGCCTGCCACTGTAGTGACAAGCTACCATATATACTCGAGTATAAGCCTACTTTTTCAGAACATTTTTTATGCTGAAAAAGCCCCCCTCGGCTTATACTCGAGTGAGGGTCCCACTTGAGTCAATACGTTTTCCCAGTTTTTTTGTTGTAAAATTAGGTGCCTCGGCTTATATTCGAGTCGACTTATACTCGAGTATGTACAGTATGTTGACACCCACATTACCCAGATAAGCAGCCCCACCACTGGTATATTATGCATTATATTATATCCTACAAACCCACACAAAGTATACTATTTCCATTTCCGGTACTTGTGACTTATCTGGGCGCCCGATTTTCTTCATCGCACCTAAAAATCGCGTCAAATCGCATCGCATACAATCAGATTGCATGCGATGCGATTTGACGCGATTTGCCTTGATTTGCCTTGATTTGCCGCGATTTTAATATGTGAAGGCACCCAGATGCCTGTTTCATATGTGAAATGGCCCCCCAGACCCCATTTTTAATTGTATACCCACCCTGATGGCTAAATGCCCCCCATTGTTAGCGCCACCCCACTATCAACGCCAACCCGAAGTGTGGCGAGCGCAGCGAGCCCGCGAGGGGCGGCGGTACGCGAGGGGCGGCGGTACGCGTCCTCAGACCTTTTCAAACCCTCACTATACACGTTCGGCGTGGAGTTGATTTTATATAGTGTGGTGAGCGCAGCGAGCCACCGAGCCCGAAGCGTGGTGAGCGCAGCGAGCCCCGCGAGGAGACGCGGATACCTGTGAAGCCCGCGAGGGGACGCGTATAGCTGTGAAGGTATCCACGTCCGCTCGCCACGCTTCGGGCTCGGTGGCTCGCTGCGCTCGCCACACTATATTACAACAAATCCACGCCGACGTGGATAGTGGGGGTATGAAAAGGTTGGAGGACGCGTACCGCCGCCCCTCGCGGGCTCGCTGCGCTCGCCATGCTTCGGGTTGGTGTTGATAGTGGGGTGGCTTTAACAATGGGGGTCATTTAGCCATCAGGGTGGGTATACAATTAAAAATGGAGTCTGGGGGCCATTTCACATATGAAACAGGCATCTGGGTGCCTGTACATATTAAAATCGCATCAAATCGCATCAAATCGCATGCAATACAATAGCATACAATGCAACGCGATTTTCTCTTCAAGGGAATTTCAAGGGAAATCGCACCAAATCGCATGCTTAGGGTACTGGCATACAATTTCAACATCGGGCAACCAGATAAGTCACAAGTACCCCATTTCCTATACCACACATTTCCTGAACCCATAACCTATCTTGGATTATGCTGCTGAGAGGAATATTGGGCTGGACCAGTGGGAATCCCCTGCGACTATTACACCCTTTCTGATTGGTCCAAGTACTTTCTATATGTATTTTCTATATGTTGCAAACCGACAAAATATACCAATTTCATTCCCTACTGTATACCAGACAAAACATCAGAGCGGAGACATTGTATACTTCCCATTGTATACTTCAATAGACAATACAGATGTGGCTAACCAGTGGACAATATAGAATTCATTTTCTGGTAGCCAGTGTACATGCAATGCCCAGTATTTTAAGTCCAGTAACAGTTAACAATATTCTTCCAATCCCCTAAGGGAAAGTGTACAAAAAATGAGCCTTTACATGGTGACAGTTGTAATATACAATGGGGGTTATTCTGGTTGATTCGCAAGGCTGCAAATTCACAGTCATGCAAATCCACCTAACCCCGCCTTGCAAATGGTGGCGAATGGTTAGCACGCACTGGCTGCGAATGGATGTTTGACACAAACATCCATTCGCAGCCTGCAGGGGGAACACCCACATCATTCAATGGTTGCTCAGATCAACCTTAGATGTGCGTTCACATTCTGAAGGAAGTAGGCGGGCAGCTGACATCCGGTGCCCCTGGCGCCAACGTTATTTGTTACATTTATGTAATACTGCTGGATAATGGAGAAGATAAAAACAAATCACTAAAAAAAGTGACCACTAGACCACTAGAGGCCAGTCGATTGACTAAATTACTCCTTAACAGAAAGTGAAACTAGAATGATATGTTTCAAACTTACTGGGTATGGAGAGAGGGAGCTGTTAAGACTTTGGGGGGTATTCAATGCTGCAGCGAGCGGCCGGTGAGGGGGTTAAACAGCAAGGATTGCAGAAAACCAGTGATCCTTGCTGTTTAACCCCCGCGCCGGCCGCTCGCTCTATTCAACGTTCTGGGGACGGCGAGAATTCCCCAAAACAGCGAGACCTGCGGCTACTCCAGAAAACTCGCAGTTTTTAGCCGCGAGTCTCGCTGCTTCTGGAGCCGCATCCGCCAGTTCTCCCTCGCTCAAAAAACGGAGCGAGGGGGAATTGGCGTATGAGGGGGCTGTGTTGAATGCTGTCAGGGTGAGTGGTGACACCGAGCAGGAAGACCTGCTCGCTGTCACCACTCGCAAACAGCATTGAATACCTGCCAGAGATTGGATGTAAGAGATACAGACTAAGCAGTCATGGAGGAGTATTCAATGTTTTTTGAGAGTCTGGCTCACCGCTCACTGTTCTGTGTCCCTGTGATCTCGCTGAAGCGCTCGGCACTTTTTCTCATCTCCTCATTTCTGACTTCCTCAGTATTCAACGTGTGGCCAGCTCGCCGGCCCCTTTTGCGAACTTAGCATAATTATGCGAGTTCAAATGGGAGTGCTGTAACTGGAGAGATCTGTTTTCTCCTGCTCTCCACGTGAGCTGGTCAGACTGGGATATTCCTGAGCAGGGTGTTTATCTCAGCAGCGTGTTCCTCGCATTTGTGGACTTGTATTTTTTTACAAAGGTTTAGAAAGGTTAATGTTTTGTTCAGTATTTATTTTACAACAAATGGCTGTGTGACTATTTTAATGGGGTTTGTGCAGACGGGTGTATTTTGTTCTGTTTGGCCTTTATCCTTGTGTTGTGCTTTTGGCATTGTTTCTTTGCCCTGTGTTTTTATTTAATTTATTTTATAATTGTTAGCGTTTTTAAAAGCCTGTTTGGGGGTTAGGTGAGGAAGAAGAGAGGAAGCATGGGAAATTACGAGGAGCATTCCAAAATGATTTCTTATTGGTTACCATTAAAATAACTTATTAAATTCCAAATAAATTAATATAGAAGTACAGCATTATGGCACTTGCAATAAATACATTAGAGTACATTTTTTTAAATTTATAAGCCATAAAAAACAAAAACAAAAAAACTACTTTAACAAAGATAACCCTACAGTTCACCTAAAAAAGATGCCGAGGGAAAAATGGAGAACATCTCTAAAAAAAGAAACCAGCAGGACTCGCAATTTGTGCATTGAATACACTTTTTGAGACACTAAAATCCCCATTGAACAGACATTGCGAGCACCGGGGAGAAGTGCAGGGTGAACTGAGTTAGCTTCGCTAAATATTTTTGGAGAAGCAACAGAGTTGAATACATGGAAGCACAAAATATGAGAGAAAACTTCACTACTCACCGTTATTTACGGCGACATAGGAGCATTGAATACATACCATGGTGTAATGGTTAGCATTACTGCCTCACAGCGCTGAGGTCATGGGTTCGATCCCCACCATGGCCCTAACTGTGCGGAGTTTGTATATTCTCCTTGTGCTTGCGTGGGTTTACACCGGGTACTCGGGTTTCCTCCAACAATTCAAAAATATACTGGTAGGTTAATTGGCTTCTGACAAAATTAACCCTAGAATGTCTGTGGGTATATACTGTACATGTGGTAGGGAATATAGATTTTAAGCTCCACTGGGGCAGGGACTGATGTGAATGTTCAAATATTCTCTGTAAAGCGCTGCGTAATATGTATGCGCTATATAAGAAACTGTTAATAAAAAAAAAATACAGTACCACTCACTTGCCAGTAATCGGCAATTGGGTAGCACACTTGCTGCACCTCCCAGCACCTCTGCTCATTCATCCCCTCCTACACATTGCCCTGGAGGCACAGCACAGACAAGGCAACCCCAGACATAACAGGCAGTATCGTATATATAATCTTTTTTCACTGTTTATTATCTCCCTGATTTATCTGTGGGACAATTACATCCCATGGAGGACTATACAGGGAGATTGCTGAGTTCTCGGAGCGATGTTAGATTGCTTAGCATACAGCCAGTGCCAGATTTAAGTAACAGGCCGCCCATAGGCACAGCATTGTGTGCCCCCCACGTACCTGCTGATGCCCCCCGCCTACCTGCTGATAGCAGTCACAGTTCCAGGTCTGGAGGAGGCGTCCTGTCCTCTCCTCCCCAGTGCTGGAGGAGATATCACTGCTGCCATAGAGATACTGGGATATGGAGCAGCTGCCCTCTGAGTTTCGCGGACCCCCGTACTCCCACCTCCCGCAATTCGTGCCCCCTGAATCCCCCCTCCTGCGATTCACGGACCCCCCTCCTGCGATTCGTGGGCCCCATGACCCTCCTCCCGAGTTTCAAGGACCCCTGCAAGAAGGGTGGATGTCATGCCTAATGTCTTATCCTCTCTGCACATGTTACATCTGCCCACCTGCAGTGCACATGGTTTTGTCCATTTGAGAAGGAATTTGCCTTTGCGAGTGAAACAGAATAAGGGCCCTTGATCGACAGTGGAGGTGCTACAGCAATATTAGCAATAAACTCTGTGCTTCTAACTGCTGACTTTGATTACCACCTTACATATATGAGCACATATTAATTTTCTATATATGGACACAAAAAACAAGGGGTCCAACATAGCGCCTGAGTGGGTAAGATCCTCATGGGATGATACATAATTTGCATGATAACAAAGTATCTGCAATCGGGAACTGAATGTACTTAATATAAGAATTTCATAAAAATGTTATAACAGGATCTGCTATATTTCTCATTTTCTATAGTTATTAAGAGGATTAATGCGATTTTTACATATTATTGAATATGATGTTTTTTAAAAAAAAAAGGTACTTGTGGATTATCATGGCTCCCATCGCATGCCATCGCATGCCATATATAGTGGTATGCGATGGGATGCGATTTTTTTGACAAAATCGGATGCAATCGCATGCGATTTTTAACAGAAAAGCATCCAAATGCATTGAAATTAGTATGAAACATGTTCAATGGCCCCCAAATGGTATTTTTGAGGCTGTACCACCCCCACTATCAACGCGAACCCCGGCGTCCCTGCTGAGTGCTGGTGCGTGCAGGGGTGTCCGTGCCGCCGGGGGAGCCTGCAGCGCTGTTAT
This sequence comes from Crinia signifera, assembly GCF_055691185.1. Lineage (NCBI taxonomy): Eukaryota > Metazoa > Chordata > Amphibia > Anura > Myobatrachidae > Crinia > Crinia signifera. Next base: position 143,890,736 of record NC_139218.1, on the reverse strand, counting down.
TGTGTATAAGCTGGCCGCAGCCGGCGGGGTCCCTACAGTGAATAGAAAATAATTAGCGCTTCCCGCACCGCCACGCGCATAGCGCTAGTTATTTTCTATTCACTGTAGGGACCCCGCCGGCCGCGACAAGCTTATACACAATAACAGCGCCGCAGGTTCCCCCGGCGGCACGGACACCCCTGCACGCACCAGCACTCAGCAGGGACGCCGGGGACGCAAGATTCTTCACAGGTACCACAGTGCTGGGGGTGAGGGGCGAACTGCCGCCCTCCAGGTGCCGGCGCCCTAGGCAAATGCCTAGAGCTGCCTAGTGGTGGCGCCGGCCCTGCCCCTCTTCCCCTACAGATGATCAGCCATGACAGGGATCCCGTAGCAGAGGTGGCAGGGACGTGCAGTTAGGGGAGGCAGGGGAGGCAGAGCCTCCCCTGTCATTAATGATTGATAAAATAATACAAAGAAAATACTTATGACACATATTATGTGTCATAAGTATATGCTTTATAGTATTATAATCATTTTTCCCACTAATTGGTTACGGAGGCACCAAGAGCGGTGCCTCGGGGTGTCAATGATAAATTTTCTGAAGTATGGGGCGGGTAGGGGGCGGGTCCAAGTAGCACGCTGTCAATGCTCATAGGAAAAAGCATTACAGGCGGCACTTATAGCAGTGCCTCAGTGACAGTCAGGGACATGCTTGCTGCTTCTGGCTATATGAAAGCACGCCCCTGTCACTGAGGCAGATGTGATTGGGCACAGTGGCGCTGCCTCAGTGACAGGGGCGTGCTTTCATACAGGCAGACAGAAAGCATGTCCCTGACTTTCACTACACTAAGGCACTTCTATAGGTATCGTTGTCTGTACCCCCACCCCTTGGCCTCCCCCCAAGTCCCAGCCCTGGCTCCAGCGTTACTCACGAGACACCAGTGGGAGAATGATTTCGCGGATCCCCCTCTTCCACGGTGCTGGCTCCAACGCTGAACGTAAGACCAGCGGGGGAAGGGGGGGGGGGAGAGATAAATGGTTATCTACCACCCAGCACCATCCCAAGCTCTGACTGACACCAGCGGCCCCCCTCTCCCCCGGCGCAGGCCCCAGCGGCTGCAGATGAGACCAGCGGGGGAAGTGATAGATCCCCCTCTCACCTGACGCTAGCCCCAGCTCCAGCGCTGAACATAAGACGCAGACCCCAGCGGCTGCAGATGAGACCAGCGGGGGAAGTGATGGATCCCCCTCTCACCTGACGCTAGCCCCAGCTCCAGCACTGAGCCAGCAGCTGAATTTGACACCAGACGCTCCCCCTCTCCCCCCAGCGCTGGCCCCAGCTCCAGATGAGACCAGCGGGGGAAGTGTCTTGGTGGCAGCCGCCTGTCCCCAGCCCAGGCTCCATTTCTGATGAAGATATCAGTGGGACTTGACTGCTCCCCCATCGCCTGATGCCAGCACTGCTCAGCAGCGCAGCTAGAGCTGAGGAACTGCAATCCCCAGGTCAGTGCTTCCATTCCCCATCCCCAGCCCAGTGCCCCTATATAACCACCCATCCCCCTTCCCTAGCCCAGTGCCCCCTAACCAGCCACCACCGTCTCCAGCCCAGTGCCCCACTATCGAACCTGCCATCCCCTTCCCTAGCCCAGTGCCCCACTATCTAACCAGCCATCCCTGTCCCCAGCACTGTACCTCCTACCTAACCAGCCATCCCTGTCCCCTGCACAGTACCCCCTATCTAACCAGCCATCCCTGTCCCCAGCCAAGTACCCCCTATCTAACCAGCCATCCCTGCCCCCAGCACAGTGCCCCCCTATCTAACCAGCCATCCCCTTCCCTAGCCCAGTGCCCCACTGTCTAACCAGCCATCCCTGTCCCCAGCACAGTGCCCCCCTATCTAACCTGCCATCCCCTTCCCTAGCCCAGTGCCCAACTATCTAACCAGCCATCCCCGTCCCCAGCACAGTGCCCCCCTATCTAACCAGACATCCCTGTCCCCAGCCAAGTATCCCCTATCTAACCAGCCATCTCTGTCCCCAGCACAGTGCCCCCCTATCTAACCAGCCATCCCCTTCCCTAGCCCAGTGCCCCACTGTCTAACCAGCCATCCCTGTCCCCAGCACAGTGCCCCCCTATCTAACCTGCCATCCCCTTCCCTAGCCCAGTGCCCCACTATCTAACCAGCCATCCCCGTCCCCAGCACAGTGCCCCCCTATCTAACCAGACATCCCTGTCCCCAGCCAAGTATCCCCTATCTAACCAGCCATCCATGTCCCCAGCACAGTGCCCCCTACCTAACCAGCAATCCCCTTCCCTAGCCAAGTACCCCCTATCTAACCAGCCATCCCCTTCCCTAGCCAAGTACCCCCTATCTAACCAGCCATCCCCGTCCCCAGCCAAGTACCCACTATATACCCAGCCGTCCCCAGCCCAGTGCCCCCTATCTAACCAGCCATCCCCAAGCCAGAGCCCCCATCTAACCATCCCCCACCAACAGCCCAGTGCCCCCCATCAGCATGGGTGGTAGAACAATGGGCAGACTCTGTGGCGGCTTGGTGGAGCAAGTACCGATGGGGTCTGCGGGGAGAGCTGGGTCAGGGTAGGATGGGCTCTGCCAGTCTCTGCTGCTTATGCAGGCTGCTGCTCCTGTACTTGCCTGTCAGCACAGAAGCAGCGCAGACCAAGCGCTCCCAACAGAGCTCGTCGGCGCTGGCTCCACCAAGCTAGTGCCTCACCATCCACTAACCTCACCGCACGTCACTGAGAGGTGGCATGGTTGCCTTGGCAGGGATGATGTGTGCTTTCAGCACTAAACTCATTCAGACTCTGGCAGACTTTATAATCAATCTAAAATCTTCACATCATTGCAAGCAGTGATTTAATGTGAGGATTTAAGTTTGATTATAAAGCTTGCTATAGGACGAATGAGTCGAGAGCAGTCAGTGCTCGTGGCTGCTCAGGAGGAGGAGGGACCAGGTGCTGACTGCTCTTGATGCTGCAGTGTGGGGAGAGCGCCTTTTCAGCTCGGTGCCTCCCTGCTTTGAGGGACTTTCTGAGCAGGTAGCATCAGCTCTGCTGGCAAACATAAAACATGAGGACAAACAGAAGTAAAACTATACACCATCACATAACTAACCATAAGTATAACATCTAGGCACAATATACTTAATGTGATATATTTTTTCCAAGCATATCAATAAAATATGTTGCCTAGGGATATTGTGAAAGAAATGCTGATTATTTGGGTCAAAGTGGTTCAGAAAAGTTTGGGAACCACTGGGGTAATTACTAATACTGGATTACATACACTATCTAGGGACAGTGCAGACTATGGAAAAGACTATTATTATTGCATTTTACTTATAAGACACCACAAGTGGTTCTCACAGTACAAGCTTCTGTGCTTTATTTCTCTCCAAGATGTTATAAATATTCCCTATGTTTTAGATCTCGACCAACAAAACTTTATGTAGATAATTGAAAACAAACATTTGTTTTGGCCACAATTTCTGAAAGATTTAGAAAACAATGGTACATTGCTCTCTAGGGAATAAACTTGGTCAACTAATTAACTGCATGTTTCCATGGTTTGGATTCCTTTCTATCATCTGCATGCTTCAGCATCTTGCTTTGAGCTCATGTTTGCTTATAAGATATTTAAGATTAAAAGAAATCATTGGAGTTACATATTATATTTTCATGATTTTTACCACATTTTTATATGTACTGTTTTTACCTTGGGCCCCTGATTCTCTGAAGCGGAGGGTAATGCCAGCAGAAGCTGGTGCTTCAGTATAGTCCATGGGCTTCTTTCCCCATCTGTGCTATCAGAGGGATCTGATTGGATCCCGCCCAGCACCCCATATGGCCGCCATACCACTCTGCACATGTACAAAAGAACTCCTAGGTCACACACCTAAAGTCCATCACAAAGGACAGCTCTTATCAGGAGAGTTGGCCTTTGTGGTACCAATAGCATATGTTAGTACAAATGCAATTAGGTTTGCAGGGGTTGGATTCCGCACAAAGTTATTCCTCCACTTCCAGGTAATTCAAGGTCAACTCCCCCACAGACATTGGCCCTTATTCTGATTGATGCGGACTTTACCGCGTACTTACGGATCGCGTCTTTATGACGTCTGCGCATGCGTGGAGAACGCTACGCGCATGTGCCACGCCTTGACTCAGTACCAGTTCGGCCAAATCCCGTCCAAAACTGTTCACCGCTATCAGTCGGGAAATAGGGGCGTATTATGGGCGTCATGCGGAATGACACATGGGCGTAGTTTCAAAGTGGGCAAAACGGGGCGGAAACATGGGCGGACACGGGGGAGTACACTTATGTTGGGGGGCGTACATTCGGAAACCACTCCGAATGCACGCGATCAAAAAGGGCAGAAATGTGCGGTGTCCACAAGTGTACTATTGCTTTGCGGACACCACTCGTTCATGCGGTAGGCGAACGTACGCCTAATGACTACAACCATTAACACCTGAACCCAATAGAATCTACTCCTTTACTCATTACTCACTAATAGGACGCTTGTCAGTGCTTTAATTGAAACCATTGCTGCTTCAAGGAACCCGTACTAAACACCCACATATGCTGTACTTGTCAGACACTTTCAAACTGCTAACAATGGACATGACAGAATATTAATACTAGCAATACACATGTGTATTTGACATGTACTCATGAAACCACACATTTTGGGTAAAGTAAACACATTTATTTATATTCATGTCACAGTCAAGTTTATGAGGATAGGTAATTGAATAAGTGGGTCATGTGATGTATTGCAGAAGATACTTCATAGTGGGTTGTTTGGCGGAAATCCTCCGCTTACGTGCGGTAGCACCGCTTGGCTCCCGTTCGGATGCGGTATTCCCGAGCATACTCTGTAATACTCTGTAATACCGTGCCGAATCGGAGTGTTTCTCCCGCACACGCATGATTTGTATGTCGTCCGTAAACACGCCCTGTTCTTAAAGAGTGAGTCCGTCCGAATGCGGAGGACACGTGGGCGTTTCTACGGACGATGGCCGCATGCGGAAAAACACCGTGGCGTGCGGACCGCTCCGTAAGAATGCGGGAATTTCCGCACAGATCAGAATAAGGGCCATAGTTGGGCAGCCGCATGGTGATCGCCAATGAGAGAGTATCCGAGTACCTGCTTCCAGATGCACCTTTTAACTTCAGACAGGCTTAATCACTCAATGTGATCAAGCCTGTCTGAGGCGAAACATGCATTATCCCCTATGCTGGAATCTACTTTGTCCACAATAAAGTTCTTTACTTCCTCCAGTCAAGGCTCAAATGGCAGTGTGCATAGGAAAGAAGAAAAAGAAGGGCAATGGTTGGAATGTGCCAAAATGGTGTAATCTCAGGGGAATATCCCAATATCAAATGTATTATCCTCACTCACACAGTGTGGCGGGTGCTCAGACACATCAAGGTATCTTTAACAGGTCAGGACCACCAAGAGTGTAAGGTGACTCACAGCAATAGACAGATCGGATTGTAACATACTCAAACATATTCAAGGTAGATCTCTCCTATAACAGTATCTTTAAACGGGTTGGGATCATTTGGTCTATTGCATTATGGTCGAAAGTCATTAGGTCGAATCCATTAGGTCGACATGCTAAAAGGTCGACATGACTCTAGGTCGACATGGGAAAAGGTCGACATGAGTCTAGGTCGAAAGGTCATTAGTTCGACAGGTCATTAGTTCGACAAGGTCATTAGTTCGACATTGTCTATGTCGACATTCACAAGGTCGACATGGGGTTTTTCACTGTTTTTTTACCTGAATGTCAACACAGTCAACATGGACACAGTTTAAAGTGCACTGCATCCCCTCGCATCGCTCGCTGCGCTCGCAATGCGTCGGGCACGGTGCCTCGCTGCGCTCAGCACACTATTTTATTCTCCCACCACGCCCTAGTGGATGGTAGGGCATGAAATACCGCCTGTCGGCACATGTTGGCTCAAAAAACAGTGAAAAACTCCATGTCGACCTTGTGAATGTCGACATAGACAATGTCGAACTAATGACCTTGTCGAACTAATGACCTGTCGAACTAATGACCTTTCGAACTAGAATCATGTCGACCTTTTCCCATGTCGACCTAGAGTCATGTCGACCTTTTAGCATGTCGACCTAATGGATTCGACCTAATGACTGTCGACCATAATGCAGTAGACCAAATGACCGCATCCCCTTTAAACGTACTCCCACAGTTGATGTTAAGGGAATTTAGCCGGGATTCAAGCCAGACAAAGGGAGAAATATTTTCTCATTAATTAAAAGGAATAGTGCATAAAAGCCTGTGACATGAGGTAATAAAGTTTTTTTGCAATACTTGTATGGCAACTAGCCGCTAACTAGGTGTTCACAGATCAGATGTAAACAGGTAGTAGGCTCTCCCTCCACCAACACGTTTCAACAGACAAGCTGTCTTTCTCCAGACTGGAGAGTGACTGTTGCCAGTGGAGGCATTTATACCAATGGCTGTATTGTCATTGGGGAGTCCCAAATTGGGAAATGTCACTACAGGAAGCGTTACCTGTCAGGTCTCCATGAATAAACAACGTTCAAGCCTATATTTAGGGCATACAACTTTTTAGACCGCTCTATCCTTAATATGTCTAGTGTGGCATATATTCTATATTATATACATAAGTATATTGGCCTTATTGGCCTGTTTTTAATGCCGCTGTAAGTTTTTGATCCCGGAAGTGACGGGTGACATGCATGTCAAACCCACCTGTCACTTTCGCCACTTCCGGGGGTGTCAACTGCACAATCTGGAGGAGCGACATAGGTAACACTGGGCACTATTGCCAGAAGTGACATTGTTGCTAGATACTTCCGCCTATTCTTTAAATGCATAGCGGTGTGACCCGGAGCGACAATAGTAACACTAGGCGCTTATTACCGGAGGAGACGTGAAACATCCCTTCCACCCATTCTTTAAAAGAATGGAGGGGATGGTCAGTGACACGCGCATGGATTGACTCGTGTCACTTCCACATCCTCAGGGTGTGTTTCCTGTGGGTATAATAGCTGTGTATGAAAGGGGGCGTTCAGTTTCATGCATGTAGAACGCAGTGCGTCATTATTCCGCCTATAGTGGGCATTTCCTAGGCGTACTACAACTCAAATAAGTCCTTCAACATTATTTTGGGTGCCATGGCAGCGTGGTTCAACCCATAGAATCTCTATTACCCTATTACATTTTAACATAATTCCATTCTTAATAAAACAACATACAGCTATAAAGTGCCCACAGATAAATATCATTAGAAAACATAAACAATACATATAGATTTGGCACTATAAATACCTTCACTGAACCAAAGTTAATAATTAAAACAATAAATAGTACATAGAGGTTGAGTATCCCTTATCCAAAATGCTCTGGACCAGAATAATTTTTTTTTTTCAAAATATGTTTTATTAAACCTCACAAGTCATAATTGATACATACAATAAAGCTAATATAAAGGTATCAAGTGAGGAACAATTCACCATTTTCAAATTTTCCAAAACATATATGAACAGAGGATGGAACATAATTTGGTAACTCTTTTAGTAATTCAATGTTGGACATAATATTGGCGTAAGGATACATATGGCGTGTGTGAAGCCAGTGGTCACCAATCATTGAAAAGGAGCGCTATCAAAAACAATCAACAATTGCAAATATAATCATAAAAATAAAAAATATAAAGTTAAATAAAACCAAAGAACAACAACATCAGCTGTCCGCTTCCAACTCCAAGCCAACAACCCATCCATGGATCGATCCGGCCGTCCAGCAGGAAAGAAGAAGGAGAGAGGGAGGGGGATATGTGAGAGAGGAAGAGAGCAAGTAAGAGAGTAGCATGGGCCTAGTAGTTAGATAACTATGGGGGTTCTGTTCTGAAGAAGCTGAAGATTATACCATGAGGTGGACTGGAAGCAGGTCTGGATGGCCTCCTTGGTCCTGGGGGGCAAGGGCTGAATGTATTTGTCCCACACTTGGAACAGGGCCGAAGTCATGGATTCTTTATGAAGAGATGCCTCCAGCCAGTCCATGGTAAATAGGAAAAGTAATCGAGAGGTTGCCATCTCCAATGTGGGGGCAGTGTCATGTATCCACTGCTGTAGAACAGCCTTCCTACCCACCGCTGATAAGAGCACAAGAAGTTTTTTGTCATGTTTGGGGACATCAGTTTGGTCTGCAACATATCCGAATAAAGCCCAAGAGTCACTACAGTGAAAGGTCAGTTTCAATGAGGAGACAGCATAATTATGCAGGGTGTTCCAGAAGGTTTGAATATGGGGGCAAGACCATAAGCAGTGAAATATGTCTGCCTCATGTGAGTGACATTTTGGGCAGTCAGAGGAATCAGCAGTACCCATCAGGTGGCAACGTTTAGGGGAAAAGTATGCCCTATGGAGGATCTTGTAGGACATTTCTTGATAAGAGCTAGCAGGGATTTAAAAGGAATGTGGGTAAAATGGTGTCAGGGTCAAGGGTCGTGGTTTGTGAAGTCCATTTGTGGAGACTCGAAAGGTCCGAATCAGGATCCAATTCAGGGCTTATTCGTGCATATAATGTAGATATGGTATGTGTACGGGTGCGGATGACAGAATCAAGAGGGTTTGTAATGTCTTGAGGTGTTAGTTTGGGCAGTATGGATCTTAAATAGTGAATGGCTTGGGTGTAAGCAAATTTATGTTGAGGAGCCAAATGAAAGCGTGACATGGCTTCATCGAAAGTTAGTGGTTCGTGTGAAGTATTTAGTAAGTGGCGTAGGGATAAAATGCCTAAAGAGCGCCAAGAAATGAAAGGAGACATGGCTTTGCCGTTCTGAAATTTTAGGTTGCCAACTAATGGGAGAGACAGGGAGTGATAACATTTTAAATGTAAAGATTTCCTAGCACGACGCCATGCGTAAACAGTGGAAGAGAGGAGGAGGTTGTCGTATTGGTTGGATTTTAATTGGGAGGGTTTAGCATGTAGAATAAAGCTAAGAGAAAGAGGGTAGCAAAGCTGGGAATCTAGAGATACATCTGTAAAGGTGTTGGAGTCAATAATCCAATCTACTGCAAAGCGAAGAATACAGGCTAGGTTATAATATTTAATGTTAGGCAAGTTGACACCACCTCTTTGGGCGGTCTGCATTAATTTATAAAGACTAATCCTAGGTTTTTTAGAGTTCCAAATAAATTTAGAGATCATGGCATTAAGTGCTGACAGATTTGGGGTCATTTGTAAAGTATATAAGAGCTTGGGGAAGCTAGCCATTTTAAAGAGATTACAGCGCCCTAGAAAGTTAAGAGGCAAGTTTTGCCAGAGAGCAAGTTCCTGTTTTATTTTTTGAATAACAGGAGTGATGTTACAGGTGTATAGGTTATGGGGATGCGGGGGAAGAATAATGCCTAGAAAAGTAATGTGAGAGGGAGCCCATTTAAAGGGAAAAGGAGCAGACCATCCTCCCCGTGCCTGGCTAAATATGGCCAGAGCTTCAGATTTTTGAAAATCCAGCAAAAGAGGAAAATCTGTTAATTGTATCAATTAGAAAAGGGACAGAATATTTGGGATTGGATAGAAAGAGGAGAACATCATCTGCAAAAGCCACTGTACGTAACTCCCTAGTGCCTATAGAAATACCTTGTAAGTGAAGTGACAATGAAATATAGCGCAGGAGCGGTTCAAGTGCTAAATTTAAAAGTAAGGGAGATAGGGGGCATCCCTGACGGGTCCCTCTTTCAAGGGGAAAGAAGGGGGAGGTGACGTTGTTGACTGTTACTTTAGCTATGGGGTTGGTGTACAGGGATTTAATAAGAGCTCGAAAAGACTCACCAAATAGTTGACTAGCCAGAACTCTATGGAGATGAGGCCAAGCAATCTGGTCAAAAGCCTTTTCGGCATCTCCAAAGGCAGGCAAGATCAAACGTGGTAGACACTTCTGCAGGCGATTAGCCATTAATTTCGTTAGGATTTTAAAAGCTTGGTTTAGAAGGGATATAGGGCGATATGAGCCGACAAGTTGAGCCCGGGTTGTCGGGTTTCGGGATGACTATAATTTTGGCTTCGTTGAAATTATGTGGTAGGGTTTTTGAGGTCAGAATATGATTAAAAAGGAGGGTCAAAGTCAGGGAAATTTCAGGGCAAAGTAGCTTGTAGAACTCAGCACTAAAGCCATCTGGGCCCAGACTTTTGCCATTAGGGAGGGATTTGCCATTAGGTACGTATTTCCTCCTCTGTGATAGGGCTGTCTAACATGTCACTTTCCTCCTGTGAGAGTGTAGGTAGATTAGAGGCATTTAAAAAAGCTTCACTTTCAGCTATATTGTCTGGGCCTAATGAATACAAAGATTTATAAAAATCCATAAATTCTGCACAAATGGCGTTGGGATCAGTGAGAAGTGTTCCTGATTGTTTGATCGTGTGGACCCACGTGCGGGAGCATGATCCTTTGATCAGGTTGGCCAGAAGCTTGCCAGATTTGTTTCCAAATCTATGTAGCTTATTTTTAAAATGGTTATGACTGTTCTGGGCGTGTTCTGTGAGAAAGGTGTCGTAAAGCAGTTTAGAGGATAGATACGCCTCCTTGGTAGCAGGAGTGTCAGAGTCTTTATAAGTTCTGTAAGCCTCGGTAAGAGTCTTACTTAGGTCTTTCAATCGGAGTGTAAACCGTTTACGAGTAGAGCATACGTAGGACATAATGTGTCCCCTGAGTACTGCTTTCAAAGCATTCCAAAACAGTGCGGGATCATTAACATGAGTTGTATTATCAGTAGGGTAGTTAAGCCATGAATGTTTAAGATGCAATAGAAAATCATTAGAGTGAAAAAGATGGGTCGGAAAGCGCCAATATTTGGTGAAGGATTGGGGAAGGGACAATCTAATAGATAGCAACATAGGGGCATGGTCAGAGATGATGATGTCATGAATAGAGGTATGTGTCACCTTGGGAAGGAGATGGTCTTGAGATAAATAAGTAATCTATGCGAGAGTGTGTCGAGTGGGGGTGAGAGAAGAATGAATAATCTCTTTGTAGGGGATGAAAGATACGCCAAGGGTCGGTCAAGGAGAGCTGAGAGCATAAAGGTGAAAGAAGATTAGAAAGTGCTAGAGGCTGGCGTGAACTCACCCCTGATCTGTCCATGGATGGGTCGATGACTGCATTAAAGTCTCCTCCAAGGATGAGGTTGGTATGTTCCCCTGAAAGCAATTTCTGTAGGACTAAGGAAAAAAAGGATTCATTAGGGATCGTGGGAGCATAACCATTGAACAAAGTATATGTAATGTTATCAATGAGTACATCTAGCAGGATAAATCTACCATAGGGGTCTATAGACATCCTGATTATAGAATATTGTAGATTTTTGTTAAATAAAATAGCCACACCTCTAGTTTTGTTGGTGAATGAAGCAGAGATGCATTCGCCTAGCCATGGGGCCCTAAGTGTAGGTTGTGAGCCATCAACCCAGTGGGTCTCCTGTAAAAAAACAATGTGTGGGGACATACGTTGTAAATGTGTGAGGACTTTGCGACGTTTGACTGGGTGATTTAGGCCCTCTACATTCCAGGAGATAACATTAAACGAGAGAAGAGGGGCATCTCTCCCAGAGGATATGGGTGAAGGAGTATGGTCAGTTATGCTAACCAACTCCTGTGAGCGGGATCATATAGTATGATGTACATGATAAGGGAAACCCCCCTCCTTCCCAGCGAGCGAAGGGGGGTATCCCACAGAGAGAATGGGCTGGAGGTCAGAGCGGACAAAAATAAAAAACAACCTATAAACTGACAGAGAGAACATTAGTAATAAAACATATAGAGACCCAACGGTCGCCTAACTAATAATCAGTATGTGAAAATAGTCACACATCATAGCCAACGTACAGTTGAATGTGAATGAGGTGGCAACAGGTATAATTAACAACACCTACATTAGGTTCCAGCAAAAGGGGAGAAAACCTTATGAAAGAGGAAGGAGCATAGTTCAAGTGTCAGGGATAGAGAAATGAACTTTTGCATCTTCTGGGGTGTCAAAGAAGCGTGGCTTTCCATCCTCAAACACCCGAAGACGAGCCAGGTATATTAGGGAGAATTTAATGCTGGAGTCAATGTGATGTTTGCAGACCGGTGTAAATTCTTTTCGCTTGGCGGCCACCAAAGCGGAAAAGTCCTGGAATACGAGTAGGTGTTCTCCATTGTAGGAGATTTTAGCAGTTTTGCGGTAGTGATCCAAAACTTTCATTTTATCTGCGTAATTGAGGATCCTCATTATAACAGGACGTGGCCGTCCCCCACGGTTGAGCCTATCCGGTCCGATGCGGTGCGCTCTTTCTATGGCGAGAGGGATCCCTTTGAGATCGAGTGCTAGCTGCTCAGGAAGCCAAGTTGATAGGAGGTGTAGGAGTTCAGGACCCTTGACTGATTCAGGAATACCCACCACCCTCAGGTTATTGCGACGGCTCCTGTTTTCCAGGTCGTCTATTTTCTCCTGGAGGGCCGCAATGTCTCTAGATTGGGTGTCGACAGTGCGTTGGCTCGCAGTTTGGTCACCCTCCAAAGACGAGACCCTGTTCAACCTCGTCTAGATGCTGGGAATGGTGGGTCAGTTGAGTGAGAGTGGAGTCAATGGCCTCTTTGAGCCCAGCCAGTTTCTCATCCAATAAGGGGCCAAGCACTGCCGCAATGTCGGCCGGCTTCATTTAGGGTTGCTTGGGTTTGGTAGTGGATTTACGTTTTTTTTTAGAAATAGATCTGGTAGAGGATCCGTGGAGTGTCCACAAGTGGTAACCTCAGAGGGGGCCAAAGCAGGGTCCGCAGAGGACATTTGAAATGGTAGCAAAAACTTTTTCATATACGGAGAGATTACTGAGGTAGAGGGAGTGGATGAAAGAGCGCAGTCGGGGTGGTATGAAGGCTATCCGTGTGGAGTTAAAATTGCATGGTGTATATGGAGATGGTCACATTATGGAGTAAGACGAAGTGAGGTCAGGTCAGGCCCATTGGGGTTTGAGAAGCAGGGCCAGGTTACATTGTCCAGTCCTTCTGAGTATTATATTCAAAACATGAAGGTGTAGAGGCCGAGATCAGTTATATTTAAAAAAAATAAAAATAAAAATAAGATAAATGGTTAATACAAAGCGTTTTCTCTCTCAACATGGGAGACAGGTGGATCAGATGAGCTGCGTATATCAAGTGGGGGGCAGCCGCAGAAAGGGGTGTCGTAGGGGACCTGAGGTGTCTGGTATCAGGTTATAGCAAGGGATTCCACATCACCCAACAGTGGCAGAACCCCAGCAGCAGGTAGTATAGCGATTAGCAGAGTCTGAGTATGGGGGAATATATCAGGCACCGCAGGGAGTGGGGCCCAGGCCTCCCCAGTGAACAAGCCCTCGCCTGCCTAAGCAGACACGGAGCCCCACAAACAGGGACACATATGTTGCCACTGGGTACCTTAATGGAGGGACAGTCAGCCAGGTGTGGAGGCAGTGGATGGTTAATCCTGGTGGCCAGAGAAGTCCAGGTATCATGGTGCGGTGCTGCCCCTCTCCTGAAGCCAGAATAATGTTATTGGAATGGTGGGGTGAGGTGCAGGCCGGGGCTCGCTGTGTTGGAGAGATGGCCAGGCGGGAAGGCACCGCTGGAGCCCACCTGCGGGTGCCTGTTGCCGCGAGTGCGGACGAAATCGAGTCCCCGGCCTCGGCCTTCCCCCGGAGCCTGGATGGCGGCAGGAACGCGGCAGGAGCAAGGCCGGGGGTGGTGGGTGGAGGACCGCCGCTCCCGCTGTGCAGCGGGGATTGACAGGAGCCTCCGGAGCGTCTCTGTGCACAGCCGCCGCCGCAACTGCGGCCGAAATCTAGTCCCCGGCTTCGCCCGGCGTGCTAGGCCGCAACCTGCAGGAGGGCCGGGAAGCTCTCCTCGGCTCCGCGGTAAGCACTGGCCGGGTGTCCGGGTTGATAGGAAGCCAGCCGCAGGGTGACTGGGCGGTCAGGGGTGCGGGGGATAGGGGTTTTATGCGGGCGATGTGGGAGCTGGGGAAAAACGCTGCCCTCCAGAATCGACTAGAATAATTTTTGATAACGGATTATTCCGTATTTTGGAATATGGTACTTGTGTATTTTGGCGGCGCCCATCGCATCGCATACCATAACGCATGCGATGGTATGCGATGCGACGCGATATTGTACGATAGTGCACGATGGCATACAATTTTGAAATTGTATGCCATTGTACATGGCATACAATGCCATACGATGCGATGCGATTAAACATTGTATAAGCACCCTAATGGGTGCTTATACAATGTTAAGCACCCTAATGGGTGCTTACAATGTTAAATGCACCCCCACGCCACCCCCCCACTATAAACGTGAACCCGAAGCGTGGCGAGCGCAGCGAGCCCGCGAGGGGCGGCGGTACGCGTCCTACGACCTTTTCATACCCCCACTATCCAGGTCGGCGTGGAGTTGAGAATAGAATAGTGTGGCGAGCGCAGCGAGCCACCGAGCCCGAAGCGTGGCGAGCGCAGCGAGCCCCGTGAGGGGACGCGGATACCTGTGAAGCCCGCGAAGGGGTGCGTTTACCTGTGAAGGTATCCGCGTCCCCTCGCCACGCTTCGGGCTCGGTGGTTCGCTGCGCTCGCCACACTATTCTATTCTCAACTCCACGCCAACGTGGATAGTGGGGGTATGAAAAGGTCGTAGGACGCGTACCGCCGCCCCTCGCGGGCTCGCTGCGCTCGCCACGCTTCGGGTTCACGTTTATAGTGGGGGGGGGGGGGTAGGGGTGCATTTAACATTGTAAGCACCCATTAGGGTGCTCAAAAGCACCCTTAAGGGTGCTTATATGATTTTTGATCGTATAGGGGGTCAAAATTGCGCCGCATCGCATCGCATGCCATCGGGTACATGGCATGCGATGCGATCCGTTCATCGTACGACGGACATCGGGGGCGCCGTCAAAATACACAAGTACCTGGAATATTTTTATCTTTGAATGAGGTATCTTGAGGTATCTTGCATTTATGTTGTATAAGCACATCAAACACCTGAATACACACACATATTAATATAAATATTTGTGCATGAAACAAGGTTCTAAAACATGAAATAAAGTTTGTGTACTACAGTATCTTTGAATTTGAATGCCAAGCAATAATTTTCTAGCACATAGTTAGTGCCAGTTACATGTTATTTCCCCATTAGGTTTTTAGCAAAAATTTAAAAATAAAAATACTTTTTGGAGACTATGGTTTTCGGGATAATTTGGATAACGGATATTTGGATAAGGGATACTCAACCTATATAAGAACAAAAATAATTAAGGTAGGTAAGTATAAAATGGTACAAATAAATTAAAGGAACCATTTCAGTTCAAAATCAGAATTCAGTCTGTGAGGAGACAAGGTATTTAATTAATACATCCACCTCATTTCTTTTTGCACAAGGTGGATGTCCTTTGTAAGACAAATCCACGGATTTGCTAAGAGCTCTTGAAAGACCTGCACTGCATCATTGGATAAATCACCCACTTTGCCCACCAAACATACGGGCACCACCTTTTCCAGTGGAGAATTTCATCGCATCCATCAAACCAAGTGACTTGGCTCTCCAAACTCACCGCGGCAACATTTCTGGAGGAACGCCACCTCCTAAAAGACCCGGTTCCAGATTGGCAAAGGAGAAGGAGGAGACCCCAACTTTCCATCCATTCGATGTTATAATTCACAAAACCTAAAGGACTTCCCCAGTGCTGGTGGACCACACAAGAAGGGTAACTATCTATACACTCAAGTTCAAAATACTGAGTGATTGTTAATTTGCAGTAATTTTAACTAATTATTTTATCGCTTCAGTGTTGATACTGGTTCAATTTTTAATGTATTTCATATATTAAACTGTATTTTTATGCCATACACCATTTCCTTATTCAGCACAGTTTATACTTCCTGTACCTTTCCATATATTATTTGGGAGTGACTACCCATTATTTTTTAACTGCTGCTTGGCTAAACGTACT
The DNA here is from genome assembly GCF_055691185.1 of Crinia signifera. NCBI lineage: Eukaryota > Metazoa > Chordata > Amphibia > Anura > Myobatrachidae > Crinia > Crinia signifera. Next base: position 143,874,716 of record NC_139218.1, on the reverse strand, counting down.
CATACCAAAGCGCCGGTCATGATATCTTGATATCAAAAACCCTGCTTCCTGGACCCCAGAAGGTAAGCCCTTCCTCCCCCTAGCAACGCAGCTGGGCATCCTTCCGGCTGCAGGGGGAGGAGGAGGTGCCGGGGACAGCCACGTTGAGCTGTCCCGGCTGCAGGGGAGCAGTAGGCTGCTTGTAGGTGAGAGAGACCACACCACCGCACACCACACGTTGGGAGCCTTTGTCACCATAACGCGATGCCAGCCGCATATGTTAGTACATTTGGGCTGGCATCGCGAAGGGGCATGGTGAAGGGCGGCGATGTATAGTAATGCATCCCGCCCACTATGCCTTGGGTGCGGGGGTGGGTCTCTTGTCTCTTGAGTTCAGCACTCTGTGTGCTGGAATTAAAAGAGCTGCCCAAACGTATAAATGTTATAGTTGCAGGCCTTAATATATTTGTAATGAGTGTGTGTTTTTTAACCACACTTTCCAGCCTCCTCTGTGTCTGTCTCTTGCCGCAGCCTCTTCCGTGGAACCATTTACTGAAAAACAGCCACTGTGGTGACAAAATAAACCCACATTATTTGTTCCTGTGGCAAAGGTATTATAATTTAAAAACACATTTTGTCGTGATGCATTCAACAGTAAAACTTTATGTTTGCATAATGTTCAAATGACCTTCCCAACACAAAACATGTTGTTAGTGTATTGAAAACCATACATAGCACACAACATTACAATTAAAAGGGAACATTTATATTTACTAACCAGGATGAGGTGGAGACACCGAGTAGTCAATTTCTATTACATGCAATCCTGGGAGCACCGCTGGAGGAATTGTCTGTTTTATATCCTCCTCAAACTCCATGTAGTGGACCATTGCAACTTGTTTTCCTCCTGTCATGATGACTATATACAGTAATACAGAGAGTATTCTAGTTACTGATATCCAATAAAATGATTATTCATGTGATGGCTATATGGTACAGAGCAGCCTAGTTACCATTAAACAGTACAGCGAGTTACCTAATGATCAATAAAAAACTATAAAACAGTATCTTCGTGACTGTTGTACTGTACAGGGAGCATTAAAATTAAGGCATTGTAGTATACAGGGCACCAATGATGGTATAACAATACAGGGAGCATTAAAGTGACTCCTTACAGTAAAGTAAAGTATGTGATGACCAAACAAGAAAGAGTGCATCCTAGAAATCTGCAGTGTTTAGAATATAGAGTGCATCATTGTGAAAACCTTACTGGCCAATAGACAACATAAATAGTATCAAAGTGACCCATATACAATACAGAGATCATCCAAGCAGTGGCCAAACAATATAGAGAGTGTCAAAATGATTATCATACAATACAGAGAGAAACATAGTGGGACATTTTACTAAGATGGGAGATCAATTTCACATGGGATGTTATAGGCAACCAATCAGAATCTACTTTAAAAGGTGCCCACACATGGATAGATATTGAATTCAATCCAATATCCATCCAATTTCCTTTGAAATCCAGAACACCCCTGTTCATGGCCACACACGGAATGATCAGAGGATTTACTCAATCGTTCAGTGTGGCCATGATCAGGGATGTTCAGGGTCTGCCCCTATGCACTACTGTACCCCCGCACCCCTGCTCACACACCCCACTGCTGGCAGTCACTGAAAGAGCCCTGGGCCGGGCAGGAGATTTGAAATTAATAGGAAAGCCGCTGATTGGCTGAGAGAGCATGGAAGTGCGAAGTGCGTGCAGTGCGGGGGAGATGCCAGTGCTAGGACATTTATTAATGTTCTATTACCTTGAATAAAATACCTTTACTTTTGCATTGGTATTGTACAGTATCTGGAATTATTTGACTTTTACTACTGTATATGGTTCCAAATACATGGACTCCTAGTTGAGTTGACCAGGGAATAGAGAGGACCCAAAAGAAACCTTGATCAGATTTTCACCCATCCATTTTATGTAAGCACAGAGTTGGCCTATGGGCAAGTCAGTTAAAGAGAATGGATAACCATCTACAGCTAAATCTATTGATGGCTATCCATCACATAGTTTATTATTATCGATGGCTGGTTGAAGAATCACCATTGATGGCAACCATCGATGTCAACTGCACCGATTGCCATCCCTATCCTTTGTTAGAAATCACAGTCTTGATAAAAGTTTGTTCAATCATTAACTGTTTTTGCATTTATTAGGTTTATTAGCCCGTCTTGAAAAAGTTTCTGATTGGCATAGAAATGAAACACGTCAACGTCACTTCCGCCCTTACGTGTGAACTCTCCGTGGTCATTGCTTCTGGCTATCCAGTAGGTCTGCCGCGCTCTTTCCCCTGGAGCTGCTGTTGCCAGGCAGCTACTACCCGCATTACGGACAGCAGGAGGAAAAGTACCTGCTTCTCCCCCCCCCCCCCCCCCTCTCTATTGGGTCCAAATCTGTTTGCGGACATATATCTGAGGACGCTCACTGGTATCTGCATTGGGTAGAGCCGTAGATTTGTCAGGCTCCCCGGCTCCTCCAGCACAATAAACATCATAACGAGGAGGGTGAGCTAACAAACTATTCCTTATAACGTGTACATTTGTGCCTGACAGACTGCCACATGCGTGAATTATCTACTCACTAACAGGCTCTATCTAGCTTACTTGCTTCATCTGCTTGACTTTTAAAGCTTGTTCTACATAATACTGGAATTAACCCATTACTAAATTATTGCTTTGACCTAAACGGAGACTCCCATATTAACCCACTACTGTATTTTCAAGTGTTATTTCTATGCTATATAGGCATGCTCTGATCATTTTTATATTTTTTTATTAATTGTGTATTGTATTATTTGTATTTTGTATTGTGTTATCATTCACATGCTCTTTTTTTTTATAAAGTTTAATTATTATCACAGTGTGTTGATTTATTCAGCGGGGTTCATCAACTGACAGATCTACTCAGCAGTGCACAGTGTTTAATAACCCTTATTTATTAGGTCCTATCCTTGAATGCAATTATTTTCTACTTGACGGGCATAACTACCTCCAACTCCATGGGTGTGCCATGGGCACAGCGGCAGCCCTGTCTTATGCAAAGTTTAAATATTTAAGCAAGAGGAGGATATGGTCTTGATCAATTTAGTGGTCAGTCAGCACCTGCTCTTTACACCCGCTATATTGATGATGTGTTTATCTTATGGACCGGTGGGGAAGAGAGGCTTTGAACTATTGATGACAGAGGTCAATGTCCAAGACTCCATGATCAAATTTGTACAGGTACACTTGGAGCCACACTGTAGCTCATATTTTGAATGAATCATCCAATCTGACAAAATCTCTACTGACGCCTTTTTCAAAGATGTTGATTGTAACACGTTTCTAATGGCATCTAGACACCACCCTCCTCCAGTACTAAAGAGAGGACTCCCCATCTCTCAGATGATGAGGATTGCAAGACTGATGAGTGATACTACATGTATCTCGGATCGGCATGATACACTAATGCTAAAGTTTATTGCAAATGGTTACAATCGCTCTGTGCTTGAAGCAAATAAATGTTAATTAAGAAGGCGTGCAACCTGAATGATAGCTTAGAAAGAACAGACATCACTGGAACGGGGCTACCCAAATCATCTAATACCTATACAAAGCTACCAGGGTATTACAGTTGTTTCAACATCCACACTCCGATAAAAATTTGATTTTAGATTGGGTTTAACTTTAGAACACATATTGTCTATGTCATTGTCTGCCCTTGTGGCTTTTATTATATGGGGCACACCACTTGCCCTTTTCATGATAGGATGGTACTCTACAGTTCCTCCATTACTCTATCGATTGGTGGTAGAGAGGTAGACCAGCCTGTGGTGCGTAATTTTAAGTTCAAAAGCCATCCTCTAGCTTCTCTAATATATTTCATGATTGTAGTTACAATATGGGTGTGGGTCGGCACTGGCAAAAGTGAAAATTTCTGATTACGTACGTACATATGCTGTACCATCATTCTTACCGCGCAGAAGAAAAATAATGGGCGGTGTCCGGTTGGTGGTGCTCCCAAAAAAAGTTCAGCAAAAAAACTGAAAAAATATTTTGTCACAAGGGTGACGAAGGGAGAACAACAAGGTTTTTGGGGCACACTTGTACAATGAAATGAATTGGATGTCTTAAAATGTAACTTTTATTAAAGAACTTTTTCTAAAATATCAGTACGCGTGACACATAATATTGACAATATACATAATGAACAAAATATAAATAGAATACTAGTCACAAATGAACTCTTGGTGGCGAAAATGTTTCAGTTGAGTACATTATGTGAGATAATACATGTAGATAATTAGGATGAATTAAATGGTTCAGACAGGTTTACCGACCAAGTTTCTCACTGGGGTGTACTTGACGCGTGACACTAAACCCCAAAGTAAGTGGATTTTGTGGTTTGTTTATTCTATGGTTTGATACTTCTATTATTTTGAATTTATTTTGAAGGGAGGAGGAAGGCAGGTAAGGTATAAAGAAATAATTTGCTCCTTGACCAAGTGGTTTCTGCAATCCGGTGTATTACAGCTCCGGGTATTCCCCGTCGGTGACCCTTACGAGTACTAACCCGGCCAATCACTGCTTAGCTTCCGAGTACGGAATGGGAATCAGGCGTGCCAGTGATGTATGGCAGTAAATGCACCAATGGATGAGAGTGTACTAGGGTCGTGAGAGGCTTATATGTGCTTCTGCTTTTTGCTATAGAGTATCACCTAATCCTCTGTTACCAATGGTATTGCAGACAAATCGGGGATAATGTAGCAAATGAGAGAGCAGCGTAAGCAGATGAGATTAGGATAGGGATGTGGGTATCGTGAAATCCCTCTTCTGATATTCACCATCTGTCATTAGACATCGAATGGTGATTGAGAGTGATAGGGATGTCACGGGAGCCCCATCGGAATGAGGGGGAAAAAGAGGTTTTTAGAATGTACCCAAGTCTCCAAATTGGAGTCATGTATCTGGTCTCAGTACTGTTGTCACTGAGTGCCAGAATACACCCCCGCCAAGATATTTTTCAAGCAGAAATGCATGTAAATTAGAACATGCATGTGGGTGAACATCTATTGGGAAATACTGGAGAGAGTCTGCCACTTATTTAGATAGACATAGACACAAAGTACGTTCTTATGGAAACATTATCAAATGTAGTCTAAATGTATCTTTCCTTGATGGATAAACACAGTGAAGTGTGGACTGTAACACTGGATGGGCAGGGATCTGGTTGCTCAGTGGCAAACAAAAGGATCCCCATACACACATACACAGAAACTGAGCTTTTTGTTTTATATAACACGCTGCTCAATGGTATCTCAAAATTTGCAAAAACACTTTTCATATATGCAAATGATTAATAAACAGTTAGCTGTTACACAGTAGTCCAGCGGTACAGGTATCAATGAAAGGTATCTGGATGATAACAAGCATCTGGCACTGCGATTTACTTTAATTGGTAACCACCAGATAAGGTTGATGGCTAGAAAAATCAAGGTGATTAAACAGGTTGGTTGCTCAGCGGCACATATAAAGCTGGCTGTCCAGTGACCCAATCATTGGCACAAATGTCCGGGTGAACACAAACATCTAGTGCTGATAAGATATTTCTAATATGTTTGGTCTATCCCTGATCAAGTTTGTCACTAGTGAGTATATGAGATCAAGTAAATTTGTTTGATTCGGCGACAACTAAACAGTTGGCTGTCAAATTATACAAGTGTCAGCACCGGTGTCTGGATGATGACATATGGTGTTGAGAAACACTAAGGTGGTAAGCACCAGCTCTGAATGCTGGCTGTACAGCCTACGTGGCCAGTTAGATTAGTTGCTCTGCAGCAAGGACAGATAAATCGGTTGCTAAGCGGCTAATAAAAATAGAATGGTTGCTCGGTGGGAAGTGCCAAATTGGCTATCCGACGGTGCAAATACACAGGCAGATATTAAGATATTAACATATGTGTGGTGCTGCACAGGTGGAGCATATGCGTGTGACACGTAGGGGATAGGGGTGAGCGGGGAACGGATGGATACCCGCTGAGCGTTTGATCGGGCAGCAGCATGGACAGCCGGGGAGAGTTTCACTGTGTCCGGCGTCCGCTCTGTGGTGCGTCAAAGCTGGCCGGGATCACCGGGTCGTGACTGCTATGTACACCCACTGGTGCAGCAGGAAGCCGGGGTGAAAGCTATCCAGTGACGTGCGGTGAGGTTAGTGGTTGGTGAGGCACTGGTTTGGTGGAGCCAGCGACGACGGGGTTCGTGGGGATAGCTGGGTCTGGTTTGCTTCTGCGCTGACAGGCAGGTGTAGGAGCTGCCATCTGCATAAGCAGCAGAGACCAGCAGAGCAGCTTCTGTCTGACAGCGCATAAGCAACCCGGACCCAGCACTTAGAACAGACCCAGTTGTCGCTGGCTCCACCAAGTCACGGTGTCTGCCCATTGGTCTGCCCACATACCTCTTATACTTAAAAAAAAAAAAAAACACTTGTAGCCAAATGTACTAGCCTGTGTTCAGTGGCTGTGCGGAACGCCGGCTGAACTCCGAGGTTTTTTTAAAAGGGCAATCATTTACAAGGGATGGGGTTGCTTTGTAAATGTCTGCCTCTTTAAAAGAACTTCTGAGTTCAGACAGCATCCTGCACAACTACTGAACACAGGCTAGTACATTTGGCCAAAATACTTCTTTCATTTTAAAACACACAGATACAGTGCACACTTCTATAACTTTACACACACACACACACACACACACAAACACAAACACCTCTATTACTTTACACAAACACACACCTCTGTCACTTAACACAAACACACACAAACACCTGTGTCACTTAACACACACACAGCACCGTTTTTCACAGATGCTGCTTACCTAAGCAGCACAGACTGGCAGCAGTGAGACGCCATGCGAGATACAGGAGACCCCGGACAGGAGAGGGTGCGGGGTGAGAGACCGAATGGAGCACAGTGTGATCCCGGAGCCCAGATACCAGCGGGAGCTGTCGGCCTGGCTCCGCTCCGTGCCGCCGCCCCCCCTCCCCCCAATTACATTACAGGTCGGCGGACGAGCCATACAACGGCTCGTCCGCCTATATAAACGGCACTTTTTAGTTAGAGCCTCAGTGACAGTAAGGAACGTGCTTTCTGCGTACATGAAAGCACGCCCCTGTCACTGTGGATGCACCACTGTCCCCAATCACATCTGCCCTCAGTGACAGGGGCGTGCTTTCATGTACACAGAAAGCACGTCCCTGTCACTGAGGCACTGCTATAGGTGCCGAATATGCACCTTTTTTAAATGGCGCGTTTGCACCCTGGTGCTCGGCCCCTCCCACTGCTCGCCCCATTTCTAATATTATACTATAGGGAGTGGGAGGCACCGCACTTGGTGCCTCCTAAACTATTAAAAATGAAAAAAAGTATTATAATAATACGAAGCATATACTTATGACACATAATATGTGTCATAAGTATTTTCTTTGTTTTATTTTATTATATTAATCATTAATGACAGGGGAGGCTCTGCCTCCCCTGCCTCCCCTGACTGCACGTCCCTGAAGCTATCACTGTGAACAAGCCAATAGGCGAAACACGTGTCTAGATGCCCCTGACACGCCCCCCTACCTGAGCCTGGACGCGGTCACGGTCGGAGAGGAGGAATCCCGGTCTATCCAGCCCAGTCTACCCAGCCCGCCCTTCCACGCCAGGTACCTGCAACATACACCGGGTGGAGATAGCTTTCACCCCAGCTTCCCGCTGCACCAGTGGGTGTACATAGCAGTCACGACCCGGTGATCGTGGCCAGCTTTGACGTACCACAGAGCGGACACCGGACACAGTGAAACTCTCCCCGGCTGTCCACGCTGCTGCCCGATCAAACGCTCAGCGGGTATCCATCCGTTCCCCGCTCACCCCTATCCCCTATGTGTCACACGCATATGCTCCACCTGTGCAGGGTGTTTGTACAAATCGCATCGCATCGCATGCCACTATATTGCATGCGATGCGATGCGATTGTATAAGATGTACTACGATCAAAATATTGGGCGCCGTGATAGGAAACAAGTACCCAGAACTAAAGAAAAAAAAAGGTTATTCACAAACAATATACAAAATATGGCTGACAATAACTCAGGATACCTGTACTAAGGATTGCCTACCTACAATTTATTAAAATAAAAAAAATCCTTAGTATTTTTCGAAAATCCCTCAAATTCTCTAGCATTTAATGAAATATGGTTATATTTCAGATCATAGAGCTAACTCAGCATTTTAAATGCCACATTCGTATTTCCCATGCTCAAATAAACTAGAAATGACTTTTTGTTTCGGAAGCATTTTCACTGTTGGCTAGTGTTATCATTGTTTTTTACTGTGTTTATTCTTTCTGTCTCATGCAGGTGCCTGCGCTCCTAGGGTACACCAATGCCCATTCCGATACCCAGCAGGAGGGTGACCATGGATGACTTCTGGTCTGGAACACCAGCCAAGTTGATGCTTAGCAACTGGCCGAATCCACACGGAAGTGCGACATGTGGAAACTTCTGGCGGGACGCAGCAGGAAGCAGCAGGCAACTGATGGGTATAAGATGTAGTAAGTGTCCCTGTATTGTTAGCTGTAAATATATAACCCAAGGAAGGGGTTAATACCCTGAAACGTCACTTGAATACACTTGCCATTTTTTCATTATAATATATGTCTCTTGAATGCCGGCATTCCGTTGGACTAAGTATATATTAGAGATGTGCAGACTCGGATTTCAGAGATCCGAGCCCCCACGGACGTCATCATTCCGAGCCCGGTTCCGAGCAGTGCTCGGAGATACTCGCCTGACTCGGGTCCGTCTGCATGGTCGGAACGTCATCTCCCGGCGTCGGATTTCGCGAGGCTTTAAATAGCAGCTGCAGCGCCCGCCATCTTCACTCCAGTCTAGTAGTGGGTTGGGAGAGGGTGTGTTAGTGCTGCTGCTGGGGTTTAAACTTGAGCTTGACCTTGAACGCAATATTTTTTATTCCCTGGGGCTGTCTCTCAGTGCTGCTGTGTAGTCTAACTGTGTACTTGTATTACTACTGTCTCCTCTGTACGGTCTACCTTTGGTGTGCTGTGCTGTAATTATTTTATTCGCTGGGGCTGTCTCCCTCAGTGCTGCTGTGTACTCTGTTCTCCTCTCTGCTTAGGGTGGGCTCTCCCTAGCAAGGAGGACAGTCTAACTGTGTACCTGTAGTACTACTGTCTCCTCTGTGCTGGGGCCTACCTCTGGTGCTGTGCTGTAATATATATATTATATGAATAATTAATTATATTATATATAGTCCACTGGTGCTGCCTGCACTGAATCTGCCAGTATTATTTAGTTACTCAGTGCACTTTTGCCACTGGCAGTGCTACTGCCTACCTAGTGTACCTACTTAGTACATACTAGGCTGCTATATCTAATTAAATTAAAAATAAAATAATACTTGTGCTGTGTGGGACTGTAAAAAATAATTCCATGCTGCTTGTGCACTGACGTGTGCCACTGCCAAGCAGTACTTAATAATAAAATTAATTATTAGATATTCTGCTGGTGCACTGCATAAAGCTACTGGTGGTGTGTAATATAACAACCTATTGTGGTGACCACTGGCAGTGCTACTGCCTGCCTGCCTACCTACCTAGTAGTTTATTTTCTCTACCTACTAGGCTGCTATATTATTAATACTTAATTAATTTAATTATATACAGTCAACTGGTGCTGCCTGCACTGAATACTGTGAATAGAGGTTGCCAGTATTATTTACTCAGTCCACTGTTGCCACTGGCAGTGTTACTGCCTAAGTGTACCTACCTACCTAGTAGTACAATTACATACTAGGCTGCTATATCTAATTTAATAAAAAAATAATACTTGTGCTGTGTGGGACTGTAAAAAATAATTCCATGCTGCTGGTGCACTGATGTGTGCCACTGAGTGCCACTGCCAAGCAGTACCTAATAATAAAATTAATTATTATAAATTCTGCTGGTGCACAATACTAGTATTGCTGATGTATCTTGTGCCTAGTACTGTCTTATCTACCTGTCTGGTGCCTAGTACTGCCATATCTACCATCTGGTCTGTGGCTCACTGCCTAATACTGCCGTATCTACCTGTCTGGTCCGGCGATCACTGCCTAATACAGCCATAACTACCTGTCTGGTCTGGGACCCACTGCCTAATACTGCCGTATCTACCTGTCTGGTCTGGCGCTCACTGCCTAATACTGCCGTAACTACCGTCTGTTTTGGGGCTTACTGCCTAATACTGGCGTATCTACCGTCTGGTCTGGGGCTCACTGCCTTATACTGCCGTATCTACCTGTCTGGTCTGGCGCTCACTGCCTAATACTGCCGTATCTACCATCTGTTTTGGGGTTCACTGCCAAATACTGGCATATCTACCATCTGGTCTGGGACTCACTGCCTAATACTGCCGTATCTACCGTCTGTTTTGGGGCTCACTGCCTAATACTGGCGTATCTACCGTCTGGTCTGGGGCTCACTGCCTAATACTGCCGTATCTACCTGTCTGGTCTGGGGCTCACTGCCTAATACTGCCGTATCTACCATCTGGTCTGCGGCTCACTGCCTAATACTGCCGTATCTACCTGTCTGGTCTGGCGCTCACTGCCTTATACTGCCGTATCTACCTGTCTGGTCTGGCGCTCACTGCCTAATACTGCCGTATCTACCTGTCTGGTCTGGCGCTCACTACCTAATACTGCCGTATCTACCTGTCTGGTCTGGGGCTCACTGCCTAATACTGCCGTATCTACCTGCCTGTCTGGTCTGGCACTCACTGCCTAATACTGCCGTATCTACCGTCTGGTCTGGGGCTCACTGCCTAATACTGCCGTGTCTACCTGTCTGGTCTGGCGCTCACTGCCTAATACTGCCATATCTACCTGTCTGGTCTGGCGCTCACTGCCTAATACTGCCATATCTACCTGTCTGGTCTGGCGCTCACTGCCTAATACTGCTGTATCTACCTGTCTGGTCTGGGGCTCACTGCCTAATACTGCCGTATCTGCCTGTCTGGTCTGGCACTCACTGCCTAATACTGCAGTATCTAATGTCTGGTCTGGGGCTCACTGCCTAATACTGCTGTATCTACCTGTCTGGTCTGGCGCTCACTGCCTAATACTGCCGTATCTACCGTCTGTTTTGGGGCTCACTGCCTAATACTGCCGTATCTACCTGTCTGGTCTGGCGCTCACTGCCTAATACTGCTGTATCTGTAATAATAACTGACTGCTGGTGCATACTTACTGACATATTAATTGCACTCCAGTGGCGCTGTCCTGTGACATAACGCCACAAAAATAATGGAGATCCAAAATATGGAGGTTAAAAAACAAAGGAAAGATGAAGATCCATTTCCTCATAGTTCTGAAGCTGCTGCAACTAGTCATGATATAGACAATGAAATGCCAACAACGTCGTCTGGCACGGCCGATGCCCAGTGTGAAAGCAGAGGGCATGTACAATCGAAACCAAACTTCCGTATAAGGAATCAAAATATGAAATGTAATTCGTTGGAACAGAAACTTAAACTTGGCAATATGCCATGGCCTAACTTCATGACTAGTGGTGCAGCTTCAGATGACGAGGAAAGTCCTCCTCCTCTCCCCCTGCCCAATAGGAAATTAAAGAGAGTTAGGCTGACACCGACTCAAAAAAGTATGAAAAAAATTCAGAACAAAAAAAGAAAAAAATTCGGAAAATAAATCTGATGAAAACTCAGCCTTCTAAAGACATATCCCAAATCCCCAAGGAGAGTCCTAGGGTGGCGGTCATAGGCGTGCGCACAGGGGGTGCCAGGGGTGCACAGGCACCTCCTAATGATGGGCACCCCCCTCACAATTGCAGCCAGAGCCGACATCGGGGAGCAAGCTCGGGCCGGCTGCAGTGTGTGACAGACGTGGCCGAGGCTGCTGCAGCAGGATACTACAGTACTATCTGTATCTAGTGACGCCCCTGGCTGCCTCTAGGGGGAGCTGACGTGCACAGCTTCGCTGCCTGGGTGAGGAGGGACGGAGGAGTGAGGACTTCCTGCCTGCTGATTGAAATTTGCTGCAGGTGTGCTCAACTTATCGGGACTCGGGAGGTGCTGTAACAGGGGGATTTGTATATTATCTGGGCAGTCTATGGCTTTGTTTTATGGGGGGGGGGGGTTGTATAAAAAGTTATTTTTATATTTGTCTTTAATCATGCTGCCTGTTTTTTATTTTGTCAAAAAGGTGTGTGTGTATGTATCAGCTTTTTGTATGTATACTGCATGTGTGTCTGCATAGAGGGGCTGTGTATACTGTATGTATGCTGTGTGGGTGTGTGGGAGGGGGCTCTGTGTATACTACAATACATCTGTGTGTGTGCATGCTGTGCCTGTATGTATAATGTGTGTGTGTGCATGTGCATACATAGAGGGGGTGTATGTGTGAGCATACTGTAGGGGGCTGTGTATGTTAGGGTTACCACCCGTCCGGGATTACTCCGGACAGTCCGGTAATTGACACCGGCGTCCGGAGTCCAGAAGGGTGGCTGTCCCGGACTATACATAGTCCGGGAATTGATCTCCAACACCCCCCCCGCCCGGCCGCTGCGCCGGCACCGCCGATTACATTACTGCGGTGCGGGCAGCCATCAGAGACAGTGTGTGAGTGGCAGTGCCGCTGCCCACCTGAGTCAGCCACCACGTGAGGAAGCAGGGTCACACACATCGGAAGGGTCCCGAGCCGTCCACTTCAGCAGTTATTCATCTTGAGTGACACGGTCACTCCGCTGCGGCGCTCGCTTGGAGGAGGAGGGAGGCGGGACACAGTTGTGTGTGTCACTGTGTGTGACGTGGTGTCCGACTCCTCCTGCGGGCAGCGGCTGCGGCGCTGCCGCGTGACACATGCCCGCTCGCCTGACAGCAGTGACACCACGTGAGACAGAGTGCGGCTGCCTGACGCAACGGACGCGCCGGCAGTGAGCGCTGTGGCATGATGATGATTGCATCCGCAGCCACTGCAGTATATTATTCAGCAGTACCAGTACTGTAAGTTCCGCAGTGTGGTGGGTGGGCGGGCAGCGGGCTGTGTGTGGGCACAGGATCAGTATAAATATTGTATATTATTCAGTTCAGTATACTACTGTAAGTTGAGTTGACTTATTTCCCTCTCGTTGTGTTTCTGTGTTGTGAGGGCAGAGGGCCACACTGTCACCATACTGTGACCACAGTCCAGGCAGGCAGTCCCCTGTCCCCGTCTGCGCCGCACCCAAGTCACCTGGGCGATGTTGAGTTGTGCCCGCGGCAACCACCCAGCCAGGCCTGCTCCAGCCAACCTCCCAGCCAAGCCCAGCCAGCACTGCCAGCACTTAGCACAGCCACAGGAGCTACTCTCTCTCTAGATTTACAACTGTGGCCAGATTTACAACTGTGGCTGGCCTGGCCCAATACAATAGTATGTTGTTGTTGTATTATGATGACGATCACTATTTTTCAAGCAAGCTTTTGAAAGCAAATAATAGTGTAGTCACCAGTGTGTCAGTGAAGATTTTGGAATAATGTGTAATGGGCATTATGGAATGTGGTATACTATGTAATGGGTGTGTGATGTGTAATCAGCATTACGGTGTCCGTGTTGTCCCTATCTTAGAATAAAATTGAGTCCTGGCATAACAAGTAATAAGCATAATGTGTAATGGGCATCACGCTGTGTGGCATAACGTGTAATAGGCATTATGGCAGGTGGTATACTATGGCATTTTGTACACTATGTAATGGGTGTGTGACGTGTAATCGGCATTATGTTGAAAATTTTGGGCGCGCACTGTCTGTATTGTTCCTCCTTCCCAAAAAACTTTTTAAATCCTGGCATATCGTGTAATGGGCATTGCGGTGTATGTCGTAACATGTAACTGGCATTATGGTATGCAAAATCAAGAATGAAATTGAAGCAAATGTTAAAAAAAATCAACATAAGGCGGGTCAAAGGGCGGAGCTGGGGGTGGGATATGGGCGGGCAGTGGGTGTGTCAAGGGGCGGGCCACTGTCCGGGAATCTCTCAACAAAAAGGTGGTAACCCTAGTGTATATGTATACTATGTGTGTGGGGGCTCTGTATGTATATACCTGTGTGTGCATAGGGGGCATGTGTGATGGGCATTATTGTGTGTGGCATTATGTCTAATGGGCATTACAGTGTGTGGCATTATGTTTAATAATAGCCAATGATGAACACACCCAGTAGGCGGTGATGGACATGCCCCTCCAATGGTGCACCCCCTAAGAAAATGGGCTGCGCACGCCTATGGTGGCGGTGGTTGTGATGCAGGACCTTCCCATCACTGTGCGTGAAGACGTGGCTCCTTCCACCATTTGCAGTACGCCCTCTGAATATGCTGGAAGGATCACCCACAGTCTAGTTCCAGATTTTATTAGTGAAGGTGATGTTGTACACCAGGAGGAGGATATTGATGTAGCTGGCACTGAGGAGGAAGTTGACGAGGAGGATGGAGAGATGGTTTGCTTAAATGACGCACCAGGGGGGAATGAGGCACCTGTGGGGGAAAAAGTTGTTGTCCATGGGATGAAAAAGCCCATGGTCATGCCTGGACAAAGGACCAATAAATCCACCTCTGCGGTCTGGAATTTTTTTTATCCGAATCCGGACAACAAAAGTATTGCCATTTGTAGCTTATGTAAAACTCCAATAAGCAGGGGTAAGGATCTTGCCCACCTAGGGACAACCTCCCTTCAACGTCACCTAAAGAAGCGTCATGGTTCAGTGTTTAGTTCAGGAACTGCGGCTAGCAGTCCAGCGACACCTAAATCACTTGGTCCTCCTTTTGGAGCCAAGCGCCTGAAAAGCACACCACCAACTCCCTCCTCGTCAAATTCCTCCTCGATCCGGATAGGGGGGAGTCCTGCAGTCCATCTCACCTGCATGAATGACTCCATAGATTCCTCTGGAGGATCCTGCAGCGCTACGCCTACTACTACTGCCGCTGCTGCTGTTACTGCTCCTGGAAGTCAGTCATCATCCCAGAGGGGAAGTCGTAAGACCGCTACGTCTTTCACTAAGCAATTGACCATCCAACAGTCGTTTTCCATGAGGATGAAATACGACAGCAGTCATCCTATGGCAAAGCGGATAACTGCGGCCTTGACAGCTATGTTGGTGTTAGACATGCGTCCGGTGTCCGCCATCAATGGAGTGGGATTTAAATGGTTGATGGAGGTATTGTGTCCCCGGTACCAAATCCCGTCTAGATTCCACGTTACTAGGCAGGCGATACCCGCGATGTACAGGGACATCAGAAAAAGTGTCCTCAGTGCCCTGAAAAATGCGGCTGTACCCACTGTACACTTAACTACGGACATGTGGACAAGTGGATCAGGGCAAACTAAGGACTATATGACTGTGACAGCCCACTGGGTAGATGCATCGCCTTCCGCAGCAGCAGCAGCAGCATCTCCTGCACGCCAGCTCCTTCCAAGGCAGGCTACAGTGTGTATCACTGGTTTCAAGAAGAGGCACAACGCCAACAACCTCTTAGAGAAACTGAGGGAAATAATCTCCCTGTGGCTTACCCTCCTTAGACTCTCCTGGGGATTTGTGGTGTCAGACAACGCCAGTAACATTGTGCGGGCATTAAACATGGGCAATTTGCTTGCGGTGGCACGCAAAATTTGCGGACACTTTCGGCATTCTGCCACTGCCTGCCGAAGGCTGGAGCGGGAGCAAAAACTCTGCAACCTGCCCTGCCATCAGCTTAAACAAGAGGTGGTGACGCACAGGAACTCCACCCTCTATATGCTGCAGAGGATGGAGGAGCAGCAAAAGGCCATTCAAGCCTACACGTCCAAATGCGACATAGGCAGAGGAGCGGGGCTGCACCTGACTCAAGCGCAGTGGAGGCTGATTTCCGTGTTGTGTAAGGTTCTCCAGCCGTTTGAACTAGCCACACGTGAAGTCAATTCCGACACTGCCTGCATTAGTCAGGTGATTCCCCTGATCAGGCTGTTGCAAAAGCAGCTGGAGAAAGTGAAGGAGGAGCTAAAGCGTAGAGATTCCGCAAAGCATGTCGCTATTGTGGATGAAGCCCTCCATACACTTTGCCAGGATACCAGGGTGGTCAGTCTGTTAAAGTCAGAGGAATACATTTTGGCCACCGTGCTTGATCCTCGGTTTAAAACGTATGTTGTGTCTCTGTTTCCGGCGGACACAAGTCTACAAAGGTGCAAAGACCTGCTGATCAGGAGATTGTAATCTGAAGGGGACTGTGACACGGCCCCAGCTCCTCCTTCATTTTCTCCCCCACCTGTGCCTGTGAGGAAACAGCTGCGATTTCACGCACAACCCGCTGGTGGGGATGCAGAGCAGGCAGGAGGGAGTTTGGACATCTGGTCCGGACTCAAGGACCTGCCAACAATTGCTGACATGTCTACTGTCAGTGCATTGGATGCTGTCAACATTGAAAAAATGGTGGAGGATTACTTTGGTGACAGCATCCAAGTAGACATGTCAGACAGTCCTTACCTGTACTGGCAGGAAAAAAAGGCAGTTTGGAAACCCCTGTACAAACTGGCTCTATTTTACCTGAGTTGTCCCCCCTCCAGTGTGTACTCCGAAAGAGTATTCAGTGCAGCGGGGAACCTGGTCAGTGAGCGGCGAAGGAGGTTGCTTCCGAAAAATGTTGAGAAAATGATCTTTATAAAAATGAATTATCAATTATTCAATGAAGACCAGGAATTGCCTCCAGAGATTATAACGGGACCTGTGATTGTGGAGTCCAGCGGGGACGAATTAATAATCTCTGAGAATGAGGAAGTACACACTGAAGGGGGCGAGGAATCAGAAGAGGGGGAGGAGGAGGATGATGAGTGACAATGACATCTTGTTGCTGTAGAGCCAGTTTATACAGGGAGATATTATGAATTGTTTTTTTTTTGGTGTGGGGGCCCAAACAAACCAATCATTTCAGCCACAGTTTTGTAGGCCCTGTATGTCTTATTTTCGCAACATAAGGGTGTGTGGGAGGGCCCAAGGACAATTCCATCTTGCATCACCATTCATTATTCCTACTGCTGAGAGACATTCATATGTGGGACTTGTCTTTTCAATGCATACAACTGTTTGCATTCCACTAATGAGAGTAATTGATTGCTGCACCAACCGCCCACTGCCCACTGCTGGTTGCAGCTCTCACCCTGCATTAATTTGGGAGTCTGCCCTTCAGCCTTTTTTTTTGGAGCCTTGAGACTTTTAGGGATGCTGTTCTAGCCAACACCTTTAGGTGGACTCTGGTCTGTCTTGTATCAAGCACAGTGGTCTCATGTGCATGAGATTGTTCTCTGTCCTCTTCTAGAATTGTGTCAACATCACCATATTCATTCTTGGTGAGAATGTGATCTCCCTGACCATTCTGGTCAGAACAGCTCTCCAGCTCATTCAGTACCTGTACTTCTTTAGAATCTGCATTCCAGTATCCCAGCAGCTGGAAAGTTGGGTCATTTCTCTTAGTTTTAACTCTGCTCATCTTCAATCGTACCTTCTCAGTCAACGAGGTATTGCTCAGAATAAGTCCATCCACATTTTTAGAAATATGGCTATCCACAGGTTGTTCAGTCTGCCATTTGAGATTGGGATCTTTTAGCACGGAGACAAACTGCGAATCAGGGTCAGGATCAGACAAGGTGTTAAAAAGGGTTTCTACCATGAATCAATCACAGCATTAAATTAATAATCAATCAATCAATCAATCAATCAATCAATCAATCATAATCACAATCAAGACAGATAGGGGTCTTGTTAAATATTAAACTGACCAAAACAGATACACACTCGCAGAACAAAGTGCGGCACGAATTAATAATCATAAAATGAATCAATCACATCATTAAATTAATTAATAATCAATCAATCAATCACAATCAAGACAGATAGGGGTCTTATTAAATATTAAACTGACCAAAACAGATATACACTCGCAGAACAAATCAGTGCGGCACGAATTAATAATCATAAAATGAATCAATCACATCATTAAATTAATTAATAATCAATCATAATCACAATCAAGACAGATAGGGGTATTGGTACTTGTTTTGAGGTTGTAGCAGGGGAGTGCAGCTACTCGTAAAACCTTGAACGAAGATCAGTACTTCTCTACCGGCAAAGGACATCCTAATCGACCAAGCGCGTAGCTTCGGTAGGGACGCATGTGAAGTAGTGATGAAAGGGAACACCCGCCTAGCCAGCCAGATAGCTGAATCCACCCTAGCGATCAATTGAGTGACAGAAGTAGCAGCCAGATAGCCCTCACATACCAGATAGGGGTCTTGTTGGATGTTAAAGTGATCAAAACAGTTACACACTTGCAGACAAACTCTGTGCTGCACAAAATGCCCACCGCTCCTTGGTTGCACATGGTAAACAGTGCACGATCAAGCCAGATAGGGGTCTTTTTTGGGCTTATTTTTTTAAGCTGCCATCCTGTCTGCCGCTGCAGTGCCACTCTTACATGAGCCACGTGTTTGTGCCGCACACTTGTGTGGCTTAGCATAGTTATTCAGCTACCTCGGTACAATTTTTTGCCCTAAAAACAATATTGTGAGATGTGAGGTGTTCAGAATAGACTGTAAATGAGTGGAAATGAATGTTATTGAGGTTAATATAGCGTAGGAGCAAAAAAAAAAAAAAAAAAAAATTCTGCGATTTTAGCAGTTTTTATGCCTTTTAACAAAAAAATCAGAACCTAAAACCCCAAAAATCCAAACACAAAACACTTAGGAGGTGTCCATTAGAACCCAAAACCTCAAGGTAATCAGAACCCAAAACCCAAAACCCGAAAAGGGGCCGGGGCACATCCCTAGTACGCGTTGGGTACAGCCTGCTGACTCCTCCCTTTTAGATAAGTGACACTCCACTTCAACTTTTAAGAAAAGTTTTTTCTCTTTGATCCTGTTTTATTTACTTATTACAGCTTTATCTCTCTCCCCCTTCACCCCATTTTTTTATAGCGAATTCTGTTGTAGGCCTTTTTATAATATTTCGCATATTTTACGTAAAAGTGTTTTTTCTATTTTTACCCATTGTTTGCTCTTTTAACTATTACTGTGTACTTGAATAAAAATCCTTTGTTTTTTACAACTGGATACGTTTTTTATATAGGTACAGGTAGTCGCTATCCTTTATCCAATTTTGCTGCTAATATATATATATATATATATATATATATATATATATATATATATATATATATATATATAGTGTAGCAAGGGCTGCGGCACTCCACGGACTAGATAAATGAGGCACAGGGACACAGCGAGTGGCCGACGTTTCGGAACTTTAATCCGTCTTCTAGGCAAATGAACAATAACATAAGGGACAACACATACCTTTAAGTCATGACTGGATCCGCCTCCAGACGCATATATATGATATATGATGACATATTGGATTTGAAAAAGAGGTCCTGCTCCAGTTCGGCCATATACACATTGGCATACGACGGAGCTACGGGAGATCCCATAGCGCAGCCGGACCGTTGGCGAAAGAATTCCTTATTGAATAAGAAGAAATTCCTATTCAAGGTCAATGATAGGAGTGAAATAAACAAGTCCACATCAGGGCCCTCGTAATTAGGTGTAGACATCAGCAGATTCCTCATGGCGCTTATTCCTCCTTCGTGAGGAATGCTGGTGTATAAACTACAAATGTCAAGAGTGACAAGCCATGTCTCAGGGGGTAAGGCATCACATCTATTCAGGTTAACCAGCAGGTCAGTGGTGTCTTGGAGATGTGTAGGGAGCTCACGGATGATCGGTTGCAGAAAGTGGTCGAGGAAACTAGACACAGGGCTGTACAGTGAATCCCTCGCCGATATTATCCGAAGGAGGAATAAGCGCCATGAGGAATCTGCTGATGTCTACACCTAATTACGAGGGCCCTGATGTGGACTTGTTTATTTCACTCCTATCATTGACCTTGAATAGGAATTTCTTCTTATTCAATAAGGAATTATTTCGCCAACGGTCCGGCTGCGCTATGGGATCTCCCGTAGCTCCGTCGTATGCCAATGTGTATATGGCCGAACTGGAGCAGGACCTCTTTTTCAAATCCAATATGTCATCATATATTCTCTTTTATAAGAGATATATAGATGACGTCATCTTGTTTTGGGGTGGCCCTCAAGCTGCCTTTGTGGAACTGATCGCCGGCATCAATGCCCTTGAATGTCCGATAAAATTCACATTCACAATGAGTCAAGATTCTGTGAATTACCTAGACGTGCATATTGCATTGCAGTCAGGTCAATTAAGTACTTCCATCTTTTCTAAAGAGACAGATCGGAACAAATTACTGTTGGCTCAGAGCTTTCATCCACCAGCACTTATCAGAGGATTGCCTTTCTCCCAGCTATTGAGAGTTAAGAGAATCACGAGCTCTCCAGCTGCTCTCAATGCGGATTTGTCCAAGATGCAAGCAAAGTTTAAGTCCAGAGGCTACTCAGATACTATCCTGACAGCTGCCAGAAATCGCGTTGACAAAATCGAAAGAATCAATACACTTAAAAGGAAACCTGTTGATGGAGTGAAGAAGGATGTGATTGGCTGGGTGAGGTCATTCAACCCTGCCGATAAAGAGATCAAGACCACCTCGAAACTTCTATGGCCCACTATTCAGCATGACAAAAACTTGAAACAGCTTAAAAATACCAACCTCATGTCATGCTATACCAGAGGGAGAAATATCCGAGACTGGGTGGTGAGGACGGATATTTCCAAGAGACTTCCCCCTGGTACACAGTCTAAACCCGGAGGCTGTTATAGGTGTATTGGTTGCACCACTTGCAACTCAATGATGTCCACTAAGTCATTTTTCCACCCTCACTCGGGCCATGAATATAAGATAAGGTACCCCCTCACATGTACTAGCTCACATGTGGTCTACATAATAAAGTGCCCTTGTGGCCTTTATTATGTAGGCAAAACTATCCGAGCATTTAAAGAAAGAATTGCTCTCCATCGTACCGCCATTCGAGCTGCCATTAATCTGAAACCCATGGACCAGCCGGTGGCTAAACATTTCTATACAGAAAAACACAGTTTGGCCAGTTTGAAATATGTCATTATCGATCAGGTCCCTGAAGATTTAAGGGGTGGTGACAGAAGCAAGCGGTTACTCCAATTGGAGACGCAATGGATAGCACGTCTTGATACGGTCAGACCGAAAGGTCTTAATGAACAGCTATCCTATGGAATGTTCTTCTGACAATTCCCCGATGTATCCCCTGATGCCGTTATGATGCTGTTACTATTTGCATTTATGTTCATTCACTTATTGTTATTCACTGTTCTTTTTCTTTGTCACTAAGATGTGGTGTGTTGTCATTACAGGGCTGTCCACGCTCCCTCTGCGTCACCGTCGCTAGGCAACCTGATGCTCCGTGTAAGGATTCCGGAAGTGGTGAGTGATCAACTCCCACAGAGTAGTCGCCCAACCCGGAAGTACTGAAGGACGCCAGCACGCGACGGGAGGCTTGCGTCTGGAGGCGGATCCAGTCATGACTTAAAGGTATGTGTTGTCCCTTATGTTATTGTTCATTTGCCTAGAAGACGGATTAAAGTTCCGAAACGTCGGCAACTCGCTGTGTCCCTGTGCCTCATTTATCTAGTCCGTGGAGTGCCGCAGCCCTTGCTACACTGTCTATCCCCCTCTGCTTGTTTGCACCCCGGCACGTTGTACCCATCTTCCGGAGTGCCCTCACTGGCCTGCTATATATATATATATATATGTGTGTGTGTGTGTGTGTGTGTATGTAGTAGTATCAACTTGGCACTCACATTCCTTCTGCCCGCAGAAGCCACCGAGGTGTAAATACAACTAGTATGATGCGGCACTCGTAGTTCAGTAAATAACCACAAATGCAGAAGTTAATAGCTCAATGTTTCAATCATTCCATTGTCATCAGGAAGTACTTCTGATGACAATGGAATGATGGAAACTTTGAGCTATTAACTGTCACACAATGCATCTAGATGACCTCAGTTATGAGGATATGAATGAATCAGGGTTTTATGACTGATGACACATCAGATCACACATACAGTAATTATAACGGATTCAGAGGAAAGCAGATAGAGGAAATTCCTCGTTAAGGATTCTATATCCTTTTTAACTGACCATTCTTATTTTCTTTCACCCATCTTTTCAGTTTTATATTTAAATGTTACAATTAAAAGTTATATTTTAACAACCTAATTCTTCCCAGTGCACCACACAGAGACATGCTCATACATATGCCTGCATGTCGACCTTAATGCATGTCGACCTTAATGCATGTCAACCTAGTGATGTCGACCTAATGCTTGTCGACCAACATGCTGTCTACCCAGTGATAAATACCCACCCTGACATGGTACAGATAATGCATTAGCATGTCACATGATAGTGATTGCCAGAGTCTGGTTTTCATGGCGACTAGTAACTCCGGTATAGGATGATAGGTGTCGTCATGTGATATACACGTGCTCCTATCCAGCAACAGACTGTGCAGAGGGTGCATTTTGATTAGGAACAAGCAGTCATCTAGGACGCCCTATGGATGCACCATGATGCTATGGTTACCTGAACACCAGGACATTGTAATGCACAGAGAACTTCCTGGACATGCTTCTTTGCCATGGTTACATATATAAATAAACGCCATGATGTGGGTATACATGGAGCACTCATGTGACCTATTATTTAAATGTAGATGTTTGATGGGCTCCTTATATGGAATTCCGGTGGGAGTTTATTCACCAGCGGGCCGTCACTGATTGCTCTGGCAGTTGCCCCACAGGTGTTGGTGATTTGTTTAACTTGTTGGCAGTTATATACTGTGCTGGCTTGCTCACTTGTGTGGGTCAGTCTAGGATGGAGGCTGTGTATAACCCGAAACGGGCTTGTCAATTGCTGCTCTTATTACTCCATATGGATAAATATATGTGTACCCCATAATTCCTGTTCCAGTCTTTCTGAAATTGAATTGCATTCCAGTCCATATGTGCTGATGTATTAAACTGGACTAGTGCATTTAAATAAGGCATGCTGCCGGCTCCATTTCATCTCTGGATACTTGGTTTTTCTACAAATTACTCCAGGATTCTGCACCAGCCTTCTTCTCCCATTAATGTGTGCGGCTCACTCAAGTTATCTTTTTTTTTTTTTTTTTGTAACAGTTTCTTATATAGCGCACACATATTCCACAGCGCTTTACAGAGAATATCTGAACATTTACATCAGTCCCTGCCCCAGTGGAGCTTACAATCTATATTCCCTACGACATGTACAAACAGACATTCTAGGGTTACTTTTGTTGGAAGCCAATTGACCTACCAGTATAATTTTGGATTGCAGGAGGAAACCGGAGTACCCAAAGTATATCCACGCAAACACTGGAAGAATATACAAACTCCGCACAGTAAGGGCCATGTGGGATTCGAACCCATGACCTCAGCACATTACCATTACACTGTCCGTGATGCCCCAATATAAATATATATATATATATATGTATATATACACGCAGTGAGTTGGTCGGCACTCTGGTTAAGATTCACTTGGACTGAGGTGCCATCCACAAATTAAATGAAATACTTGCTGGACACCTTGAAAAAGGGGCCTAGTGCCTCGAAACGTCGGACACCTTGTGACACGTTTTTTGTGATGTATTCCTAATACAAGTTTACAGTTTTTTCAAATCCGTGAGTGCCGCCTCCTTTGTCCAGCAAGTATATATATATATATATATATATATATATATATATATATATATATATATATATATATATAACAGTTGTAGAATGGCTATGAAAATTCCCCCTACAGGGATATATGTGCTAGAAAGGTGTTAATTCCAAGCTGCTGTGTAAAGCGGGGGAGTTGCTCCCACTCTTGATAGCTATAGACAAAAAATACAAGAAGACAACGCGCTACTTTTGAGGAAGGATCAAATACCATGGGATAATTAAATAATAGCAAGAATATTTATTAATTTATAAAAGACAACATTTTAAATAAATGAATGTAAATGAGTAAAATGATTGAATAAAAATGTTCGCTAAACCATGAATTAGTGGTGTGGTGATAAGAACAGTCTCTCACATTGGTAATTGATAATTGTGGTGTAGTCCCTTTCCTATGATGACCATTTGACCTTATACTGTAGCATTCCCCTCAATATACAATGTCTCTCACACTCACTATCTGTAGATATCGCTTGCAGTTAGCTCGATTGGAGCAGGGAGTTCCTGGAGTGGAGAATCTTTTAATCCAGAGGCCAGAGGAAGTTCTTGAGCTCAGGATGATGTAGCTGGTGGGTACATGCAAGAACTTTGGGTCCTGTGGTCTGGTTTGGAACAACCTTGGTGCAGATGTATTAGTATCTGCACACCAAAGAGAGGCTGGTAAAGTTGGCACACCTGGCACAGCTGATGCGTGTCGCCAGTTAAACTTGTGATTTCTGGTGATTTTTTTTAGTAACAGGAGTGTGCACTTTTTTTTAGTAAAGGTGCGATTTTTAGTACAGGAAGGTGTGATTTAGTTTAGTAACAGGAGTGTGCAGTTTTTTAGTAACATTTAAAATGACGTTCTGTTCTCCTCTCTGCTTAGGGTGGGCTCTCCCTAGCAAGGAGGACAGTCTAACTGTGTACCTGTAGTACTACTGTCTCCTCTGTGCTGGGGCCTACCTCTGGTGCTGTGTTGTAATATATATTATATGAATAATTAATTATATTATATATAGTCCACTGGTGCTGCCTGCACTGAATCTGCCAGTATTATTTAGTTACTCAGTCCACTTTTGCCACTGGTAGTGCTACTGCCTACCTAGTGTACCTACCTTAATTTCAGGGGACTTAAAAGCAGGTAGGCAATGTAACTAAGCAATGAAGAAGGCAAGTCAGATGATTGGTTGCATAGGGAGAGGTATCAGCAGTAGAAAGAAAGAAGTAATAATGCCACTGTATAGGTCATTGGTTTGACCTCACCTAGAGTATTGTGTTCAGTTCTGGAGGCCATATCTCCAGAAGGATATAAATACATTAGAGACTGTACAAAGAAGGGCAACTAAAATGGTGCATGGCCTACATCACAAAATGTACCAGGAAAGACTAAAATATCTTAATATGTATACTTTAGAGCAGAGAAGGGAGCCCCCTGGGACCGTGCCAAAGAAATCTTTATAGGAGGGATATTACTCCAACCAACGTGAGTTTTGGTACGCCTCAAGGGATCAATCCACTCTTCATCTTAATAACGTCACTTATTGAATTATTCATATCAAAAGACACACACACAGAATTTGTAATTATTGTTTATTTGTCTTTTTTATTTGGCAATTGCCGAACATCACGGCCTGGTGATCAATATCTATTGAGAAACAACTTTATTCCGTACAAGAAGCTTCTGAACATATAAACTTCAAGTATTCCATTTGCGCCATTTTATCTATATCCCAATTCTTTTTCTGGTTCTATGTTTTGAAGTAAAGGTGTAACTTCAGGGATAGTGATTTTAAGGCAGCACTGCGCCACGTATTACCTATCATTTGTCTTTCTGATCTGGTAGTCACAGGTGCAGGTAACTGGTGGTCACAGGTGCAGGTAACCGGTAGTCACAGGTGCAGATAACTGGTGGTCACAGGTGAGGGTAACTGGTAGTCACAGGTGCAAGTAACTGGTGGTCACAGGTGCAGGTAACTGGTGGTCACAGGTGCAGGTAACTGGTGGTCACAGGTGCAGGTAACTAGTGGTCACAGGTGCAGGTAACTGGCGGTCACAGATGCAGGTAACTGGTAGTCACAGGTGCAGGTAACTGGTAGTCACAGGTGCAGGTAACCGGTGGGTAGAGGGCAGAAGTCTCTGAAGCACAGGTAGAACACTGGAAGTGGCTAGAAATGCTCTGGTAACTGGAGCTCAGGACGCTGGATACTCCCTAGGGAACAGGTAGCAAAGCACTGGCACCGGCCTGCTCCCAAGTGAGGGACTTTATCCCCTGGGCTTGCTCCTGATTGGTGGAGAAATCAGGGCAAGCCAAGCCATTGGATGGCTTCAACAAGATGGTGGCGCCCAGCGGGGGACAGGAACTCACTCCTGTTTGGCAGTCGGGGACACATGCCAAAGAACACCCTGCAGGAGGAGACGGATGCAGCCAGGCGGACAGAGCAGCAGCGTTCACCCGGCCGGTACCAGGACAGAGGGAGAGGAGACCCTGACACCATTTCCGGACCGGTATGCGCTGCCGCCGCCCTGCGGCCGTGACAGGATCATGACAATTAACATCTCCTATACCAGCTAGTTTGACCTAGTTTGACTTATTACATTGAGGAAATATCCCTCTGACTATCAATTGCTATGTCACATGACTCACATCTCTCTTCTGTATTAATAATGACTACTGTTATGAATTTGCATTTTTTTTATATATATAACCATATATAAATATACAGCGTTGACTGAGAGACGTCACTCCGGGACTGCAGAAAATAAGACTTTTAGTGGAAGTCTTACTTTCTACAAAATATTCCTGAGTGACGTCTCTTATTCAAGGCTGTATTATAGGGGACTCATGTATAAATATACTTACAATGCTGGATTGAAAAGTAATGCCTCCATGGCTATAACGTTTTTATTTGTGAACATATTTGAACACTTGTTTTTGGACATGATAACTCAGTGTATCCTCTACTGTATGTAATGCACTATTCACTTTGCAATGTAGTCCCCACCTCTTTCCACGCACGTGAAATATGAAAGAGCACCTTATGGGTCAACACTTCCACTAGGACAATGAGGTAAAAGCTGCCGTTCCGTCCTGGTGTCAACAACCACCAGCTTTCTTCTCTGATGGGTTTGCCTGACTCATCATGGCAAACTTTCACACCTTAGTGCCCCTTATCTTAATTAACTTTACCCCACCACCCCCCCACTCCACCCCCATGCAAGCCTTTGTCCTGCTTTATACTGTACTTCATAGTAAGTACTCCAAGTTAAATTTCTAACGAGTGCAGTCTTCTAATAGTTACAGTATATGCTTATTCTCCAATTTGCATATGTGCGGTGTAAGATGCACAGCTATCGAGCATGCAGTACAGGGTGGTTTTGCATTATTCATATCATTGTGGCCCCATCCCCACTATACAAAGCTGCAATGCCCTGATATTGTAAAGCAGGAGTGGGTTCATGATGATGGAAGACTTGTCTACTTCTCTCATTGGTCCGGGAGAAACACCCTGAGTATGCAAGTATTTATCCTCACTTTCACATGGTACATAGGTACATTGTTATGAAGGTGTGATGGGTCCAGCATGGGCATCGCTGGATGCATACTTACTGGACTCAGTGTATAGATCTGATGGCCAGCCTGAGTAAGCATCAGTGCCTGAAGTGTATAAACATTGTGAATGCAGATGTATTTACTCACAAATCTCAGTAAGCACCTTACATGTTTACTTATGGAAGGAGGACTAATACTGACTATTTAAAGTCAGTTAGGCAGTCATGCTTCTCTTAAAATAAACATTTTAAACCAGTAGCATTAATTATTTATTTGCATTATGATTTAATTTCCTTTTTGTATAGCCCCAACCACACAATTTCTCAGAAAAAGGGATGTAAGATAAACATCTCTAGATCTTTCCAGTACATGAGAGTCAATACCACTTCATGTGTAAAGATGTGTCAGTCATCTGTTTCCAAGTGCACCGGGTGCTAAGGGTTTAATTCTTTATTTTGAGATCTCTTTCTCAATTATGTCTGAAAAGTCCCTCTCAATATGACAAACATGTAACCTTTTATATTTTTAGCAAATGATTTGTTCTCATGTTTTCATTTTTATTTGTTTTTTGTGTCACTAACACCCCTTTCCCACTGCAGCTCTTAAACGGTAAATTGACGTTTTTTTTTTAGCCTTTTTAAATGGGTAGAGCTGCAGTGGGAAAGCCCCAGGTTGCTTTACCCGTTTAACAAATACCGGTATTTGTTAAACGGGTAAAAAGCAGTGTTTTACCCGTTTAAGAGACTTTTTTTGTCAGTGAGAAAGGCTCTTACACGGTATATAGGACTCAGGCAGTAGCTATGAGAGCGCAGTGCATATGTAATTAGCCACTCATTACATATGTGCATATGTAATGAGCGGCTCATTTCATATGCACTACGCTGTCTTATAGCTACTGTCTGTCCTGCTTTCACACTACAAACCTGCTTGAGACCCGGTATTTATGTGCATTGTGAAAGGGGTTTAAAATGGTATTATACCATTTTAAATACCGTTTCAAAATACCGAAAGCAGCATAATGCAAAACAGGTTGAGTATCTCTTATCCAAATATCCGTTATCCAAATTATTCCGAAAACCATACATTCCAGAAAGTGAAAAAAAAATATTTCTTGCTAAAAGCACTACTGGGGACAACTGTAACTGGCACTATTGAGGACATGACATGTAACTGTCACTAAATATGTGCAACAAAAATTATTGCTTGGCATTTAAATTCAGTATCTGAGATAGTACACAAACTTTATTTA
The DNA here is from genome assembly GCF_055691185.1 of Crinia signifera. Taxonomy (NCBI): domain Eukaryota; kingdom Metazoa; phylum Chordata; class Amphibia; order Anura; family Myobatrachidae; genus Crinia; species Crinia signifera. Next base: position 143,846,118 of record NC_139218.1, on the reverse strand, counting down.
ATGTTTTGAAACCTTGTTTCATGCACAAATAAGATATATTTGTGTGTATTTCATATGTTTGATGTGTACAACATAAATGCAAGATACCTCAAGATACATAATTTAAATATAAAATATTCTAAAATACGGAATAATCCATTATCCAAAATTCTTCTGGTCCTGTGCATTTTGGGATACTCAACCTGTACTGTAAAAAAACAGACCCCGTTACTTTCTTTTAGAAGGGAGGATACTGATCAATTTACCACAGATGGTGGCCTTAAGGTGCATACACATGGAGCAATTTGAAGGACAATGGCCTTTATTCTGGTTGACTCGCAAAGGCAAAATCCTTCTCAAATGGACAAAAATATGTGCACTGCAGGTGGGGCAGATGTACCTTGTGCAGAGAGAATTTGATTTGGGTGGAGTTTTACTTCAAAGCGAGATCTCAATTGCAGTGCACAAAATAAAGCAGCCAGTATTTTCCCAGCACAGAAATAAAATAAAATAATCACCCAAATCTAATTCTCTCTGCACAAGTTACATCTGCCCGACCTGCAGTGCACATGGTTTTGTCCAATTGAGGAGGAATTTGACTTTGCGAGTCAACCAGAATAATGGCCAATGTGAACGCTCCCGATCAATTAGAATGGCCAATCATTCAAATCATTTCATGCATCGTTAACGATGCGCGTACCCGCCGAAACCCTTCCTGCATGCAGAAAGATCATAGACCAGTCTTTTGTGAATTGAATCAAATCTTTCTGTGTGTATGTACGATAAACGATTTGATACACTCATGAACGATGTTGGAACACTTCCCGCATCGTTCTATGTGTATGCACATTTACCAGTACCAGCCCAAATTTCAGCTAATACCTCACTGTTACCTGCCTGGTGTACAGCTAAGACTCCACCGGTACTAGCCCATCGGACCCTCATTGGCACATGCGATTAAACTATATCCAGCCTCCTCATCTTCTGCATTAAGCTGCATCTAAACTACCAAGCCACCAACACCCAGGGCAATCTTTCCCACTGGACTTGGTGGGTTACTGCCTGGAGGCTCAGCAAGCATAGGGGCCCCAGAGCAGCTTAAGGCAGGGAAAATAAAAAAACAATGCCTATGGAAATACTGTTATAACTGGCCAGCATTAGCCAGCATCCATCCTCCTCCTGTCCTCTTTCCTAGTTTTCACATTGAATGTTAGGTGTGTCTTCATGTCCAAAGTTATCACTGAGGAGAACTGAGAGAGGAGCCACCTCCATGACGGACAGAATAGAAGAGTAAAAATCAGAAGAAAGAAGGCAATAGATAGGTATGTGAAGCACAGCAAAAGCTGGAAAAGAGTACAAAAGTGGAGTGACTGTGTAGGTAGGGGCCGCACATTGCACTGCTTTTCCCAGGGGCCAAAGTGCTGTTAAGATGGCCCTGCCAACACCAGTCCAGGAACACAAGCAAAACAAACCCTAAAAAGGCCAGACAAAATATACAGAAGTGCTGTAAACACAGGAATCACTAGGAGCAGTAAAGGCACTAAAGGCCATTTAACAATTTTGCTATCAGGTTCACAAAGATCTAATTACATACTTTATATTTCCTCTGAAGTGTGTAGGAGCTCCAAAATGTTACGGTGTTTTTGCTGACAATAAAATGTTGGGTGATTTAAAATAAACTGTGCATACACAAGTGGAAATTTGTCCTTGGAAGAAATAATTCCCATGAAAGCAAGTGCACAGAAGTGAGCATATTAGTCATGTGTTTCTGTCATGACATGTTTAGGTGTTCGTTTTGTAGTTTTATATTCATCATTTGAGAAACATCTATGGTGCAATACAGCTTTGTCCAATTCTGACAAACCTGTTTTTTGTTTTGTTTTGCCCATTATGACTAAGGAGGGTATATGGCAGCTATGGAAGGTAGACAGTCAAAAGGTTGACATTAGTTTTTCACATATTATTTTTCAAATAGGCGGCATTTCATACCCTACCATCCACTATGGCTTGGAGGGAGAATATAATAGTGTGCCGAGAGTAGCAAGACACCGGCCTGAAGCATGGCAAGCACAGCGAGCCATGCAAGGGAACGCGGTACACTGATATGGTGTCCATGTCGACTTACGGCAAAATTTGGTACAAAATAAAAACCGTGAAAAACTCATGTCCAGCGGTGGCTCGTACCTTGGCTGCGGCGGGGGTGCCGCGATTTAGGCACCTCCCTCCCCCTGTCGCCGCCACTGCTGCTGTCTCCCGTCCCGGTCCCGGCGCCTGTGTGCTGTGACGATTGACAGGCGCCGGGACTGGCGTATGCGCAGTACACACGTGTACCGCGCATGCTGCCAACTTCTATGGGCTGCTTGGGCAGCAGCCCATAGAAGCAATCTTGGTCCCGGGGCCTGTACAATGTAGGTTACAGGCACTGGGACTAGCGTGTGCGCAGTACCTATATAGGTACTGCGCATGCGCATCTGCCGTTTTTGCACGGCAGCCCACACAAAGGCATCCCGGAGGGAGGTAACACCTCCCAATGGGACTGCCTTTGTGACTGGCAGGTCGGACTTCCAATTGGAAGTCACTGCCAGTCACAGTGAAGCCAGTACAGTCTCACAGACTGCATCTGGCTTCACTACAGTGGCAGATTTTACCTGGGGGGGTAGCTGCAGCCCTGCAGCCCATAGGTAAAAACCGCCACTGCTCATGTCGATCTTCCCAGTGTCAACCTAATGCTTGTGCCGACCTTAGCCATGTTGACCTATTTCATTTCCTTAGTTATAACAATCTCTAAGGAAATGACAGTAACTGACTCTGTACAAAGAAAAGCAGTTTGTGGGTATTATTACTACGTCATTTCATATGGTGATTGTATCTAGAGTTGATGAAGCCATACTTGCCTACTTTTGAAAACTAGTTTCAGGGAGATTTTAGCTGCTAGTGGAATGCTCCACGCCGCTGAGAGGGTGTGTCATGCTCTGCCCAGGGGGTGTGTCTAACTCCACCTATAGACGTACCTATTGCCACTAGGGAGTGCGCCCTACAGTAGCAGAAGAAAACTCTGGAAAACTCTGGGCTTGATTCAGATGTGGATGCTGCTGTATGCAACACTGCATTATATGTTTTAAAGAAAATATTTCTGCCCCTCTTGCTGCCTATCCTGAGACACAGAGAGTAATAAAAGAGAGACAAAGAATGCATGTGTAAGAGACAGAGGGGCGGAGTGTGTGAGACAGAGGTGGGAGAGAGAGTGGGAATGTGTGTGAGAGGGAGAGTGTGAGGAATGAAAAGAGTTTGTGAGAGAGACAGGGAGAGAGTGGGGGTTATTCTGGTTCGGGCGGTTGGGCCGTACACGTACGTTCCGGGATTTTTTTGATCTGCGCATGCGTACCTTTCGCAATGCGCAGGCGCGGCGACTTCACAACGCTCACGGACGGGTCTTTCCGTGCGAAAAAACCTGTCTGCAAGAGTACGGTCATTGTGGGCGGCATAGGGACGTGTTGAGGGGAGCGGCCGAAATAATGAGGAAAACTGGGCGTAAACATGGGCGTACACGGGGGTGTGCACAAAAAATGTACGGTGCTACTACCGCTCGATCGGCGAAAGCACTGTGCATTTCGGACACAAAACAGGCGGCCGCCACCGACACCTCCAGACCACCCCTACAGATACCGCATGAGAGCGGACGCCTGGGTCTGCTAATTAACGCTGATTACTAGTCAAACACATACACCTGAATGTAATAAGCAATGCTGCAGTCTATTAAGTCCAAACCATTATTTCACTACCTTCAAGCCACACACAGCATTCAAACACATTGGAAGCATATCTTTCTACACTTCTCTACATGTTAAGGTTGGTTTCATTTTAGGTAAGAATCATTTTAAGACCTACTTATATATGCCAAGGTAGTTATTTTGTAACCATTTACACACATTAAGTGTTTTCATATACTTTAAACAGCAGCACACTCAATCTACACAAGTCGACATGTGTCAAAGTTTTCACTGTAATACAAACATATTTTTTTTAATTATGATAAAAATACATTAACCACATCTAACAGCTACAATGATGTTTCAGTAATGTTTTAAGGCCATGGCCACTATTTTGCACACAATCTTTGTATTGTAACCAAAAATAAATAAATAATAAAATAAAAAAAAAATAAAAGTTTATGTACAGTTAGAAGTTGCCTGTGTTGTTAATCATAAATATGTTAGAGGGTGTGTAAGGGCAGGTACATACAGATGTGTAATGTCAGTTATATTTGTAATTTGAGGTGAGGGGTAACGATTGATGTGTGAATGTGTGTGTTTTTGAGTTAAAGAACACAGTGAAAATGCATGAATGTTTAATGTTTAGATTAAAACATCACACATAACATCAGGGTAGGTATACATGTTAAAAATTTGGAACAAACGAATTTTGGACATAATTTAGTACATACACAGAAACACCAACATAAGTTGATTTAAAAGTAACAGCAATGTGGGGACACATAGATAGTGATTAAAATGCAACATTAGAACATAATAAATATACATGTAAGGAGGGGTAAAATGTATTTTTATTAGGCTGTTCATTAAGGTAGACAATTGAGGTAATAGAAAACAATAATTGATGATCAATTAGAATAATTCATTTAATTGGCTTAAACATAGTTGAAAGGCTAGATTAGCAGGGCCATATATGTGAAGGGTATGCCAGCGTGCACGGACGTATGCTCACTCTCACGATCGGTGACATACACTGAGTTTTCCATTGAAAACAGGCGAGACCCGTCCGTGCAAGGTGGCGAATGCTCAGATAGCCGGAAGATGTATACGGTGGCATACACTCTGTTGTACACCAGTTGTCGGTGTCTAAGCGGAGATCCGTCCGTGTACGGTGGCGTACGCTCAAGTGTACGCCACTCCCCTTTGTCGGTGTTTGCGACCGCCCGTATGCGGATGTTTTGTGGGTGGACTTTCGCTCACCGTCCGCGTACGGGAAACGTACGGTGATACGGAACGTACGCACGTTTGGCCGACCGAACCAGAATAAGGTCCAGTCTGAAGGAGAAAGGGCGACCATTTGCATGCGCCATCAGTGGCGTAAGGTCCTTGACCGGAGGCAAGATAAATGTTGGTCTACCACAGTCCCCTCACCAATATATACACAGTATCTATAAACACACACATAGACACCTCTGTCACTCAATAAAAACACACACCTCTGTCCCAAAGATGTGTCACAGCTCCTGTGTCCCGGCCCCCTCAAGAGGTGGCTTGTGGATCGTCTGGCTACTTTGAGAGGTGGCTTGCGGGTCATCTGGCTCCTGTTAGAGGTGGTATGTGGGTCGGCTGTTAAAAAATGTAAAACTAAAATCACCTAAACGACAGGGGGCACATTCTTCGGTGATCCATCTAAATCCGACACTGCCGCTCAACAGAAACACATGCACCTTTTTCACTCAGACACATGCACACCTCTTTCAGTTAACATGCTCACACATACACACCTCACACACATCATTCTATAATTTAAAAACCCTCACACCCCTCACTTAAATACACCACATACCTGTTTCACTAAAAACACACATGCACATACACCTTTCACTGTACGCACCTCTGTCACTTTAAAAACATACATACACCTCATTCACTTATAAACATCAATCACAGGCCTCTTAAAAAAAAAATCAAAAACATGCAGTACATATACAGTACCATTATATTACACACATCCCCCATATTACAGCCATTACATTATGCACACCAGCCCCCCCCCCCCATATTACAGCCTGTCCACATAACCATAACATTAGATTACATTATGCACATCAGCCCCCTGCCCCCCCCCCCCAGACACTGTGATACATTATACACCCCCCCACACTGTGATACATCATACACCCTCCCTCCCCACACACACTGATAAATTATTCACCCCCCCCCCACACACACACACACACACACTGCAATACATTATACACCCCCCCACACACACACGCACAGTGAAATATTATACACCCTTCCCCTCCCCCTCTGTATTAAATTATACACACATACATTATACACAGCCTCCCTCTCTCCCAGTACAGACTCACATGTCTATGTTGCTCCTTCCTGGTGAAGGTCTGAGAGGGAGGCAGCTGACAGCAGCATAGGGACAGGTACGGAGAGCAGGGCTGGCCTGATGGATGGAGCCTGAGCCTCCTGCCCTGCTCTGTGTTTGTGGTGGGCGGGGCTAGCCTCCGGGAAGTAGCAGAGGCAAGCCCTGGCTCTCAGATCTCTGCTCCTCCCTAGAGTCCCGATGCACAGCCTCAGCTCAGAGTGACTTCCTGCCCTCAGAATGCACTGCAGCTCAGCCACCCAACGCCGCCGTGGCCTGCTGCGATGTGCTGAGCTCTCTGCTAGCCCCGCCCACCACCATTTCCAGACGCGCGCCTGTGCAGTCCGGATTTTTTAAGGATGGGTCCCAAAACCTGGAGGAAAGAGGGGGCCTGCTGGGCAGTGGGAGACTCCTGTAAAAATCGGGAGCCTCCCGCTGAATGCGGGAGGGTAGGCAAGCCTTGATGAAGCTATGCCTCTATTTCCAGTTATCAGCTCAGCACAATACACAATCCAGATCACAAACTGCCTTGTATCACAGTAAATACATGTGGATAATAAAAACATTGAGCACTGTACTTTTTTAATTTCTTTATTTGAAAATGAGTACACCTCTAGGCAGGGTTTTTTACCAAATGCTTGATTATCAAATAGGGTGATATAATTTGCTGCTAAAAGCAATAACAGATGATTTTTTTTTGGTGATTTTTATTTTTCAATAGAACAAATAAGACTCAAAGTTCGGTACTTAGAGTGGTGTGGATTGTGCCACTGCACACAGCACTGCAGGGTAGGGGTGCTGGCAGCATTTGGCCATTCTCTGTTTTTATTTCTTTTCACTTTATGGCCCTTATTCAGATCTGATCGCAGTACAAATTTGTTTGGAAAATGGCAAAACCATGTGCATTGCAGGTGGGTCAGATGTAACATGTGCAGAGAGTTAGATTTGTGTGAGTTATTTTGTTTTCTGTGCAGGGTAAATACTGGCTGCATTATTTTTACACTGCAATTTAGATTTCAGTTTCAACACACCCCACCCAAATGTAACTCTCGCTGCACATGTTACTATGTCCACCCTCCATTGATTGTAACAGGCAGCGCCATCCTACAAATCTTTGACACCCCCCCCCAACTAACTGCTAACTGACTCCTTTCTTAATTCGGGATGCAGTCAAAATCCCGACGGTCAAAATCCTGAATGGGTCAAAATACCGACAAGGACAAAATCCCGACATGGACAAAATCCCGACATTTAAAATCCTGACAGGGTCAAAATCCCGACATTTAAAATCCAGACAGGGTCAAAATCCCGACAAAATCAAAAGGAGAGTACAATTATGTCGGCAGTTGCGTTATCTAGGCCTGACCTTCCCAAAGCTGGATGGGAAGAGGAGGCCCCTTCCACCATTTTCATGCCCTCTGGAAGTGCTGGTAAGAGCACCACCAGTCCAGTTGCTGATATTATTGACAGTGAGGATGTCACACCTGGATGAGGATATTGGTGTAGCTGGGGCTGAGGAGGAAGTTGATGAAGAGGATTCTGATAGTGATGTGGATTGTAAGGCACAGGTGGAGACAGTTGTTGGCCGTGGGATGAAATAGCCTATTCCCATGCCTGGGCAAAATAACAAAAAAAATCCACCTCTACGGTCTGGAATTATTGCTACCCAATCTAGGCATCAACTGTCTCTCCACATGTAGTTTGTGTAAAAGTAGGGGTAAGGATGCTAACTGCCTAGGAAGAGGCATTCATTATAAGTCATTGTCAAGATCAAAAACTTTGACTAAGAGCGAATGCAGTCCATGGACACCTAAATCACTTTTACCTGTTGTATCCAAGTGCCTACAATCCACACCTCAACATCAATTTCCTTCTTAATCGGGATCAAAAGTAGTCCTGCAGGCCATGTCACTGACATGACTAACTCCTCTCCTATCTGGGATCCCTCCTGAGGATCCTTTATTGCTATTCCTACTGCTGCTGCTGCTGCAGTGGCTGCTTTAAGTCAAGCGTCATCCCAGTTAGGAAGTCAGGAAGACCACTTCTACTACTGTCCTTTGAGAGGAAAATGAAGTATGACAGCAGTCACTCTATTGCAAAGTGAATTACTGAGGTCATAACAACTATGCTGGTGTTAGACATGCACCCAGTATCCACCATCAGTGCTCTGAGATTTAGACAGTTGATGGATGTACTGTGTTCCTGGTACCAAATCCCATCTTGATTCTACTTCACTAGGCAAGTGATTCCAAGACTGTACAGGGACACTAAGAAAAGTGTCCTTAGTGTCCTCAAAAATGCGTGTGTACCAACTGTTCACTTAATCACGGACATGTGGACAAGTGGAAAAGGGCAAACTAAGGACTACATCATGACTGTGAAAGCCCACTAGATAGATGTATTGCCTTATGCAGCAACAACCACAGTGGTACCAGTATCTCATAAACACCAATTCATTCCTAGGTGTATGCCGTCATTCATTGTGTATCACCAGTTTCCATAAGAGGCAGCTGTTTTCAGCAGATACCCACAAATATTAAGGATCCCCCAATTCTTTTATGAGGGACTGCAGCTGATATCTCTAATATATGCTGCTGTCTCTCCATTTCCATCAGTAGCCATACTGTAACTCAGTTTTCTATGGGGGCTGCAAAGATATTCCAGAGCTTAACTCCAATAATGCTGCTTTCAGACCGCAAAACTGGCTTCGACCAGGTATTTTAAAATGTTTCTAAAAACGGGTCTGCCAGCTAAAACCCCTTTCACACTGCATGTCTTTAAACTGTATTTCAGTGCAATTTTTGTCCTTAAACGATATTTCAATGCAGTTCCTTCACAACACTGAACCCGTTTTATCCCATAGAAAACAGTGGATGAAAAAAAAAACAGGTCTGAAACGGGTAGGACCCTGCTTTATTACCATTTAGAAATACCAGTTCAATAGAACCAGTAAATTCAATCTGCACCTTTCAGACTGCACAAATTACCATTTTAAAACGGTAAAAAAATGGCGCGGTCTGAAAGGTGCATAAGATAACACCATCTTCAGATGGCATTATTCTATAGCAGCCTATGGGCCAGGCAATGGCGAACCCACATGCAAGGTTTGAAGACAGAACATGCACAAATCAACCCTGGAACCCAAAATAGAAAACAAATTATTGCTTTTACTCCTTTCAAAGAGATCTTGTCCCCTGCATGAGATTTTTAGTAAATTTAGGCAAATGTGAATATCTTTCTTCCATGAATAGCACTGATAAGAAAGCCAATAATTAGTAAATTTACCCCATATTAGTCATTCAACATGTTGCTTAGTTAAATTGGGAAGTAGGAAATTACAGTAAAGGAGTTATTTCTATACTGGAAGGTGATTTCTATTTGATAGGTTGTATTGTGATCCTGTACTAGCGGTAATAGTACTGGGGGGGATGGGGTTTGGCAGAATGTTGCCTTGCATTTGTGAAATATTTAGCACTTTATAAATTATTTATGGTACTTGTTTCCTAGCACGGCGCCAACGATTTTCAATCGTATGGCATCTTATGCATTGTATGTGATGCATGCAATACGATTTTAAATTGTATAAGCACCCCAATGAATGTTTTCAATGTTAAATGGCCCCGTATACAATTTTAAATTGTATAAGCATCGTAATGGGTGCTTACAATGTTAAATGCACCGCCACGCCACCCTCACTATGAACGCCAACCCGAGGCGTGACGAGCGCAGCGAGGGGCGGTGGTACGCATCCCCCGACCTTTTCCTACCCCCAGTATCCACGTCAGCATGGTGTTAATTTCATATAGTGTGGCGAGCGCAGCGTGCCACCGAGCCCAAAGCGTGGCGAGCGCAGTGAGCCCCGTGAGGGGCCGCGTATTACTTTACATGTATTCCGCGTCCCCCCGCCACGCTTTGGGCTCGCTGCACTCACCACACTATCTAAAATCAACTCCACGCCAACGTGAATAGTGGGAATATGAAAAGGTCAGAGGACGCGTACCGCCGCTGCTCGCCATGCTTCGGGTTGGCGTTGATACTGGGGGTTGCGTGGGGGTGCTTTTAACATTGTAAGCACCCATTACGGTGCTTATACATTTTAAAATCGTATTCCATCGCATTGTATGCCATATACAATGGTATACGATTTTAAATTGTATAACATTGGGTGCCATTGCGTCACATCGCATCGCATCGCATACCATTGTAAGCCTTATGGTATACGATGCGATGGGCGCCGTGCTAGGAAACAAGTACCTTATTTATTATTTTAAATATCTTCCTTTTAGGTTTTTGCTTGGTTAGTATATTTTAAGGTATGCAAAAGTCTAGCCACTTTTTATCATGCCTGATCACTGTGTATGCACATACAAGTATGCTTTGTGACACTCATCATGGGTTTTGTATTAATACCTGAGTTCTATAGTTTATCTGAATGTCTTCTTTCTGACATGCTTTGTTCCCTGACCATCTAACCTTCCAATTTGACTTAACCTTTTTTTGGTTCATCAACTTTTATCACTGCCTGCTAAGTTGCTTCTGCTTTGACTGATAAGATCTGTACTGAATTGTGTAACTACCCCAGCTTTAGTGATGTCAGTTAGGTGAAGCCATACCCTGCAGCAAATATAGTTGAATGAGCAACAGTGTCCCAAAGAAAATATCAATTGTTAAGAGAAAGGCGACAGGGCACAGGGGGAGGAGCTGCTAATGGTGAAGAATACATATAGCCTGGCTATAGTCACTAATATACCTGTGGTACTAGTAAACAATGCCATTTCTCTTCTAGACCATCAAATGATATTTGTAGAAAGTCCAAATGAAATCCAATGATCAATTGATCAAGTGATTTATTACAAATCATGTTGAACAATAGATTTTGTTTTTTACCAATTCTGTCCTGCTATTATAGATTGTATTTGTTTTGGAAACACTGGCCGCACGCTGAGATTCAGCCAATCAGCATGCGCCGTGCGGCCAGTGTTTCCAAAACAGAAGCGCTTCCGCATAGCCCGGCGGATAGCGCTCGTTATTTCTTATTGACTGCAGGGACCCCCCGCTGCCGCCGCTGCCAGCTTTACAGCGCCGCAGGACAGGTACCCGGGCGGCAGACACCGGGGCGCCCCCACCCCGACTTGCCTGGGGCGCTCTGGTGCCTTGCACCGGCCCTGCATGTACATAAAGAAGACTGGCTTAGCACAGATCACCATACACGCATCGCTACTGAGGAAATTGCTTACTGTACATTGCTTAGCAAACATCGCTAATCAGAATCGCCCCACGTGCATGGGGCTTTACAGGGTGGGAGGAGAAACATGTTATGGTGTGTACACACTTGTACAATGTGCATGAGATTTTGACTATATAGTCAAAATCTCATCTGGATCTCATGCAGATCGCACAGGTTTTAACCCTTGCGATCCCGATGCGATCCCAATGCGCGCTCCCGTATCGCAGTCAGAAAGTCTTGGCTGCATTGACTATATAGTGCAGATCTGCACTTTATAGTCTAAATTGTATGCAGATAGTCTAAATTGTATATATATTGTATGCAGATAGTCTAAATTGTAATATAGTCTAAATTGTACAAGTGTGTACACACCATTACACAAGTAACGCATGGTTGGAATGATTGCTAATTAAACAATATTGTTGCTAGGAATTTAAATTTTAAATGCTGATGTGCATTTCAGTTTTTATGGAACTGAAAAATTAAGTTAACAAGGATATGTTGCTTTATAAAGAGTGTAATATCACTAAATAATACCATGGTTTCCTGTGTTTAAGTTAATGGGTGAAATGCAGCAAGCTTGCGGCCAGCCATTGCATGTATACCAGCATTTACTAACGCCATATGCATGAATAATTTGGCAAAGGATCTCTCTTGTGGTAAGAGCCATCATTTGCGTTAATGGAGTCCTATCTGCACACAGGAAATAAAGGGTGTTAAATATCAAAAATGGTACAGGTGCTACAGCGGGCTAGCCTCTCGACTAGCAGCAGTTAAAAACAGGGATAGTCATGAGAATAATGTGGAAAATCCAGACCAGGTGTTAGAGCAGCAGTAGCAGCAGCAGCAGCAGAGACATTAGATCCAGTCCAGGTTTCCTAACTGATGTGATCAGGGCTGGTCTGATTAGCAGCACCTGTGTCGTTCTGAATTAAAAATCATATTGTAAAGAGTTCCATAAACAATGTACTGTATAGAAGATGAAAGCCTTTCGACTTTTGATTAAGTCACAAGGCTTTTATAGGTGTGGTTAATGCGTCATGTGTAGAACTTAGAAGAGTAAAGATGCTGTTCTCACTCAATACACATCTAGAGAGAAAAAAAAAGGATTTTAAGATACATGATTTTATCACTTGTCACAGTAAAAATGTTGTCTATTTATGGGAATGTTCCTGTCAAAAACAATATGTTGGGAGGACAGGAAGGAGGTTAAAAGAAAGAATGACAGAACACTTCCGTAATATCAGAAACGGCGTAATACCCCATAGTGTGTCTGCTCATTTTAAGAATGTTCACCAGTGTTGCGTTACAGAGATGAAATCATTCTACGGAATCCAAATTGCGAAAAATAATTGGAGAAAAAATAATATTGAGGAGAGTTTAGATAAATATGAAATGAAAACCAAATTTAATCTAGGCACATTGTTTCCAACTAGCCTCAATCTTGATTTTGAAACAAAATGGTTTTTATAAGCTTCCCTCTATGTTTTCTCCTTTGTGATAATATTATTATTATAGTCTAGCCCCTTTTTAAATACAAACATGTATTTCCCTCTCCCTCCATTTTCGATTTTTTATATATACACCGTTTTTTATACATACTCCATTCTTTATATTTATATATTTTTATGCTTATATATATAAATATATATATATATATTTTTTTTTATATATATTGAAGTTTTATAATTATTCTTATTTCTATATAACAGTATTAGAAATGCTAAATGTAAAAGGTGCATTTCACTGTGGCCATATGGAATGCACGGCCCTTTTTTATTCATTAATTATGCCGTTCTGGCTGCCACGGACCATAAAAGACCATAGGTGGAACGCATGGCCATGATTTAGATGGCACGCACGGTTATGTTATATAGTACCACAGTAATTAAGGCTGAAAAAAGACATTAAGCCATCAAGTTCAACTTATTTGACTTGTAACTACTGACTTGAGTAAGTCATATATATAGTATTCCCTTAGGGCCAAAAATGTATCCAGTTTTGATTTAACAGTAGTTGCTGTAACCATCCCCACCGCAATGAGTTCCCGAATTTTACTGCTCTAATGGTGAAGAATCCTCTTCTTAATTCATTATGGAATTTCTTTTCCTTGAGCCTCAGTACATGCCCGCGTGTCCTAAGTATAGGCATATTAGTAAATAAATCATCCTAGTTCCATATGATTCCCAATCCTGTATTTGAACATACTTATATCACCTCTCAACCTCCATTTCTCCAGTGAAAACATATTCAGCCTAGTTCACCTAAGTGTATCTTTGTATTCTAGTGATTTGAGACCTTTTACTAGCTTAGTCACCCTTCTCTGTACCGGTTCCAATTCTTTAAATGTCCTTATTATGGTGCGGTGCCCAGAACTGAACACAGTATTCCAATTGTGGTCTTACCAATGCCTTGTACAGAGGGACTATCATATTGGCATCCCTTGAATCCATACCCATTTTAATGCATGCCAGTGTCCGGTTTGCTTTTGCTGCTGCTGTCCTTCTCTACAGCATAATTCCCTATAATAACTCCATTTAGCCTACAAGGAGCTTGTTAATTTTTGTTCCCATAATGAATTACTTTACATTTGTCAATGTTAAACTGCATTTTCCACCTTTCCTCCCACCTTTCCAGTTTAATCAAGTCACTTTGTAGTTTATCCACATCCTCTCCTCAGTTAATTTCATTATTCCGTTCATTGATTTTGTCCGGCCCAGGAGATTTGTTACTATTTAGGTTCTGTAATCTATCTTTGACTATTTCCTCACTCAAACAGTTTGGGAGCAATCAAGAGCTGATTCCCATTTATGTAACTGTAGACTTTTTTGGGATTAGATTTGCTATCTGCAGCTATTATAAATTTAGTCTCTAATTTAGCCATCTCAATTGTAATTTTACATTTCTTATTACATTCTTTATATGCAACAAATGAGTTGGGTGTCCCATCTTGTTTGAAAGCTTTAAATGCCCTCCTTTTTTTTTAGCTATTTCAAAAGTGAATTTGCCGTTAAGCCAATTAGGTTTCCTTTTGACATTTGTTCTTTTATTTACCCTAGGAATAAATTTATTAGTGCCATCCTGCAGTATTTTTTTTTAAGTTTGCCACATTTTAGTAGTATCCATACCTCCAGTTTATATCCTCTAAGGACTGCTCAAACTTACCAAAGTTTGCTTTTCTGTTTGTTAAAATTGTAATCAAATGTGATCATATTGTGATCAATGTTCCCGAATGTCTCCCTTATGGTTATGTTAGTAAGAATGTCCCCATTGTTGCTTATTAAGATATCCAGGATATTGTTATTTCTGGTTGGACTTTCAATCAATTGATACAAATAGTGGTCATTTAGGGCATCCAATAAAACATTTCCCTTAACTGTACTACTTGACCTATCTTTCCAATTAATTTCTGGATAGTTAAAGTCACCCATAATAATAATGTCCCCTAAGCTGGCTGCTTTTCCCAACATGCATCAAGATGTCTTTTTCTTCCTCCATATTTATTTTGGGTGGCTTATAACATTTTCCTACTATAAGTTTTTTAGCCCATTTAATATTACCTGTGATTTATACCCATACCGATTCTACCGACTCCAATGTGCTCTTGTAAACGTCTTACCTTATGTATGGTTTTAAGGATGGTTTAACATATAAACATACCCCCCTCCCCTTCTACCTAATCTATTTTTTTCTAAACAGACTATAACCTTCTATGTTAGCTTCCCACTCATGTGATTTGTCCCACCAAGTGTTAGGAACCGCTGCTGCTTACCTTCTGTGTCCTTGTGCACTCCTTGCTGTGATCGCGCTGGAGGCTCAGGGACAGCGGTTGGCGGCGGCCATCTTCATATAGGCAGACTGCGAGGAGGCCTTGGGGAGATTGCTAGGCAACACCCTGGACTTCCTTCCTGTGATTGACAGCAGGGTCTGCTGCTGGTGATGGCCATCTTTGAACAGGCAGACTGCGGGGAATGTGGTGGGTGGCGGCGTCTGATGTCACCCACGCTGGTAGGTGGGAAATTTAAATATAACCAGTCTCAATGGTGCCGGTTATAGCATCCTGTGTGCCTTCATCTGGTTGTGCCTCAGTCAGTGTGTTCCTGGTTCCTGCTACTGTGTCCCAGCCTGCCTGTCAGTCTCCCATGCTCTACTCCTGTACTGATCTGTGGTTCCATTTCTCAGATAAGTCAGGTGTTAATAGCTTTTGTTTATTATTATATATATTCTGCTGGTATCTACTTCTTGCATTGTTGCATTTCATAGTTATTGTATAGTGTATTTGGTTACTGCTTGTGTATTGTTACTAGAGATGTGCACCGGCCACTTTTCGGGTTTTGGGTTCTGATTACCTTGAGGTTTTGGGTTCTAATGGGTTTTGCCAAAACACCTCCTAAGTGTTTTGTGTTTGGATTTCTTGGGTTTTGGGTTCTGATTTTTTTTTTTTTGCTCCTACGCTATATTAACCTCAATAACATTCATTTCCACTCATTTACAGTCTATTCTGAACACCTCACACCTCACAATATTGTTTTTAGGGCAAAAGGTTGCACCGAGGTAGCTGGATAACTATGATAAGCCACACAAGTGTGCGGCACAAACACTAGACTGATATGGCACACTTAGCATACCCTCTAGGCTGATACTGCACACCTAGAATTACCCCTGGACTGATATGGCACAGGTAGCATCACCCCTGGACTGATACGGCACACCTAGCATCACCCCTGGACTGATATGGCACAGGTAGCATCACCCCTGGACTGATACGGCACATTTAGCATCACCCCTGGACTGATATGGCACGCTTAGCATCACCCCTGGACTAATACAGCAGGTCCCCATGAATTATACGGCAGACTTGGCTTACCACGGGAATTATACGGCACAGATGGTGGCACCCGTGAGCTGATACAGCACACATGGAATTATATGGCACAGATGGCGGCACCCCTGGACTGTTACGGCACACATGGCGGCAGGCATGGAATTATACTGCAGACAAATTCCTGCAGTAAAAATAAAAATGTGTATTATTTTAATTATAAAAAGAGCAGCACACCTTACTTAGCAACACCCCATGAATTATACAGCACTCTTGGCTCACCCCTGGACTACAGCGCATTTAACAGCCCTTGCAGTAAAAAAAAAAAAAACACCTTAATTTTATTTTCATTAAAAAAAAAGGGCAATGCCCCTGGTCTGATATGGGACACATGTGGCACCCCAGGAATTATGCGGCACACATGCGGGCACCCCAGGACTGATACAGAACACATGGGGGCACCCCTGGCCAAATACAGCACACATGTGGGCACCCCTGGATGGATACAGCACACATGTGGGCACCCCTGGACTGATAGTACTGGTAGCCAGTGGAAACAGCAGATTGGAATTATATACTGCAATAAATACTGGTAGCCAGTGGCAACAGACTGGAATTATATACTGCGATAAATACTGGTAGCCAGTGGAAACAGCAGACTGGATTTTTATATACTGTGATAAATAATACTGGTAGCCAGCGGCAACAGCAGACTGGAATTATATACTGCGATAAATACTGGTAGCCAGTGGAAACAGCAGACTGGATTTTTATATACTGTGATAAATAATACTGGTAGCCAGCGGCAACAGCAGACTGGAATTATATACTGCGATAAATACTGGTAGCCAGGGGCAACAGCACACTGGAATTATATACTGCAATAGGTACTGGTAGGCACTAGCCAGTGGCAACAGCAGAGAGCAGACTGCAGCAGACACTAGGCAGTGCAGGGCAGGCAGTGGCACTAGCAGCACCAGTGGACTATCACACTGTGACTGACTATACAGGAGCAGACTCAGCAGAGGCAGGCCCCAGCACAAAGGAGAGACAGAACACAGCACCAGTCATCCTTGCAATGGTGATGTCTTGAACACTGAGCAGAGACACAGTATACAGCAGCACGGGCCCCAGCAGAGACCACACACAGCAGCAGCACACCCTTCCCTACCCTTCTCCGAGATTGGAGTGAAGATGGCGGCGCGAGGTTGCGGAATTTAAGGGTTCCGTGATCTCGCGAGAATCCGACGCCGGGCGATGACGTTTTGCCCGTGCGCCCGGATTCGAGTCAGACGGGAAGCGTCGAGCGCTGCTCGTATCCGGGCCCGGATTGAAGACGTCCGTGCGGGCTCGGATCTGGGGAATCCGAGCCCGCACATCTCTAATTGTTACACATACTGCCGTTTAGAATTTTGTCCCAGGTAACAACTTATGCATTGTTGTATTGGTGGGTCTAAACCCACATTTGAAGGTGTGTGCCCTCAAACCTGTTAATTCACATCTTGCGGCTCTCTACCTCCTGCAGTAGCCTTGTCACCCATAAGACCGTGTTGCACTGGGGTGGGGGTGAACCCAATTGACCCATGTGGCTGTTATAGGTGAAGCCCTAATTTGCAGGAGGCCATCAGGATAGTGAAGTTTCCACAACAGGGTCCCCGTGCACATCCTTCCTAACAACAAGTTTCGGTAATACCTATGAGATGTTGGAAGTGTGCTTGCTATGTAGTCCAGCAGAAGAGGTGATATCACCTGCTCTGGTAGGCAGACACTGGCTACAACTACTCCATGACAGTGGAACGTAAGACCTGTTTTTGCTATGGTATTTTTTTTTGTAATTAACATTTATAAAGGTAAAAGCCCATACACACTAGAAGATTTTCATTTCAAAAGACTTTGCCAAAATCTGTGACAGATATATCTATCACCAAAGAAGTGTGTACAAACTGAGCTATTTTCCCCAAAGAGCAAGAGATTTTCCGGAGGCGAAAGACTTTGCTGAAAATCTTTCATTATAAAAGGCTATTTACATAATAGGCTGGGTTGTATTGTATTGTATTGTATTGTATTGCTGTACTCACTATATAAACAGTCATGTTGTGTTTCACTGTTATCCTGATGAAAAATTTTATAAAATTGAAATTGCAGATTTTGATGTCCGGTCCAACGGTCCGGAGTTTAGTCCCGGTCCGGTTTTTACATAGTCCCAAATTAACATGTTAAGTATACAATATAAACAAGGAGCATAAATACCAAGCAGCAGTAACTTGACCTCCCAGACAGCCTTCTCTCCTTACTCCTTCACATTCCTTGCAGAATGATCAACGCCTCTCCCCTGCCGCCTGGTCTTCTGCACTTAGCACATGATATATTAGTTGCTAAACTCTGCACGCTGCAGTGCAGATGCACAGGCAGGGAAGCTCCGCTGGGCTCTGGGTGTGTGGGGGTTAACTAGGGACACAGGTGACAGGTGGGAGCAGCAGACACACTGGAGATGAGCTGGTTACATACTATGCAGCCACTGCTGCAGGGGTCAAACCCTGACAGACAGCTCACTAGTGAAGTTAAACGGATCTCCAGTTATAGGCTGCAATGGCTCCTACTGACATCGCTGCCACTGTCAATCTCTGCTGGCTTCCTGTTGGCACTTCGCAGACTGCTACCAGCCCAGGCCCCCCCTTCTCTCTGGGCCCGGTACCAGACCCCCCCTGTCAGCGGCCATGTCTACTTGATACATTTGGAAAAACTGCTAAGCCGTGTTTTGTATGTTGTGCCAAATTGAGAAAATAGCAAAGATGTCTGTGGACACATCTGTATTGTGCTAGGAAGTTTAACAGGTGTTATTCCAAAAAAGATAGTGGAGTTATGCTGCATCTGTGGCTGAAATCTGCATTACTACTGTGCAGAAGCAAATAGTTTATCAGTAATACCCCTTTTACACCCAAATCCCAGATCCGACCCAGCATTTGGAACACTAATCCAAGCCAGGTCGGATCTGGGATTTGCACCGTGTACCATCTACCCGCAGTGTAGACGGAGGTGGCGCTTGGAGATGACATCATCTCCAAGCGGCGGGACCATGATCACCCCCGCCGGGACCACCGATCACCGTGCTGGGGGCAAGCCCAGCACCAAGGTAAGCTGCCCCCAGGAATTAATTAATCTCCTCTCTGCCTCTACTGCTGTCTGAAGAGTACAGCAGACAGCAGCAGAGGCTGTGTGTGCCCCCCCCCCCCGCCCCCCCGTCCAACCTGCGGACGCTGCGGTATGTAAACAGGAGCCGTCCCCTAGCTGTGTTCAACCTTGTAAAGGGACACGGGTTGACCCAATTACACTGCCGCTGACCCGGGTCGGACCCGCCGCTGATCCGGGTTTTTGTGGAAGTGTAAATGGGGTATAAATTGTCTGCCTCCAGTGATATAGGTCACAGGTTTTAACCCTGGGTATGACTGCTGAGGAATATATTTGTTTCAATTAAATGATAATGTAAATAAATGTCATGCAATGTAACAAGATTTATAGAAATGTTTTCTGGATTGTACTTTTATATATGTATAGGGGGGGAGGCACCAATATTTATCTTGCCTCTGGGCAACTGGGACAAATTTACACCACTGCTGGTCAGAGTGGTGATGCTGAAGTCACCTGTGAGGGGTCCATTGTCAGTGCAGCTCCCTCATATAGATACAGGACAATGCTGCTGTAACAGGTCCTCTTCTGCAGTCTTTCTCTGATTTCAATCACCTCCTTTTTGTCAGTGTTGTGCTTAGTCCTGCCCAGCTGCTATCTGGATCCAACTCAGGCTCTGCCCTTGTTTGGGAAGCTGTACTCCAATACTTGCATACCCTCCTCAGTGGCGTAACTAGATACATGTGGGCCCCATAGCAAAAGTTTGTAAGGGCCCCTATTTATTACCTAAAGATGAAAAATGTATACAGCACATGATACTTTGACAGGCAAAGTGGGCCCCTCTCAGCTCTGGGCCCCATAGCAGCTGCACCCCCTGCACCTATGGTAGTTACGCCTTTGCCTCCAACTGTACCAAATTTGCTGGTACAGTACCATTTTTTAACAGTCTGTACTGGCAAATTATAATTGTACCGAATGTACCGATTTTTATACAATTATTTTCAGCTGAGCGCAGCACTCACTCTCTTGTGCGCCGCGGCTCCTCTGGCTCCCGGGCCCCGGCTCCGTGTCTGCTCATCTCATCTGCATGCCTGTGGTGCGTGGCCGCCGGCTCCCCGGCTCTCCCCCACCTGTTCCCAATAGTGCATTGCGCGTGCCGGTGCCGTGCGTCATGACGTCACGTGCCGGACCGCGCACACTGCACACAGACACTGTGGAATGCTCAGCCCTCCCTCAGGCTCTTGGAGCGAATCTGCCTGAGGGAGAGGGGTGCGGTGGCAGTCCAGCCCCGGCGCGCCTGACTGGGGGGAGCGTGGCATCGGAGGATCCTCCTGGCCCGGCCTAATGATGTGTACACACTTTAGACAATTTAGACTATCTGCATACAATATATACAATTTAGACTATCTGCATACAATTTAGACTATATAGTGCAGATCTGCACTATATAGTCTATGCAGCCAAGACTTTCTGGCTGTGATACGGGAGCGTGCATCGGGATCGCAAGGGTTAAAACCTGTGCGATCTGCATACAATCCAGATGAGATTTTGACTATATAGTCAAAATCTCATGCACATTGTACAAGTGTGTACACACCATAAGGCGTCTTCAGCACAGAGTCTGAGACTGTAAGTGTTAGCTGCCCGCTTAGGCTACAGACTAAATAATATAAATGATCTCCACACAGTGTCTTGACAAAATCCGTGTGACGCACCGTCCTGCTCTGTCTGGCTGCAGCTCATGGTGGCTTGGTGGGCTGCTCTAGTCTGGTATATTTTAAATAAGTATAATTAATATAATTATATTTATTAAATAAAAGTATAAGGTTGTCATTGATAAGTATATAGGGGGGGATAGATAACGGGCAGGGGGATAGAGTGCCCGCTGTCTGTCGGATGGGATAGCATAGGGGGAAGAAATACTCTGGCGGTATAAAATTACCCCCAATGGCTCCTATATAGAGAGCTGTAATTGCATAGTGACAATGTGCATGGTGCACCATGTCCTGTACACCATACCTCAAGTGTCACTCCCACAAAAAAAAATATTAATATAGTACAGGAGAGAGGGAGCAGGGATGGGGAAGGACTGAAGCACATGAAGCACTGCAGAAAGGAAGGTTGACTACACTTTTTGTTTTATTTTAAATGCAGAGTACACATTCGGAAAGGGGTGACCACACCCTTTAAAAAGTGACCACGCCTACTTTACCCATGGCCACATCCCCTTTCTGGGTGTGTACCGATTTTTGCCCTTCAAATGTTGGAGGGTATGTACTTGTCTCACAGACATGGCCACCAGCAGCCCCTCAGCAGCACCTCTCTGTCCATCTCTCTCCAGCAGATTTTTCCCTGATCAACCACCACTCACTCCAACTGTCCCCAGTTGTACCACCCGACACTCCTCATGTGACCTGCTCCTGACCTCTTAAGCAGCTGCAGTGGCTGCTGAGAATTTTGGTCTGCCTGTGTAATGACATGTACAGTATAGCTTGATGCAAAGAGTAAAGGTGGCCATACACACGCAGATTTATATTCAGATCTGGCTGGTTGGAACAAAAACCTGGTTATGGATTTGAGAAAATGACAGTTGACCATTTGCTTGGAAATGCTGGAAAACTGACAAACTGTCACTCATCCATAACCATGTTTTTGTTCCAACCAGCCAGATCTGAAGATAAATCTTACTAGTGTATGGGCACCTTTAGGGGGCCCACACACGGATAGATATTGTATTGTGTCTAATCCAGGGATGTCCAAAGTTTTTGTGATGAGGGCCAGATTTGGTGAAGTGTAAATGTGTGGGGGCTGACCATTCAACCTGACATTCTTTGAATCATTAATCACATCAGAATGGTCCCCCACTCTGCCCCCATTCACTCTAAGTCCCCCAGCCTGCCCCTTCAATGTATTTCCCCCAGCCTGCCCTCATTCACTGTATGTCCCCCAGCCTGCCCCCATTCACTGTATATCCCCCACCTTGCCCCTCCTTCACTGTATGTCCCCTAATCACTTTATGTTCCCCACTCTGCACCCATTCAACCTGTCCCCCAGCCTGCCCCCCTTCTCTTAATGTCCATCAATGCCTCCATTCATTGTATGTCCCCAAGCCTGACCCTCCTTCACTGTATGACTCCCATTCACTGATTGACCCCCATTCACTATGTACCTCACTCTGCCACCATTCACTGTATGTCCCCCAGCCTAACCCTCCTTCAATATATGCCCCCACTCTGCCCCCTACCTTCTCTGTATGTTTCCCAGCCCCTTGTGTGAGCCAGAGGAAGGACAGGCAAAGCATGCACTGCAAGGACAGGAGAAGCTTGGGCTTTCGCTGCTGCCCTCCTCCGCTCTGCATGTTACAGGAGCAAGCTTCCACCTTGCTGCCCCCCTCCCCAAACACTGCTGTCACTGTGATTGTGGAGTAGGGTGTTATACGATTGCAGCAGCAGGGGTAGGACGCCAAACACATCTGACTGTGGTGGTCAGCACCTCCTCAATGCAGCAGACAGCAAGGTTAAGGCGCACTCCCGTGGCCCCACCTTTAGTGTCCTGTGCTGTGCTTCCAACATCTGATGCTCTGCCTGCTTCCAGCTGGAGGCTACGGGCCGCTTGAAATTACAGCACGGGCCGCAATTGGCCCCCGGGCCTGACTTTGGACATGCCTGGTCTAATCCAATTCCTTTGAAATCCAGAACACCCCTGCGAAACATAGAACAATTGAGTAAATGATCAGAGGGTTAGATAGGTTGTTTTATGACCCAGCTACCCCTGCAAATCATATACCACATCATTGCCACATCATTCATCATGCATACACCTGGAACAAAGTAGCCCAATCCTGCACGATGGATCATTCTTTTTTTCCACTTGCTGAAGGGATCAGCAGACTTAATGAATGACCTGTGGGCACCCACATTGGATTAGTATGTTTTAAATGATTGGTCATTCCAACCAGCCAGAAATGGCCATATTGTTTTAACCCTTTTTGTCAGTCTGTGGCTTGGTCACAGAGGATACTGGTGATGTAAAAAGTACCATACACAAGGCTCACTGGTAGTGATGTTGGATGCACCAGGTACTAGGCTCATTGGTGATGATGTTAGATGTTCAGGATCTGGGGTCACTGGTGGTATTGACGGATATACCATATGCTAGGCTTACTTGTGCGTCCCAGCGGGGGATGCGAACCTTGCCTGTCTCGGCTTCAGGGAGATGGGCAGGGTTAGGGGGAGGGTGCAGGGAGGTTGGGGCGATCGGCGGGGACCGGCAGCAGGGACCTCTGTTGTCAGGGGACACGCAAGCATCTCGTGCGCTGGCGTCCCCTTCCAGCGGCTGGCGGGAGCTGGTGGTTGGCGTTCCGACCACCAAACCCACGCTAGAAGAGAGGCACTCTATCTGTAAAATGTGCTATTCCCACTGGTGATGTTGGATTTAAAATGTGCACTGGTGGGGATGTTGAACTGTATTTGGGAACATATTTTGTCAAACAAAGTTTCTGAAAGAGCATTAAACTTGTAAATAATTTAAAGCTTTCTCTCTAACATTCTTATATAAACAAATAATCCTTATTCATTACACTCTTCTGGATTAACCCAATTTCACAGGGAGATTTGGAAATATTCCTATAAATGTTCTACCTTATTTGGGACATACGGTAACCTCACATATAGTTAATTTCAATCTAGAGGAGCTGAATCCTAATATTACTGATTTCTGTGAACGAAATAAGTAAAATAATTAGTGTATAGTTACAATTGTGGAAATATTTGAACAGAATATTCCTTAATTATAGGTCAAATTTCTCAAATATACTTACAGTATATATCAAAAAAATTTTCCCAATAGGAAACCCAGTTTGAAACAAAGTTATTCAGTGTTTAATCTCTGACAATATCCATTTAATCCCAATCAAACATGTAAAAAGAATATTATCTCTTGATATGCCAGATAAACTCATTTTATAGGTTTGGGAAATAATTCCACACAGAAACAAATAATGGATTCTCTGTTAATGGTATAAAAGGTATGCATTTGTAAGAGTCCAATTACATTTTTTAACATGCTGTTCACGGACTCTCACTTTGGAAGTGTGACAAATATTGAAAAAATGTGACCCCTGTGTCAATGCTCACAAAGTGCATGACACAATACTGATAATTTAAGGAGAGCTCTTTCTATGTATCCTGGGTCCCAGAAGTCACAATATCACTTTTTACAGTTAAAATGACATGGGACACAAACTTCACTGGTCATTCTAGAGAGTATTGTGTGTGTACATATCTATATACAGTATCTATCAGGATGCTTTGTAGTTCCAGAATCCATGCTTACAAGGGGCGGGATGTATTAAAATAAATCGCTGACTGCCCATCGCACCGATGTTGATCACATATGTACTAACATATGCGATCAACATCACAATGCGGTGACGGAGGACCTCCTAGATACTTGTGAGGTGGTGACAGGGGAGTCCCTGGCACCTCCCTGGGCTCTCCTCACTCCCCCCACGCCGGGAAGCAGAAACACACTGGCCCAGGTGCCTCCTCCTCCCCTGCGCAGCCAAAAGGACCTCTGGTTGCGTTGCTAGGGTCAGGAGGAGTTTACCTTCCGGGTCCAGGCTTCCTGGAGGAAGGTATGTCAGGGGAGGAGGGTTGGCATCTGCGGCGGGGGTTGGGTGAGGTGGTGGGTTGCAGCAGCCAGCAAAAAGAAGCCCATAGGCTTCTATAGGGTATAGCAATCCAAAGGTGGCGATACCCTGGGAGGCAAAAACACAGCGGCCGGGTCTTAGTACATTTGAAAATGCAGTTAAACACCTGAAAACGGGGGTTTTACTGCATTTTTTCCCTTAGTACATAACACCTAAGGTATCTAATTAAGCTGCAAGGGATTTTTGTCGCATCATTCAATATATGAGATGTGACACTTTTTTTCTGCCTAGTTTATCACCTTTCCTTGTTGTGAAAACTGTTTGCTAGGCAAATATTACCATTGTTTTAGTTAAAAAAAAAATCCCACACTTAAATTTTACTTTTAAATTAAATTTTTCTTCATTAATAGTTTAGGACAGTAGTTCCCAAACTGTGGGGTACATGTATGAAGCAGGAGGGGAAGTGATAAAGTGCCTGTTACTATATCACCTGCCAATCAGCTCCTAACTGTTCCTTTTTAAACCTAGCCTGCAACTTAACAGTCAGGAGCTGATTGGCTGGTGATAAAGTACCAGGCACTTTATAAATTCTCCTTTTTATCACTGCTTCATACATCTACTGTGTGCCTTGGTATCTTGGGATGTCTCAGAGCACTTGCAGGGGTGCCCTGGGTTTGTGGTCCAGTACCAATTGATATTATTTATGGTCAATGTTATAGGTAAAAACCAATGCTGGTGACTACCAATCATAAAATATGTGGACAAACACAAGTGAATCCTGCCCCTCATCATATAACTAAACTTAAAGACAACATATAAACACAATTTACTTAATTTTATATTTTTTTTATGAATTTCTCAAAAAAAAAAAAAAAAACCCTCTAGGGTTCCATGATTCAAAACAGTTTTAGAACCACTGGTTTAGGTATATTTTCTACTTATTAGTTTTGTAGCTTTTGATCAAAATGCGTTTACTAGTACAATTAGTGCATTTTCAGTTATCTTTTAAATGTATCCAGGAGTTCACATTTTAAACAGTAATAATAATGCTATTTATGATAGTGAACTACCTACAGCATATGACAAGTTGATGAGATACAAGGCTTTACTGAGTCATATTACACAGGTCACACAGCTCAGTAATAATGGGGCAATGGGGGTTATTCTGATTCATTCACTCCCTGCGTGTTCGTACGGGGAAGCAATGTTTTGCGTTTGTGCAGATGCAGGGTGCGTGCGGCCATGGCGAACAGGGTGTTTGCAGGCGCAAGCACTCAAGTGTGGGGGCAGGGGGTGTGGGGCGGCTGTCCGGGCCATTTACATATGGGAATGCCCAGCGTTTCATGGGCATTCCCATGAGAACACTGGGCGTTCTCATGCAAATGCCCTGATGGTGCGGGGGGGGGGGGGGGCGGCCAGCTGACATCACCAGATGTCAGCTGCCTGCCCACTTCCTCCTGATCGTCCACGCATATGTAAGTGACTTGAGAGTCACTTTTATATGTGTGCACCTTTGCCATCATTCGCCGACCATGTCGCCGACCATCGATTGATGTGGGTGGATCCCACTAGGCTGCCCTGTGAGGGAATCACCTTTGCGAATTGATGGTGGACACCATTCGCAAGGCAAGGTTTGGTGGACTCTCAAGGCTGCAAATTCGCAGCCTTGCGAATCAACCAGAATGACCCCCAATATTCACATTTTTAAACTAAAGCCCAATTTACACTAGATGATTTGATCCAGGAGAGATATCATTGATCATACCATCAAAATTCCCCGGTGAACGATATAGCTCATACACACTGAAGTTACGTTAACAATATCATTCAATGACGTCACCTGCTCACTGCAGAAATAGTCAATATCGATCATGCAATAAATATGCTGGAGATCTGACCCCCCCCCAAAAAAAAAATTAATTTTCGCTTTTTGCAAATGTAGTAATTATTATCATATTCCAACCACATAAAAAATTTAGGACATGATAAATATGCTCCTACTGTATGTATAGGATATTCCACATCCTACATTAATCTATATTAGAAGTCACTGAGCAGTTTTTATAAAACCAAAGGGCTGTTTTTACAGTCAAATCAAACTGGTTGATTTTGACTATATGTAATAGTTTACATTAGGAACACATAATTCAATTTGTGAACATCAAAGCTCACTATACAGATATTATTTAGAGAAATGTAAAGCAATTATAACATAACATTATAAGTAAACAGTGATGTCTATCTTATAACCTCTATTCTACTAAACAGAGGTCATGGGAAAGCGAAATGCTAACCAGCATATGTGATATCTCTGTGCATGACAGTTTCATCGCTGTCAGAATAACAAATACACGAAAAGGCAGCGGCTGTTGTTCTCAGGGTGTTTATTTTGGGTATGGGTAAAAACCGGACCGGACGGAACCCCAGAATGCCTGTCCGTGGGTGTCCTGTCAGGTGGGGCTGCTGTGAAACCTGTAAACAGGAGAGGAGAAGGGGGACAATAAAGCCCCCCAGTATGGTCCGGGGATGTAATAAAAACCGTAGTCGTAACCGTAATTTACAGTGGCGTAAGTTTGTCCCAGTTGCCCGGAGGCAAGATAAATATTGGTGCCCCCCCAAGACACACATACACACCACCTTATATAAATATATGTATGTATGTTATGGATATTATGTTTAGAATAAAGAGATTGTGGCATCTATGGTCCTGCTAGGAGGAGGAGACAGCCACAGAAGTGATATAAACGGCTTTCAATTAACTGATTCAAACCGAGTGGAGGAGAGGTGCCCCCTTAGGAGCAGGAGCCCGGCGGCAGATGACTCCATTGCTTCCCAGAGTTCTGCCTCTGGTAATTTATATACTGTAGGTACTGTATTCACCAAAGTTAGTTTGCAAATAATGTTTTCTTCTCCTTTCTCCTGCTATATTCTCACTCCTTATCACTATGTCACACACATTTTTTGGACCTGGCCAGTGCTATCAGAATGTCTCAGCATCTGTCCAGCTGGGTTTTCCAGAGCGGTGTAAAAACATTGCAGGGAATTCCCCAGCTTAAATACTTCCATTGTGTGTGCAGATTTCCCTAAAGTTCCCCATACACAGACAGGATGTCTCCAGAATCTCTCCTACCTCAGTAAAGAGGCAATTAGACCCCCAGCCCACCTCACCACTACCACAACTCACATTTTCCCCAGAGTGACCACCACGCTCACCAGGCTCCATGCCCAGATTCCCACATCCTGAATGATCTGTACAGCTGGGCACACACAGTTATTACGAAACAATTCTGACAGTGCTCAGGAATACCATTCTTCAAGCGCCTTTTTGCTGAGTCACAGGCTGAAGCGTTGAGAGCAGAGCTGAGGGGTGGGGGAGTGTGAATAGAGAGTTTAAAATTGAAGAGGCTCAAAAGTACTGGGAAAATCAGGAGGAGGATGAGAAAGGACTAAAGAAAGGCTATGAAAGTTAATTATTAACCTCCTTAATTAATTCTTGTCACAATTCGCCCTATTCTTTGCTAAAAATAGCAAAGCATCCAGATGGGAAATTTTCAAGATGCAAGCCTAGGGTGACCTCATTCTCTGAAATCACATGATGTTTTTCCTATGATGCAAATATGTCATCATATATGTATAGACATGTGTTTTTTAAATTCCAGACTTCTGTTAGTGATCTGTCTGGTGACACCTGTGCAAGATATTCTGTTTTCAAAGTATTAATTTTCTTGGACAGTCCCAGTTGTTAGACTCTTATTATTATTATTATTATTATTATTATTATTATTATTAGTCTACAGCAGTGGTGTCAAACTCAAATTCATCGGGGGCCGCATCAGCAGTTTGGTCACGCTCAAAGGGCCGGTTGTATCTGTAGGTCCCCCTGTATAATTATAATGCCATGACACCACAGGCTGCTCCCCCTGTATAATATAAAATGAATGCCATGACACCACAGGCTGCTCCCCCTTTATAATAATAATGCCATGACACCACAGACTGCTCCCCCTGTATAATATAATAAAAGTAATGCCATGACACATAAATGATTATACAGGAGGAGCAGCCTGTGGTGTCATGGCATTATTATTATTATACACAGGGACACCTCAGGAAACAGCAGATATATATATATATATTTTATTGTGAGTGTGATCCTCATCCTCACTTACTGTTTCTCCATCTGTCCTGCAGCTGCTGCGGCTTCCAGCTTTTCTTCACTGCTTGCTGCGGCCACACTGTCCCCGACTCCCGGTCCAGCTTCCCTGCCTGCTCCTACTTCTCTACAGACGCATGGGCAGCCGGCGTCATCGTCATGACGTCCCCACCCAGTCTCTGTCACTGCCGGGCATCAGAGGGAACAGGTGGCCGGGCCCTCCTCCACGTAGCCGTGGAGGCCGGCGGCCATGTTTCTGTAGCCGCATACATATGTGCCTACAGGAACATGGCCGCCGACAGTAGAGGAACAGGTAAGGCGGCCGCGGTGGGGTGGGTGAGAGGAGGTGGCCTAGGCAGGAGCTGGGACACACTGCCCTGCGTGCTATCTCCTCGCGCGGGCCACATGACGAGGTCTGGCGGGCCAGATTTGGCCCGCGGGCCTTGTGTTTGACACCCGTGGTCTACAGGAATTTTTCTGTTTTACAGTTTTATCTCTCCCCGAGCTTTGCTAAATATCACCCATAAAAACATTTAATAAATGTAGATTTTGCAATATTTCTACATGGTGATGGAAAGAAACAATATGGGAATGTGGGTAAATAAACAGCGATAAGATAAGTTATGAGGCTTGGTGATAAGGGGACATCAGTACCATACCATTTACATTACCAGCCACATCCCCTAAGTTAGCAAAACGTATTAAATCAACTTACATATAAGTATTACATATATTGGCAGACCAACAAGGAAAGATGCATGGGGTGGGGGGAAAGGTATCATATATACATTCATGATAACATGTACATGTGTTTAGCTATACCCGAACGCCTCTGCTTGGTCAGCACTGCTTGCGGATTACAACTCCTATCGTCCTTCATTCCGTTAAGTATTTCTGGGCTATCCCCTAGCCCTCCTTCAACCTCTAACCCTACAAGCAGAATGAATGACGGCAAAGAATGACGACATGCAGTGTGTTGACATTTTAACAATGTTGACATCATAGCTGAATGTCGATCACTGTTGACCTTTTGACTACATCCAGTCTATTTACCATAAGAAGAAACAAACAGATAAATGTGGTGTAAACTTCTAGGTAATTTTTCAAATGTCCAATCAGCAGGTACTCATTTATATTCAGCACAGTTTGATTTATTAATCTGGAACTCATCTATGTATATCAATACCACTGAATGAACATTTGGGTTACCACAGCCATTTGTGACTTAAAATAGAATCAATGACTTTGTTTTACAAACTTATAAATATATTACCTAGATTAATACAGTCACATATAAAAAAAAACTTTTACCGTTGTGGCTAGGGTGACCAATCCCGGGATCGGCGGGATCCCGGGATTTGGCCCCCAAAACGCCGGGATTTCAATCCCGGGATTGGAGTTTCCAATCCCGGGATTTCGGGATTAGACTGCGCATGCGCGCAGTCTAATGCCGGGCAGCGTCTGAGCATCGCTCAGACGCTGCCCGACTTCTCCCGGCAGCACTGTGTGCAGCGTGACCTCTCAGCGTGAGATCAGGGGTCACGCTGCGCAGGCAGAGGACGCGCCCGGCATTGTAATGCCGTGCCGGACAGCGCGCCCACCCACCCGCCCAGCCCAAGCACCCACCCAGCCAGCCAGCGCGCCCACTCGCCCAGCCCAAGCGCCCACAGCCAGCGCGAAGCCAGCACGCCAGCGGCATGGACGACCCGTCCCCCCACCCGGCAACCATCAAATGTAAGTTTGTGGGGCAGTCTTTTAATTAGGAAAGCCAATCCCGGGATTGAGCATTTTTCAATCCCGAATCCCGGGATTGAAAAAATGCCCCGGGATTGGCTTCCCTAGTTGTGGCTCCTTATGCAGGTTGAGTATTCCTTATCATAGGCGTCCTTTGGAGTTTATTAATTATTAATATTTATTATTTATTATCATTAATTATTAATATGTATTAATTATTAATATTGGAGTTTATTAATATCTTCTTTTTTATATGATTCTAGGTAGTGATTCCCACCAGGGATGTCTTTATAACATTGTATCACTGGATTAAAGAGAATTCAGTACTGCTTGTACAAATTAAATTGTATCCCCCTGAGAACAAATTGAAACAATTATAGCAACATTTATTTTGTCTCTATGTAATAATTGCTTTGCCACTTAAATCTGAGAATCTCTTGAGTTAGCTTGTTCTAATTCACATATAACTAAAGGAATCACTGCTGCTTTAATTAAAGTCAACTCAGTGTAGATGTGATAAGCCAATTGCACCCCTAGTACCCCTTTTACACCAGGGTTTTTGATTCCTGCTTCAAGCCAGGTGCAACCCGGCATTTGCTCCCTTTTACACCGCCCGTAGCCCCCCGCCACCGCTTGGAGATGACGTCATCTCCAAGCGCTGATCGCCACCGCCGAGACCCGTACCACTGCGATGGGGGCAAGCCCAGCACTAAGGTTTTCTGCTGGGCTGCCCCCAGCCCACGTGCACCCCCAGCCCTTGTCCGGGAGGTGAATGGATGCCGCACACAGGCATCCATTCACCTCCTCTGCTGCCGCTGTCTGCAGAGTATAGCAGACAGCAGCACAGGCTGTGTGTGCCCCCACGTCCAACCTGCGGACGCTGGGGTCCGCAGCTTGCATGTCCCCCATTGATGTAAATGTAGCTGGGTCGGATGACCCGGTGTACCCATTTACACCACCCTCTACCCAGGACCTAAAGGGTCCCCACATAAAGGGACACAGCGTGTCCCATTTACACCGCCGCTGACCCGGGTCTGACCCGCCGAAGGCACTGGGTTTTGCGGTGGAGTAAAAGGGGTATTAGATAGTGCTAATAAATATGATGCAGCGTGTCATGCAGTCCTGGGTTTAAATATTATTGTTAATGAGTGTGTACTGCAAAATAGCTATGTATTATATATACTGTAACTCACCAGGCTCTGTGCACTATTATTTGTGTAATATACTGTAGGTCTGTTTGTTAATGTCCGCTTAATCAGATATGCCGCAATTAATATTCACCCGTTCAACTTTATATGACTTCAAATATCTTGGGTTAAATAGCCAAATAAATTTTGCGGCCCCTGATTGGACGCTAATAGAATCATTCGGAGGAGAGGCGCTGAACATGAACCATCAGCGTCTCTTCTATCAGTTCGGGTGCTTTGGGACATTATATCCCGTATGGAGGGGATTCCCTGAGATAGCCACCCAGCCTGATGAGGAAGGACTCGGGGAACCTGCACTGTACGAAGGATGCAGAGAGGTGGTGAACGGAGAGGCTAGATGGCGGGAGAAGAGGATGGCTGATATGGGGAGGTGACGGAGGAGACAACGGCCGGTAATACAGGGGATGGGGAGGCACTATGTGGCACAGAATACGGGGGGGACAGGGGCGCAAATCTAAGGCAGATATAATGCGGGGGGCGGCGGCAGAAGATGTAAAAAAAAAATGCAGGGGCGCTGTCGGGTGCTTGGTGACATCATCACCCCCACTGTACAGAGGATGCAGAGACGTGGGGAACAGGAGAGGCTAGACGGTGGGAGAAGCGAATGGCTGATAATGGGGAGGTGACGGAGGAGGCTACGGCGGGTGATATGGGGAAATGGGGAGGCACTGTATGAGAGAGATAAATGAAATGTAATTAAAATAAGAGATAGATAGTGTTAGTGAGGGAAAAGTGTTAATAGAATGTAAGGGCATGCAGCACTAAAGCCACCCAGCCCAACCAGTCCAGGGGCACCACACCCCACACCACTGTTACCCTAAATTGGGTCTACAATTAGTCAGCAAGGAGCCACATGATAATGGCTCCTTACTTGGTATATCTGAACTAAGAGCTACCTACCTTGGAGCAACCCCAGACTACTCCATGTGGCATATCAGGACCTGCATCTCCGCCTAATACAGGCTCCTCTCTGCCTCTCACAACATACATACAGATAGTGGTAGATGCTCAAATTAGTTCAGTAAAACTTTTCAGGTGCATGCAAGGGAGGGGTTAATACTTAGTAAGTAACAAGACATTGGTTCCCCCGGCACACTGAATAGTTTTAGCAACCAATCTTGAACACTACATGAAAATAGAATTCAGAGATATTGGTTACATATACCTGCGCAGGTGTATGACATGCCCCCAAGCCGCGTCAAGGCTTCTCTGTATATTGGGGGTCCCTAGCGCTATATCTAGGTGCAGGGTGTGGCACCCCAAAAACTGTCATAATCTAGGAGGCCCAGTGCGGCATGCCAGTGAGATACTAAGTGTTAATAATTAGTGATAGGAAGCCGAAGCTATACATAAGGAAAGAGATAAATGAAATGTAATTAAAATAAGAAATAGATAGTGTTAGTAAGGGAAAAGTGTTAATAGAATGTAAGGGCATGCCGCACTAAAGCCACCCAGCCCAACCAGTCCAGGGGCACCGCACCCCACACCACTGTTACCGTAAATTGGGTCTACAATTAGTCAGCAAGGAGCCACATGATAATGGCTCCTTACTTGGTATATCTGAACTAAGCGCTACCTAACTTGGAGCAACCCCAGACTACTCCATGTGGCATATCAGGACCTGCATCTTTGCCTAATACAGGCTCCTCTCTGCCTTTTACAACATACATACAGATAGTGGTAGATGCTCAAATTAGTTCAGTAAAACTTTTCAGGTGCATGCAAGGGAGGGGTTAATACTTAGTAAGTAACAAGACATTGGTTCCCCCGGCACACTGAATAGTTTTAGCAACCAATCTTGAACACTACATGATAATAGAATTCAGAGATATTGGTTACATATACCTGCGCAGGTGTATGACATGCCCCCAAGCCGCGTCAAGGCGCAGGTATATGTAACCAATATCTCTGAATTCTATTATCATGTAGTGTTCAAGATTGGTTGCTAAAACTATTCAGTGTGCCGGGGGAACCAATGTCTTGTTACTTACTAAGTGTCTTATATAGCGCAGCAGATTCCGTTACAGTGTCTTATATAGCGCAGCAGATTCTGTTACAATGTCTTATATAGCGCAGCAGATTCCGTTACAGTGTCTTAAATAGTGCAGCAGATTCCATTACAGTGTCTTATATAGCGCAGCAGATTCCGTTACAGAGTGTTATATAGCGCAGCAGATTCTGTTACAGTGTCTTATATATCGCAGCAGAATCCGTTACAGCACCTTTTATAGCGCAGCAGATTCCGTTACAGTGTCTTATATAGCGCAGCAGATTCCGTTACAGTGTCTTATATAGCGCAGCAGATTCCGTTACAGTGTCTTATATAGTGCAGCAGATTCCATTACAGAGTATTATATAACGCAGCAGATTCCATTACAGCACCTTATATAGAGCAGCAGATTCCGTTACAGCACCTTATATAGCGCAGCAGATTCCTTTACAGCGTCTTATATAGCGCAACAGATTCTGTTCGTGTCTTATATAGCGCAGTAGATTCCTTTACAGCACCTTATATAGCGCAGCAGATTCCATTACAGTGTCTTATATAGCGCAGCAGATTCCGTTACAGCGTCTTATACAGCGCAGCAGATTCCGTTACAGTGTCTTATATAGCGCAGCAGATTCCGTTACAGTGTCTTATATAGCGCAGCAGATTGCGTTACAGTGTCTTATATAGTGCAGCAGATTCCATTTTAAAGTGTTATATAGCGCAGCAGATTCCATTACAGCACCTTATATAGTGCAGCAGATTAGATTACAGCACCTTATATAGCGCAGCAGATTCCGTTACAGTGTCTTATATATCGCAGCAGAATCCATTACAGCACCTTTTATAGCGCAGCAGATTCCGTTACAGTGTCTTATATAGCGCAGCAGATTCCGTTACAGTGTCTTATATAGCGCAGCAGATTCCGTTACAGTGTCTTATATAGTGCAGCAGATTCCATTACAGAGTATTATATAACGCAGCAGATTCCATTACAGCACCTTATATAGCGCAGCAGATTCCGTTACAGCACCTTATATAGCGCAGCAGATTCCTTTACAGCGTCTTATATAGCGCAACAGATTCTGTTACAGTGTCTTATATAGCGCAGCATATTCCTTTACAGCACCTTATATAGCGCAGCAGATTCCATTACAGTGTCTTATATAGCGCAGCAGATTCCGTTACAGCGTCTTATATAGCGCAGCAGATTCCGTTACAGTGTCTTATATAGCGCAGCAGATTCCGTTACAGTGTCTTATATAGCGCAGCAGATTGCGTTACAGTGTCTTATATAGTGCAGCAGATTCCATTTTAGAGTGTTATATAGCGCAGCAGATTCCATTACAGCACCTTATATAGTGCAGCAGATTAGATTACAGCACCTTATATAGCGCAGCAGATTCCGTTACAGTGTCTTATATAGTGCAGCAGATTCCTTTACAGCGTCTTATATAGCGCAGCAGATTCCGTAACAGTGTCTTATACAGCGCAGCAGATTCCGTTACAGCACCTTATATAGTGCAGCAGATTCCATTACAGCGTCTTATATAGCGCAGCAGATTCCATTACAGCGTCTTATATAGCACAGCAGATTCCGTTACAGAGTGTTATATAGCGCAGCAGATTCCGTTACAGCACCTTATATAGTGCAGCAGATTCCATTACAGTGTCTTATATACAGTAGCGCAGCAGATTCCGTTACAGTGTCTTATATAGTGCAGCAGATTCCGTCACAGTGTCTTATATAGCGCAGCAGATTCCATTACAGTGTCTTATATAGCGCAGCAGATTCCGTTACAGACAGAGTGTTATATAGCGCAGCAGATTCTGTTACAGCGTCTTATATAGCGCAGCAGAATCCGTTACAGCACCTTATACAGCACAGCAGATTCCGTTACAGTGTCTTCTATAGCGCAGCAGATTCCGCTACAGTGTCTTATATAGCGCAGCAGATTCCATTACAGAGTGTTATATAGCGCAGAAGATTCCATTACAGCACCTTATATAGCGCAGCAGATTCCGTTACAGCACCTTATATAGCGCAGCAGATTCCTTTACAGCGTCTTATATAGCGCAGCAGATTCTGTTACAGTGTCTTATATTGCGCAGCAGATTCTGTTACAGCACCTTATATAGCGCAGCAGATTCCATTACAGTGTCTTATATAGCGCAGCAGATTTCGTCACAGCGTCTTATATAGCGCAGCAGATTCCGTTAGGTGTATGACATGCGCCCAAGCCGCGTCAAGGCGCAGGTATATGTAACCAATATCTCTGAATTCTATTATCATGTAGTGTTCAAGATTGGTTGCTAAAACTTTTCAGTGTGCCGGGGGAACCAATGTCTTGTTACTTACTAAGTGTCTTATATAGCGCAGCAGATTCTGTTACAGTGTCTTATATAGCGCAGCAGATTCCGTTACAGTGTCTTATATAGCGCAGCAGATTCTGTTACAATGTCTTATATAGCGCAGCAGATTCCGTTACAGTGTCTTATATAGTGCAGCAGATTCTGTCACAGTGTCTTATATAGCGCAGCAGATTACATTACAGTGTCTTATATAGCGCAGCAGATTCCGTTACAGAGTGTTATATAGCGCAGCAGATTCTGTTACAGTGTCTTATATATCGCAGCAGAATCCATTACAGCACCTTTTATAGCGCAGCAGATTCCGTTACAGTGTCTTATATAGCGCAGCAGATTCCGTTACAGTGTCTTATATAGCGCAGCAGATTCCGTTACAGTGTCTTATATAGTGCAGCAGATTCCATTACAGAGTATTATATAACGCAGCAGATTCCATTACAGCACCTTATATAGCGCAGCAGATTCCGTTACAGCACCTTATATAGCGCAGCAGATTCCTTTACAGCGTCTTATATAGCGCAACAGATTCTGTTACAGTGTCTTATATAGCGCAGCAGATTCCTTTACAGCACCTTATATAGCGCAGCAGATTCCATTGCAGTGTCTTATATAGCGCAGCAGATTCCGTTACAGCATCTTATATAGCGCAGCAGATTCCGTTACAGTGTCTTATATAGCGCAGCAGATTCCGTTACAGTGTCTTATATAGATTGCGTTACAGTGTCTTATATAGTGCAGCAGATTCCATTTTAAAGTGTTATATAGCGCAGCAGATTCCATTACAGCACCTTAAATAGTGCAGCAGATTAGATTACAGCACCTTATATAGCGCAGCAGATTCCGTTACAGTGTCTTATATATCGCAGCAGAATCCGTTACAGCACCTTTTATAGCGCAGCAGATTCCGTTATTAGATTATTAGATTGTCTTATATAGCGCAGCAGATTCCATTACAGTGTCTTATATAGCGCAGCAGATTCCGTTACAGAGTGTTATATAGCGCAGCAGATTCTGTTACAGCGTCTTATATAGCACAGCAGAATCCGTTACAGCACCTTATACAGCACAGCAGATTCCGTTACAGTGTCTTCTATAGCGCAGCAGATTCCGTTACAGTGTCTTATATAGTGCAGCAGATTCCATTACAGAGTGTTATATAGCGCAGCAGATTCCATTACAGCACCTTATATAGCGCAGCAGATTCCGTTAGAGCACCTTATATAGCGCAGCAGATTTCTTTACAGCGTCTTATATAGCGCAGCAGATTCTGTTACAGTGTCTTATAAAGCGCAGCAGATTCTGTTACAGCACCTTATATAGCGCAGCAGATTCCATTACAGTGTCTTATATAGCGCAGCAGATTCCGTTACAGCGTCTTATATAGCGCAGCAGATTCCGTTATAGTGTCTTATATAGCGCAGCAGATTCCGTTACAGCACCTTATATAGTGCAGCAGATTCCATTACAGTGTCTTATATAGCGCAGCAGATTCCGTTACAGTGTTTTTTAAGTTTTTTCTTTTCAAATGTAACATACCAACACATGTTAGCCATGCACCCAATTCATTACCGGGGGGAGGGGGGGCCCGAAATATGCCCTTGCTCCAGGCACCATGACACCTAGCTACACCGCTGCTGCTACCACACCACAGTGCACTCTTGGTCCCCCCCAGGGGCTGGCTGGCAACTTCTAGCCTGGGGGGCAAGACCAGAGCACTGGCCCTGTATAATAACAACAACAACAACAACAACAGGACCCACAGACTGCTCCTCTACTATAAGAAACCAGGACACCACGGGCTGCACCCCTGCATAAAAAGAATAGGACACCACAGGCTGCTCCCCCTGCATAATAACAGTAGGACACTAAAGGCTGCTCTCCCTGCATAATAAGAGAACACCACTGGCTGTTCCCCCTGCATAATAAGAGAACACCACTGGCTGTTCCCACTGCATAATAACTGGAAACCACCGGCTGCTACCCCCGCGAAATAACTGGACACCACAGGCTGCTCCCCCTGTATAATAACTGGACACCACAGGCTGCTCCCCCTGCATAATAACAGGAGGACACCAACGGCTGCTCCCCCTGCATAATAAGAGAACACCACTGGCTGTTTCCCCTGCATAATAACTGGAAACCACCGGCTGCTTCCCCTGCGTAATAACGACACCACAGGCTGCTCCCCCTTCATAATAACAGGACACCACAGGCTACTACCCCTTCATTATAACAGGACACCACAGGCTACTACCCCTTCATTATAACAGGACACCACAGGCTACTACCCCTTCATAATAACAGGACACCACAGGATACTCCCCCTGCATAATAACTGGACACCACAGGCTGCTGCCCCTGCATTATAACTGGACACCATAGGCTACTCATCCTTCATAATAAAAGGACACCACATGCTACTCCCCCTGCATAATAACGACACCACAGGCTGCTGCCCCTGCATTATAACTGGACACCACAGGCTACTCCCCCTTCATAATAAAAGGACACCACATGCTACTCCCCCTGCATAATAACGACACCACAGGCTGCTGCCCCTGCATTATAACTGGACACCACAGGCTACTCCCCCTTCATAATAAAAGGACACCACAGGCTACTCCCCCTGCATAATAATGACACCACAGGCTGCTCCCCCTGCATTGTAACTGGACACCACAGGCTACTCCCCCTTCATAATAACAGGTGAGGAGTCAGGACATCACAGGCTTCTCCTCAGTCCTGTTCTCCCGGCCTGTACAGATGCTATTACATAAGTCTGGGCGCTCCACCACCGCAGGGCGGACACAGAGGCTCTGTTGCAGGGGGGAGGTGGACGGCTGGACGCATAGGCCGGCCGCCGGAAGTAGGGTGCCATGTGATGCACTGCTGGCATCTCGTCCCGCCCACAGCCCGCCCTCTAGTGGCCTCCTGCACTGTCTGTGATATGTCCTCAGTGCAGGAGGCCGGCGGCCATGTTCTTAAAGCTGCGGACGGTGCTGCAGTGCTGAACAGAGGATGTAGCAATCCTCGGTGGACCACCAGGCGGCCGGCCCCTCGGTACTAACTGATGAAGCGGCCCGGGGCGCATATGGCATCCTGCCCCCCGGCCCAGCCCGCCACTGGTCCCCCCCCTAAAACAGAGCATGCTCATCTACTTAGAGCTCCTGCAGCTCAGTCACGCTGCAGGACTCGCACATGCTACACGCGGCCCCAGTTGGAACCTGGCCACTGACACCATGTCCCATCCTGTAGTAGAACCCGGAGCTCCATGCACCTGTAGCAGGATGAGTGCGCGCACCTCAGTACAAGTCGGAAAACCATCCTCCAGCGCCACATCGCCGTATTACAAAGCCGCGGCATACAAAGGCAGCCAGCAATGGGGATCGCAGCAGAAGCCCCTATACACAGGCCCTGATATGTCCTACACAAGTCGCCCAGAGACTCGGACTCCTTTCTATAATAAGAGGGGAAGGGCTCCTCCTAAAGTATGTCTAAAATTTAAGGAAAAATAAATAAAAACTACTAGGAGGGCCATGCAGAAATTATGATCCCTTTTCTCCCTTCATACTTAACCAAAATAAAAAAAATGAGGTACCATTTTAAAGATTAAAGGCCAAATGTATCAAGCTTCACAAAGTGATAAAGTGGAGAGTGATAAACAGCTAGCCAATCAGCAACTACCTGTTATATTTCAAACTCAGCCTGTAACATGGCAGGTAGGAGCTGATTGGCTGGTTGTTTATCAGACTCCATTGTATCAGATGTAGCTTATCTAGACTTTAGTAAAGCTTTTGACACTGTCCCACATCGCAGACTGTTAAATAAACTTGAAAGCTTGGGATTGGATTCTAAGATAGTTGAATGGATAAGAGCGTGGTTGCAGGACAGAAAACAGAGAGTTGTAGTAAACGGAGTACAGTCAAAGGAGGGAAAGGTTACAAGTGGAGTACCCCAGGGATCTGTACTTGGACCGGTGCTTTTTAATATCTTTATTGGTGATATTGCAAATGGAATTGAGGGTAAAATGTGCCTTTTTGCAGATGACACAAAGGTATGCAACAGGGTAGACACACCAGTAGGGGTAAAACAAATGATTGAGGATCTAGGCAGATTAGAGAAATGGTCAAGAGAATGGCAACTACAGTTTAATGCCAAAAAATGCAAAATCATGCACTTGGGTCTCAGAAATCCAAAGACTCAATATAGTATAAATGGCACTATAATGGAAACTACTGAGGAAGAGAGGGATCTAGGTGTCACTATTTCAGGGGACTTAAAAGCAGGTAGGCAATGTAACAAAGCAATGAAGAAGGCAAGTCAGATGCTTGGTTGCATAGGGAGAGGTATCAGCAGTAGAAAGAAAGAAGTAATAATGCCACTGTATAGGTCATTGGTACGACCTCACCTAGAGTATTGTGTTCAGTTCTGGAGGCCATATCTCCAGAAGGATATAAATACATTAGAGACTGTACAAAGAAGAGCAACTAAAATGGTGCATGGCCTACATCACAAAACGTACCAGGAAAGACTAAAAGAACTTAATATGTATACTTTAGAGCAGAGAAGGGAAAGGGGGGACATGATAGAAACTTTCAAATATATCAAGGGCTTTAACAAGGTACAGGTGGGAGACATTCTTCACAGGAAGAGGAGCAACAGAACACGAGGACATGCACTGAAACTAGAGGGAGGAAGATTCAGGGGAAATGCGAGGAAGAATTTTTTCACAGAAAGAGTAGTAGATAAGTGGAATAGCCTCCCATCAGAGGTGGTAGACGCAAATACAGTAGTACAATTTAAACATGCTTGGGATAAGCATATTGATATCCTTACAAAAAAATAAGGATCAAATATGGTTTGAGGTAACATGTTTTAAAAAAGGGGCAGACTAGATGGGCCAAGTGGTTCTTATCTGCCGTCAAATTCTATGTTTCTATGTTTCTATCACTTTTTGAAGCTTGATACATCTGACCCTAAGTTCTCTGATTCTGAAAAATTGTTATCTATAATTGCACCTTGTATTGTTTGTTTAAAAATCAATCAGAAGAATGGAATTTTGGCCCTAAAGTTCTTTACTTCGATGCAATGATACAGTTGAGTTTTGCTCAGCTACTCAATATAGCTACAAATGAACCAGTTCTTCTATCATCCTACTATAAACCACCAACCTCCCCATAAAATGAATCGTATTCTATTTGCATGCAAAATTTTCGCACGGGCCACCTAGTTATATATTCCTATAGATTGTAAGCTTGCCCTGGTCTATCAATTGTAAGCTTACGAACAGGGATTTCCTACCTCTATTACTATTTTTTACCCATTTTTATTTAATTGGTGTCCAATTGTAAAGCGCAACAGAATTTGTTGCACTATATACAAAAACTTAATAAATATATAAAACACTTAATGAAAGTTTCTTTCATATGGTGCTCCTGAAGCTCTCTAAACTCTTTTTTGTCTCGGAGGTTGCTGACTCAAGAGTTTTCAATAGGTTCCTGTAACTGCATTCTGGCTGAAAGTCACATGTTCCACTTCTTTGTCTGTTGTACTGGATACTTTTTTAAAGTGGCAATCAATTGCATGGCAAAATCAACCTGGTTTTTCAGTGTAAATAAGTAAGTTTAATTTATATAGCGCATTTTTTCCAATGCACACAATACAGAGGATGTAGGTAGTACAGCAACAGACAAGTCAAAGACAAAAGAAACCCTTGAGAACAGTAAGAATAATGCAGGATTGGTGCAGCATTTTGGATAATTACTTCCATGGGTTGTGTACTCCACCCTGACAGCTGCGGCTGCCATTTTAGGCGTTCTGCGTAGGATTACCCTGGGTGGAATAGATTACACATAAAAGAAATTACCCAAAATGGGTGATTTCAATGTATACTCAGGTCCATGTATTTTTCATCCCATCCACAAGTGTACCAGATGAGGCAGCCATGGTGGGCGCACTACGAAGATTACACTGTAGGAGGCGAGCTATATAAGGACCCAATGCATATATTGGAAAGCAAATACTTGTGTAGTAGTATGATAAACCCTGCACAGAAACATCCACATGACCCACATCCTGCCCGCAGAGATACCATCTGAGGCAACCAGCTTGGTGCATTGCATAGGTCAGAGCTAGCAGGGTGTGCAAGCTGTGGAGGTACACATTACAGGAATAGCACATGGTGGTGTAGATGTATGCTGCAGGAGGGGGAGGAGAAAAGACATGAACACACATTTGCAGGGGACTGACACCTTTGCAAGGGACTGTTGGGGGAGGTGTTTCTACTTAGGCTGGCCCTGATGCTTCTCCTCACAGCTCCATGCTCACAATGAGAGGTAGGGCTGGGGTTAGTCCTGGTGTTCTCAGCCATAGTGGTGGTGGGCCTGGTCCAGGTGTTCTCATGGCAAAAGTGAGTTGAGGCCACATGATGTTCCTGAGTTTTGTGGTTTTAATGCAGTCCTTCAGAAGTAATGTTGGTGTGTTGTTTGCCTTCTGGTTTCCTTCGGTTTAACACTGGTATAACGCTGCTAATAATTTGAAGCTGGTCCTTTATAACTAGACCCTTCATATACTAGACCCCTAATGTTCCAAGGACTGACGTCCCAAGCTATACTGAATATATCAGCCGAAAGAAACATATGTGCATCTTGATTTAACTGCCCCTCCCAATACACCTCCCCCACCAGCAAAAGGTGCTAATCAGACCTAGGAGATGTAAGATCACTGACACTATCCCACTATTTCTAAGTGCTTGACATAGCACAGATATAAAATCACAATAGCAGCTTTATACAGTTTAAAAACAAAAGTCTGCAGTAGATTTG
The DNA here is from genome assembly GCF_055691185.1 of Crinia signifera. Classification (NCBI taxonomy): domain Eukaryota; kingdom Metazoa; phylum Chordata; class Amphibia; order Anura; family Myobatrachidae; genus Crinia; species Crinia signifera. The sequence goes on along the minus strand of NC_139218.1, from coordinate 143,802,945 downwards.
TGACATATGATTACCCAATATAAGTCAGTGCAAGCCGCAGCGATGGTCTGCAGGATATTTCTGACATATGATTACCCAAAATAAGTCATACTTGCCTACCTGACCCTCTCCATGCGGGAGAAAATGCTCTGTTCCTGGTAATGTATGATTGCCATCACCTGTGGTGAAACACCTTCTTATCAATTACCTAGCTACCCACAGGTGATGGCAATCATACATTACCAGGGAAGTCCAGGAACAGAGCATTTTCTCCTACATGGAGAGGGTCAGGTAGGCAAGCATGATATAAGTCAGTGCAAGCCGCAGGATGGTCTGCAGTAGATTTCTGACATATGATTACCTGTTGGTGGAATGGAGACAGGAGTCAATTCACAATCGATATCCGAGTTATAGCCGGTATAATGCTGCTAATAATTTAAAGCTGACCCTTTATAACTAGACCCTTCATATACTAGATCCCTAATGTCCTGAAGGACAAGCTATAAATAATTAGTGCTTTAAAAAAATTGGAAATCTCCCACTTTCTGATTCTCTATTCCCTATTACATTTTGCCCTTTATCTGTTTTTAAACCCTACTTAGGGGTAGATGTATGAAGCAGTGGTAAGGGAGGTGAAGTGAGCAAGCTGCTCTGTATAATTTTATATTACTGGTAGTGTTACTTCAGTCCTGAATGGTTGCCATTGGCCGCTTTCCCTCTGGCTCACGACTCCTTCATTATTGCTGCGTCATACAGAGATTTGTTTTACATTTTAACAGATCTGCGTTACATAAGTTGTTTTGCAAGATATGGCAGGTTTTGTGGTTCCTACTAATTGTTAAATACAATTCGTTTTTTTGTGCTCTTTGTAATTCACTTTAGGAGGTTGCTGAAGGTGTTGTCTGTAGTCTAGATAGTCTAATGGACATGGCAAGAAGGACAATATATATATAATGTCTTAAATTAAGAATAGTAACTATGTAGGGGACTGGGAAGGGGAGGAGTTGCGACTGGGGAGGGGAGGAGTGTGGACTGGAGGGGGAGGGTCAAGATTAAACAGTAAATTGCCCCCCCCCCCTAGAAGACAAGTCTAGATCCGCCCCTGTCAGACCCTGTCAACCCAAGTTGGCTACCTCCACACCGCTCCAATGTTCCCCTCCAAGCCCGTCAGTTCAGGGCTTCAATTTATACCCACTGACTGCATGTGTTGCTGTAACTCTCAGGTGCCACTCTCTATACACAGTGCAGGCAGAACCCACTGGTCTATCAGAGATGGGAGAGTCCCTGCTCTGTGTCCTTTACAGTTCAATAATGTAAAGAGGTGCCCCGATGCTGGGACCAGGGTCGGCAACAGAAATCTTGGGGCCCCATACACTAATATTTTTGGGGGCCCCCACCCCCTCAAGCTAGTAGTGGTGTGGAGCAGGGGTGCAGGGTGTTAGTTTTGGTGACAAGAAGGACCATATAAGGGCTGCCCCCAGTGCAGACAGGCTCACCTTTGGGGACATGGGGCAGGGCTCAGAGAGAAGGGGGCATGGAGGATCAGAGGGGGATGGGGCAGACTTCATAAAGAAGGGGACATTGAGAATCAGAGAGATTTGGCCAGGGGTGAGACAGAAGGGGCCATGGAGGATCAGAAAGAGGGGGCATGGGACAGGGCTCAGAGAGAAGTGGGCTTGGAGGATCAGAGAGAATGGGGAAGGGCTCAAAGATAAGTGTGCATGGCGGATCAGAGAAAGTGGGCAGGGGTCAGACAGAAGGGGCCATGGAGGATCAGAGAGAGTTGGCATGGGGCAGGGCTCAGAGAGAAGTGTGCATGGTGGATCAGAGAAAGTGGGCAGGGCTCAGAGAGAAGTGTGCATGGAGGATCAGAGAGAATGGGGTAGGGCTTAGAGAGAAGGAGACATTGAAGAACAGATGTGTCAGAGAGAAAGGCAGGTGTACCTGCTGCAAGATGTGATGGTCACATGATTTAGCAGTTTGCTAGCAGTGCTGATCAGCCTGAGAGCTCCAGGAGATGTAGAGTGCTGTGTATCAGACTTTCTGCCATACAGACAAAAGCTAACAATCATAGAGCCGATGTTGTACTGCTTTCATGTACAGGACAGTCAGCAATTGATTTATTTGGCCTGGAATAAGATGATAAATAGTGGGGGTTGCAGAGATGGAGCGTTACTGTCCAGCTGGCCCTAGCGGTGGGTATTATTAGACTTCTTCCAGAGCCACCCTCCCCTCCCTACCCCCCTGTCTGCCTCTGGGGCCCCACAGAATCATGAGGCCCATCACAGTTGTCCCCCTAGAACCCCCCTGTTGCCGGGCCTGGATTGGACAGCTCCCCTCCTATCAGCACTAGAGCAGCTGCAGCAGCCTGAGGGGAAGTAGCTGTGTCCGCAACGGGACCTAGCTCTGTGCAAGCGGGATGCGGCGAGTATGCGGTGATAGGCAGTGACATGGAGCGACTGACAGAACAGCATTTCAAACTTGACTCCAATATAGCCGCGAATAACAAATGCTGTTAGTGGGCAATCAGAAATGACTGCGGTGAGCCATTTAGCATTCACTGCACTGTACTCGTCCCTGTCCACAGTATTTGATATCAGATGCTGCTGTGAGGCGGAGGAGAGCAGTGCGATGGCCGGGACGGAATGCAGGAGTGATCCTGAAGAACGAAGGATTCCAGTGGTCGCCAAATAGACCAGAAGATGCTGGAATCAAGAAAGAACATCCCCTGTGCTGGCCTGCAGAAAAAAAGAATGAGTCAGTGACAGAAGAAGATGGCAGCAGGGTGGAAAGCAATAAAGCTGACAATGCACCCCCCACGGCCTCTCCGAACACCAGGTGATCGGGCATTGGGCCAGTGGGCACAGTCAGGCCCTCTTAACCCGTGGCCCCTGCTACCCAGGTGCTAGTCCTATGGCCCCCATTTACCAGGCACTAGGCCCGAGGCCACATGAGTCTGCCTCTAGGCCCAGGGCCTGCCAGTGATTAGCCAGCAGTGTAATCCCTATAGTGTCTACCTAAGCATTAGGCTCAGTGAAAGAGTTCCACGGTTGGTTTGGTAACATGGATAGGGTGTCTGGTGGTCACATTTCCAGGTATAGCCAGCAGGTGGAGGAGAAGTCTAGTTTCCAGGGTGTAATTGGGGTAAGAGGTACACAGTCTCTGTGGCTGTCATCTCTCTGGTCCGCCAGTAAGTTTTGGAGGGAGCGTTCAGGAGCGTGTGTGAGCTGGACAGCTCTAGATATGTAGGGAAGCATAAGACAGAAGATAAAGGGCCTTATTCTGATCGGTGCGGCCGGATCCGATTATGCGGCCAGGACCGTGCGTGTGAAACCCCGCCTTCCATACGGATCGGCAACTCCGTCCGTACGCGGTAAGAAGCTGGCCGAACGGACCGCACGTGTATTTTTCACGGAATACGCCTCCTCCATCTAAGGGAACCTCCCCCATCATTCGATGGTCGCAGACCATCGAATGTAGGACCGAGTGCTCCACCAGCTCCCGCAACCTCAGACCACACGGACATTTTTCCGTGCAAAAGCAGGGATCTGGGCGGGCAGCTGACATCCAGCGATGTCATATGTCCGCCCCCTACACGTGCGTCACGGCCGCATTACCATACGTACGCCCAGCGTTTGCATGGGAACGCCCATGAAACGCGGGGCGTATGCATATGGTAATGAGCCTAAATAGCCCTTCACGCCCCTCTCTACCCCCTGTTCGGAGTGTTCACATATCGTGCGGGATTCGGCCGTACGCCCCGCTCGCACATGCGCAGAGACGCCTCTGCACATGCCCAGACACAAAACATCGGCGGCCCGAACGCACGCGGATATATCCGCACCGACCAGAATAAGGGCCAAAGTTTTAAAGGGCAGTTCTGTCACTTGCTCTTGCTCTGTGTTATGCTGAAGGTTGTTGTCATGCAGGGCAGAATTTGTTGTAGTACTGTTAGTTTGTGCCGCACCACACAGTTAGTTTGAGGGATATGTGATGCAGTTAGTGAATTGCGGTTCACAATAAATTAATGTTAGGCCCTGTACGATGGTGTTGTCATTGTCTCCTTACAGGGACCTGTAAGTGGAGCAGCGGAAGAAGTCCAAGATAAGTGCTGGTGTGTTTCATTTCTGTCCAGTCTTCTGTGTGTCTGTTTTTGCCTATCTCACTTTCTTCTGGACGGACCGTGGACCTTGCAAGGTTGAATTTTTACCTAAGGTGCGCAAGTGCCAATAGGTGTTAATTAGGATTCTGAGGCCAAGAATGCTGAGGATGACCTTTACATAGGCCTGAAACTACAGTGTGTTTTGTAGGACTGAGGGCTCATCTGTCTGTGCTAAGGAAGGACAGTTCTCACCTCCTCTCCTTCCTCCCAGGTCATTGTGTCTGGGTGCAGGCCGTTTTCCAGGATCATGGTTCACCACGGCCTTAAGGTAAGAGGGTGTGGCACCGGGTAAGTGGTTTAATTTACACCTGCATGGCAGCAGACACCACACCGCACTGACCCCCTCACATACTACAGTCTTATTTTAGAGTCAAAGAAGATGGTATGTGGATCGCTCATATAAGAATTAGATCAATTGGGTATCACATTGATAAAAGAATACTGATTTATTATGAATTAAATATTAGTAGTAATATATATATATATATATATATATATATATATATATATATATATATATATAGATGTGGGTTGCGGTCTGGCACTCTCCCCAATATTCAGCAGCCCCGATGCCGTCAGGAATAAATGGATATCCTCGTATGAAAACAAACAGCGGCCCTCGGAGGACTTGGGAAAAAAATCAATGTGGCATTTATTGGCTAAATGCAGTGTCCGCACCTCATTTAGCCAATAAATGCCACATTGATTTTTTCACAAGTCCTCCGAGTGCCGCTGTTTGTTTTTACACGAGGATATATATATATGGGAAGCGGTCATCTATTAGAATGAACTTAGGTCTACAGTCATTAGGTCGACCCCACTAGGTCTGGCGGGAAGGTCGACCTGACTTAAGGTCGACATGGGCCAAGGTCGACATGACTTAAGGTCGAATTTGCATAAAGGTCGACATTAGGAAGGTCGACTGGTCATAAGGTCGACATGGGGTTTTTCACTATTTTTTGAGCCGACATGTGCCGACAGGCGGTATTTCATGCCCTACCATCCACTAGGGCGTGGAGGAGGTTATTAAAGCTGTGGCGAGCGAAGCGAGCCACCGTGCCTGAAGCATTGCGAGCGAAGCGAGGGTCCGATTCTCATTGCCAACTGTGTCCATGTCGACTATGTCGACATTCGGCTAAAAAAAACAGTGAAAAACCCATGTCGACCTTATGACCAGTCGACCTTCCTCATGTCGACCTTTATGCAAATTCGACCTTAAGTCATGTCGACCTTGGCCCATGTCGACCTTAAATCAGGTCGACCTTCCTGCCAGTCGACCTAATGGGGTCGACCTAATGACTGTAGACCTAAGTTCATTCTGACAGATGTACCGATTCCATATATATATATATATATATATATATATATATATATACTTAATTAATATATAATTAATGCCTAGGCAATGTTATAATAACATACAATCACATTAACAACTTCTTTTATGTATTTGAGAGAATTGGAATTAGAAAAAATATGAAATATACTTAATGCAGTCCTGCTTGTTCCTTTTGTGCTTCCATTGGTGGAGTTTGGCAATCCCCCAAAAAAGATGGTGTAGAAGTGCTGGATTTGTAGGGTGTCCATAAACCTTACTGGGTAAAGTGGCTTGTGTTGTAACATCCACAGTTGGAGAGAGGCTGGAGTCCCAGAAATAAGCAGGTGGTGGTTTCCCAGCTATTAATTATCCAGATAGATCAGTGGTTCCCAACCTGGGGTACTAGTACCCCTGGGGGTACTCTGCAGACCAGTTGGGGGTACTTGAAAATAATATTGGTAATGGCGGATGATGAAAAGGTATTTTGATGTATGAAGAAGACCCATTGCCATGGAGACAAACCATGTTGTGTCATGTGCCTCGCCAGCAATCCACTGGGAGTTTCCCATGCTGCCCTCAGACATCAGCAGTCATCTGCCCAGCACTGACAAAGGTGGAGGAAGCAGCGGCATTAATCCTACCGGTGTTAGCTGGAATCCTGGATAATACACAACCAGTGTCTAGACACAGAAGGGCATGATTCCTTGCTGTATACTACTCCTCTGCTCCTCCTTAATATAAGGACATGCATAGGATTAGAAGGACTCCCAAATTCTGTCAACTGGAGTTGTCCCCTCACAACTTTTTCAAAGGTGTGATACTCTGCATGAAGTCAAGACTTACATACTATGAAACAGGAAATGCATCATACATCGTTAGCTTAATTACCCAATTGATCATCTATCTTTCTAATAGTATAACAATATATTTATTCAGTCAGAAAACTCTGAGGGCGAAATGTAATAGGGTGTGATTTTTTAGACTAAAAAAAAATCGCACCAAATCGCACCTTTAAAAATCGCATTTTTTGCCGCGAATTCGCATATGTAATGAGATGCGAATTTGCGGTAAAAAAATGCGATTTGCCGCGATTTTGGGCGATTTTTAGTCATGAAAATGTGCGCATTTTCAGTCATGAAAATGTGCGCATTTTCATAAATGCGATTTTGTGCTAAAAAAAAAAGTAAAAAAAAAAAACGGCATGGGGTCCCCCCTCCTAAGCATAACCAGCCCCGGGCTCATTGAGCCGGACCTGGTTCCAAAAATACGGGGGACAAAAAGCATAGGGGTCCCCCGTATTTCTGAAACCAGCCCCGGACTCTTGGACCGGTCCTGGTTCCAAAAATACGGGGGACAAAAAATCTGGGGGTCCCCCGTATTTTGAAACCAGCACCGGGCTCCAACAGCCAGCGGTGTCATGCCACAGCCGGGGGACACTTTTTATACAAGGTCCCCCGGCCAAAACATGAGCACCGTGGCTGGTCAGCCTTGGACGGGGTACCTGGAGGAGTGGGGACCCCCCCAATAAAGGGGTCCCCCCCCCCCAGGCTTCACCCGTCCAGGGCTGAAGCCTGGGGCTGTCACCGGCGTCCGTGGCCAGTGGACGCCGGCCTGATAGGGTTAAATCGATCATACGTTACATTGCTTTATACCGGAGAACTACAAGTGCCAGCAGACCTCCCCCGCATGCTGGGACTTGAAGAACCACAAGTCCCAGCATGCGGAGCATTAATGGGCCCGCTGGGACTTGTAGTCCACCTGTAAAAAGAATATAAAAAACACACACACAGAGAAGTAAAAGTTTATTACACACACACACACCTCACTTTTACACCAGCATACTTACCATTCCTGGATCCAGCGCTGGTCTGGCTGCTTCACAGCCGGCTCCCCCCGCACTGACAGGCAGCGGGGAGAACCGGCTTTCTCCGTTGCCTCTAACAGCTTCTGTAGCGCTGTCCCAGTGCTACAGAGGCTGAGAGCGCGATTGGCTGAGCTATGCGTCTCCATGGAGACGCATAGCTCAGCCAATCAGGACTGAGCTATGCGTCTCCATGGAGACGTATCGGCCAATCGCGCTCTCAGCCTCTGTAGCGCTGGAACAGCGCTACAGAGGCTGTTAGAGGCAACGGAGAAAGCCGGTTCTCCCCGCTGCCTGTCAGTGCGGGGGGAGCCGGCTGTGAAGCAGCCGGACCAGCGCTGGATCCAGGAATGGTAAGTAACGCTGGTGTAAAAGTGAGGTGTGTGTGTGTAATAAACTTTTACTTTTCTCTGTGTGTGTTTTTTATAAACATTCTTTTTCAGGTGGACTACAAGTCCCAGCGGGCCCATTAATGCCCCGCATGCTGGGACTTGTGGTTCTCCAAGTCCCAGCATGCGGGGGAGGTCTGCTGGCACTTGTAGTTCTCCGGTATAAAGCAATGTAACGTATGATCGATTTAACCCTATCAGGCCGGCTTCCACTGGCCACGGACGCCGGTGACAGCCCCGGGCCTTAGCCCTGGACGGGTGAACCCTGGGGGGACCCCTTTATTGGGGGGGTCCCCACTCCTCCAGGTACCCCGTCCAAGGCTGACCAGCCACGGTGCTCATGTTTTGGCCGGGGGACCTTGTATAAAAAGTGTCCCCCGGCTGTGGCATGACACCGCTGGCTGTTGGAGCCCGGTGCTGGTTTCAAAATACGGGGGACCCCCAGATTTTTTGTCCCCGCTATTTTTGGAACCAGGACCGGTCCAAGAGTCCGGGGCTGGTTTCAGAAATAAGGGGGACCCCTATGCTTTTTCTCCCCCGTATTTTTGGAACCAGGTCCGGCTCAATGAGCCCGGGGCTGGTTATGCTTAGGAAGGGGGACCCCACGCCGTTTTTTTTAAATAAAAACACTTTTACACATTTTTATTAACAGGACCATGCACAGATCTCAATGATCTGTGCATGGTTCTGTCAAATTCGCCTGTCAGAACCTGGTCTATTTTTTTTGCGATTTTTGGTAACATTTACCAAAAATCGCACCCTATTACATTTGCGAGTTGTATACTTTATAATGGGAAAACATCTGGATGCGATTTGAAATGTGACTAAAAATCGCCACTTTCAAAAGTGCGATTTTGCGGTAAAAAGTGAGATTTTTTACCGCGATTTTCAACCTATTAAATGTGCGATTTTCGGAAAATGTGCGATTTCGGCCGTTTTTGACCAAAAATCGCACATGTCTAAAAAATCGCACCCTATTACATTTCGCCCTAAATAGGAGGCAGACCTAAAATATACATTCACTATTAAAGCATAATAAAACCTCTAATAGAAATAATAGTTTTTTTCTGGTTGTTGGTACGCACGCCGTGTCCAACTTACGGTCCGTGGAACGCAAAATCTAAATAAAATATATACTGAGAGTCTTACAGCATAGGGGTACCACACACTTTGGGGTTACCACATATGGAGGAATACTCAATAATTCCCATTTAACAAGGATTGTTGTGGTGTGTGATACAGGGGAAACATTAATTCTTTAATTAAATTTAAAAAAAATCTATTTTAACTGTTTTTTATTTTTATTTCCTGATTTAACATTTTTTTTCTTCAAATGTGTAAAGTTGAGGGGGGGGGGGGAGTGTTATCCCCTCCTCCTCAGCAGCAGCACACACCTACAGCATGTGCTGTGCTGACAGCAGGCTCAGCATGAGCTCTTATACTGTCATTGAGACAGTCATCCTGAGCCTGCTGTCAGCATAGCACATGCTGTAGGTGTGTGGTGCTGCTGATGATGCTACTGCTAGTGGCTGGTAAGGATGGAGGAGGAACATGGCCTCTGCAGGGCCCATCCAGCAAGCCTGGACCCGGGTAACTAATACCCCCCCCCCCCCTCTCAGCGGCCCTGGGTATGTCCTCATCTTTGCAGCCACCACTATGCCAGTTACATTAGCTGCTACTTGACCGCTACTTAAGGATTTTTGGCAAGGAACTACCCCACCCTCCTGTGTCCACTGCACCTTCCTGTGTCCACACCACCATCTATTACTTTTAGTAAAGTTGTGGAGAGCGAAGCAGGGCAGAGTGAGCCACCAAGCGTGAAGCATGGCAAGCAAAGTGAGCCCGCGAGGGGACGATGGTGCTACGTAAGTTCCATAGCATAAGAGGAGGAAATACTGAAATGTCTACTTCATTTCCACACCTGGCCCAAAAGCTTTTAGCTGTAGAACATTACACCAAGTGAATTATACTGTCTTGGGTCCAACCCGGGTTAGACACTTTTACATAAAACCCAGGTTACCCATTATCCACCTTAATCTTATATTATCTTATATTACCCAAGTCAAATTGCCTGGTTGGCCATCAAATTGCCAGCTTTGACACCACACCTCAACACGGGATGACCAGACAGCAACCTGGCAATAACCAGGGTTTTAACTACGTTGTGAAAGGGGTATTACTCTCTCCCACTACCCCCATATCCCTTACCCACCTGCAATCTATATTGTAATTCTGGCCATACACTTAAACCAACTTTCATTCAACCATCCAACTAGTTGGTTGGTTGGATGGAAAATTGGGAACTGTATGTGAGAAATGAACAATCAGCAATTTGTTTTTAAACCAATATGGACAAACACATTTGGTCAAATTGTTTAAATCAAACAGATTTAACTACATACCTTGGCCCTCATTCTGGTTTAATCAGTTTCCCGTGTGTTCGCACTGGGGACCAATGTTTTTGACCTGCGCATGCGCATAATTAGTTATGAATGAGGGACCTTGTCTGAATTACAGTTTTTGTCAGTTTCCAGATTTTGGGAGCAAATTACTGAATTAAAAATGACATTTGCTCCCATTCAGTACCAGATAAGTATTCCATCCAACCAACTAGTTGGATTAAACGTTGTCTCATGTACATTAGTGTGCTTTCAGCATTGAGGTTTAGATATCCTGCTCAATATGAAATAATGCCCCCAAGAAATGCCAGCATGTCATGCACGTTCTATACAGATATTCCTAGATATAGGTAGAAATTATAAACACACTGAAGTCTAGAAGAGGGATTAGGATCTCATTTTAGCATTTGTATTCCAGACCTGAGTGTATTCTGGCTCTGCTATTTGTTGCTGGCCTTTTGCGTTCTTTGGACTATCATTCCTCCTGCAAGCAGTGTGTTTTCCATTGGTTCCGGTTGATAGGTCACCAGTGTCTAGGTCAGCAGTCAATAGATCGACCACTGTTGGTCAACAGGCAATAGGTCGACACATGAAAAAGGTTGAAATTCAATATGTTGACATGACAAAGGATCAACACAAGCAAAAGGACAACATGGTAATGGTCAACATATTGCAAAGGTTGACATGATTTTTTCAGGATTTTTTTTTTCTAAACCTACTTGTTCTTACTTCTCCATCCATGTTGGCAAAGAGGATAATAGTGAAAGAATATAATAGTGGGCCGAGTGTAGCGGGGCACCGAGCCCAAAGCATGGATCCCAAAGCGTGCCATGCAAGGGGACATGTTACAGTAATTGTTGACATATGCTACTAAAACATAAAAAAGCTGGTGTTGACCTTTTCTTGAGTTGTCCCTTTACTAGCATCTACCTTTTATCCATGTCTACCTTTTGCATGCTGACCTTTTTGTGTGTGTCGACTTTTTGCCTATCGGCCAATAGTGGTCACCCAAATCTAATTCTCTTTGCACAAGTTACATCTGCCCCACCTGCAGTGCACATGGTTTTGTCCATTTGAGAAGGAATTTGGCATTGCGAGTGAACTACAGTAAAAGAAGTGCCAGAGGGGAAAATTTACTAAGATGTGTATTCTACTTCACATGTGATGTTGCTATGGGCAACCAATCAGATCCTGTCTACTATTTTCTAGAGGGTGCTAAATGAATAAAAAGTAGAATCTGATTGGTTTCCCATAGCAACATCACATGTGAAGTAAAATACACATATACTATTTCCCCCATAGTCTGCAGGGTGGAAGAAATTTGTTTAGGGTGAGAACAGAGAGTGCTGGAGAATATGCTCAGCCAATTTTTATTTTTTTGCTTTTTGCATCTGCAGTGCTTTGTAAATTCATTTTAAAACTCCTTCTACTTGTGTCACAAGAACACATTTTCGGCCTGATTAAGTGTTGCATAATCCAAATGTTTCGCAATACAATTCCCTGTTCTGCATGTCATTATGAATCTTGAGCAGAATACTGTCCGATCTACAGTACGTAGGTTTTATTTTCTTTGGAAGACTGTATTTTGGCACTTTTGTACGTTTATCTGAAAGTTGAACCTCAATTTCCTGCCAGACTTAGAAGTGAGGCATAGGTTTGACTTGTAAGGCTGACTGCCTCACTCATCTGATTTCCTTGTGGTGTTGTCATGCCATTTGTTGGCAGCAAATACTTAAAAAAAAAAAATGGTATTCTATATGTGTTGTGCGCGTTCTCCCAAATGATTAAGCAGGGTTGCCTACCCTCCCGGAATGGCCGGGAGGGTTCTGAAAATCAGATCCCCCTCCTTGCCCCCCCGGAAAGGTGGGCAACCCTCCCGGATTCTGGGGGACCCCCACTCGCCACCTCCTGTTTGTGGCTTTCTCCCCCCTGACTGCGGCGTCTAGCTAACATGATTTGCCAATCTCCGGAGGGGGCGGGGCTAAAGTGTCATCATTGCGTCATTTAGCCCCACCCCCTCCGCGGAGATAGGCAAATGGGGTAATTTAAAAGCACGGGGGCGGGGTTTAATGATGTCACGCTCAAGCCCCGCCCCCAAATGCTTGCTGAAAATCTCCTCTCCGTGCTTCTCCTGTAGAGGAGATAACAAAAGTCGGCAACCCTGTGATTAAGTGTTCGGCCATTATTGTCCCATCTGGACCTGTATGGGTCACTGTGTATGCAAGTGATTTGCACTCTTTTAGTACACCACATACAAACAATTGTATTTACAATAGTAATAATGTATTTGTTTCTGCAGTGAACAAGTATGCCAGTATTGGGGCCCAGTGGTGCAGTGTTCCTGAGGAGGAGAGGCTGGATTAAAAGGAGGATCTGGATGCCTGTGTCCGATGGTGGGGATGCTTTTCAGGATGCGGAGGTTGGGGTTGCCAGAGAGGTGGCAGTGTGGCCAATTCTGGACCTGCTTTGTTTCAGCCCAGCTGGTGAGCGCAGCAGTGCAGGCTCCTGGGATTTACTCCTGTTGCCTGTGCTGCTCTTTACCACAGGGCAGTGGCTGGTCTAGTGGTCAGCACCCCATGAAGGGACCGGCCACTCGCAGTACATGTTGATAGATCTGCCCTGTGCCTGCGCGAGCCCCACTGCAGAGCACCCAAAAGTAAACGCCTACACCAAACGGCAGTGCCTCCAGAGAGGGAAAAGAAAAGAAGAAACCCCTGCAGGAAAGCAGGAAGTGCTGGTGTGGACACAATCAGAATGGAGAAGGCATAGGTGAGTGAGGGCAGGTCCGTCACCTTGTACTAGCGGCCAATCAGGAGCCAACTTTCTCGGCTCCTGATTGGCCACTAGGCGGCCAATAGAATCAGTCTGAGGAGAGGCGCGGAAGATGAAAATCTCTGCGTCTCTCCAGTCCGTGAGCGGGTACCAGCCGGGAGCAGCGCGTCTGGAGCTGAAGATGCCGGGGTTGTCGCCGGGGACCAGGTGAGTAGGATTTCCTTCCTCAGGTACCCCTTTGGATTACTACGGATCCAGGACCCCGGAATCTTCAGCCCAGGAGCCCCGGACCAGCCACGGAACCAGGACCAAGACCCCGGAACCTGACTCTTCAGCTCTGGAGCCCCGGACCAGCCCCGGAACCAGGACCAAGGCCCCGGAACCGGACTCCAGCCCTGGAGCCCCGGACCCCGGACCAGCCCCGTAACCAGGACTAAGGCCCCAGAACCGGACTCTTCAGCCCTGGAGCCAGGACCCCGGATCCAGGGACCGACCCAAGGGCTCAAGGTAGGTAAGTATCAGTATGTGTGGGCTGTGGATGAATTAAATGTTTATTTTTCTGGGTGTCAGTGTGTGTTTTATTTAACTATTTCTTGTACTGTGGAACTACAAGTGCCAGTGGGCCCTTTAATGCCCCACATGCTGGGACTTGTGGTTCTCCAAGTCCCAGCATGCGGGGTAGGCTTGCTGGGACTCATAGTTCTACAGTATAAGACAATAGTTTTTATTCTTTTTTTACACTTTTCATCAGCCCGATGCCCACCGCCCAGGGGCATCGGGGACAGCCCCAGACTTTCAGCATGGGCTGGTAAGTCCTGGAGGGGGGGACCCCTTCTTTGGGGGGGTTCCCACTTCCCCAGGACCCCTGCCCATGCTGACCAGCCAGGGGGATAATGCTTTGTCCGCGGGACCTTATATAATAAGTGTCCCCCAGCTGTGGCATTACCCTTCTGGCTGGTTGGGTCTTGTGCTGGTTCTTGAAATGCGGGGGACCCCTAGTCATTTTGTCCCCCGTATTTTTGGAACCAGACCTTGAGCCTGGTGCTGGTTTCATTAAATCAAGGGGACCCCTATTTGTCGGGGACCGTGATTTTATATCACCAGCACCGGCTCAATGAGCCCGGGGCTGGTTATGCTCTGGCGGGGGACCCCGCTCAGTTTTTTTTTTTTTTTTAACTGTTTAACCCTTTTTTTCCACCAGAACCCTGCACAGATCTCAATGATCTGTGCAGGGTTCTGGCTAATTCGCCCATCAGAACCTGGTCTGATTTTTGGGCGAATTTTAGACACATTTATACAAATCGCATACCATTAAATATGCGATTTGTATACTTTTCAATGTGAAAACATCTGGATGCGATGTGCTGCGAAAAACAGCCATCGCATTTCCAGAATGTCCAATTTGTTGGCCAAAATCATTTCTCATTAAATATGCGAAAATGGAAAAAACATGCGATTTCGGACGTTTTTGCGAAAAAAATGGAAAAAAATAAAAAATCTCATCCCATAGAATGTCACCCTTGATCTTACTTCTCTTGTTACAATCATCTATATTCAATTATATTGTATGCTAACTGTATCCAATTCCATTGCATCCAATCAAAATTGTACAACTGAATTGTACCCCTCAAAACACATGCTGAAATCACAGCGTGTATGGGCACTTTAAGTGTATGGGCACCTTTACCATGAATATATATTTTGTTTTGATGCTATTATTAGTAATATGACAAACGTCATCATGTGTAAGATACTGTGGGCAAGATTTATTGTGTTTACCGTTTTTCCGAAAATGCGATTTTTGCTCAAATCGCCCTGTTTCGCCGTTTTTTAAAATCGCATTTTTTTCCAGAAATCGAATATTTAATGAGGTGTGTATTCCGGCATGAAAAATGCGAGAAAGTGCGATGTAGGGCGATTTTCGGGTTGAAAAGTGCGATTTTTTTAGTCAGGAAAAGGTGAGATTTTTTTAAAATGTGCAATTTTGTGATAAAAAAATAAATAAAAAATTGGCGTGAGGTCCCCCCTCCTGTACATAACCAGCCCCGGGCTCATTGAGCCGGACCTGGTTCCAAAAATACGGGGGACAAAAAGCGTAGGGGTCCCCCGTATTTCTGAAACCAGACCCGGACTCTTGGACCAGTCCTGGTTCCAAAAATATGGGGGACAAAAAATCTGGGGGTCCCCCGTATTTTGAAACCAGCA
The DNA here is from genome assembly GCF_055691185.1 of Crinia signifera. Lineage (NCBI taxonomy): Eukaryota > Metazoa > Chordata > Amphibia > Anura > Myobatrachidae > Crinia > Crinia signifera. The sequence continues at coordinate 143,787,860 of NC_139218.1, read as the reverse complement.
CCGGGCTCCAAATCACGAGCGCTATCCGCCGGGCTATGCGGAAGCGCTTCTAGTGTTAAAACACTGGCAGCACGCTGATTGGCTGAGATCAGCGTGCGCCGTGCTGCCAGAGTTTTCACACTAGAAGCGCTTCCGCATAGCCCGGCGGATAGCGCTCGTGATTTTTAATGGACTGCAGGGACCCCCGCTGCCTCCGCCGCCAGATTTAAATAGACAGCGCCATAGGACAGGTACCCGGGCGGCACAAAATGCCGCCCTCCAGTGGCCGGCGCCCTAGGCAAATGCCTAGTGGTGGCGCCGGCCCTGTTTACAGCGGGCCCATTAATGCCCCGCATGCTGGGACTTGTGGTTCTCCAAGTCCCAGCCTGCGGGGGAGGTCTGCTGGCACTTGTAGTTCTCCTGTATTAAGCAATGTTAGGAATGTGAATTTAACCATATCAGGCCGGCGTCCAATGGCCAGGGACGCCGGTGACAGCCCCGGGCTTTAGCCCTGGACGGGTGAAGCCTGGGGGGGGGACCCCTTTATTGGGGGGTCCCCACTCCTCCAGGTACCCCGTCCAAGGCTGACCAGCCACGGTGCTCATGGTACGGCCGGGGGACCTTGTGTAAAAAGTGTCCCCCGGCTGTGGCATGACACTGCGGGCTGTTGGAGCCCGGTGCTGGTTTCAGAAATACGGGGGACCCCTACGCTTTTTGTCCCCCGTATTTTTGGAACCAGGTCCGGCTCAATGAGCCCGGGCTGGTTATGTACACGAGGGGGGACCTCACGACAATTTTTTTTATTACTTTTACACATATTTTACCAAAGAACCATACACAGATCACAATGATCTGTGCATGGTTCTGACAAAATCGCCATGTTTCTGACAAAATCGCCAGTCAGGATCAGGTCTATTGTTTTTTGGAACTTTAGACCATTTTTTTTGGCGATTTCCAAATTCGCATCTCATTAAAAATGCGAATTGTATCTTTTTCAATGGGGAAAACATCTGGATGCGAATTCCGGAGTTAAAAAAAAAATCGCTCTTTCAGAAAGGGCGATTTCGCGGCAAAAAGTGCGATTTCGCGGCAAAAAGTGCGATTTATGACCCAAATCACCACCCATTAAGTAGTCGATTTGGGAAAAAATGAAAAAACGTCCGTTTTTGCGATATAAATCGCCAAAAACCCAACATCGATCTCTAATGAATGTCACCCTATATATGTGAATAATATTAACCCCTAATGCCCTTTTAAAAACAAAAATATAAACAAGACACATTGCCTTAAAAGGTGACAAAACATTGGACATGACTATATTTTGGGAGGAAGAATAACAATTTTGGCCCAAAATAGATTGGTGTTGAAGTGGCAGGTCATGCATATGCAATATGCGTATATAAGCAGATATGAGTATATACACACGCATCTATGCTTGCATCCATGGAAAGTGGAATGTTTTGTCAATTTTTGATAAAGTTAATACCAAACATCGGTCAAATAACCAATCACAGTGTAGGATACTATATATATATATGTCTATGGTGCATTTTGCCACATTGGGGATGTATGGCTCCACACGCCCCACCCGCCTGTCGATTATGGAGACCAGCAGACGCAGCGCAGAAACAAATTTCATATATATATATATATATATATATATATATATATATATATATATATAGTCCAATATCTGCCGGCACTCTAGGTGAATAAACAACAACTTGCCCCCGGTGCCTGTCAATAGTGTACAGCAATCCAAATCCTCACGGATGTGAGGCTGTAGGAGTGGGCTGAGGAAGGGGCTCATACCCCGAAACGTCCCCATTCAATACAACTTTTTATTTGCATGAAACCGTCTCCTGAGTGCCTTTATCCGTGAGGATTTGGATTGCTATATATATATATATATGTAGAAAAGAGAAGAATGAAGCGCACCAATCCGCAATAAATTTAACAAATTTTACTTATATAACTGCTGACATACATAGGGTTAAAAGTAGAAAGCTTGCCGTGTGGACAGAGCTATGCAGCCGGACCAAGCGTCGATGGAGAACTGTAGGCAGTGATCAGTTGCAGACGGGGCGCATCAGGACCAGAGCAAACAGCCGGGAGCTTCCACAGGTACAGCACGGACCAGACCAGGACGTCACCACGTCGGGAACAGGTAACCACGCCCAACGCGTTTCGTCACAGCTACGGACTTCGTCACAGCTACGGACTTGCCCTATGGTTCTCCATCGACGCTTGGTCCTGCTGCATCCGATGCGATGCCCGAGAGCAGCGAGCCACCGAGCCCGAAGCGTGGGGACGCGGATACCTTCACAGGTAAACTCATTCCTTCGCGGGCTTCACAGGTATCCGCGTCCGCTCGCCACGCTTCGGGCTCGGTGGCTCGCTGCACTCGCCACACTATCTATTCTCAACTCCACGCCGACGTGGATAGTTGGGGTATGAAAAGGTCGGAGGTCGCGTACCGCCGCCCCATGCGTTAACAATTGTGGGGGCCCAGGGTGGCTATTTGGGGTCTGTGGGCCATTTAACATTGTTCCCAATGTTAAATCGGGTCAATTGACCCATTCAACATTGTTCCCTATGTAAAATCGCGGTAATCGCTTGGGGGACTTACCTGCTCATTACCAAGGGAACTGCTTTTTGTCCAGAAGGAGCAACATGCTTGTTGCCAAGGGAAATTACAATGACATGCTTATTGCTAGGGGGGACTTAACGGCTCATTGCCAAGGGGACTGTTCCTTGCCCAGGCGAGTCCTTTAATAGCGCCCCAGTGCACTTCCAGGTAGCTCTTTGCTGGGTGTGCTGCACTCCTATGACAGACACTAGAGGTCATGGCTACGTCTAGTTTCTATCTCATCCAAGGCGGCCAGACTGTCTCAGGACCAGAAAGGGCATAAGGCCTGCCTTTAGGTAATTGAGCACTGGGAACCAATTTAATGGCACAATCATAAGGGCGATGGGGAGGAAGACTGTCAGCCTTCCCCTTAGAAAAAAACGTCAGCAAAATCAACATAACAAGGAGGAATTTCTACTGTCAAAACTGAGGCTAAATGTAATGCAGGCTTGACACAATACCCAATACAAATGGAACTCCACTGGGCGATCTCACCCGTTTTCCAATCAATAATAGGATTGTGTTCAACTAGCCAGGGATGGCCTAGAACCAATGGAACAGTGGGACACATGGTCAAAGAGATAGAATCTGTATGGAACAACTCCACCTTCAACTGAACCCGGCAGAACCATTGGATAAAAAACTGCCATCCAGGCCCCGCATGATAATACATCTCTCAAGATTGCACTGATGTAGAAACATCTTGTTCGCCAAGGCGATGTCCAGAAAATTCCCTGATGCTCCACTATCAACAAAAGCCTGACTGGAAATATTACTCTCGTAATGTGATTCTATGTCCAAGAGAGAACATAGAGAAAGAAAAAAGAACTCTGTTTGGGGGCACTCTTATGCTCCAGAAAATGTTGTGCTATGACTTGTTTAATAAAACATAACTTTTATAATTTATTCATTAAAATGTGACGACTAACATAACTAAGTATAACTAAGAGTAAATATCACTATATACTCCCAACTTGTACAGCAATATCTATGATAAAAAGGGTGACCATCATTATAACCAATAATATGATATCTAAGATCTGGAATATGTACAGTATAGGGTTAAATCATAGGTCATCAGTATGCTGTAATGTCTTATAATTTCAGTTCTGATACCAGTTTACGGTCACTATTTATTTCCAAAGTGACCCAATCCATCCATAGATACACCAATTTCACCGAACCATGTATATATTTGTGTACCGCTATCCTATATTAGTATATGATTGCAAAGATCGCTGGAATTAATAGAGATTCAGCCCTTTTTATAACTGTGACACTTCTGCTGTTCACCCTTCTTGTCATCAGGCAGCGGAAGGGGAATGAGAGGGTGGAGAGTTCAAAGGTTTTGACTGGAAAATAGTAAGGTTAGCGAGTCTTCAGTGCGGACACTCAATTCAGTCGACCCTGATACTAGGGGCCTTATTCTAGTTCACTCTTAGAGGCAAATTTCTTCTTAGCTGGACAAAACCATGGCCCTTATTCTGATCGGTGCGGCCGGATCCGAATATGCGGCCAGGACCGTGCGTGCGAAACCCCGCCTTCCATACGGATCGCCAACTCCGTCCGTACGCGGTAAGAAGCTGGCCGAACGGACCGCACGTGTATTTTTCACGGAATACGCCTCCTCCATCTCAGGGAACCTCCCCCATCATTCAATGGTCGCAGACCATCGAATGCAGGACCGAGTGGTCCACCAGCTCCCGCAACCTCAGACCACATGGACATTTTTCCGTGCAAAAGCAGGGATCTGGGCGGGCAGCTGACATCCAGCGATGTCATATGTCCGCCCCCTACACGTGCGTCACGGCCGCATTACCATACGTACGCCCAGCGTTTGCATGGGAACGCCCATGAAACGCGGGGCGTATGCATATGGTAATGAGCCCAAATAGCCCTTCACGCCCCTCTCCACCCCCTGTTCGGAGTGTTCACATTTCATGCGGGATTTTGCCGTACGCCCCGCTCGCACATGCGCAGAGACGCCTCTGCACATGCGCAGACACATAACATCGGCGGCACGAACGCACGCGGATATTACCGCACCGATCAGAATAAAGGCCCATGTGCACTGCAGGTGGGGCTGATGTAACATGTGCAGAGAGAATTCGATTTGGGTGGGGTTTTTCTTCAAAGTGAGATCTATATTGCAGTGTAAAAACAAAGCAATCAGTATTTTGCCTGCACAGAAACAAAATAACTCACCAAATCTAATTCTATCTGCAACTGTTACATCTGTCCCACCTGCAGTGCACATGGGCCAAATGTAATAGGGTGAGAGTTTCAGAAAGTGAGAGATTTTGGGAGAGTTTTCCCATTTTTTTTAAAGCAGCAATCAATTACATGGCAAAATCAACCTGGTTTTGCAGTGTAATTGATTGCTGCTTTAAAAATAATGGGAAAACTCTCCCAAAATCTCTCACTTTCTGAAACTCTCACCCTATTACATTTGGCATGGTTTTGTCCAGCTAAGAAGGAATTTGCCTCTAAGAGTGAACTAGAATAAGACCCTAAGAGTAGCGCAGGGTACGTTCCTGATTTGACAGCTCTCGACTGCGCTATGAAATGGTAGATATAAGTAAGAAGAATTATCACATGAATTAACTGTTCACAATATTATATGACAACTTTAGTGAATCAGGACCAGTCTTCTCAATACTGGCTACTATGATCACTGTCAACAATTAGGATACTTCAGTTTACCATTTCATACATTCATCTCCTCTTTTCCAGCTCCAATCTCATATATAGCATACAATAATATCAGTTTGTATCAAGCTTCAAGTTGATGTACATGTAGCAGTAATTGTATCAAAGTCTGTCCCGTGGCCCCAGGCTAACCGGTGACAGGGCTAAATTCTTTGGCCGGGGGAACTTGTTTAAAAAGTGTCCCCCCGGCTGTGGCATTACCCTGCAGGCTAGCTGGGCCTGGGGCTGGTTCTTAAAATACGGGGGACCCCTAGTCATTTTGTCCCCTGTATTTTGGGAACCAGCCCCGGCCCTAGAGCCTGGGGCTGGTTTTAAAAAATCAGCGGAGCCCCTATTTGCCGGGTTTTCCGATTTTTCAGGTTTTCGGGGGAGGGGGGGGAACCCCCATGTCGTTTTTTTTTTAACGGGTAGAACTGAGTTATTCTCACTGCATAAAAAACAGCTCTGAAACATGTAGGACTCTGCTTTTTAAATGTTTTGAAATACCAGTTATCTTTACCTGGTAAATGAACTCTGGCACTTTCCCACTGCAGCCTTAAACATTTTGAAATGGAAAAAAAAACGGCAATATACCGTTTAACAAGTGCGGTGTGAAAGGGGTATTAGATGTATAGTGATCCCATTACAATTATAATGGGCCCGGTTGCCATATATGTAAAAAGAGTAGGGCTATACTTGTTTATCAGCAACACAAATAAATATATAATAATGCTATTCGTAGGTAGGACATGCAAACGTGTTATCTATGACGTTCGGGGGGATGGAGCAAGGGACTGACTTTTGTATTATTCAGCCGGTTATCTGCCCTGACAGTTGTTACTGTCACGGCGTCCACCGGCAGAGCCCTAACTATCGCGGTCCACACACATGTACACGCCGGAGACTATTTCAGGTAATCCGCGACGTCACTGCAAGCACGCTCGCTAGTCCCAGTGACCGCAACTGGTGGGCAAGCACAGATGCCTGGACATGCCAGAGGGCTTACCGAATCCTCCACGCAGTGTTCCCAGCACATTACCGCCAGTTACCTCATATGATTTAGGCCATTACCATCCACCGTAGGACACAGTTGATCAGATCAGCCGACTGTATGGCGCCCATAGTAGTCAGTACAGCATTTGCTGTACGTTGGATCAGAGGGGCAGATGTACTAACCCCCCCTTTGCGCTTCTGAAATAACGTCCCGCTTCTCCTGCATAACGAGGAGAAGCGGGCACTCATTATGGGGAGATGTATTAACATCCCCCATGCCGATAAGGAGAGCCGTTATCCCCAGCGTTAACGGCTCTCCTTATCGGCTCCCTCGCCGCCCCGCACATGCGCACTCGCCGTCGCCCCCCCTGCCCGGCTTACTGGGCATGCGCGAGATCTTGCTAAAACCGCAAGATCTCTAGCGCAGCCCAAGCCAGACGCAGGGCTAGCATTGTCCCCATAGGACAACGCTAGCCCTGAGCTGGCGAAGCGGCCGGGGTGAATTAACGCCTTGAAGGCTGTTAATACATCGCCCCGGACGTTAATCCCTGGGGGGATTGCAGGGACAGCCCCGCCGAGCGTAACTCGGCGGGCTGTCACTAGCGCACGTTAGGTGCGCTAGTAATACATTAGGGATAGACGTAATCCCCCCCAGTTAACCAGCGTTAAGTGCATTTTTGCACTTAACGCTGGTTGATACATCTGCCCCAGAGTTCCCGGTACCTGACGTACATTTCGCATCAGCTTTCTCAAAGGTGTGTATATATGTTTCCCCATCAATGTTGCCCTTATCTTTATTGGTGTTGACATCCAATAAGAAGAATGAATGTATTCCAAATTTCAATTCAGTATTGTGCTAGCTCTCTTTCGTCTATAATTACAGCAGATTACTATATATTGTCTAATTCTTCTATTTCTCAGTGAGCATGGTTTCACCACATTACAAGTAGGGTTACCACCTAGTCCCTTTAATTCTGGACACATGTTAATTACACAGGTTCTGTGGCAGTTTAAAATCAGGTGAAGTGGAGTTTTGAAGTCAGCCAGCCACAGAACCTGTGTAATTAATATGTGTCCGGAATTAAAGGGACTAGGTGGTAACCCTAATTACAAGTTAGCTATTACAAGAACATATAGTTATTGTTGTTAACAACTAAAAGGATTGTATGTAATTAAGAGGGTAATACAGACAGAAAACAGGCTTCTATACAGGGGTATTCAAAGGCTACGATCATGTAATCCTTCCTGATAGTACATTCCCATATATGTCCCATATCAGTAGTTTTGTTTTTTAATTAATAGAGTCCCTAAGACCCATATTTTTTAGATATTTTTTAAAAGGTTGGACTCCCATTATGAATTTATTACAGGTTCTAATAATCATGTTTAACATTCTTAATTTATTAAAATGAGGGAATAATATAGAGAAATATAATTGTTTTTGATGTATGTTCATTTAAAATGTATTTATTATGTCATAATTCACCATATTTAAAGTAAATTGTGATACAAAGTGTTGTGAACTCATGATTATATTCTCTCACAATAGTGAAGCCCAACATTTTATTTTATTAAAAAATTTAGAATATACAATAATTCTTAAAGTGACTACTAACAAGAGTGAAGGCAATAAGATCTTGCTCCAGCAAGAAGTTTTGTGATGTGAAACTGCAAATAATTGAAAAGAGGGTGAAGTCCTAAAACCTATGTTTAATAAAAATGAAATGTAGTTTATTATTAGTGAAATCAAAAGATGAATTATGTTTTTTGTGTGGTCATGCCAATTCCCTACTGAATAATAAATTATTAAGGAATGCGGATTTAGGTCTATTCACCTTCCTTTTTTAGGAGTGTATTGTGAGGTCACCTACTCAAATCCCTAAGGTGACCTTCTCCAATCCACACACTTTCAGATCCTGCCACTTGCCGTCATGGTATTTTTTAAAATTACGTGCCACTGATGTCAGTTTTTTTCATTTTCCCCATATCTGATATGGCATTCTGAATTGATCCTACATGTTCCAGGACTCACTGTTGGAGTGGTCTTGGTCTACGTATCTTTTCTCACAGCTACATGTCATACAGTACACCACTACTTTCGTATTACAATTAAAATATCCTCTAATTGTGCGGACTTTGCCGAATCTATCAGTTATGGTTTTTGTTGTTACCATATGTGCACAAGCTTTGCAGCTTCCACAGGGATAAGTTCCTGTCGTATTGAGATCTTTTCTAGGTTGTTTAACGTAGTGACTGGTTACCAAGGTCACTACGTGAGACTGGAACACATTTACTAGGAGTGGTGTTTATTCTGTCAGGTGGAGGGCAGCGTGTAACTAGAAATTTTGGTGCCCTGTGGCAGAAATGGAATTGGTGCCCCCCCCCCCACACACACACACACACACACACTCACACACACACTTAAAACAGAAATGGTGGTTTGGTTTCATGGGAAAGGGGTGTGCTCACATAATAGTACCAATTCACACCCCTCACCCTGAAATCTTCGCATTATCACAGTGAAGTGCTCCCTCACCCTGCAGCCTGTCAGGGGCATTTCAAGAGAGGAGGTGCCCGCATGCAGCCTCCTCCGGTCAGACTGCATCCTCTATGCTAGGAACAGTATGGTCTGAGCGCTCAGACTCTACTGCAAATGCTCAAATCTCTCAATTTTTCTATCACTGCTGCACAGCATTGTGGAGTCTGAGCACTAAAGCGGTTTGCGCAGATCGCTAGAAAAATGCCATTTATCCGGTGATTTACAGCAGTGCTCCTGATGCTACCGCTGGACGTCTGAGGGTAAGAATTAGAAAAATGTGTGCAGCATGCACAGTGGGCTGCCCTGGGACTCAGGGGCCTATGTGCATTGCGCATACTGCATTCATTATAAATACTCCACTGCAGCCTGCACTCTATCAAACTGAAGTGCTCCCTCACCCAGCGACCTGCGCTCTATCACACTGAAGCATTCTCTTGTCCTGCGGTCTGCTCTCTATCACACTGGCGCACTCCCTAACCCTTCCGCCTAACTACCCCCTAGCCTAACCCTAAATCTTGTACCTTGCCACCTAACCGTAACTTCCACCCACAGATTAACCCTCCCTCCAACAGCCTAAGCCTAACCTTTCCCTAAGGTCTCTTGACATGCACACACACGTTCACAAGCAAAATACACATACAATTTTACATGTAATCACACATACTCAACACACTTAGGGCGAGATGTATCAAACGGAAAATGCGGTAAAACCCTGGTTACTACTTGGGGTGCAGCAAACAGGCTGTAAGCGACCAGAGATTTCTTGTGGAGACCCCCACGTCAGGATGTGTACTTACGTGTTAGATACAGTTCTGTCATTTCTTTTTATCCCTTTTTATTTCTGAAATTGCATTTAATCTTGTGTGTACTTTTAAAATCATTGTAATATCTTGTAACCATTTTTTAAAGCTCTGCAGTATTTCTAGGAATAAATAATACATATTCTCAGTCCTGGTTCTGTGTTCTTAAGACTCATTAGCCTCAGAAGAGAAACGCAACAACGTTACCATTTTTATACTGTATTGTGTGGTCAGGTGCGAGCCATGCCTCCCCTTGCGCAGTTTCAAGTGCTAAAATCAGGTTTTGGCTGGTGGCAGTGTACCTCAAAGAAAGGACCCGAGTGTCCAAAGTGAACCCCAGTCACAGCCAGAGCTGCTCAGATTGACGTATCGGGGCAGGCGACCGGTGGGTCCGTGACACACTACAATATGTGTGCATTATATAAGAAACTGTTAATAAATAAATAAAATATCAAGAGACTTGTTGTAGAGCCCCTAGTTTCTATAGAGAGACACCACACCAACCTCTAATTAATGTTTGGTACTTGTTTAGTTTCACGGCGGCAGATATCGCATGCGATATTGCATGCGATTTGCATACGATTTGCATGCGATATTGCATACGATGTGATGTACGATGCCATTTAATACCAGTTCATAACCCCACTATCCACTACGGCATAGAGTTTATGTTATATTGTGTGGCGAGTGCAGCGAGCCACCAAGCCCGAAGCATGGCGAGCGCACGCGGATTACTTTACATGTATTCCACGTACCCTCACGGGGCTTGCCACGGAATACATGTAAAGTAATCTGCTGCGCTCGCCACGCTTTGGGCTCGGTGGCTCGCTGCGCTTGCCACACTATATAAAATTAACTCTATGGCGTTGTGGATAGTGGGGTTATGAACAGGTAGTAAATCGCATCGGTCATCAACTCGTATACGATATTGCATGCAAATTGTATGCAAATCGTATGCAAATCGCATACGATTTAGCTGCCGCCGTGAAACTAAACAAGTACCTAATGTTGTTTTTAAGTTAAAATGAAACATTACTTTGATTATCAAAATCTTAATAACAATCTCTGATGATTTTGTGTGTGTACTATTTTGTATTTGTATTGCATTAGGATTACTATTTCATCTTCCACTGGTGGTGTTGGTGTTTTAGATGGCGTGGAGGTGTCCTCAGCAGCTGTTGAGGTGGCATCTGTGACACAGCCTACAGTCTCCTTGGTGGTGTGACCAGTACTGATGGGCCATACTGGGTTTGAAAAATGACAGGTAGGAGCTGATTTGTTGGTTGTTTATCACTCTCCACTTTATCAGTTTTTGAAGCTTGATACAAATGGGCCGAACACACATAAAGCAAAAATGGTTCATAATAATAATTCAAGGGAAAACCGCAGCACTATATTGCATCACATATATGTATGGGCATCTTTAGTCTTGGGCACACAGGACTCATGAGTTGTTGCTGCAGTCTCCCTCACCCAAGTAATATCACTCACTCTAGGGCCACCAATAGGGGGATGCTTTGGGTAAAGCTGTCCTGTGCACTGGCCTCTGGAAGGGCCCAGGCAGGTCATTTAGCCCTCCGCACCACCTCTGACTGTTCCCTCTGTGCTGCGTTCAGTACGCTGAACAAAGCAGGTCCCGGAGTGCAGGCTTATTCAACCCAGGATGCCGGCAGCCAATTAAAATGCTGCACCAGCTTTTGAGCCAATCAGAGCTTGCGTACTGGCAGCCAATCAGAGCGGCTGCCGGTACGCGAGCTCTGATTGGTTTACCAGCCGCTGCTGCATTTTAATTGACCACCGGCATCCTGAGTTGAAGAAGCCTGTGCTCTGGGACCTCCAGGCTGCAGTTCAGCGGAAGAGATGGGGGAGCAGGAGCCGGGCCATAGTAAGTCTAATTGAGGAGGGGGGGCTTGAAATGAGTCTCCGGCCCCAAAATTCTTGAGAGCGACCCTTACTCTCTCAGACAAAGGGACAGATGCAAAACACCTCCCACCCCCCAGAGACACACACACTGACAGAAGACAGGAAAAACAATTACAGAGACTAAAAAGGAGACAAACTTATAAAGCTACAAAATAAACCATAACCACAGGACAACTAGCAAAACAAAAACCAAGACAAACAGAAATCAGTATAAAACTTAGGAATAATTACAAATGGCTAAGGCAGCGCTAAATATGAATTACAGAGACTCTGCACCTTTGTAAATAATGTGATTTTAAAAAATCATTCAGATCTCATTCAGAAATAAAAACAAATTAAATCAAATCGAATGAAACAAGACTTCTTAGTAAATGTACCCCTTAGGCTGGGTACACACCAGGACGACCCGCTCACGATGCACATCGTGAGCGGGTCATCAGTGTTTTCTTCCAACCCGCTCACGATGACGCGGTGGCCACGACCCGCTCACAATGTGCACCGAGAGCAGGTCCGATCCGATGGCGACCCGCACTCGAGAGTTTGGTCGTCCTTCAGATCATACCTGCAGTAGGTAGGATCTGAGAAACGACCGACCGACCCGCGGGACCGCGCATCGGATTGGTATCAGTCCACACCGGGACAGAATAGGGCCCGATCACCACACAATTCGGTCGGAATCGGATGTAAATTGATGGGATCAGGCCCTAGTCGTCCTGGTGTGTACCCCCCTTAGTGTTTCCCCGCAGCCCCCTCCCCCTGCAGCAGACAGACATCCGTGCTACCTGAAATCCACAGCCAGAATGGAAATGGCGCCGATCACCGGGACTTACACACTGTCCAGGTCTCGTGAGTATCCGACAGCGGGATGATGACGTTCACCCTCATTCTGGATCCAGAGAATGGCACAGAACATCGAACCATCCTTGAGCTGGCCTTAGATCAGGTAAGTTCAGGAAGGGGGCGTGGGGGGTGTTTGGTTCTCTGGGAGCTGAACAAAAATTCTCATCCCTAAATTATATTGACATTTGCTGTAAGATGTAGTCTGCATTCAGGTGTCATATTAACAGCTATACAGTATATTAAGACTATTATATAATTTTATGCTGTTTTATACAAAGTTGCCTAGGAAAAATTTAATTATTGTTACCAGTGCCGGTGCAAGGTGCCGGAGCGCCCCAGGCGGGGGGGGCGCCCTGGCGCTCACCCGCTCCACGGGTATAATTACTCACCCCCCTTCAGGAGGAGCTCGGGTCTAGCTCAGCGAGCGGGAGAGCTGGAGGTCTGGCTTAGCGGGCAGGAGGGAGGCCTCGCAGTTCAGTCCCGGCGCAGTGTGACTGACATCTTCCTCCACCCGCACCGTGTACAGCCGCTCAGCCGGGCAGCGCTGAGCACTTGGCTCACCCTCAGACGCTGCCCGGCTGAGCAGCTGTACGCGGTGCGGGTGGAGGAAAATGTCAGTTAACATGCACCAGGGTCCGGGACTGAACTGCACACAACGCAGCGAGCCCTCCCTCCTGATGGACCAGTGACATAATACAACTGAATGTAATTAATCTTATGACATTTTGACATTTTAATAAAATAAAAGTGTGCATTATGTTATCCGTTTTTAATGAAGTGCTGCTCCTCTGCATGTGCAGATCTGAAAAAAAATAATGGATATTTCTGTAAATCTGTAACTTGTGTAAATCCTTGCATTAGGCCCTGTGTACTATTCCTGCAGTTGTTCTCCAACCCAGCTTTCATATGATCTACCGCTACTGTCTATAGATAGCTGATTTCACTTGGACTGGGTAACAGCAGTGGCTCCTACCTTTGTGGGGGGGGGGGGGAATGGTTGCTAGGTCGACACTATGAAGGTTGATATATATTAGGTCGACCACTAAAGGTCAACAGGACTTTGGTTGACAGGGCTTAGGTCGACAGGGGTGGAAGGGTGACACAATCATTAGGTCGACAATGGGAAGGCAACAGTCAATAGGTCGACATGGGTTTTTCACAATTTTTGTGGCATTGCATACCCTATAATCCACTAGGGCATGGAGCACCATGACCAAAGTATGGCAAGCGCAGAGTGCCAAGCGACTCTGGAATGTCACCCAATGCCAGTACATTATCGAGGAAATCAGTGGTGTCCCTGATATAACTCCATATATCCTGGATGTAAATCTGTAGAAAACTATCAACAAATATAGTAAGAGGTTGTAACACTGAACCTTCTACGTACAATACGATGTGTGATGGTATGGCAAAGACTATCAAGAAACATTGGCCAATACTAGCATCTGATGGCAAAATGGGCGGTTTAAGTAAATGCCCACTGATGCAGTAATGTCAACCTTAAGCAATTGTTGATATGGCCACATACTCGACCAACTGTCAAGTTTTGTGAAGCACCAGCTGGAGTGTAATGGAGGCTGGGTGCTTTAATGTAGGGCTGTTGCAAGAACGACAGATTGGAGTGAAGCAATTGGATACAATTAAACCTTTTTTAATAAAGATACTGTGGTACAAGATATGAATGATGGCATAAAGAATAACTGTAGATATTGATAAACTGAAAGAAGGCAATAATGCAGGATTGGATGCTTGGATGATTGAAAAAAAAAGATTGGATGATTGGATGAAGGATTGGATGGTTGAATGATTGGATGAAGTATTGGATGATGAGATGAAAGAGAAGATGAAGTCCAGTTGAATCTGTGCTGAGTGAGATCATAGCTGCAGGACCAGGGATGCGACCACGGATAATAACCTTCAGGAATAAAGGAAGAAGATGACACCCTTTGGGGGGTTAACCTTGTCCTATCCTAATAGGCGGCAGATGGTTCCGTGATGATATGGTGTAGCAGTGGACAATCAGCAGGAAGATCAGCAAAGACTTTCACCAGGATGCGAAGGAGAGCTGTAGTGAATACTACAGGGATAGCAAGGAGTGATCAATGATGTTAGCGGGTAGACATCATTGTACTCACTGCCGGTCTGGCCCGGCTAGTCAAACTTTAAGGGTAAAGCTGAGTGGTGATTGGCTGTGTGTGTGACCTCACACTTTGGAGCCGTGTAACATAGGCTGTAGCAACCAAGAAGATGGCCGCCTCCAGACGCGGCGACAGAAACCAGCCGGCGGAAAATATACACGGAAGTGCTGCAGCCGGCGCTTCCCAGCCAGAGGCCTAACATGACACAGACACCATCATGGCGGCTCATGCCTCACACCACCCAGAGCCTGCACAGCAGGAAACTGCACACCACAGCTGTCACCTGGTGGTAACAGAGTGTTGGAATGCAGACAGCCAGCATGGGTATCAGCAGCGGAGGTGAGCACCAAGGCAGAGGGTAGCATATCAGAGGTCTGTAGGACCGGGACAGCACAGGGAGCCAGGGTAGCTGAGATGGTGGTCGTGACAGCAACAACGGGAATGACTACCTGGTTACCGCTTCAATGTCTAGGATGTGTAAGCTGTGCTGACTGCACTACCTGCAATTCAATGCTGACAGGCCAAACATTTCCCCACCCGCATACCGGCAGAAGGATTCGCATTAGACACAGATGGCGAGATTTATTGGTTTTACCGTTTTTAAAAAAATGCAAATTTTTCTCAAATCGCCCTATATTGCTGTTTTTTTATCACATTTTTTTACAGAAATCGCGTATTTAATGGCTGGCGTAATGCCGCATGAAAAGTGCGATATATGGCGATATGGTGCGAATTGAGCCGATGTAATACGCCATAAAAGTGCGATTTCCGGGTTAGGTCATGTGCGTATTTGCGGCCAACCGGAATGCGATTTACACGAATACACCTGATCAGCCCATACAACATGCTAACCTATTGGCCCACCTTAGTCCCTTGCAATACGCATCACACCCCCTATATAAAGGGGCGCAGCCGCCATTTTACCCTTTGAAAGGGAGTAAGGAGAGGAGCAGTCATCAGGTGCAGAGGAGGCAGAGGGACAGCCAGCTTGGGCCCAAATACCCCAACCACTGTGAGTAGGGGAGTGAGAGGCAGCACTGTAAGAGGCAGGACAGGGAGAGCCAGCATGCTGCCAGGAAAAGGTGCACCAGGGAGAAGCCACATGTGGAAGCTGAGCAGGTGGCTATGGAGGATGAGGAGGAAGCAGGCACAAGCCATGTGTCCTCACAGGAGGAACAGAGTGGCAGGCACACAGAGGAGGAGCAGCAGGAGGGTGTTTTTTCAGAGGTGGACTGGCCTCTGCAGGAGGAAGATGAAGCAGACTTGGAGGTGCTGGGGGAAGAACCAGGACAGGAGGAGGATGGTGACCCTGAAAATGTGGTGGAGGAGGATGATGCAGCTCGTACTGCTAGTGGGAGGAAAGTCAGGTTCTCATATGAGGAGAATATGGCCCTGGTGCGTGCAATCTTGCCCCTGTATGACCGCCTGCTTGGTCCTCACCATCACCACACAAGTGTGGCAAGAAAGAAGGGGATGTGGGACAATATCACCTCCGCGGTAAATGCAGTCAGCACACACAAGAGGAGTGTGCGCAACGTCAAAAAATGATATAATGACATCAAGCGCCTCCTCAAAGCCAAGCTTGCCTTGGAGAAGAAAGAGGCCTGTCGCACAGGAGGTGGACCTAGGCAGCAAGTCAGCTTTAAGGCCTATGAGAGGCTGCTACGCCGAATCATCCCACTGGAGGTGCTTCCCGGCATCCACATTGCCAACACAGACAGGCCCCCCACTCCACCGCCAACTGGTAAGTGTCCACACATGTCAACTACACATTTTGCTATGTTATGTGCGCATGCAATTATGGTGGAATGCTTTATGTGTCCAAGAGATGTCTGTGTGTGGAACTACATATCCCAGCAAAAACACATGTTGCTAGGTTTCATTGCAAAATAATGGACTGTGCATTTTGCTGGGTTATGTAGTTCCACAGAACCAATTAATGTGTGCTGTCCTTATCACTGTAGGCCTGCAGTGTAGATGATTGTTAATCCACATCAATCTTCTGGGTAGTTGGACAAGCACTTTACAGTCACTTTTACATGTGTAATCTGATGGTCTTTCCTGTTAGTAGCAAGTGGAGGACAAATATCGTTCACAGTCATAATACTTAAATAACCTCTTCAGTTCAAAGTCATCAAATTCCTTATGTAATCATATCAGAAGAGATTTTTTTTTTTAAAGTTTTTATCTGCATATTTGCAAAAGTGCCAGTTAGGTGCAAATGTTCATAATGGAAAATGTCTTCTTTTTGCAAACAGCGCCATCTCTGGAGTCCCAGCCTGCTGTTGAGCGACATCAGCCACATCCAATTGTTCCCAATGTCCAGTCTGCAGGTGAGATATCATACTGTTACACAAACACATTGCACATTTCACACATGGCTGGCCCCACCACAGTAGCCTGTGCCAATGCTTGCACAATGCATGAGAAAGACCTCACCATTCCAACTAAAGTAACATGACCCACCATACACCATTCTGCATAACATACTTACCACTGTTATCTCATTTGTAGGACCTTCACAACCGATGCCAGAACCCACGGATCCCATGCAAACTATGGACGACATGAGTGAAATCATCTTGGAGCCGGTGCCATCATTGGAACCTGCACAATACCAATCACACCCAGTCAATGAGGCCCCCTATACGCAGTCACATAGGCAGCAGCCCCCAATCATTGCAGCCACCAACACTCCCACCATTGCGGAGGAGTTGGCGCAATCCATCCATATTTTCAAAGGGAAACAAATATATTTTATGGAGATGCAGACCACCCAACTAGAAAGCATTAAGGGGTATGTGCATAGGTCAGCAAATGAGACCAATTTCCCAAAGTGTGCGTGCTAATGTAGGGACACAAATTCGTCTTGTCTCCACATTAGACACACGCTTATCAGAAATTGGCCAAGCCATTCAGGGACAAACTACTAATTTTAGAGCACTAAATGCCAATATGGTTGAACAGACCCAAGCTATTAATGGCCAAACAACTGCGTTGATGTCCCTACAAACCCAACTCAGCCTCAGTGCAACTAGTTTTTTTTTTTTTTTTAAGACTTTTTATTAGTTTTTTGAGCAAAAAAATGACAAAATATACAATAATATATTTGTGTTCACTCTCAAACAATAGTTACACAATAAGATACAATTTGGGCATGAATTGTAATATCGATATCTCAATAACTTCCAAGCATGTATTAAGGAAATTATATGAACTCTTTGCTGATCAAACATTTAAGGTAGTTCCAAAATTCCTATCTATCTATGAGCTGTTGTATTTCTTTATGACTTAGTCTTTCCTGAAAGTTATACAAAACTTACAGCTCCCTTATTTTAACTAAGCTCGTATATCTTAGCCAACATTTATCTAATTACTAACAAATATATTTATTTATTCTAACAAATACTATAATGACGAAGACAGAAAGGAGGAGGGGAGGGAGAGGGAGGGGAAAAAGGGGTGCAGTGTTCCTTTATTCTGATAACTTTTTTGCTGCGTGGAGCAGAATTTAGCTGTTTCGTATCTGGTATGTTTATTTCAGTCATGTCAACGTGCCCTCTCTTTTTCGTTCAGATCCCATCCAACGTGAGAGATCGTCTACATTTGGAGTCTATATGAACAGTTTCCAGCTCCCTTATTTAATCTTCTGTTAAAGGAACAGTTAGGAGGACGAATGATGGGTTCTATTCCCTGCAAGACCTTCCGATATCAGCGGATTAACTCTGCTCCAAGAAGAAGTTTCAAAATAATTTAATATAATATGTCTGGACTCTTGGTCTAAAGATAATATGTAGTTATGCCATTTTATTTGAAATTTATGAATATAACTGTTTTCTTGTGAAATGATGGATTTTAGATCAAAATATAAATATTGAAGTAATAAAGATTTCAACTCTTGAATACTGGGTGCCTTCTTTTTTATCCAATATTTTAAAATTAATTTCTTTGCTAGGGTAAAAATTAGAACAAGTATAGGGAAGTTCTGTGAGCTAGTGGAATTTTCATTTACTGATTGAAACTTCAATAGTAGGCAGACCTCAGGTGACACTGTTAACGAGGTTTGTAGCATAGAATTGGTATAAACTATTGTTTTGTTCCAGAATCTACGTACTTTCGAGCACTCCCAAAAGCAGTGTATAAATTTAGCATTGCTCATTGAGCATTTGTAACAGTGTCCTGGGTCGTCCACTACCATGTATTTCCTTTGGGCTGGAGATATATAGGATTTGTGTATAAATTTTAAGTGTGTTTCCTGAAGATACGCCGAGGTCAGATATTTAGTTAGTGAGCAATAATTGTCCATGAGTTTTTCCGGATATTCAATTGTGGAGGCGATATCAGGTTGCCATTTAATTGTCAGATTTTTTATTTGGTTTTCAAAGGGGAAGTTGGCTTCTATTAGATGGGGATATAATAAGCTTAACTTGTATTTCCCTGCCGTTCTGTACTGTAAGATATGAAGGATTGGGTGGGGAGGAGAGTTGTTATTTGTTGTTAAGTTTAATGTTTGTGCATAATGTCTTACTTGGAGGTAGAGATAGAATTGTGAGTTCGGTAGCGCATACATTTGCGCTAAAGTGTTGAAAGGCATAATCCCACCACCTGGGTCGAAGACCTTGGTCACGAGAGACAAGCCACTTTGTTTCCATTTCAGAATTGTAGCATTCGAAAGGGAAGGGGGGAAGCCGGGGTTTCCCCAGAGCGGAATATAAGGAGAGATACGTGGATCTCGTTTAAGTTTTTTATTTAGGTAGATCCAGTTTAGGTATGTGTCTTTAAACATGATATTATTTAGTAATGTTTTTGGAATATCAGCATGCCTCTGGTGTAGTAAGGCTGCTGGGGAGAATGGGTAGAAGTTTGCACAATCCAACTCGTTGTCAGTATAGACAGAGTGTTCCAACAACCAGTCACCTGCATATCTAAATAAGACCGAGGCCGTGTATGCTCTAAAGTCCGGTATTCGTAGCCCTCCCTGCGCCTTAGTTAATGTTAGAGAATGATGAATTTATCTTTTGTATATCTACCTGTTTCAAGGCCAAAGGGAGGAGTTGAAAAAAATAGAAAATTTTGGGGAATATAATAGACTTGACTACCGCTGCTCTGCCGAGTAGTGAAAGAGGTATTTGGTTCCACGTTTCTAAGAGCGCTAGGGTTTTGGTGATAATTTGTGAATAATTTGCTTTATATAGGTTTTCCGTTTTGTTTGTAATGTTTACCCCTAGATATTTTATCTGTGATTGGGCTACTTTAAATTTGTTAAAGATGGGGTCGTTGGACACATCTGCAGTGTAATTCCCTATAAAAAGTAGTTCAGACTTGTCCACATTGATTTTATACCCCGATATTTGGCTAAATTCTTGGATCAAAGATAGAATGGCAGGTATTGATGATTGGGGTTTCGTGATATACAGGATCATATCATCAGCAAAGAGTGACAGCTTTAGTTCCAATCTATTAATAGAGATACCTGTAAACTCTTTAGCTTGACGTAGAAGAAGAGCTAGTGGCTCTATGGCCATAGCGAACAAAAGGGGAGAGAGAGGACAACCCTGCCTGGTTCCTTTAAGCAAATGAAAGTAGTCTGATATCTGCCCATTGCTTACTATTTGAGAGACCGGTTTATAGTAAAGTAATTTGATATAGCTAATAAATTCCCACAGGTAGACCAAAAAGTTCCATTAATTTGTGTAGATGGGGCCATAGAACAAGGTCAAAGGCCTTTTCTGCATCGATAGACATTATTATGCCAGGTGGGAGGGAGTCCTTTCTATTTTGCATTTTATGTATAACTGTTATTGCTTTGCGGACATTTACAACAGAATGTCTTCCCATTATAAAACCTGACTGGTCAGAATGTATTATTAAAGGCATTAAGGGTTTTAGTCTATCTGTTAGGATCTTAGCTAATATCTTGTAATCAGAATTCAACAAAGAGATCGGTCTATACGATCCTGGATTGGTCAAGTCTCTTCCTGGTTTCGGAAGGGTTTTGATGAATGCTGCATTAAAAAGGGAAGGTAGGGATTTAGTTTGTAATATATGATTGAGGGCCTTAGTCAGGGGTTGAAGTATTTGATTTTCCATTAATTTATAAAAACTATTTCCGAATCCGTCAGGGCCCGGTGCTTTCCCCTTTTTTAAATTCTTAATCACCCGTGCGACTTCTTCCGTTGTTATGGGCTCTAGAAGTGAGTTGGTTTTGTCCATTGGAAGTCTTGGGAACGTGATTTTAGAATATAGTAAGGTAGAAACGTCTTCCTGGGCTTTCTCAGTTATATTGGGGGTGGGCACATGGGAATATAAATTTGAGTAAAAGTCCTTTAGGACTTGAACTATTTGTGCGTTAGATGTAGTCATTGTCCCGTCTGCTAATCTGAGGGGACTGACTATAGCCGGGCTTCTAGTTCCATTAAGCATATTTGTTAATAACTTGCCCGTCTTGTTTCCAAAACTATGGTAACGATAATTAATACTGTACAGGTATTTATTGCCTCTATTGTGTAGGTATTCATTCAGATGCGTATTAGCTGTTATGTAAAATTGATAGTTTGTGGTATTGGGGTTTTGTTGATATCTTATATATGCTTGCGTTACTTTCTGTTGAAGTGTTAAAAAAGCTGATGCATAGTTCTTATTTAATTTGGCTACGTAGGATAGAATGTTTCCTCTTATTACTGCTTTTGCAGCAATCCAAAACAGAGCGGGATCAGAATCAGCATGTGACTGGTTGTTGAGACAATACTCCCCCCAATCTTTTCTCAATTTTTCTTTGAACATAGTAGACGTGATAAGATGGTTTGGGAATCGCCAGGTGGATCTGGCTGAAGGTTCGTCAGAGATTAATATTTTGAACCACACAAGCGAGTGATCGGAAACTACAATTGGCTCAATCTCAGTGGCTGTGACTCTCGAGAGCAAGGTCTCCGACCCCAGTGCATAGTCGATCCTTGAAAATGTGCGATGTGCCGCCGACTGGCATGTATATTCTCTAGCTGTGGGATTTAGCACCCTCCATATATCTATAAGTCTTAATGTGGATGCCAATTGTGGAACTCCTAGTTTGGGTAAAGTTGTAGCACGTGTGTTGTGATTTGATCTATCTAGGTAATTGTCAGAGGTTAGATTTAGATCTCCACAGAGAATCATCTTCGTGTCCATATAAGGGGTTAGATTCCTAATTAAGCTGTGAAAAAAGGACTTTTTGTATGTCGTGGGGGCATAGACATTACATAGGGTGTACAAGTGCGAATTTAGGGATATCTGGGCTATTACATATCTTCCCTCTGGATCTTCTATTTTTTTGACTAATTCGTATGGGATGTTCCTTTTGATTAATATTACTACCCCTCTAGCTTTTGAATTATAACTTGCAGCAGCTATCATTTTCCAACCTAACATTTGTAATTTAACCATCTCAGCGGGTACGAGATGTGCCTCTTGAATATACATGATGTCTAATTTCAATTTATTCCCATATACTAAAATCTTACGCCTTTTGGCTGGAGAGTTGAAACCGCCCACATTGAGGGATCCAATTTTCAATTCTGCCATGTCATACAGAAAGGATGGGATATCACGCTGACATACCTGTTCCGTTGTGTTCTTTTGATATCGAGGTCATCACTGCATTTAGGAGAAGGGAGATACATAAGGGGGGGGGGGGGAGACAAGACAACAAAATACAATAAAGATACATTTAAACATTTGGAGCTCGAAATTCGAGCTACTAATATTTCCGTAGCCAAATGTCCGGCTACAGCCCAGTAACAGTAGTAGAAATATAACATATGTGTGTCCTGCACACTTTATCATTTAGATCCGGGGTAACGCTCCCTCCGGATCGGCCTTTAAAATAAAATGAATACATTTAACCGTCTGAACCGTGTAGATGGGTATGATGATGAATATGATGATGAATATGGGGGGGGGGGGGATAGGTGGGGGATAGGTGGGAAAGGGTAGTTGAGTAAGGAGGGGGTAAATCATGGAGTGAAGATAGGGTCAAATGGTGCCGGAGGAAGAACAGGAGTTATGAAAATGGAGACATATATCATACTATATACGGTAGATATACAATATATCACTTTTACTCTATTAACAACTTGTAACCCACATGAAGAAGATCATATCTTATAGTAGTGTCCATTTTTGACGAGTTGACCTCAGAAATTTAAAGGATACTGTCTCTCTCTTTATGAGCTTCAGGGAGTATCGGAGATGTTTTCCCCATTATGGTGGATTTCGCTCCGTAGGAACTCAATAGCATCCGCTGGCGAGGTGAAGTCCCATTGTTTGTCCTTATGAAAAATTCTCAGTTTAGCAGGGTAGAGCAAAGCGAATTTAACTTTCTCGGCAACCAATCTGCTGCATACAGGTGAAAAAGCTTTGCAGGCTTTAGTAACTTCCGCCGAAAAGTCTTGGAACAGTCGTAGACTGTTGCCTTCCCATTTTAGGTTCGGGATTTTTCTTGAAGCTCTCCATAATGTCATTTTATGAACATAGCTTAAACATTTAAATATTAGTACTCTGGGCCTAGTATCGCCTGGGCGTGGAGAAGGGCCCAATCTGTGCACTCTCTCAATAACCATCGACGAACACTCTGCTTTAACATTGAGCAATTGTGGAAGTGTGTCTCCTACGAAAAGATCAAGGGCCGGGCCCTTGAGAGATTCTGGTAGGCCTATTAATCTCAAATTACTCCTTCTAGAACGATTTTCAATTTCTTCCAGCTTGTTGGTGATGTTATAGTTTTCTTTCTCAAGCCTTTTTATCTCACACAAGGCCCCAGCCAAATCGTGTGCAATGGCCCCTACATTATTCTCCACAATGTCCACCCTGTGAGTAAGACTTTGTAGTTGGGATTTAATATCGCTCACTGCTTTGGCTAACAGGGGAGCCATCGTGGACGTAATTGCATCTACCATGTCATCGTATGTTAATGGTACAAGGTTAGGGGATTGAGGTGAATCTATTTCTTCCTCTTGGTTATCTGGGGTGGCTTTTTTCTGTGCGGGGAGATGCATCTCTGTTTCAGAGGTTTTTGAACTCCCAGGGCCTCTTTTCACCTGTATCCCGCTCTGTTGTGCTGAGCGCTGAGGCAGTGGGGTTGATTTAATTCTGTCCATTTCGATATCGTTTGGGGGGGTTTAAATGATATAGGTATCAGTCGGTATCAATGTTGTGAACTGTATACAACCGAGGCCTTATCCGAATGGGAGCTTAATGGGTTGTTGTTTAATCCATGACTATATTATTAGTCTTGTATAATAAATTATTCACCCTTATTTATGAAGATTGGTACTAGACCCTCAATGGTGTCCCACAGGTGTATGCCTGGGTATGGTGCCAGCCAGTCTCTATTGTCCTTCAGTGCTGCAGGCAGTGATCTTCTCTGTATATAAGTTATTGTGCAGGTTTACTTTTGCTGCCTACTATATTATTGCGGGGTGTTATACAGGACTAAGGCTGTAAGGGAGATTGTGCCTGTGAGAGAAAGAGATATGATTCCCTTTTTTCTTATTGACTGAATATGACACCACACTTAATTGGTCTCACTGTACAGCAGGGATCGTATATATTTCCTGGTTAAGGGATAACTATCGTTGTGATCGTGCCCCTGCCCCTTCCAGCTGTGATAGGGGTATTGTGCGGTACCTTAGCTGTATCCGTCTGGCACCGTTGAGGGTCCAGTTGGCGGTATTAATCTCCAATGGACGCTGTTTGGGTGTTAAGGTGTTCTCTGGGGAGAGGGGGTCCGTCTCTGCGCACTTCGTCTGGGCCGCGCCTTCCAAGATGGCGGGCGCTGCTGGCAGGCCTCGAACGTCGCAGCCTGCAGGAGGGGAAATATTCCCTCCCCGGCTCTGCAAACTAGCTCGGGCGGGTCAGGAGGTGTTCCGACGGCGGCTGGTGCGTCCGGAGGTGTCTTGCTGTCAGGGAAGCTGTTAGTTGTTACAGCGTCCTCCGGAGCTCCGATGGAACGCCACCGTGCAACTAGTTTGTTAGGTCAGCACCAAACCACATCTATGCAAAGTAGTAGTGTGTCCTCCACACCCATGAGTGGGTCCCCCACTACTCACCCACATCGTAGTATCCGTACTAGGGGTGGTGGTGCCACTAGTGTTAAGAGTGCTAATACCCGGGCTCCAGGGAAAAATGATTAATGTTGTGTGCATTTACATGCATCATGTGCTGTTTTTTTTACCACACTCATGCAGTGAATGGTAATGTTAATTTTTTATGGTATGGGCTATGCATAAATGTTTCAGCAAGTAAAAATTATTTGCATCCAGCACACTTGTTGTCATTCTTTACAAATGATTACCCACACTGTACTTTTATGTATTGTCAAATAGTGACATTTTAGCAGACACGGGACTTTGGGTTGTGTGTGCTTATTTGTCATGAAATTTTAAGGAAATAGTGACATTTGAGGGGGAAAAGCATTGGGAATTGCATACTGTATGTAGCCGCCACTTGTTTTGGTAAATTTCAACCACCTCAGATCAATGATCCATGTCACCTCCATCCATTAACCCTATGTTAATTAGCATTTTCAATAATTTGTGCAAAGAAAAAACTACAGTACTTACATTACATTGTTATAGGTGTTATCATGTTGCCAGGCATAAAGTATGCTGTGTTGTGGCAGCTTGCAGGTGTTGGCCATTATTACTTACTTAACACAATGACAACCGGTTCTTCCACCCCTCTCCGTAACCGGCCAGGAGTCTTCTCGTTTCTGTAGGATGGGCAATACAGACCAGGCGACACAGGTATAACTTTGACCTTTTATTCTTCAGACGGCCACTAGGAACGTCAGCCTTCCCTCACACAAAAACGACAGTAGTTCAATAGTATCACAATACTATAAGTGCAACGCAATTCACGGTATACATATACCTCAACAATAAACTCAGCAATGTACATACAAACGCAACATACCATAACAGGATAATGGAGTTACCGGTAACCCTGGGTCATTCAGCATTCGGGATATCACTGCGGTTTGAAAGGACCAATACTGCTACTTACTGATTTAGACCAGATATGTCACAGGCTGGCTAGATACAATCGTTTACACTTGAACGCAGTAATACTGCCGACTATGAATGAGCATCACCACACTGTATAACACTAAGCATGCTTTTGTAAAATTAGCATAATATCACTATATAAACTAGATCTAAGTACCCGGGTACACTCTTTATCGCTAAGGCCGGCCAGTCCTAGACAGAGCTTATACCAGACTCAGAATTGACAGGGTATCGCCTGTTGACTATAAAAGGTTTTCCTCCTTCGAAATCCAATGGGGTTGTGCCGTTCTCCTATGGCCACCGGGTGGCACTAGTATTCCATTAACTGTGCTTTAAAGGGGAAATAGGGAACCATCAAAAGTCCTGATAAACTGTCCTGGCTTATCCAGGGGGTTACACCAAGTCCACTACAGTGGCAACTCTGGGAGGCTGCTATGAGCAATGGGTAAGGACAGTGAAGGGGAGGTCTTGGAGAAGGCTTGGGTGATCCTGACTCCGGCTGGGGCCAGTAAGTCTTCGCCAGTCGCTGTGTACCCTCCGGGGACTGCTAGTGTGGGCGCAGAGCATTGCCACAATCAGCTACACAGGAATGCTGGCTGGTACAAAACAGTCATGTGGGCAGGGGATGTTCACATGTCTCTGGGCGGATAATGTACCCTGCGGGCCGGCTAGGTTGGGCTGGTAGTGTGGGTACAGGGTGGAATGATCTACATGTATCTGCTGCGGGTGCCAGCTCCAGCCGGTCTCAATCTCATGGCCTCTGTCGCTGTTAGGCTCTAGCCTGCTGGGCTCTGTAGTTCCCCCGCTCTGTACTGCTGGGCTCTGATCGGGGACCCTGTCATCCCTGCATTTGTGCTCCCCGCTGCTGCTGCTTGGGGTTGAGCCGCTGGCCTCACTTAGTGACGGCGCACTTAGCGCTGTCCTGTGCCCCATGTCTCTGCCTGTGTGGCGTCTCTCTCTCCCAGCGCCGGCTCAGTTCAGGGGTCGGCGGGGGTCACTGCTGCACTGTGCACCGCTCACACGGCTTCCTCCATGGTGCGCCGTGTCTCTGCTCTCTTACCCGGCGCCCGTTCAGCTGAAAGGTCGGCGGGGTCACCGCTGCGTCAGGGTCGCTCTGCTGTCTTCGGCGCCCAGACGCGCTGTTCTCCTCCACCATGCCTCTCTGGCCACGCTTCATCCACCTCCTTCACGTGAGTTCTGCCTCCTTCTTCTAGACCCTTCCCTTCCGGCCAAATCCTCCTATCAGTGACAGCACTGACCTGTCACTCACCTGCTGGTCCTCACCATGTTTAACCCTGTCAGGGTTTGTGATGTCGTGTGCTGGGGTCCTTGTTAACCCCTGATTTACTGGGGGTTACATGTGTGTTAAAGGTTCCCCTTTACTATTCATTGCACACAACAAATTTACCTGTGAAATGCTGAAGTATCATCTGTGTACGAACCACATTCCCCCTCCGCGTACTTCGCACTACAACATCAGTAGTTTGAGCTTCCTGCACAACTGCTGCAGTGGCCACATCTACATAATTTGGTTGACCCAAAGCTATGTTATGCAGCATGCAGCAAACCTGGACAACCAAAACAACTTTGGCTGGGAGGTATAGTAGTGTACCTGCTGACCTGTCCAAACACCGAAATCTGCTTTTCAGCACCCCAAAGGTGCGTTCCACTACATTGCGGGTAGCAATATGTGCAGCATTGTAGCGGTGCTGTGCAGGGCTTTGTGGGTTCCGCAGAGGTGTCATGAGCCATGAATGACACCCATATCCTGAGTCACCTAACATGTAAAGGGATTTGTGTGGTCACATATCATGTGGGTAATTTGCACATAATAGTAGCAGGCTAGACTATATTGTTCAGGCTGGTATAAACAAATTCAACAAAAATGACTCTTTAATATAAGGTTACACACATGGATGTTAAAGGGAAAGACATAGGTTAGCAAACATCATGTAAACAGTGGTAAGTGACTTACCAAGTAGCCAGCCCTCTGACATGGTGTGGTTGTGGAAACGGTCCCAGAGAGCTGAGTGCCGCAGGATATAGGCATCATGGCAGTTCCGGGGATAGCCTGCAACCACACTGAGAATTCTGAGGTTGGCATCGCAGACCACCTGCACATTGAGGGAATGTCTGCCCCTGCGATTCACATAGACATTCTTCCTCACGTGCAGGGTCCGAATCCCAATGTTGGTGAGTCTATGGCTCCCAGCACATTTGTAAATGCTGAGAGCCGATAGAATGCCACCTTCAGGTCCTGCCACTCGGACTCACAACGTGGGAATGTGATATATGTGCGCCACAGCTTCTTTAATGCATTTAACACCTGAGATAAATGTTTAGAGAAAGTGGCTTGTGACACCCCCAAGGCCCATGAGCTCACAGACTGAGTGGAGCCTGTGGCAAAGAAGTGGAGGGCACACATTAATTTCTGCAGCCCAGACACTGCATAGTTGGCCCCCCCACAAGGGTCCAAATCATCTCTCACCTGCTCATATAAGTTCAACAGGTTCTGTCGGATCAACCTAAACATGTCCACTACCTGTTGATCAGAGAGGGAGTCCAGGTACACCCTAGCACGGTACAAACGAGAAGCACGGAGTTATCAGGGTACCTGGATCTGGTGGGCAGCATCATCCCTCCTGCGTAGCTCCTCCAAACGCCCCAGCTCACACACTAGCACCTCCAGTCCACTCTGCAAAATCTCCATCTCAAACAGCCTCACAGGTGTCCATAATCATGTGGGAGTATGTGTAGGGCATTTAGTAATTGCTATGTGTGTCACCTGTGACAGATTTAACCTTTTCTATGCTCAAACGCTGGCGATTTTGAGCAAATCGCCACCCTCTACTTGGTCTATTTTTTTTAGGAAAAAAATCGCATTTTGCTGCCGATTTCCAAATGCGGCAGACATTAAATTAGCAATTTGTATCTTTTTCAATGGGAAAACATCTGGATGCGATGTTGGAAATCGCCACTTCAGAAAGTGCGAATTAGCGTCAAAAAGTGCGATTTCTGCCGCAAATCGCCACCCATTAAGTAGTCGATTTGGGGAAAAAATGCGATAACGGAAGTTTTTGCGATAAAAATAGCCAAAAACCCAACATCGACCTCTAATAAATGTCACCCAGACTCTCTTGTACAGCATCCTATGTGATTTACATCTTGACCTGTCCATGTGGTCTCTATTATGTGGGACTTACCACACGATGCTTCAGGGAGAGAATGGCAAACCATTGCCTGTCAATTCAGCAGGCACTTTGTGAAAATTTAAAATGTGTGTTGCGCAATTAGCAGCAGCTGGCACCATGTAGTCACTCCCCTATGGTAGTAGGATCAAGAAAAGAAAAAAAGGTGCAACCACTGGCTGAATGAATACAAGACGGTTCTCATAAAAAAGTATTATCAAATACATTATATATAACCTCATAAAGAGTCTCAAAACAGTATATGAAAAACAAAAAAAATAAAAAGTTAAAATTGCTTGTTCAATTCGAGCTGTATTTGCTGTAGAATGTTGTGAGGTCACACAGTCCCAACTGGGTTGTAAATAAAGTTTATATTACCATTCTGTGATGATGTGCTGGTTGGTAAGGTCCAGAGGGAATGGGAAATATGATAGAATGTCCCATATTACCAAACGTATCCTCTGAGTCCTCATTAAAGTGCACTTGTATTATGGAGGGCTAGGGAATCCTTGAGAAGGATTGCCATTTTGTATGCTGGGCAAAGCAAATGTCCCAAATGCAGCGTCCAGTGAAACGGTGAATTCTCAGGAATCACAGCCAGTTGTGGTATAGATTCCAGTTGGGAGTGAATGGAAATAGCTCAATGCATTTCCCTGGATAAGTCACCCTGGCCTCCTCAGGAGCTCAATGTAATTGAGAGTTAAGGGCCCTACATACGCAGAGATGTGTGCCAGAGATACATAACGGGAGATTCAGCACAAGAGATTTCACTCTTGTGGCTCATTTCAGACAATGAGCCACATACAGAGAGATTTGTGTCAGAGATTCAAATTGGGAGATTCAGCATGGGAGATTTCAAATCTGTCACGACTGTCACGCCGCACATGCCATCAAACTGCACTGTATATATATATATATATATATATATATATATATATACACACACACACATATATATATATATATATATATATACATATATATATACATACATATATATATATATACATATATATATATATATATATATATATATAAATAAAGGTGGTATATATTGGTGGATATAGGAATGAGTCCCCCACCCCAGGATGGAGATAATTAAAGATATTACGTTGGTGGTATAGTGATATTCGCCCCCCAAACATTGGTGGCACAGTGGGAAAAAATATATATATACTTACCTACTCTGGAGTCCAGCATCGCGGCTCTGTCCCGCGGCGTCATCAGGAGGGCTGTCTCCGGCGGTGTGACGTCATCGGCTCAGCGGTGGTCTCCGGCGGTGGTCTCCAGCGGTGCCTGTCATCGGGATCAGCGGCGGCGGTGGTGTCCGGACTCTCAGGTGCAGCGGCGGCGTTCAGCGGGGCTTCAGTCGCTCAGAACAGCCCTGCTCATCTGCCCGCAGCCACACATGCGGGAGATGAGCAGGAGCTTTTTGAGTGACTGCTATGAATTGTACAGCCCGTCCGTTCTGAATCTTGGACAGATTCAGAACGGCGGGTGCGCGCATGTAAATCGCTGTGTGGGCTATATACACAGCGATTTACATGCATTTTCAGGCATTTTCTGAGCAATTTAGTAAAATCGCTCAGAAAATGCCTGAAAATTGTGCTGTGTGTGGGGGCCTTAAGAGGTCCGATAAACCAGTGACAAAACATTTTTTTGCAAATGGGACATTCTGTAACCATCCTGAGGTGTATGTCGATCGACCATATACCACATTTATGTCAGGGTGGTGACCGCAAAAGAAAATTACACCAACGTGAAGCTAAATGGAGTTATGATTTGGGGACATTAGCCCCATGTGGACTCAATGAAGTTATTGCATATAATGTTTTTCTCTAGAAAATGGACTTCTTTTGGCTAGGACACATATGCATTTAGTATAATTGGTCATCATTTTTCTTGATTTTTATTTTTATTTTTTCTCTCTTTTTTTCTAGTATATGAATAATTATTTTATTTAAAAAAAATCACTGGCCAGTGAAGAATTAAAATGAAAAATAAAAAATAGGTAACAAAGAAATAAATAATATTATACACAAATATATAGCATAAAAAATCAATCAAATTTCACAGTTTGCAGCTAGGTTATGTTATTAAAATGCCTTGCAGTAGATGTTAATAGTCCTTATCCATTTCCTTAGTGGATAGCATGCAGGTTAGTAATGTTAGGATGCAGTGAATAAAGAATGAAAAACATTTTTTGGTAATAAATGGTAATAATGTTACCAGTCCTGGTATGTCTGGCCAGACATAAGTGTGGTCTCTCTCTTAGGTCCTGTTCGTTTCGCAGAAACCCCGATTGTATAAGTTTGGTTTTTCAGCTACACAATGCTGTTTGGGCAAGCTGTGGAGAGCTAGATGGTATAGCTCCTTTTGGTTTGTATCCAGGTGCCTCAAGAGAGTCTCCTTATATTCCAGAGAGCAGGTAACAAATAAATCTTGAATGGAGCAATCAGCGATAACGCGTTTCCCCGCCTCCATTTTTGGTTTCAGCGGCTTCCTCAGATCGATATGAGGTGTACACCTCATATCCAAGATCGACGCTAGGCCACGTGGCCTAGCGTCGATCTTGGATGAGAGTTTAACCACTCCAACAGAACTGCGGTGTGCAGTTCTCCATGTTTATGCTGTTCTCCATGTTTACGCTGCGGTTGTGTTAACCGCCAGACTTGGTATGTGATTTTATACCTCACATGAGAGTGTATTTTAAATGAAATAAATCTTTGATACATCTGATATATGCACTATGGAGCGCTCCTGTTTGTTTTCTTATATATACCACTGCTACAATGTTTTATATATTTATTTTATCATTATGTACCCTCTGTGCTCAGATACCCTCTATCTCACACTGCCGATTTCCTGTCCAAGCACCGGCACCGCCTATGCAGTTGATCCCCAGCCACACGAAAATCTTCTGCGCTGCCTACTGGGGATCACGACTCGCTCACACCACAAAGCATCGTGGGAGGAGCTGCGTGCAGCCACACATGCGTAGCAGCCATCCAGTGCCCATTTTGACTTTTGGCATAGCCGGTCCCAGCCATTTTTGTTGTGGGCAAAACGCTGGTCACGGCTGATAACCGCTAAGATCGCTTTGCAGTCCGCGGCCCTGCCAGGGGGAAAAGAGGCCCATTCTGGTCCCTTTTGGGCCAGCCCACTGTAAAATGGCCCGGTTTCCCGCCAGGCCAATCCGCCCCTGACCCTATCTAAAGCTTGATGTTTGTATATAAATGAAAAACTAAATTATAGCATTCAGTTAATACCATACTGTTATTTTAAATTGGGTGTTAGAATGGACCATAGAAAAGGCTCTAAACAGTGGGTATCTACAGAGGAACATAATCTTTCCATTCTTCCTCAATAATCTTGACAGACATGCTTACCCATTCATAAGCATTGTACTTTATCCCTACAATTTAATGTTGAAGTAAACTCAAGTGCTCCCTTCATGTATCATCTGAATTAGATTATCCCTGGGTATGCAGGTGATGGTCTTTCTATCATGGGGTAATACCTGGATTTTCAGGGTCTGTCAGCTGGAGCCTTTGTTAGGGCAGGGGCAGATCTAGACCTTTCTTCTAGGGGTGGTGGTTTACTGTTAAATTTGACACTCCTCCTTTTCAGTCATGATTCCTCCCCTTTCCAGTCATGACTCCTCCCCTTCTTGGGCCCTGTTACTCCTAAATCACACCGGCTGTCACTATTTTGTCTGTTACCCATGAATCAATACTACAACGTGAACAGCTATGATAGGAACGAGTACTTACCTCCCAGTAGCAGACATTTCTGTAGCTTAGCAACCTCATTAACTTCCAGGGGGGACCTGGCATCTGAGGACAGTACTATGGTGGAGGGGTGAAGGGGTGAGGTATGGCCAGTGCGACAGGCTTGTATTAGCGAGGAGGACCTGGTGATGCCCCCAGGAGGCAGAGCAGTGGTTGTGTCCAGAGGGAAAATTGAAATGTCTTTTGTTAGGCGCTGAGTACATGAGTGGCAGCAAAGAGTGTATGGCTGCTGGTGCTGGACTGGGGGTGAAAGGGCTCTGTGGGAAAGGGACATTATTACTGTCAATAATCAGGGTGGTATTAGTAATAAAGGGTGGTATTAGTAGGGTGACCAATTTTCCAATGGGCCAACCCGGGACGGGGGGGGGGGGGGTGTCTGGGTCTGATACCAGTAGTGGAGCGACGTTGACTGACGTCAGCTCATCTGGCGGCGAATATAAAATAAATTACACATCTAGTGACCTGATCAGATACATTCCATAAGAATTAGTGGGAACAGTCCAACAGTTTTTTAGTTGTTTAGCTAAATTATTATTATATATTGCAGATGGTGGACAGCCTGAAAGGTTTTGCACTGGATGCCTTAGTCAGTATAGGGAAAGTATTTGTAAATCCCTTAAATGCATACATTCTCATATAAATAGAACTTTTTTTTATCTCACCCGCATATGCTCCCTGTGATGGATCTCCACTGGTCTGACTGTGCTGTTTGCACACCGTCGCAGCAGCCGGTCACCAGTACATTACCGCCGGGAAGACAATTACTGACGCTAATCACGCATTGTCGGCCGGCCACCAATGCCTGACCGCGCCCGCCCTACACAGCATTACTGGGAGTGTGGCAGGGGACGCGGTCACGCGGCAACCGCACAAACCAATGGTTGGGAGGCGCCCACCGCGTGACAGCTTCCCCTCCCACACTCCCAGTCCCAGTAATGCTGTGTAGGGCGGGAGCAGTTGAGCTGCCCTTCAATCCACCAACAATTTTCGTTAGTTAAAACCGGGACTTGGACATACTCTGTTGGAATTGCTACTAACACTGAATCAAGGTTGAACTAACCACCTTCATACCAAACAGGAATAACTCTATTAACCACATAAGATTAACCCTACCAGTTCCCTAATGAAGTAAGGAATAATATATTTCTTTCCTTCTAATTATTACTGTACTAATGCTACTAGAACCTTCTGTGCACCACTATACATCTCCATGATTCGCGGGCCGCCGGAGAGGGGGCGAGGCTTAAATGCAGAGAAATGCCACTATCGCTTCATTTTAGCCCCGCCCCCTCTCGGCGGACCCGCGATTTGCGGTATTTAAACCTCAAGAAAGCGGGAGACTTGCCCACCTTCCCGGCAGGCTGGGAGGCGGACCCGATTTTCGGGAGGCTCCCGGCCATTCAGGGAGGGTAGGCAAGCGTACATAAAAATGTAGTTATTCACATTAGCTTCTGATGCAGTGGAGCTGACCCTGTTCCCTAACATGCACACACAGATTCATTTTTCAGGTCATCTGTCCAGCAGATAATAGTTGTTGCAAATTTCTGAACTAGCAGCCATATGATATACAGTATAAAAAATGTTAGAGATTTTTCTAATTAAGGGTCATTTTATATGAACCAATAAATGCTAGATTAAGGACAAATAGTTTTTTTAATCTATTAATTGATTTGTTGTTTTATTTTATTTTGCTCTGGTTGAGTCAGCAGAATTTCTGTTACAAGGAAGTTTGTGTAAGGAATTTATAGTGGGAGTCTTCCTGTGGAACTGACTGAGATAGTTAGACAAGGGAAATAGATAGCTGATTGAACTGCAAAGATAAGCAGCAAAGCCAGGAAAATATATGTTGCACACATACTTGCTTAAGAAAGTTAGTAAAAGATGCATAATGCCGTACCATTGGGGTTATTTTGGTTCACTCTTTCTGACAAATTCCTTCTTAGATGGACAAAACCATGTGCAATGCAGGTGGGGCAGATGTAACTTGTGCAGAGAGAATTAGATTTGGGTGGGGTTTAACTTCAAAGTGAGATCTATATTGCAGTGTAAAAATATTATTAATATATGTTCCCTGCACAGAAACAAAATAACTCACCCAAATCTAATTCTCTCTGCACATTTTACATCTGCCCCCCCTGCAGTGCACATGGTTTTGTCCATCTAAGAAGGATTTTGTCAGAAAGAGTGAACCAAAATAACCCCCCATGTATGGTAGCTTACCAATCATAATATGGCACAATTATCGAATAGACTACAGTACATAGATTAAATTTATTTTTATACGTCCTGTATAAAGCAGCCTACACACAAGGTAAAACTGCTGAACTATCTAAACTATGTAGATTGCTCAGTTATGTTTCAGCGCTGTGTGCTTAGTGATCTGTCTGGGCCAGTGTGCTCTGGTGAGAACACTGGCCCTGACCAGAGATTAGCTAGATTTATCCAGCTTTCTAGATATTAATCAATGGGCGATATTGATGCGCGGGACCATGCATCTCTATCGCTATAGCCCCAGGGCTATTGTGACAGGAGCCCCTGAAACGGTGGAATTAACAATGAGGTACCTGGGTCAGGTGACAGCAGTGGATTCTGGGTTTCTTCACGGCCCTTAGCCCGCGACAGACACATAAGGCAGGGGATAGGACGCCCCAGGGAGGACCCACAAAGAAAAGAGGGCAACCATGGCTAGCAGCAATCATAGGCGTGCGCAGGCCATTTTAATAGGGGGTGCACCATTGGAGGGGCAGGTCTATCACTGCTTAATGGGTGTGTCTAACACCTACTGGACATCAATGTGACACCCCGAAGGCGCGCTGCAAATTTTACACCATAATGCCATTACACATAATGTCACATGCCGTAATGCCATTACACTTATGCCACACACCATAATGTCCATTACAAGTTACAGAATACCACACACAGTAATGCCCATTATACGACATACCGTAATGCCTATTACATATTATGCCACATAAGTGCCGCTTACCTACATAGTCATTGTCACTGGTTACATGCTCAATGCCAGAAGATACATGCTTCTTGCCAGGGGTTTCATTCTCATTGCTAAGTGCCATGGGAGAAGTTACATGCTCATTGACAGGGGGGGGGTTACATGTTCATTGCCAAGGGGACTTACATGTTTGTTGTCCAGAGAGGAGTTACATGCTTGTTGCCAAGCAGGTTCCTTCAGGGGCGTATCTAGAAGTGGGTCCGATAGCAAAATTACTCGAAGAACCCCTCTTCTATATAGAAGGGGAGGTACAGGGTGACGCAGACCTGGGAAGTGTGCAGATAAAAGGTGCCTAAAAATACTGGGGTAGTCTCACTCACACACACACACAGAGGTAGGGGTGTACCATATGTTATACACAGGATGGGGGTAGAGGGTGCCACAGAAATTGGGGTAGGGGTACAGGGGGTCACACCCAGGGGATAAGGGTGGGCAGCATGGCGAGGGTGGGGGCATGTTGTCTCACACACACATGGATAGGGGGTTGAGCAGGGTCACACACATAGAGGAAGGGGTGTATTTGGGTACAAGGTGTCACACACTGAAATAGGGGTAAGGGGTAGACACCAGGTAAATTGGGGTAGATGGGGTCACAGACACAGAGGAAGGGGGAAGCGGGGGACAAGGTGTCACACACACAGGTGAAGGGGGGTACAGGGGGGGTCAAACACCAGGAATGAGGTGGAGTAGAGCGGGTCACACACAGAGATAGTACTGTACAAAGGGTCACATAGAAAGGAAGGGGGTCACACACACAGGGGTTGGTGGGTACAGCAATCCTTGGGCACTCACCAATCTGTGGGGGGAGCTGCAGGGTGTCAGGGAGGCTTGAGGGTCCAGGGACAGATCAAAGGGCGCCCTGAGGGGCTCCAAGTCTGTACTACAAACTGTACAAAGGTGTCACTTCCCCCATGGTAAACAGCGCTCCAGCCAAGTAGTGCTAGGCGCGCTGCGCTCCTCTTACAGACACTAGAGGTCATGTCGACCTCTAGTGTCTGTCTCCTAGGCGCTGCAGTCTATGTCTCCTACAACATGGCTGCCATGTTTGGAGTGGCCACCGCAGACAGACCAACAGAGACTGCAGCGCCAGCTCACTGCCGGCACCGCAGTATTGGGAGAAGGTAGATGGGATCATTAGGGAATGCTGGTCATTAGGGGGTGCCAGTGCACCCCTGGCAACCGCCCCCCCCCCCCCCCCCCCGTGCGCACGCCTATGGCAGCAATGAATATATTAATAGGAGATGTAGTGTAATTGCTGTGATACTATTCAAGTATTCAAACATCAAACAAGAAAAAAGACATATAAATATTCCTGTCTGGATTGAATAGCCAATGACCACATCAGTAATAGTCAATGGCCAGTCTGTAGTGGTCATTTACCATCTCTTACCAAAATACAGTTAAAGAAGACGATATGAGAAAGAATGATATCAATGAAGATAAGACTGTCACTTAAGCACTCTTCTGTAAGCAAACTGCTTTACCACAAAATGTCCGCCAGGTGGCGCTATATCTTATACATATGCATGCTAAACTGCAGTCCCAGATGCAACACAGTTGCTGAGGGTGAATAAAGGTCCCACCAAGAACAGTTAATGGTCCTCATAATAGGGACAGACGAGCCCCCATTACCTAGGGCAACTCCCTGTTGGAAAGATAGCAAACAGGCTGTAGGGCTAATCTCAACACAATAATAGCCTCTGCAATGGGGTCCATGGCTCTGCAAGCGTCCAGTAATAGCAATGGAGTCAGTGGCCCTGCAAGTGGCTGTTTAGGAACAGGGTTTGATGGGTCCCTGTAAGTCCAGGCACTGTAAATGCACCCTCTACTGGGGTAACAGGGTGACCGAGCGGTTGGAAGGATCTCTGGAGGGCCTTTATTCTGTAGCTGGGGCAACCAGGTTACACGGTAGCCAGAGGCAGGGTCTCTGTTAATGGGGCCTCGCAAACAGCCTGGATTAGGGCAGCAGGGTGCAGGTCAAGTAGCAGAGGGACTGGGTACCTGAGTCTCGGGTGCTGATGCCATCTCCGGCTGGTCACGATCCCTGTCAGCTCCTTCCGTCCACTGGCTCCGGCTCCTGGGGTCAGTGGGGGTCACCGCTGATCAGTGCTCCATGAAGATTCCTCAGCTCTCGCCTCTCCTGTGCCCGGGTCCTGACACGCTTTTCCCGGCTGGCTCCTGCAGCGACGTCTCCCTTGTGCCCGGATCTCGTCGCGCACAGCTGTCAATCACCGCACAGTCAGCGGCTCCTTCACTCCTCGGTTCTCTGGTCAGCGGGGCTCTGCAGTGCACGGACAGGCTGTCTCCTCTCTCACTACGCCAGGCACTTCAGCTCCGCTCTCTCTCCCTTCCAGCCACGCTGCTCCTCTGCTCACCTCTGACCTCCTTGTTTCGAGCCCTTCCTCAGTCAATCAGGAGCATGACAGGCTCCCTGCACGTGAACATGAGCTGGGACACTGCTGGGTCTGTTAACCCCTTCTGCTCCCGTTAACCCTTCATGCCCCAGTCCATGGAAGGGTCTGTTTAATTAACGTTGGGGTAAAATTGAAGAGGGGGAACACCACGGCAGTGGGGTGCCACACTATCTTAACAGCAGTGCAGGCCCCTGGGCAAAACAATATCTCCTCTCCTCTGTGTTGGAGAAAAAAGGCACGCTGATAAGGGACTCGCTGGGTGTGCTGTCACTCATAGGAGACAACGTGCAAGGATGGGGAACACAAGGGACACAGCCAAGGAGGCTCATGCTGTTGCTGTCCATAGGAGACGGGTGCTGAGGGCACCTTACTAACAATGGACCCTTGAGCAATTGCCCATTGAGCCTAATTGAAAAGACGGCTCTGGATAGCCCCTACATACAAGGAGCACTAGATCATTTTCTAAGTGATCTAGTGAGATCTCTTAGAAAAATGCCCTAAAATAGCCCCGTGTTTAGGCCCTATATGTGTATTGCAGTGCCGGAGCCTATGTATTCCCATAAGAGCAGTCGATTGGATCTCTCAATGCTCTTTGTTAAAGGTTATGTGATTTCTGATGTTAACAGGGGCACCAAATCTAAATTGAATAAAGTGAGATATAGTGGAAAAGTTGCCCATGGCAAAAAATCAGTTTCTTAATGTAATTTCATAGATGTCATAAGGATGCCTCAGGCAACACCACAAGCTGCAAGGTGCCTGTGCAGAACATGGCTGCTCCGGGCAGTTCTGCAGTAGAGCTTCTAGCTGTAGAGTGCCATTCCAGGCAACCAGCAGTCCACATGTAGATGACATGGGTCAGTGATGGTGATGCCCTGCACCCTGCTGTAACTTGCACACCCCCTAGCTACAGCTTCTCTCCTTT
Source organism: Crinia signifera (assembly GCF_055691185.1). NCBI lineage: Eukaryota > Metazoa > Chordata > Amphibia > Anura > Myobatrachidae > Crinia > Crinia signifera. The sequence continues at coordinate 143,748,964 of NC_139218.1, read as the reverse complement.
TTTCTGCTTTGAGGTTAAATACATCATCTAGCTGGTCTTCAGTGTTCCTGATAGTATTGATACTGACTCCCTGAGTCATCTGTTCTTGAGACCTGCTCCTTTTCTTTGCATTTGAATCCTTGCAGTGTATCCTTGCATCTTTCCTAACCATTCCTACAGTATGTAGCCCATGCACCAACAATCAAGTGGCAAAATCCTGCATTGCACCAAGAACTGTCTTTAGAATTGGGAAAATCCGGGTATGGATAAGTTGGTCACCAGCAAGTTGTTAGACAGACATTAGGTTGACACGCCGCTTCCGGGAGCGTGGAGCTCCGGGTCCGATAAGTCACTTCCGGTGACAAAGAATACTGTTCTCCCTGAAGAAAAGGAAACAAGCGGCCATGTTTCTACACCCAGGACAGTAAATAATATAAATTACTAGACTCTATATTAGAACACCTAACCCTAAGATTCCACTAACTTAGAAATCGTATCTTGATAAGAACGAAAAGAAATCGAACAATCTTAAATGCTTTGTACATGTTATAACATCATGATATTTAAAAAATCCATATTTTAATCAAAGACTAAGGGTCTTTGCTGCACAGGAAATGGAAGTGCCGCCATCTTAGATTTGCCACTCCATAAATAGCAAGCCAGGGAACTCATCCTCCATGCCTTGATAAAGGGATTTTTATCCCAAAACACGTAGGAAGGAGGACTTGATTTCAGACACCTTCTTTGCTGGAAGACATTGGTATCGTGCCACACCCCAGGGGTATTTTGGGATTCCCCCTTTTTTTAAGTGAGGCCTGTGGACCCGGTCTGCAGTGCTGCACTTGGATCCAAACAACTCCGGGGGATGTGAATCGACCCTCTGACGGCAAAGAGGTTCATATCATTTTTAAGAATAAGCATATTTTATGCTATTTGGACTTGTATATCTCATTTTTTACACACTTTTAAGAATAAAAGTTTTTTTTTGGAAGATAAAGATACCTTGATGAACATTTCTCTCCATAAATAATCGAGAGTACCGGTACGCCAACCAAAGAAACCTTGATATGAATGTTTTATTGTGTTTACATGTAAGTGAGGTACGCCTGACAACAAAAACCTCTTACCCAATTGAATACTAAAATAAACCCAGATAGGCTTCACCTTGCTACACAAATGTGTAAGTGAGGTAGGAATCTCCTTACTTCTGGGACAAGAACAATCGTTATCTTACTGAAAAAATAAAATCTAATCTTTTTCCCTGCAAACTTCTTGTTTTCACATACCCTATGAGGACACATGCACAGGATACAGAATAAAGACAAGAACTACAGGAGCAAGAAATTGGAAGCTAAGTATATAAGATCTCGTGTTTAAGCTGGTGCAGCGCCATCATAATCACTATTCCCCCCTTTCTCCAAGGTCGACACCATTAGGTCGACATGCATTTAGGTTGACATGTGCCTAGGTCGACATGCAGGAAAGTCGACATGAGTCTAGGTCGATGGGTTAGGTCGACAGGGTCATAAGGTCCACAGGGTCATTAGGTCGACATGGGTAAGGTTTACAGTCAAAAGGTCGACATGGGGTTTTTCACAGTTTTTTTCCGACATAGTCGACATGGACACACGTTAAAGTGCACTGTGTCCCCTCGCACAGCTCGCTGCGCTTGCCATGCTTCGGGCACACTAATTTATTCTCCCACCGTGCCCTACTGGACGGTAGGGCATGAAATATCACCTGTTGGCACATGTCGGCTCAAAAAACAGTGAACCACCGCATGTGGACCTTTTGGCTATTGACATAACCCATGTCAACCTAATGACCCTGTCAACCTAACCCATGTCGACCTAGACTCATCAACCATCTTGCATGTCAACCTAGATACATGTCAACCTAAATGCATGTCAAACTAGGTGGCGACCTAATGACTGTCTAACAACTTGCTGGTGACCCAATGACCATATCCCGAAAATCCAACATTTTTGAAAATCTTGAGTCTGCGATTCTGACCCGAAAATCAGATGGCTGATTATGAATTAGATATAGGGGATTCACTGGATTGATGTACAGTATGCACCCATTAGTTTGTTGTTTTTGGCAAGACCACTCCCTGTACTAAACCCTGCTTGGCTAACCGTTTTCAGCCTACCACAATAGGAACCAGTTCAGGTTGTGACCTGTGTAATGGGCTCAGTAAAGACCAATCCTCATTGAAGGGCTCTGGTGAAAGCCACCAGCATGTTAGAGACTGCTCCCCTGTTCTAAGTTTCACAAATAGTAGTTGGAAGAAACAAATTGACCTTTCTACTAGTTATATGTAGAAAGACTGGAGTGACAACTTCAGGAGTGAAACAGTATAGTATGTGTTTACTCAGCACGACATACATAAAAAGTCTGACTTCAAACAAACAGAAACCTCTCAAGCATGCATGGCAGCAGCCATTTTTCCTTCCAGGTCCTGGCAGGTCAAACATCTAAACATGGATCATAACAACAATAATTACAGTAGGGTGCTAGAATTGTGTTCATTCTTTTTTCAGTTACACTCAGATGTTGTCTGCAGCAGAAAAAAATATAAACACTATAGATCTCATCTATTTTCATTATTTGTGATTCAATCAATTTTAATTTTGTAAAAATAAATTTGGAACATCAGCAAATAATTTTTTCCATTCTGCCGATGACTGTGTCAGGTCATTTGGAAAAATCTTCATGTTGGAAAATCTAGATTTGGCAATTGTGACCCAATTTTTTTTAGAATTGACAAGTCAGGGATTTGCACATGTTGTAATTAGGTGGATCGGTTTGCCATTAGGCAATCACCTGGTAGATGTATGGGCAACATTAGCTGAAAGAAATGTTGTGATTACCAAACTTTTCTGTTTTCTTTGGTTGTGGTGGTGGGTGGGTGGTTGTAATTGTGTAGGTTGTGAATATTCTGCAGCTTTTAAGCATACACATTTGCAGCCTATGTGCAAAAATGAGGAACATAAAGACTAACAGTAGACTTATGGAGACTGGACACACCAGTAGTGGTGTATTTACCACATTTTTTGCATGTATGAGCTTGCAGCCCACATCACTTAGATGCCACAAAAATGACCATGACATGAATGCCTTTTTCCAACCACTCCACCATTAAAACATCTGCACAGTCACTAAAACATTCTATCGGATGAGGTGTGTCATATATGCAAATCACTAACCAATAATAATAAAATAATAATAATAATAATAATAGCAATAACAATCTAAAAAAGAAACACACTGAGACATAAATTTGGCAGAACGACTGTTAGCTATTATTTTTAAAATTTAAGGGAAGTATGGTGGCAAAAGAAAGGATGGCCCCAATGCACAATAAAAAACAAAAACATGCAACACAGGCAGATACCACCCAAGATGCACACCTCAACTATAACACCAGCAAGGGTATGCACTTGCCTTTTAACCTAACGTTCCACTCATTTGGGTGATAATACTGTCTCCAGGGCCGGTGTAAGGCTTCTCAGCACCGTCGGCAAAAAAAATTATAATAATCCTGTGGTCCTCCCAGCCCACCCCCTGCTTTCCCTGGAGGCCCTCTGCACCAACCCCTTTGCCACCCACAACAGAGTACAAGGAGGAGGTGGCAACAAAGTAGGGAAGTATGTCTCAAGGGTACGTATGGAGGTGAGGTCTTAGAAGTTCCAAAGCCACCACCTACATTAAGTACAAGGGTCCTCATAGACATCCTTAATTTTTTGATTTGCAGACTTGGTGGTGCCCCCCTGATCCCGGCACCCTAGGCAGTTGCCTAAAGACGCCTGATGGTAGATCTGGCCCAGACTGTCTCCAATTATGGGCATTATAGCCAACAAGCAGTCAATGAAGGGAATGTACCAAAAATAAATATTGCGCCTGGACTGGTGAGCTGTCATTCTCTCCTGCCACATCAAGGTTCTTCCACAGAACCACCGTACAGCTACCACACTAACCTAGATTAAAAACAAGAGCAACCCAAAACAGATCCTCAATAAACAAGAAGAGTCCATCCTTAGTCCAATAGACCCCACAGATCAATAGACCTTCACAATCACTGAAATCAAAATGTAATACTGACATACTCTATGAATCCACTCAACCAACAATGCCCAGAACAAATTTAGCCATAGGCACATTAATTATCTGCCCAGCTGTGCCTATGGCGACCAAATTCCACCCCATGCAAAACCAACATGGTCACAAGTAAGTATAATAATATGGCCAGGCTGATAATATAAAAGATCAGTGATAACAGAGCCCCATAAATCCAGGTCCATCCTATCTCCAAATCATTGCTATAAAAATCATTGGAACACCAAAATAACTAGCAATCTCCAAATGCTTAGCACACCTTGTCAGAACCTATAAACATGAGAGGCAGATGTGGGGGTTTATTTGTGAACTCAGCTAGAGGTGAAAATTAAAAAAAAAACAAAAAAAAAACCTCCTGTGGGACTGAAATTTTATGATGTAATGTCAATTAGGCAAATTAGCCGAATCAGATTCATCATTTCAGGCAAAAATTAAATAAAATCCCTCTAGACTTCCACTGCCAACAGCGGCAAGTAGCTAATCCCAGAGTAGGAGAGACAAGAGGGAAACAAGACAAACAAAACAAAACATGTGAAATTAGGTACTTGTTTCCTAGCACGCGCCCAACGCATACCGTACTTAGTGATGTGCGATGCGATACGATATTCCCTTTAAATTAACAGGAGTGCATGTACTGTACAATGAAATATCGCATAGCATTGCATGCCAGCAAATGGCATGCAATGCGATTTTCAATTGTACAAGTACCCTGATGGGTGCTTACAATGTTAAATGCAATCCCATTGTCAACACCACCCCCACTATCAACAACAACCCGAAGCGTGGCGAGCGCAGCGAGCCAGCGAGGGGCGGCGGTACGCGTCCTTCGACCTTTTCATACCCCCACTATCCACGTCAGCGTGGAGTTGATTTTAGATATTATGGCGAGTGCAGTGAGCCACCGAGCCCGAAGCGTGGTGAGCGCAGTGAGCCCCGCGAGGGGACGCGGAATACATGTAAAGTAACACTCAACCAATTTTTTTGGGGTAATTGCTCCTTTAAAAAACCTTCTAAGTTAGGCATCCCGTATGGCTGTCGAACTTAGGTGGCATTACATCCAGCCCAATAAGTGAAATACCCATATTCTTAAAAACAAAGTTATCAGAACAGCCCGATAATATTAAAAAGGTATTGATAGCATTTAACCACTTCAGTGGTATGCCCAGGCTGGTGGGAGGTGGAAGATGCTCATTTTCAGCCCCATTCTAGTACTCTGACTGCTGTTGAGTTTCTATGAGCTATGAGCGTCCTCTTGTGGTGGTTTTGTCAGCTTACAGTACCTTCGAATTTTATTTTGATACAGTATGTAGCTGAATGTATCCTTGTAGATCAAGCATTTGAAACTCATGGCCCACAGGCTGCATGCGGCCCCGGCCGCCTACTTTTGTTGCCCACAGGCTGATGGGCTGGTTGCTGATGCTGACAGCTGATGCAGCAGCATCAAGTGACACTAACCCTGCAGGCTCCTGCGAAAAGCTTCAAGGGCTGCTGATATGCTTGAAGTTTCTTCTGAAGCCCGTTCCCAGCAGTGCTTTGCGCGGGTGCACGGGTGATGTCACCACACACCCGCACACCAGCGTAGGGTGCTTTCCGCAAGAACCAATGGATTTCTGAGTCGGTGGAGGCGGGCATTCGGAGGGGCAGAGGCAGGAAGGCATATTTGCGGGCGGAGGCACATATTTACGGTGGCTGAAGGCAGAGTGGCAGCGGCGTTGCAAAAAAGTAAGACTGATTTTAAATGTGCTTAATGCAGTTGTGGTGGGGTGGGGTGGTCGGTTGGGTGGGGGGGGGGGGGGGAACAGGGTCTGTTGATCCCACCGGGATGTTTTATGTTTTTTTTATGAAAAGTAAAAAAAAAAAAAAAAAAAGGTAACATTCGGTTACCTTCAGTGTAAGGTTGGTGGGCATTGCTTGCTTTTGGGGTGTCAAAATCATGGCCCTCCAGCTGTTGTGGAACTACACATTCCAGCATGCCCTGCAACAGGTTTTATATAATGGATTGCTAAAACTGTGGCAGGGCATGTGGGACATGTAGTTCCACAACAGCTGGAGGGCCATGAGTTTGACACATGTAATTTATGGTGTGTTAGGTGTCAGCTGACATTTCCTGTTTCAGAATGTGAAGTGAATATTTACTCATTCCCTGTGTCAGAATGTGAATATTTACTCATTCCCTGTGTCAGAATGTGAATATTTACTCATTCCCTGTGTCAGAATGTGAATATTTACTCATTCACTGTGTCAGAATGTGAATATTTACTCATTCCCTGTGTCAAAATGTGAATTTTGGCTTATTCTCTTTTCAGAATGTGAATTTCAGCTTATTCTGTGTCAGAATGTGAATTTTTACTTATTCCCTGTATGACAATGTGAATTTAGGGTTAGGGGGATATTCAATCTGAGGGTCACAGCAGTCGAGCTTACTCGACCGCCGTGACCCAGTCCCGTTCTCGTCAGCTCGACGAGAACAAGCAGGCGGGATTCAAGCCTGCAGCTCGTCACTTCCCAGCCGTTCTCGGCAGAACGAGCCCAACAGCTAGTGATGTCGGGCTCGTTCTGCCGAGAAACCCTGCTCAATGCTGTCGGGGAAGACAGCATTGAATAGGGCCCGGCGAGCATCTCCCCGACGGGAGATGCTCGCCGGGGATTGAATATCCCCCTTATTCTCTGTGTCACAATGGGAATTTGGCTTATTCTCTGTGTCAGAATGTGAATTTGAAGCCTAAATAGACACTGATATATAATATAATATAGAGGACGCAACTGTACAGTGCTGACAATTAAAGTAAGTGTTTTCTGTTTTTTCTAATAACCCTTTGAAAATTGTATATAGGACTAAAAATGCCCCCCCTTAATTTGGCCCTGATTGTACCTCAATTTCCATCATTTGGCAATGATTTACTCCAAATAAGACATGGTATTATTGGCCAATTAAAAATAAATAAAAACTTCTCAACACCTTATTAATATTTTAGGGGCTGCCCCTGACATTGTGAACCAAATCTAGAATTTTTATTACCGTAAAATAGGTTTTTCTTTACAAGTTTTCACCTGCTCAGGATGTTGATATTTCTGCCCTTCAGATGTTGGAGGGTGTGTGATCCATGCCACCTCTGTCCATCTCTCTGTTCCTGAATTGTGGCTGAATCCATGTAGCATAATGTGAATTTTGGCCCAATCTGTGCAAATTTTGGCTTATTCCATGTGGCATAATGTAAATATTGACTCATTCCGTGTCAATTTTGGCTCAATCTGTGTGGCATAATGTGAATTTTTTTTTTAGTGGCCACATCCCCTTTACTTTTTCATTCTCCTACTTCAAAATTTCCACTTTGACCTCTTAACAGAAGCATATCATAGGTGTTTTCAGGGCACCTCTTATATAACTCTCTAATTAGAGATTATTGCAACCAAGGGTGAAATGTAATAGGATGAGAGATTCAGAAAGTGAGAGATTTGATAAGAAATCTCCAGTATTTTTAAAGCGGCAATCATTTACACTGCAAAACCAGTTTGATTTTGCAGTGTAAATGATTGCCACATAAAAAAAAATAGTTGGAGATTTCTTACCAGATCTCTCACTTTCTGATTCTCTCATCCTATTACATTTCACCCCATGTGTTCATTTAATAACTTATCTGTCAATAAAAACATAAATATTCAATAGTAAGGCAATTTCTGAGGACCTAACATGGTCGGTCAATTAATATTAAATGCTTGGTAAAAAAGGCTCATCAACAACCTTTTTTTTCCTTCAGATGTTGAAAAAACATCAATTGTCACAGCGCATATTGCTAAATTTTTATCGATGTGCATTTTGACCAGTTGTATCTCTGTTTGGTATGGGAATTGCACCGCTGCAGAAAGGAAACTTATACAGAGGGTAATCAAATTGGCCCAAAGGATAATGGGTACTACTCTTCCGACTGCTGAGGAGATTCAGAGAAAGTGCTGTTTGCGAAGAGCTCATAACATTTTAAAAGATAGTACCCACCCGGCAAATGGTTTGTTTATGTTACTCCCGTCAGGCAGGTGTTTTAGTTGTTTGCGGAGTAGGACTAGTAGGTTGAGGAATAGCTTCTTCCCTAGGGCTATTGTAGAATGAAATGCGAAATTAGGACAGGGGAGGAGGGTTAATGGGTTTTAAGTATTCATTGTAATTTGCTTATGGATTTCTGTTTTTTTACTGTATGTATGTATTCGGATGGATGCTAAATTGAATTGTGTTGCCCTAATTTAGGGTGATGACAATAAAGTGGCATCTATCTATCTATCTATCTAATCTCATTTGTCAAGAAAAATACAAAAAGACAGATAAAAGTTATATTTCTATTTATATCTATTACCTTTAAAAAGAGAAGATGACTAGCCTATGTATATGAATAAACTGGGTAGTTCATGGTCACATGACACATAACATCAATGATTGTCCTCGGGACCAAAGATACTAGATAGTCACTTCCTGTCATATGATTGCTTCCTGTGGTTCGTGTACACCATTTCATAGTCCCGTTCAGGCCTTCAGGGTCACATGATATGTGACACCCACAGTTACTATGGGAACCATGAATCTAGCAACTAGTCTAGCTATGGAAAGTACATCATATACATTATCTTGTTAGTTAAAAAAGAATTATTATTATTATACGAGATTTATTAATTTGTTTATAATATATATTGAAAGTCATTCAGAAATAACTATACTGCTTGAACTGTTTTGCTAGGTAGTGTAGGTCTATATTGTCTATTATATTTCACTGCCTTAAAGAGATACACAAAGAAGAGAAGGCAAACAATGGTCAAAAGCAAAATGAAAAAATATGCATTTTATAATAATATATAGGGCTCATCATAGATAGAGAATAAATATTATAAAGATAGTTAAACTTCATAGTTTAGGCAAATTGGATGTCAACTATTAAATATACCTCTGTACGACAGAGATTGTTACATCTATATACCCCTCTAGCGCATCTAGAGAAATATATTCAAAAGATATTAAAGACAGACTACTAGGATCACCATTATGTACAAGATTAAAGTGTTGTGAGACACCATGGTAAACATTGCAATTAAAAATACTGCGTCTGTTCCATGAAGCATACTGGTAGTGTTCTAGTTATGTACGCCACCACTGCAGATCGAAAGACACATCATGTATTTTGAATTGCAATTCATGGAATTCTTTAAATAGTATAGTTCTTTTTGGATTGGTACTGACACAGATGTAATTATCCTCTCCATAGGGGTACACATAGTGCATCTCTGTTTCCCACACTTGAAGATACTGGAGGCTTTTGTGTAAGCCACCGAGATGTGTCCTTCTTAATGGTGTTATCAACATTCTTTAAATGACTGGGAGCTAAAATGGTCTTCAACAAACGGGTCTTCTTAAAAACCAACTCAAACACAAAAACACTCATTTTGTGCAGCGCCTGTAGTACACAGCCCTGGAGTGGGACATTTTAAACCAAATGAGCATTTTGAAAGGTTATATAGAAAATTAGTCATGGATACTCCCAGTAAATCTAAAACTCCTTTATCAGAAATGGTATCTTCTCTGATTAATTCGCCAGAGTCTCCAGGAGTCAGAAGAGCAGCATGCGAGGATCTATCATTCCCATTGTTAAAGAGGAAGAAGAACATGAAACTTTTATAATAAGCCTATCAAATCAAAAAGTACCCTGTTTTCCAAGGAAAATGTTTTTGGTTCCCTTTGCCGCATGCAGCTGGTAATTCCGTTCTACCAATTCATATGTTGTTTACCTGTCCTGTTTCACCCAAGTTGCTGCCTCAAAGTGTTAACTGTGAATGTACAAAAGTGTGCAACTCTCTGCAAATGGTCCAAAGAACCAGCTCAAGAGTCTACAAGAAACTGCTTCAAGTAGAAAACAAGGCAACAATGCGGGATACCGAGATGACTTTTATTGTTTTATACATTCTTTAATTTTTTTTTTTTGTTTTATTTTGTTATACTGTACTTGTTGGGTAATTTACTACTTTGGGTTTCAAATATCACAAGATTTGTGTTTGTGTATATGTTTTGTGTAAATAACTTATACAAAATAAAATTCTGCTACGTGTACAAAAAAAAGAAAAGAAAAACCAACTGTAATCTGGGTGGTAGAATTTCACGCAATAAATTATCATTTTTGAGAATTCTGTAGTTATGGGAAATAATATTCTTTCGGGGTTATTCTGGTTGATGCGCATGTTGATGCAAGTTCACCAAACCCCACCCGGCAAATGTCTGGCACTGGAGTTTTTAACTCTATCTCTCTTAGCAACCAACACAGCTTAATTTTGTAGGGGGAAAAGGGCACAGATGTCACTTAAATGTCAGTGGCAGCTCTGATGGGGTGCCACACATCAGTGGCTTCACTAGGGGGTGCTCCCTGCACTCAGGTGTCACCCTTTAGTGGAGTGACATGAAATGGAGCTGTACTCAAACCCTCACCCTCATGTCCATGGTCATACCCAACATGACCCTCTCCAGGAGGGACACAATGCCCTTCTCTGGACTTTCCTCTTAATGTATGATTACCCTCATCTGTGTTAAACTAGTTAATTGATAAGAAAGATGTTCCACCACAGGTGATGGCGATCATATATTAAGAGGGAAGTGCAGGAGCAGAGCAATGTGTCCCTCCTGGAGAGGGTAATGTTGGGAGGTATGTGTGGTCCACACATTCCCGAAGGCAAATAGCAGCGTATGAGAAGCACTGGTGCAGTCAACCTACTTATATCTAAATATAGTATTGTGTTCCCTCTAGTTCTCATTGATTTCAAAGGGACACAGTGGCCATTTTTAAGGAGTTTTTGTATCCAATTCTGAAAGGGGGCATATTTTGATACACAGATTAATATTAAGTTTAAATAGAGAAACGTCAAGTTCTCTGCCACATATAAATACTATTCTTTTGGAATATATATACAGTATATATGTGTAGGACCTTAGGCAAGACGTTACTTCTGGCCAGAAGTGCCAAGCACCAGGGGGAGGATGGACGGGGGATGCCTGAGCTCCTACACTGTGAGTATTTAAATGCACTTTTTATTTTATATGTTTGTGCGCTGATAATAATTGTAATTTTACTAACATATGCGATTAGTAATGCAAAGGGCAGCTATCCCTCTGCAATGCACTCAGGGGCCTGATAGGAGGAGGCTCAATAGGGTGGGGTGGGTGACACCATGAGTTCCTACACCGGGTGACACCCACCCTAGTGACACCTCTGCCACATATTCATCACATCTTCCCAATGAACTATGTTGTGCACATGGTATAGTTTGTCAGCTCCAAACACACATACTGTACAGCAGAAGCCATATTACTTTTCTCAAAATCCTGAGCAGGTGAAAAATTGTAAAGAAAAACCTATTTTACGGTAAAAAAAATTCTGGATTTGGTTCAAAATCTTAGGGACACCCCCCCTAAATGATTAATAAGGTGTTTAGAAGTTTTTAGGTACTTGTTTAGTTTCATGGCAGCCGATATATCGGATGCGATATCAGCCGATATATTGGTCGATCCGATGCAATCCGATGCGATTTTTTACCTGTTCATAACCCCACTATCCACTACGCACGGAGTTGATTTTATATAGTGTGAGGAGCGCAGCGAGCCACCGAGCCCAAAGCGTGGCAAGCATAGAGAGCCCCACGAGGGGACGATATATCGGCCAATATCGCATCCGATATATCGGCTGCCGTGAAACTAAAAAAGTACCAGTTTTTATTTATTTTTAATTGGCCAATAATGCCATGTCATATTTGGAGTAAAACATTGCTTAATGATGGAAATTGAGGTAAAATCAGGGCCAGATTAAGGCTAAAGGTTTTGTGCATGGCAGTGGGGTAGTGCTGAAGCTTCACCTACAGTATCTGCCAATGTGACAATGATTTATGGTGCTGAGCATTGGGAGCCAAGGCATACCAACTGTGCTTTACTGGGAGTTGACAAAATCCCATGAGTCTTTACACAAGAGGTCAGAGGCTGAGAGGCTTGTGCTGAGCTCTGCTTGGAGGAGCTCATCATATACTTTTCAGGACTATGGAAGACAGCAGCAGCAGCCTTGTCATGGGAGGGTTTTTAATCATCTACAGCACTGAGCCTGTCAGGGCTCCTACCGAGTAAGGTGCAGAAGGACAAACACAGGCTTTTCATGTGGTATTTATAGATATATATTTATATATATATATATATATATATATATATATATATATATATATATATATATATATGCTTATATTAATCCCCCCCTACAGTTACCCATTGACCAAGTTTATCCTACCTTTACTCTGTGCTTTGACAGTGTAATATTCTCCTGTGCATTTTGCGGCCAGTAATGACAAGTGGGAGGGGGCCTCCTTGTCTAAAGTGACCCGCCCCCCCCCCCCCCCCCCCCTATTTAGCCCACCTCAATATTTTTTTAAGCACTCTGGACTGCTCACTGTACGGAGGATCCGGAGGGAGGGAGGCACTTATTAGTACAGTGATTAGCACAGTGTCTCCATCAGTCTCTCTCACACTGTGACTGACTGAGCGCAGGAGCGCTGGATACACAGCAGCCAATAGACTGTGTGTGTGTGTGTGTAGAGTAGCCAGTGGGCGGGCACCGGCAGAAGTGAGTCTGAGCCATTTCCGGACGCGCAGGGGGACCGTCGGACCCAGCCACTAAGCGGTGATGTAATTTGCATGGCACAGCGGGTGGGCAGTGGCGGGTGACGAGTGGCGCTGCCGCCTACACATGATAATTCATGTCTGCGGCGCTCGTCACTTGCCGCTGCCCACCCGCTGTGCCATGCTGCCTCACTGGCCTAGGCACAAATCCGGCCCTGGGTGTAAGGTATGGTGTACTGTATGTTTGAGTGTGTAAATAGTCAAAAATAGATTACAGAACCTTAATAGTAACAAATCTCCTGGCCCTGAAGAAATACACCCTAGGATACTAAAATAATTGAGTTTTGTCATAGCACTACCATGGGTTCGTCAAAAATAGATCATGTCAGACTAATTTAAGTAGCTTATATGAGGAAGTCAGTAGGGGGATGGAAATCTGTTGATGTAATACTGCTTGATTTCGCTAAAGCTTTTGACACAGTGCATCATAAAACGTTATTAATGAAACTGGGTAATTTAGGGTTAAGGAGAAAAAAATTGGGTACTTGTGTATTATAGCGGCACCCCCGATGTACATCGCGCAATGTTTTTATCGAATCGCATCGCATGCCATGCACCCGATGGTGATCGATTTTTGCCCCCTATGCGATGAAACATTATATAAGCACTCTAAAGGGTGCTTTTAAGCACCCAAATGGGTGCTTACAATATTAAATGCACCCCCCACTCCACCCCCCCACTATAAACGTGAACCCGAAGCGTGGCGAGCGCAGCGAGCCCGCGAGGGGCGTCGGAACGCGTCCTCCGACCTTTTCATACCCCCACTATCCATGTCGGCGTGGAGTTGAGAATAGAAAGTGTGGTGAGCGCAGCGAGCCCCGCGAGGGGACGCGGATACCTGTGAAGCCCGCGAGGGGATGCCGATACCTGTGAAGGTATCCTCGTCCACTCGCCACACTTCAGGCTCGGTGGCTCGGTGGCTCGCTGCACTCGCCACACTTTCTATTCTCAACTCCACGCCGACGTGGATAGTGGGGGTATGAAAAGGTCGGAGGACGCACACCGCCGCCCCTCGAGGCCTCGCTGCGCTCGTCATGCTTCGGGTTCACGTTTATAGTGGGGGGGGGTGGCGTGGGGGTGCATTTCACATTGTAGGCACCCATTAGGGTGCTTATACAATTTTTTATCGCATTGCATCGCATTGTATGGCATTGTATGCCATACACAATGTCATACAATGTTAAAATTGTATGACATTGTACAACATTGCGCGATATCGCGTCGCATCACATACCATCTCATGCCTTATGGTATGCGATGCGATGGGTGCCGCTATAATACACAAGTACCAAAAATTGTAATTGGATTAAAAACTGGTTGCATAATCAGGGACAGATAGTGGTGGTAAATGGCATACATTCCAGCTGGGGTAAGGTCCAAAGTGGAGTCCAGCAAGGTTCAATATTGGGACCCACCTTGTTTAATATATTAATTAATGATATTGGAAGTGACATAGGGCCTTATTCTAGTTCACTCTTAGAGGCAAATTCCTTCTCAAATGGACAAAACCATGTGCACTGAGGTGGGGCAGTTATAACATGTGCAGAGAGAGTTAGATTTGGCTGGGGTTTTTCTGCAAAGTGAGATCTATATTGCAGTGTAAAAATAAAGCAGTCAGTATTTTCCCTGCACAGAAACAAAATAACTCATCCAAATCTAATTCTATCTGCACCTATTACATCTGCCCCCCTGCAGTGCACATGGTTTTGTCCATCTGAGAAGGAATTTGCCTCGAGGAGTGAACTAGAATAAGGCCCTGAGTGAGTAAAATTGCATTATTTCGGATGACACGAAGTTGATTAAGGAAATTAACTCAGCAGAAGATGTGGAAACACTACAAAGTGTTACGGGCGGCAGAAGGACAGGGCGACGCGTCCGTTCAGCCGCCTGTCCTTCCGGGTCTGACATCCGGTTGCTAGGCAACCAGGGACACTGGAGGACGCGGCGGCAGGACGCAACGCCCGCTATCAACCCAGCGTCTCCCAGCAACCTGGGACGCTGTCAGCCGCCGGAGAGACTTCCTGCTCACGGCGGCGCCGTTGCTTAGCAACGGATGATGCCGCCGGGCAGAGTAATAGGGCGGCCTCTATTCGGCCTAATCACAAACGGACCACAGGTGTCCAGAGGGGGCAATTAATGTAGGTGGGGCTGGACTCCCCGTTCTCATTGGTCCCTCAGGGTCATTTAAGGGAGCCAGCCCAGCAGTACCCCGCCGGTGATAGCTTCTGCCTGACTCTATCCACCTGCCGGTGTCCTTCTCTGTGTTCCTTGTGGATCTTCCCCGTGGAACGCTGTTCCCTCGATACCCCTGGTTTCGTGAGTTACCCCAGCAGGGGATTATCCTTAGTTATTGTATTCATTCCTTGCATTGCTATTTATTCGCAGCCGGTCAGACTAGTCTTGTTTATTTTTCAGGCTTTTCCTTCCTGCCGCCGTTCCCACGGGACATTCCTTCCCCTGGTTCTTCTTTACTGTGTTTTTGCTGTTTGGTTATTGTGTTTGCGACAGGTATCGCAAAGTCGTAGCGACCTGCTGGCGCATAGTAGCGTTAGCCAGGGCCTGGCTAGTCGCCATTTTGTTAAACTTTAGTTAGGCTCCTTAGTTAGTTTTTCCTGTTTACTGTACCCTGGGGGGGTCCCCGGCTCCTTGTTCATATGTAACACCTGGCTGTACCGGAGTTAGGGCAGGCTTAACTCGCCCTTCCAAACGTGACGGCTACAGTCGAAGACTCGAACACCTGCAGGAGTCGTTCATCCAGCCTGGGGGTATAACAGAGTCAGAATAGGGTTTTGCCGTGGCTGTCCTGAACAGCAGTCCCGGCTGCGGGGTAACACCCGATACCTAACACAAAGTGACTTAAATAAACTGGAAAGGTAAACGGAAAGGTGGAAAATGCAGTTTAACATTGATAAATGTAAAGTAATTAATTATGGAAACAAAAATGAATTATAGGCTAAATTGAGTCATTATAGGGAATCTGCTGTAGAGAAGGACTTGAGGTCATCATCTATGAAAAATTGGTTAATAGTGTACACTGCTCAAGTGCAGCAGCAAAAGCAAACTGGACACTGGAATGCATTAAAAGGGGTATGGATTCAAGGAATGCCAATGTGATAGTACCTCTTTACAAGACATTGGTGAGACCACACTTGGAATATTGTGTTCAGTTCTGGGCACCGCACATTAAAAAGTACATTAATTAATTGGAACCGGTACAGAGAAGGGTGACTAAGCTAGTAAAAGGTCTGGAATCACTAGAATACAAAGATAAGTATATCAGGCTGAATATGTTTACTGGAGATACGGAGGTTGAGAGGTGATATGATTAGTATGTACATACTGTATACAGGATTGGGAATAATATGGAACTGGGAGATGATTTGTTCACTAACAGGCCTATACTTAGCATGTACTGAGGCTCGAGGAAAAGAAATTCTGTACTGAATTAAGAAGAAGATTCTTCACCATTAGAGCAGTAAAATTCTGGAACTCATTGCCGGTGAGGGTGGTTACAGCAACTACTGTTCATGAATTTAAATCAAAACTGGATACATTTTTGGCCACTAAGGGAATCCTATAGATAGACTCGATGGACTAACGTCTTTTTTCAGCCTTAATTACTTTGTAACTATGTTAGTTACCGGGGTGCTTTGTGACTGTTTTTAGGCTTTTATAAAGTGGCTTAAAATGACCCCAATATATATACTTATACCCACAATTTAGTTTAAGCACTTAAAGGATTCTGCAGAAAAACACTTGCTTTCTATTATTTTTACATGTTAATTTATAAATGCATATAACACCCATTTGACACATTTTAATTACCACAAATCTTATTTTTATTATAAACATTAATATACTTTTATACTGTTTTCCTATTTAGGTATGACTTTCATTGGGGTACAGGCAGATTTCTCCATTTTCACCTACACTTTTCTCTGGTTTTACTTTTAAGATTTATTACACGGATCCTGTTTTCACGCATTTCCAATTGAATCGGTTGAATTTTGGAAGCACCCATACGAAAAGAAAACAAGTTTTGAGATACTTTTACTGAGATAGCATTGAAAAGTTCGATCTTCGTTAATTACCGTGTTTTGTAGCTAACTGAATTTTCCTCCTGAAATGTTTACACTGTGGAAACAAATTGTGTAATAAATAGGGGCGAGCGAGTTGAACATGCGCACAGCATCTATTTCTGCAGCTGGAGGGGCTGGGGGCATATCCAGCAGCTCATGGAGATGATGGGCATGCCCCCAGAGTGGTGAAAACGGTGGTGCGGCCTCACGATAGGGCCACGAGTATAGGCCATGCCCCTTTCCCACTAGGCCACACCCCAAAATTTTCAGCACACCTACGACTCGCGCACTATCCCTCATTGAGGGTCACAGAAGTTGGGAGGTATGCAGTGATACTGTAATTCCAGTCCAATGATGCTGGTGCATAATTCCAGTCCAGTGATACAGCTGCCTTATTCCAGTCCAGTGATACCGGTATATCATTCAAGTCCAGTGATACAGCTGTACAAAATAAATTATAATTACAGTCCAGTGATACATCTGTTATTCCAGGACAGTGATACAGCTGTATAATTACAGTCCAATGATACTGCTGTATAATTCCAGTCCAGTGATACTGCTCTTAAAGTCCAGTACAGTGATACTGCTATATAATTCCAGTCTAGTGATACTGCTGTATAATTCCAGTCCAGTGATACTGCTGTACAATTCCAGTCCAGTAATACTGCTGTACATAGGTGCATAGGTGCCGATTTATGTTTTTGCTGGTGGGTCTCAAGCCAAAAATATAGAGTGGCTTCATGGGAAAGGGGTGTGGCCACAAAATAATACCAATTTATATTACGTACAGTTGTCTCCAATATTCAAATTATGGCAACAGAGTTCCACATACATAAATGCCCCCACAGTGCAGGTACATAAATGCCCCCCACAGTGCAGGTACTCCGCGGACAGAATACACTCTTCATGGCATACTGTTTCTCAGATAGCGGGTCTGGCAATGTGGGTGCTGCAGCCGCGAATTAGCAAGTTAATATGGCGGGCCAGCAGCGGGACTCGGGCCCAGGGGTGCTCATCAATTTCCGTGGGTGCTCGGGCCCTTGAGCACCCACAGAATCGGAACCTATGCTGCTGTATAATTCCAGTCCAGTGATACTGCTCTTAATGTCCAGTACAGTAATACTGCTGTATAATTCCAGGCTGGTGATGTTGCCATTAAAGTCCGGTCCGGTGATACTGCCATTAAAGTCCAGTAAAATTGCTGTATAATTCCAGTCCAGTGATACTGCTGTATTATTCCAGTCCAGTGATACTGCTTTATAATTCCAGTCCAGTGATACTGCTGTACAATTCCGGTCCAGTGATACTGCTGTACAATTCTGGTCCAGTGATACTGCTGTACAATTCCAGTCCAGTGATACTGCTCTTAAAGTCAAGTACAGTGATATTGCTGTATAATTTCAGGCCGGTGATATTTACATTAAAGTCCGGTCCAGTGATACTGCCATTAAAGTCCAGTAATATTGCTGTATAATTCCAGTCCAGTGATACTGCCGTTAAAGTCCAGTCCAGTGATACTGCTGTATAATTCAAGTCCAGTGATACTGCCGTTAAAGTCCAGTCCTCTGATACTACTGTTAAAGTCCAGTGATACTGCTGTATAATTCCATTCCAGTGTTACTGCTGTATAATTCCAGTCCAGTGATACTGCTGTACAATTCCAGTCCAGTAATACTGCTGTATAATTCCAGTCCAGTGATACCGCTGTGTAATTCCAGTCCAGTGATACTGCCATCAAAGTCCAGTCCAGTAATACTGCTGTATAATTCCAGTCCAGTGATACTGCCGTTAAAATCCAGTCCAGTGATACTGCCGTTAAAATTCAGTCCAGTGATCCTGCCATTTGTCCAGTGTTACTGCTGTATAATTCCAGTCCAGTGTACTGCTGTATAATTCCAGTCCAGTGATACTACCATTAAAGTCCAGTCCAGTGACATTGCCATTAAAGCCCAGTCCAGTGATACTGCTGTTAAAGCCCAGTCCAGTGATACTGCTGTATAAATACAGTCCAGTGATACTGTTGTATAATTCCAGTCCTGTGGAAGAAGGGTGCTGCTGTAAGTTTTAAATTGTGTTATTGAAGAAGATTGACGACACACTGGAGAGTTATCAGGGCACTGTGGGAGAGGGGTGCTGGTTTCCTGGGGTACTGTATCAGATATTACAGTTGTTCTCAAACTGTGGTTCCTGACCCCAAAGTGGGTCCGTCCTGTTGCTGACCATCAGGCTAATGACTTTTCTAATCTCAGTCAGTGATTCAAAGAGTCTGAAAAATCTGTTGAATTGTCTGTTATTTTAAACCTCTGACATCAGTTTGTGCTTCCACAATGTTGCCCTGTATGAGCTGTCTGCTGACTACACATGTGATGTGATGACCTTCTGCATTAACTTGCTGGGGTCCTGTCATTATTTTTATTGTCTGGCGGGGTCCCAAAGCAAAATAGATTGAGAACCCCTGAGATATTAAAGGGGTTCCAACTGTAACATCGCATTTTTTTCTTGGAAATATATTTTTTATACTGTTCTCCGGCCGCTACCACTTATCATCTGCCTCCTGCAGCGCGGTTGTCAGTGACAGCACCAGAGGCTCAGGGACACTGCCATCTTCTTCTGGCAGCAGCCAGGCAAGCAGGGCGGAAGTGTCGGGTATGTTGCTAGCAGTGGCGTAACTATAGGGCCGCAGCACCCGCAGTGGCGGGGAGGTGCCAGGGGTCTGCGGGCTCTGTTGTTTCTCCCCCAGCTCCCCACTCCTTGTGGGTGCAGCGGGGAGCTGGCAGGGGGGTCTGTGCGGCACGGGGGTACCACTACCTGCGGTCAGGAAGAGGCTGGACTGACTCTGGAGGTCCCTGAGGCTCTGAGAGTATGACATTGCCTGGGGCCCTGCAGTGAAATGGAAATAACGCGCTACTGCCGTGCGGCGGTGTGGGAAGCTCTTCTGACTTTGAAAACACTGGGCGCATGCTGATTGGCTGAATCTCAGCCAATCAGTGTGCGGCCAGTGTTTTCAAAGTTTGAAGAGCTTCCCGCACCGCCGGGCGGCGAAGATAGCGCGTTATTTCCACTTCACTGCAGGGACCCCGGCAACATCATACTCAGTGCCGCAGGGACCTCCAGGCTCTTCCTGACCACAGGTACCCCCGCGCCGCACGGACCCCCCTGCCAGCACCCCGGGGGGGTTGTCTTCTAACTGGGGGGGGGGCAGCAAAAGTTTTTGTTACACAACGTCCCAAACTTCCGCCTCACACACCACAGCCGGGGACACACACGGGGGTTGTGGCTGACATAACCCGCACTGGAGAAAGGAGGGGATTTCAAATAAATGTGGAAAAAAGGGGGGGTTGACTGCGCTGATATCCAATATTTAACAAGATTAATACTTAGACATTTCGAGCACCACTATATTGGTTTTTTTTTTATTATGATTCTAAACATTATAAACTTCACAACATTATAGGTCAGATATTGGCCATTCAAAAACCTTAAAAATAAGGGGAGGGGGAAGGGGAAAGCGAATTTAAAATGTTGACTGAACTGGTGAATATAGTAAGTCCATACGGTACCGTATTTTTGGAGAAACCGATTGGTTTTTAGAGCTCTGTATGTGCGGATCTGGTGTCCTTATTCTTAGATATCCTCACTTGGTATTGTTGAGACTGGGACATAAGCAGTAGGGCCCCGCTGGCAATTCCTTGTTTGGGGATCCAAATTCCTCTTATGTAGATATGCCAGGAAAGAATCGGGGGTTGCCTCTGGGTGATGGTGCAGCCCAGGATGGTGTCCACAATGAATCAGGGGTTGCCTCTGGGTGATGGTGTGGCCCAGGATAGTGTCCACAGTGGTGTAGATAGTCAGAGGATAGGATAGGAACACGCTGCTGTGTTTTAGGACTTTCTTTGTATTCAGTCAGTCTGATAAACCACCAACGTGTTTCAATCCACTAGGGAGCTCACCCACTCCACGAGGAACTTTCCACGAGGGGATTTAAAATAAAACCTGGCTAGCCCTTCTCATAGTCACCGGTTATAGCGTCCTGTGTGATAACCTTTGGTGTGTGCTTCAGCCAGCGTGTTCCCTGTCCCAGCTTGGTTCCTGATTCAGTGTCCCTGCAGCCTGTCTCTTTTCTGGGCTGTCTCCTTAGCTGATCTGCTGTTCCATCTCTCAGATAAGTTCAGGGGACATTCGCTTTTGCTTTTCATATTTCGTTTGATATCATCTTCTTGCATTGTTGCATTCTGGTATTGTTTTGGTATTTTTTCTGGTCCCATCCTGTGTATTTTTACATTTATTGTCTGTTGCGATTTTGGGTCTCAGGTAACATTTTATGCATTACTGCATTTGTGGGTCAATACACCTTCTGGAAGGTGTGTGCTCTCACACTAGTTTAAACCTTCCATGCGGCACTTTGCCTCCTGCGGCAGCCTTATCTTTCATAAGTTCTTGGGCAACCGGGATGGGGGTGGACCTAATTTACCCCCACAAACGTGTCTGTTAAAGGTGAAGACTTAGTTCGAGGGAGGCAATCAGGGCAGCAGGGTGATCGCAACAGGGTTCCCCGCACACACTTGTCCTAACAATATTACATGATTGTAAGCTTGCAAGCAGGGCCCTTCTACCTCTATCTCAGTCTGTTACTAGTACTACCCAGTTTATTTTATCACTGTTGTTCCAACTGTAATGCACAACTGACTATATAAGAAACTGTAAATAATAAATGGACTGTCTGACATGCCTTCTTGGATACTGTCACTGAAGAAATAAATATAATCCTCCACCATTATTTCAATGGAGACAGCATCATATGCAGTGACAGTAGGCATTTTAGCGGGTGTGTTTTGAAAATGTAGTTTTCTCCGGCAGTTGCCAGAGAAATGATAGGAGATGTTGCCATGTCATGTTCCACTTGAGCTGACCACTTGAACTGAGCATCTCCTGCATGACCCTGTCATTTTGTGGAAGAAAATTAGCCTCCACTATCAAATATATTGTGTCAGAAATACATGCGACTTTTTGGAATTTGTAGTTATTTAGAATAGAATAGAATTGTTTATTCATCTCACAATGGAGAAATTTGCATTGTTACAGCAAGGTTCAAAGTACAGATGAGAGTAAAATAGCATAATAAGAACACACAGGATAAGAAGTCCAAACAATATAAATCTAGAATCTAAGAACATGAAGGTCTAATACAGACCATGACAGTTGTACATTCTAATCGCAGCAGGAAGAAAAGACCTGCAGTATCTCTCCATCGAGGATGATGCAACCTATCACTGAAAGAGCTACACAGCTCCTTCAAAATACTCTGGAGTGGGTATGATGCATTATGCAATAAGGATGTTATCTTTCTAATCATTCTCCTCTCTCCAACTATCTTTACAGAATCCAAAGGCATTCCTTAAACAGAATTGGCCTTCCTTACTAGTCTCACAACATAAATTATCTCTACAATGAATGTGTTTGTGTACTATAATACATGTGGTAAGGGAACATGGATAATAAGCTCCATTTTGTCCTGTCCTCATGTGGGTGGTTAAGTGGACAGTCGGTACAACTGCATTTCTGAGTGAGGACACTAATGACACTTTTTAAAATGTCCCTTGTACAGTCTGGGAATATCTTGTGTAGTGAAGTTGAATGTAGAGTGTGTACACAGTATGTCAATCAACTGTGTAAATCCCACTGCACTAATGGCGGATACTGGATGCCCGCCTAACACCAGCATAGTTGCAATGGCCTCAGTAATCTGCTTTATGACTGGCTGACTGCTGTTATTCTTTATCTCCTTGATCTTTGTAAACTAAATAGTATTCCAAAACAGAATTATTTTCCCACCAGCCAAGTGTAGTTACCATACAGTATTGGTAAGGTCAGGCCTAGACATCACAAACCGTGGACACACTTAGACTCTTCTTGGGGATTTGTGATATCTGAATGCACAGTTAGATCCTGTGCTTTAATAAGCATTATTTTAAAACATTTTAGAGAGGGAGGAGGGCGTCCATCTCCACATAATTAAAATTGTTTTGGATTATTAGATATTATTATATTTAGTTTGTTGGATTTTACATTCCCTCTATGCAGTGCTATTTTTGTACAGGCTCCAGCAGGCATTGAGGCCCTTATTCTAGTTCACTCTTTCTGACAAAATATTTCTTAGATGGACAAAACCATGTGCACTGCAGGTGAGGCAGGTGTAAAACCCCACCCAAATCTAATTATCTCTGCACAAGTAACACCTGCCTCACCTGCAGTGCACATGGTTTTGTCCATCTAAGAAATATTTTGTCTGAAAGAGTGAACTAGAATAAGGGCCTCAGTTCCTGCTGGAGCCTGCACAAAAATAGCCCTGCCTCTATGATATTGTGCATCAGCCTGAGCAGACGATGTTGATGGACTTCAGTGTCATGATTGGTGCCAGTAGCTTCAACACTAGGAGAAGGAATTGTTTCCTGATCTTTTATAATTTGTCCTCCATTCTGTATACTGAAATGTGACAGAAAAATTAAACATAAACACCTTTCCCCCCACACTTAAATGGGCATTATAGAGGAAAAGTCAGATTTACAAAGCTGTGTGCACTTAGGTACTGCAGTAAATCAACTCCTCATTAATGTCTTAATGCTACTTTCTGGCGTTTCAGGTCCAGAAGACATCTTTTTAAGATGACTACATTAAGGGGGTTATTCTGATTCCCACGAAAGGCACAATCACTCTCTAATGGGCAAAGCCATATGCACTGCCGGTGGGGCTGATGTAACAAGTGCAGAGAGAGTTAGATTTGGGTGTTTTATTGTTTCTGTGCAGGGTAAATACTGGCTGTTTTATTTTTACACTGCAATATAGATATCAGTTTGAAGTACACTCCCCACCCAAATACAGCCCTCTCTGCACATGTTACATCTGCCACACCTGCAGTGCATATGGTTTTGTCCATTAGAGAGTGATCGTTTCTTGGAAATGAGTAAGAATTAATGTTATTGATGTTAGTAATAGCATAGGAGCAAATAAAAATAAAATCTGTGATTTTAGCGTTTTTTATGGTTTAAAAAAAAATACAAATCCAAAACAGGAAACACAAAGCAAGAAACACAGAAGGGTGGTGTTGTGTAACAGATTCAAACCCAAAACATAGCGAGAGACCCAAAACAGGAAACACAAAAGTGCCCAGTGCACACCCCTAGTAATAAAATGTAAAGAATAATCAATACTAATTTAGCTAATTTATACTACTATACTAATACAGGTTGAGTATCCCGTATCCGAGTATCCGTTATCCGAATTATTCCGAAAACCAGACATTCCAGAAAGTGAAAAAAATAATTTTTTTTGCTAAAAACTCACTGGGGACATTTGTAACAGAACTACTGGTGACATGATATGTAACTGGCACTATATATGTGCTAGAAAATGATTGCTTGGCATTCAAATTCAATATCTGAGATAGTACACAAATTTTGTTTCATGTTTTGAAACCTTGTTTTTTGAACAAATAAAATATATTTGTGTGTATTTGATGTGGTAATAAAATATATTTGTGTGTATTTTATGTGGTAATAAAATATATTTGTGTGTATATTATGTGTTTATACAGCATACATGCAAGATACTTCAAAATACATAATTAAAATATTCCGAAATACGGAATAATCCGTTATCCAAAATTCTCCTGGTCCCGAGCATTTTGGATATGGGATACTCAACCTGTACTGTTAATATAAATTCCCCCTTTTCCTCCTTTACCTAAAAATGTCATGATTGCCTGTGTCTAGATTTAGTTGGGCAGCTCTGTTGCTCCTGTACTCCTCACTGAAAGAAAAAACTCAACAAGTTCATGAACCATGTTATCTCACCCAATCTTCATATCTGTAGATTTACTTGTTTATTTTAGGACAGCAAGGTCTCCCGATAATTGGAAATTCTATACAGAGGGCTACCTGCCAAGTAAAATTTTATCCTTCAAAGGAGATAAAAGCAGTCTGTTTTTTCACTTCTGTATGTTAAAGTTTATGATTAAACATCCTAGCAACTGATGAGTGACCTTGTTTTTGCATGAAAGTTAGCACTTAACTAAACCTAAAATAATGACTCGGAGACTTAGGTTTGGTAGAAAGTGTTAGCTGTATTTATTAAAGCACTTTAAACTTATTAATTAAATTGTAATTAATTAATTAATGGTGGCCAAGAAAGAACAGCTAATTATATAAGCTCCACCTACAACTACCCTGCCTAATCAACAAATATCCTAACAACAATTGGTATCTGCTCAGCCTTCTACATTGACTGCCCACCCATGTGGGTGGTGTCGCTGTCCCCGACCAGGTGATCCAGCAAAGGCCTATAGTCAACAAAGGTGAGCGCACTGGAAAACAACTATATTCAATGAATCATCGTTTAATGAAGACCTTAAATCAAATAACCTGCCGTTCTTTCCCAGCCTAACAGCCAACACAAAGAAACACCCACCCACCTCCATGTAAAGGGGAGGGCGAGAAACTCAGGAAAAAGAGGAAGACTCCTCCTTTTCCTGCAGCTAATATCCCCAGCTAACTTTGCCACCCCTGCATTCTTATTGGATGCCGAGTCACATGCTTCTCTAAGGTGAACACAGCTTGGGATGTTTAACCCACTACATGCCTACAGTATTTCTGTCATTCCATTATACATACAGTAACTGCTTTATTTCACTCAACAAGGGTTTTTTACATGCCCATAGACATGGGTGTGTTTTTAAAGATCTGAATTCAAGAAACTCATACACAGGGTTTGTTTTGCAAAAATCCAGTGGTCATGTTTTTTTTTAATCCAATTTACTGACTACTAAATGAACATTTGTGAATCATGTACAGACTTATGTTTTAATCTCAAAACCTTGGATCTCCCCACAATTCTGTAATGTTTCCTATTCAGAAACTGCAATGCCGCATTTTTTTTCCCACAGAGTCCTTAAGGCAAATCTGAAAGAGAAACAAATATTTGCATATCATATTCTATATAACAGTTAAACATTTCCCAGCAATCAAGTACTGCTACTTCAAGGTCTTGAATACACCTTCTGACTAAGAGGCAATGCTTCTAAATAATTTCACATGATAATAATAATAATAATAATAATAATAATAATAATAATAAAATGGAACTGACTTTCATAACTGTAATATTGTGTGGGCTATATGTGGGGAAAATCAAACACTATTTAGTCTCATGCAGGTATTCAGACATATTGGATTTGAACAAACTTTTCATGTGCTGTAGCAGATATGGGTCATTGGCAGAGCCGGGCTTAGGCATACCTCCCAACCGTCCCGGATTCGGCGGGACATTCACGATTTACGGCCGATGTCCCGTCGTCCCGGTACTGCTTACCGCAGTCCCGGCTTCCCGAGACGGTTGGGAGATATAAACCACGCCCCCACGCTCTCTAGGACATCACTGTGCCTCCAGCGTATGTGCGCAAGCTGCTGGGCGGTCACAGTGACGTCCTCTTCCTATCCAGCAGCTGCCATCTCTGCGCGTCTGAGTGGAGCATCCGAGCATGAAGTCCTGCAGAGCCAGCGAGCGGTAAGTACGGACAGACGGGCGGGCGGGGGGGGGGGTTGGTTGGTGTGTGTGTGGGGGGGAATTGCCAGTGCCTCCTAAGAAGCGACGAGGCTGAAGTTATATTACGACGAGCGGCGAAAACGGGGGCGTGGCCAGATTTCGCGTCACCCCGTGAGGCCAAGCCCCCTTTTCTCGAGGCCACGCCCCCTTTTCGGGAGCGCCGCGCGAACGTCCCGACCTCCCAACTTCAAAAGTTGGGAGGTATGCTTAGGCATAGGTAAACTAGGCAATTGCCTAGGGCATTTGGAATGCCTAGGGGCATCAGCAGCTTCTGCTGATTAAAATTATATGCAGCATGCCTATATTCTGTGTGTGAGTGAGTCTGTATCTGCATATGAAATAGAGTATTCATGGAAATCACTGTAACATAGCAATCTGTATGCAGGTACAGCCACAGTCACACACAGAATATAGGCATGCCGCATATCATTTTAATCATTGGAAGCTCCGTGTGTGATGGTCATAACAATGCAAATAAGACGAATTTTCAGCAAAAAAGGCACCCAACAATAGCAGAACTGGCCAGGAGCTGCATGGCTTATTGAGGCAAGATGTATGAGGAAACATCTGTATCCAAGCAGAGGCAGAGGTCACAGTGTTAACGGCTGTGTGAGTGCTGTCTGCGGGTGGGTTGGTTGTGCAATAGTGTTCAGCATATGTGTAAGGGGCATTATGTGTGTCATGTATAAACGCATTATTAATGTGCGACATATGTGTAACAGGCATTATGTGTGTCATGTGTATAAGGGCCTTAATAATATGCAACATATGTGTAAGGGGCATTATGTGTGTCATTATGTGTATGAAGGGCATTAATAAAGGTTGGCATAATGTGTAAGGGGCCTTATGGTTATAAGGACATTAATAATGTGTGTCATGTGTAAGGGGCATTACTGTGTGGTATTATCAGGGGTGCCGAGAGAAAGGGGTAGGGGGTACAATTTATCCAGGCCAAAGTCTGATGGAAGGGCCCAGTGGGGGCCCCGGGCCCCCTCCCCTTAAGTGACAGCAGCAGCTGCAGCTCTTCTCCTCTGCCCAGCACACACTGCTTTGTGCTGGGTTGCAGTGTGGCCATGGAGGTGCTTAAAATACAAATTTTTCTCAGGATTTGTTTCTAAGGGTATAATGTGAATAATGTGAGTAGTAATGTATATAAGGTACTACTAAGTACCTTATATACACTAAGGTACACTAAGTGGTACTACTGTGTGATGTAACGTGAATAAGGCACACCATCGCATGATATAATGTGAATAAAGTTGCACTACTGTGTGGCATAATTTGAATTGAGGGTACTATGGTGTGGCCATGCCCCTTCCCAGCAAGAACACACCCTGTTTGGGCTGTGCACCAAATGTGTGTGCTGTTTCTATTTAAAATATTGCGGGTAGGAGCACCAAAATGATGACTGCTATGATGAGGGTTGATGGTGCTGGGAAAGGGGAGCAGGGTCAGAGGCGGAACTAGCGGCGGTGCTAGGGGGCACCAGCCAAAATCTTGCCTAGGGCGTTATTTAGGCTAGGGCCGGCTCTGGTCATTGGGTCAACCAATATTAGGTCGACACATGAAATAAGTCGACAAGGCTAAGGTTGACAGGGTTGGAAATTCAATATGTATTCCCATGGTGTCTGAGAGGGGAGGGGGCCCTAATCTCTCTCACCCTCTCCAGGGTGACCATAGTCTTTATCAGTGGTGTAACTTCATCACAGTTGCCCAGAGGGAAGACCAATTTTGGTGACCCCCCCCCTCCCCAGACCCATGATATATTTAAAGAACATTATGATACAGCAATGTCTATTTGATGGCTAAATGGGCCTACACACTTAGCAATTTGATGAGCAAGATTGCTCAACACACAGCGATGTAGCATTAGGCACTAGAGAGTTGGAAGATTAGGCTGCAGGAGGTGTGGCTTAGACTGTGGGGGAGGGAGGGTTTGGCTGCAGGAGGTGTGGCTTAGACTGTGGGGGAAGGAGGGTTAGGCAGCGGGGGGCAGAGAGGGGGTTGTTAGGGTATCACTTATAATTATTGATGGGTTCTAGAGATGTGTGATAAGTAGAAAGACTCAGCAGACCTGTTTGCAGTATATCGGGCACAGCAGGGGACTTGACTGACTTTCATCTGGATCCTTCTTGGGACAGGGCACCAAATGCTCACAAAGATTGCTGTCCTAGTCTGCCTCCTAATCAAGGACTGAGTGCCCCGTTATTGACAGCGCTGCTCTCATATCTCACTGCACAGAGCACCGTTGAGCTTTGTCCATGGGCTCAGGTACTGGCAAGCACCACCGCTGCTATTATTTACCGCAGCTCCTGCTCCTCTCCCTTGTCACCATCTCTGAGCACCGAGTCCCACCGGCCGCCACTCAGTAGCCAGCGTGGGTGAAAGTCCCGGAACACTGCGCGTTGGCTCTGTGTAAAGCTGGCATAGAGAAAAGTGCGGACTGTGCCACTTAGCCAGAGATAGTGGCAGGATTCAAATTTTGGTGCCTGTGCTCACGGCCTGGCAGCCAATCAGAAGCTAATAAATACTATCTTTTAAAAAGTGCTAGATAAATTATAAGTAAAATCAGTTGCTATGGGCAACTTCTGAAAACTGGAATTTTAGTATATATACCCCACAGAGGGGTCGATTTAGGATCGCTTATAGGGATCTGAATTTAGCCCTAGCCCCAAAGTTACACATCTGCCAAGCCATTCGCTGCGGAGAGGGAGGGTCAGGGGCGGACACAGGGTGGGAACAGCGGACATTCAGGGCATCAGCCGCCTGCCCCGTCTTCATCTTAGCGCTCAGAATGTGTTCTCGTCCATGTTACCACGTTCGGATGGGCGGCGAGCACTACTGAATTACCCCCAGAGTGTGAAGAAGGAAAGTGATTGACCTCTCAAACAACTTGGTAGAGAACTAGCCATTCATCACCAGAGTCTTGGTGGCCCTTCTTCTACCACAGGTGACCAAAAGCATGTTCACTGCATGGGGGCAAATGTAACATATGCAGAAACAACTAGATTTGGGTGGGGTGTGTTCGAACTGAAACCCAGCCTCCTGCACTACCTTCTAAGGTCTCTGTATTGTCTGATCATTATGTAGATATTTCTCACTCAGTGTGCAATTGGGATACAAAATGTTTTTTCCTAGCCAGAATTATCCCTCCTTTTTGGCACCTGAATTGCATCACCTCTGATTGAGCAGCTTACAAATGTGTTGTGTAGTTGAGAGGCATAGATGGGTCAGCATTAGGAGGGATTGCGGACTCCAGAGTGCCATTGGAGAAGCCAGGGGTATCTCCAGGTAAGCTGGCTCTCAGATGTTATACACCATTATCATGTGGCCTTACACTGGGCTATTAAGCCCAGACATATATGTTACTGTTAGGGACACGGGAGATCTCGCCAACCCTAACTCCGTTGTCACCTCTTGGAGTTGGCGGATGCGTGCTAAGCTAACCTTCACCAATAATAGCCGCGTTCGTGGGAGCCCGTTAGTCAGGCTCCCACCCCGATGCCACCTGGTCTTACTAGTGACAATGCAGCCGCCAAGGCCCGAGGTAAACAAGGGGAACGCTAACTAACAACAAGAGGCGAGAACTACCCTGCCCTACGGAGGAGGGTGCCAGTGGATAACACTCAAAGCTGGAACCCCCTAGGCAAACGCTGTTTGGCAGCGGGTGAAACAATACACAGTAGCCAAACCGATAGGTGTAACAATACACAAGGTGCTGACACAATAAGAACTGCTGACGGGTGTAACAATACACAGTATGCTGACACAATAAGAATCTGCTGACGGGTGTAACAATACACAGTATGCTGACACAATAAGAATCTGCTGACGGGTGTAACAATACACAGTATGCTGACACAATAAGAATCTGCTGACGGGTGTAACAATACACAGTATGCTGACACAATAAGAATCTGCTGACGGGTGTAACAATACACAGTATGATGACACAATAAGGAAATAGTAGTACTGAGACCAAGAGTGGGAATTTCCCAACTTATCTGGAAACAGGAGGATCTGCAGGCAGGAGCAGACAAGGATCCTGGAGGCAGCTGGAACCAGGTCACTGGAACGGGAGCCAACGCTGGGTAGGAGCCTGGAACCGGGAACACTCTAGACACCAGGTCAAGAACTATAGCCGGCGTCTGAGTGTCCCGGCCAGGCAGTTTAAATAGCGCGCCAAGCGCTACCCAGACGCTGCGTGCGGCGTAGTATCCACCCCTTCCTCCCTGCGGCCGCCAGGCGTCCCCCGTCGCCTTGGCAACCGCTGCGGCAGGGGAGGAAGGGGTTGCACCCGGGCTGCCTGACGCCCGTCACCGTCCGCCGGAAGCTCCCGGCTGGTGACGCGACGGCGTCGTGGTAACCCAGCAACCGCTGGAACGGAGCTAGTGGAGACTGCCGGGCGAGCGGAAGCGCTGCCCGTGCAGCTCCTAACAGTACCCCCCCCTTGAGGAGGGGTCACCGAACCCTTAGACCCAGGTTTGAACGGGAAGGTCTTAAAGAACTCTGCTTTGAGCCTGGGCGCATGTAAAAATCGCTCAGGTACCCAAGACCTCTCCTCTTCTCCGAACCCCTTCCAATGGACCAAAAATTTAAGTTGACCCCGAACAATCTTGGAATCTAATATCTGCTGTACTATGAATTCTTTATGCCCTTGAACGAGGACTGGTTTACGGTTCAGAGCAGACCCTGATTGGGGAACCATCGAGGCTGGTTTGAGAAGAGAACAATGAAAGACATTATTAATTCGCAGTGCTCTGGGAAGCTGCAACCTAAATGCCACCGGGTTGACCTGAGCCGTGATCAGAAATGGACGATAAACCTGGGTCCTAGTTTTGGGCATCTCTGGCGAAGCTTGATGTGGCGAGTCGACAACCACACTCTTTGCCCCACTCGGAAAAAACATGGTCTTCTATGCTTGTCAAAAAAAATCTTAGAACGTGCAGAAGACTGTCTCAGAGCTAAATGAACCTTTTGCCATGACTTCCTAAGGAGGGACACCGTGGACACAGGCGACCGAGAGGAATCCTTAGGAACAAAGAAGGAGTTGCATTTGGGATGGAACCCGAAATTACACAGAAAAGGCGAGCTCTTGGAAGCCACATGATAGGAATTGTTATAAGCAAACTCGGCCAAAGGTACCAGCTCAGCCCAATTGCTCTGACATTTGGAGACAAAGCAGCGTAAATATTGTTCCAGGGCCTGATTGACCCTTTCGGTCTGTCCGTTGGACTGTGGGTGATACCCGGAAGAAAGACTGACCTGTATTCCTAACCCAGAACAAAAACTTCTCCAGAACCTGGCCACAAACTGAGACCCCCTGTCCGAAACTATATCCAAGGGAAGGCCATGGAGTCTGAAAATATGAGAGATAAAGAGCTGTGCCAATTCTTTGGCAGTGGGAAGCTTACGCAAGGGTATAAAATGTGCCATTTTGCTAAAGCGGTCGACCGTGACCCAAATGGTGGTAAAACGAGTCGATGAAGGAAGGTCGACAATGAAGTCCATAGAAATATGGGACCATGGCCTTTCTGGAATAGACAATGGCAGGAGTGTACCCACTGGTGATGATCTGGAAGACTTATGTCGAGCACAAACAAGACAAGAAGAAATGAAATGAGTAACATCTTGTTTTATGGTGGGCCACCAAACTGCTCTGGACAAGTGCTCAAGGGTCTTGGTAACGCCAGGATGTCCCGTGACCCTACTGGAATGAAAGTCCTTGAGGACCAATTTGCTAAGATGTTTAGGGACAAACAGGCGATTATGTGGAGTTTCCTGAGGGGCTGAAGGCTGAGAAGCCAGAACCCGGGAGGCCAAGTCCTGAGTCAGACCTGCAAAAATGACAGAAGACGGGACAATGGGTGCATCCTCCAGTTCAGCACTCTGACAAGTCTTGAAACTGCGAGATAACGCATCAGCTTTGACATTTTTGGGGCCGGGTCTGAATGTAATGATGAACTGAAACCTGGTAAAGAACAATGCCCACCGAGCTTGTCGTGGGTTAAGCCGTTTAGCCGACTCGATGTAGGCTAAATTTTTGTGGTCAGTGATCACGGTGATGATGTGTTTGGCCCCTTCAAGCCAATGATGCCATTCCTCGAAAGCCCACTTAATGGCCAACAATTCACGATTCCCGACATCATAGTTCCTTTCGGCTGTGGAGAACTTGCGGGAGAAGAAGGCGCAAGGATGAATCTTCTGATCATGAAGGTCTTTCTGGGAAAGGACAGCTCCAGCCCCTACATCCGAGGCGTCAACCTCCACAAGAAAAGGAATTCTGGGGTCCGGGTGATGTAAGACGGGAGGCTTTCTTTAACTTATGAAAGGATTCGATGGCCTGTGGGGACCAAACTTCCGGATTGGCTCCTTTGCGAGTCAATTCTACAATGGGGGCGACAATGTCAGAAAACGAACGGATGAATCTCCGATAATAATTAGAGAATCCTAAAAATCTTTGGATAGCCTTAAGGTTGGTAGGACGAGCCCAGGCCATGATGGCCTGAACCTTACTGGGGTCCATGGAAAAACCCTTGGGAGAGATGACATAACCCAGAAATGAGACTTGAGAGATTTCGAATTCGCACTTTTCGAGTTTGGCGTATAGTTGATTCTCACGCAATTTCTGAAGGATCAAGCGGACGTGTTGCCGATGTTCAGGAAGTGACTTGGAAAAAATCAAAATGTCGTCTAAGTAAACCACAGCAAATACCCCCAGGTAGGGCCGGAGAACCTCATTGATAAAATCCTGAAAGACTGCAGGAGCATTGGCCAAGCCAAACGGCATTACAAGGTACTCGTAGTGGTCTGAATGCGTATTAAAGGCAGTCTTCCACTCATCTCCTTTTCTAATCCTGATGAGGTTATATGCTCCTCTAAGGTCGATCTTGGAAAAAACTACCGCCTCCCGGATTTGGTCGAACAAGACAGAGATGAGTGGTAACGGATAGGAATTTTTTATGGTAATTTTGTTCAAGGCCCAAAAGTCTATACAGGGACGTAAAGATCCATCTTTTTTTTCAACAAAAAAAAACCCTGCGCCTACGGGAGACTTAGAAGGACGAATAAATCCTTTTTCAAGACTCTCATTTATGTATGAATCCATGGCCTGGGATTCAGGTGCGGAGAGGGCATAAAGGCGTCCCTTGGGCAATCTGGCATTGGGGACTAGGTCTATGGCACAATCGAAGGGACGGTGAGGGGGCAACGTATCTGCTTCTTTCTTGGAAAACACATCGGCAAAGTCTCTGTAGGGTAAAGGTATGGGAGACAAAACAGGAAGAACAAGACGAAGAGGAAGGGAGAGACAATGGTCAGAACAGGAGGGGCCCCAACGTGTGATTTCTCCTGTGGTCCAATCAATACTGGGATTGTGCTTCCTAAGCCATGGTAACCCCAAGACGAGTGGTGTGAGAGGACAGTGAAACAAAAAAAAGGAAATCTCTTCCGAATGAAGAGCCCCCACCGAAAGCTGAAGAGAAGGAGTGCATGCGGTAACACTGCCGTTGGAGAGTGACTGACCATCAAGGCCACAAACCGACAAAGAATTGACCAAGGGAATGGGCTTGAGCCCCAACGAATGAAGCAGACTCTTGTCAATAAAATTGCCGGCTGCGCCGCAATCAACAAAGGCAGTGGTATCGACAGTGCAGTTATTACAGGAGACAGAAACCTGAATAATTATCGAGTCTAGGGGAGAAAAACAAGATAGGCCCAAGTGAGTCTCCCCAACCACACTTAGGCCCTGTCTTTTCCCGCCTTCAACGGGCAGACAACCGCACGGTGACCCTGGCCTCCACAATACAGGCAGAGACCCTTCAGCCTCCTGCGATTTTTTTCTGCAGCTGACAAACGCGTAGCCCCAATCTGCATGGGTTCGTCACCAGCAATCTCCGAGGTTTCCCCTAGTGAAGATGAGGGAAATATCCCGGACTCCCTCTCCCTCTGGCGTTCCCGGAACCTCCGATCTACCTTGATGGCTAATTCCATAATTTCATCAAGGGAGGTCGGGGTAGGGTAGTGAACCAATGCATCTTTCAACGTTTCAGAAAGACCAATTCTAAACTGGCTGCGGAGTGCTGGGTCATTCCAACCAGAATCAATGGCCCACCTCCTAAATTGGGTACAATAAGCCTCTGCGTTACACTGACCCTGCCGTAGTGCCCTCAGGTTGGCTTCGGCTGAGGCAGCACGGTCCGGGTCGTCGTAAAGTAACCCCATGGCAGAAAAAAAAGCATTCACAGAGGTAAGGGCCTCAGACCCTTCGGGAAGGCCGAAAGCCCAGGTCTGTGGGTCCCCCTGTAACAAGGAGATAACCATTCCTACCCGCTGGGATTCCAAGCCGGAGGAGGCCGGGCGGAGTTTAAAGTAAAGCTTACAAGATTCCCTAAAGTTAAAAAACTGGGAACGCTCCCCGGAAAACCGGTCCGGGAGACTCAACTTGGGTTCGGGGTTTCTGGATGAGGATAAGACCCCTTGCACCCGTTCCTCTTGTGAGTTCACCCGGAGGGTCAATTTCTGGAGCTCTTGTGTCAGAGCATGCATCTGTCCTGCCAAAGCGTGACTAGCGGCCTGCTGGGCCGGATCCATGACAGCTGACTGAAAGCTGGGTGAAGTATGGGCCGGCTATAATGTTAGGGACACGGGAGATCTCGCCAACCCTAACTCCGTTGTCACCTCTTGGAGTTGGCGGATGCGTGCTAAGCTAACCTTCACCAATAATAGCCGCGTTCGTGGGAGCCCGTTAGTCAGGCTCCCACCCCGATGCCACCTGGTCTTACTAGTGACAACGCAGCCGCCAAGGCCCGAGGTAAACAAGGGGAACGCTAACTAACAACAAGAGGCGAGAACTACCCTGCCCTACGGAGGAGGGTGCCAGTGGATAACACTCAAAGCTGGAACCCCCTAGGCAAACGCTGTTTGGCAGCGGGTGAAACAATACACAGTAGCCAAACCGATAGGTGTAACAATACACAAGGTGCTGACACAATAAGAACTGCTGACGGGTGTAACAATACACAGTATGCTGACACAATAAGAATCTGCTGACGGGTGTAACAATACACAGTATGCTGACACAATAAGAATCTGCTGACGGGTGTAACAATACACAGTATGCTGACACAATAAGAATCCGCTGACGGGTGTAACAATACACAGTATGATGACACAATAAGGAAATAGTAGTACTGAGACCAAGAGTGGGAATTTCCCAACTTATCTGGAAACAGGAGGATCAGGGCCGGTGCTAGGGGGTTCGGCGCCCTCCTGCAAACTATAAATTTGCGCCCACCCAAACTTTACAAAGGGAGGGTGTGGCCACACAATAATGCTCCCACTCCAAATTACACCACGCAGTATCACAATCTTATTCACCTAACACAGCACCAGTGCCGTAACTAGCCATTTTGGTGCCATGTGTGAAAAAAACAGGGACAGTGCGCGCCGAAGGCGCGCGCAAAATTGTAGAAGCGTGGCTTCATGGGGAATTGGCGTGGTCACATAAAAGTACCAATAACACCATAATCCCCATAACACATTATGCTTCACACCTCAAAGCCCATAACATATTATAGTAACCACACCCAGTAATGCACATTATTCGTAATGCCTCACATCAATGGGCAGAACACCATAATGCCCATTACACATTATGCCACACACTGTAATTCCCCTTAAATAATATGCCATGCACTATAATGCCCATATGACATTGACACACATTATGCTACACATAATGCCCCGAGTTCTCCTGCATATGCTCACATGACCAGCTGATAATGAGCCAGGAGGAATCTCTGTGCCTCCGATGCTGCTGCCTGTGATGAAGTGTGACAGGCGCAGCAGCCGGCAGGCACGGAGGACAGCAGACAGGGGCGGATTGGGATAAAAAACCAGCCCGGGAAATTTCTAAGAGAAGCCCTACAAAAGGGGGGTAGTCAATGAAGGGGTGGAGTCTTTTAATGAGAGGAAGGCAGGGGCGCCCACTATCAAAAGCAAGATCCCCCTCCCACCTTGTACCACACACTCCAGGATTAAACTGGGACTGAAAATAGGCACTGCCATTTACTGTACACAGGCACACATGGCGTCAGCATTTGGCTCCTGGCATAGATTCTTCCCTGGGGAGATGTGGGAGGAAGAAAGGGGGAGACGTGAGAGTGAGGGAGGAACAAGGGGAGACATAAGAGGAAGAAAAGAGGAGACTTTAAAGGAACATGGGGAGACGTGAGAGAAGGAATGGGGAGAGACGTGAGAGGAGGAACACAGGGAGAGGTGAGCAGGTGGAGAGGTGAGAGGAGGAGAAACGGGGAGAGGAGGAAAGAAACAGGGGGAGACGTGAGAGGAGGAGAGGAACACGGGGAGATGTGAGAGGAGGGGAGACTTGAGTGGAAGAGGAACAGAGGGAGAGGTGAGAGGAGGAAAGGAACAGGGGGAGAGGTGAGAGGAGGAAAGGAACAGGGGGAGAGGTGAGAGGAGGAAAGGAACAGGGGGAGAGGTGAGAGGAGGAAAGGAACAGGGGGGAAGGTGAGAGGAGGAAAGGAACAGGGGGGAAGGTGAGAGGAGGAAAGGAACAGGGGGGAAGGTGAGAGGAGGAGAGGAACAGGGGGGAAGGTGAGAGGAGGAAAGGAACAGGGGGAGACGTCAGGGGAGGAGGAACAGGGGGAGACATGAAAGGAGGAACTGGGGGAGATGTGAAAGGAGGAGGAATGGGGGAGAAATGAAAGGAGGAGGAACAGGGGGAGAGGTATAAGGAGGAGGAACAGGGGGAGAGGTGAAAGGAGGAACAGGGGGAGAGGTGAAAGGAGGAGGAATGGGGGGACGTGAGAGGTGGAGAGAAATAGGGGAGATGTGAGAGCAGGCGAGGGAATGGGGAAGACGTGACGAGAGGAGTTGAGGGATTGGGGGATACATGAAAAGAGGATAAGGAATGGGGGAGACATGACAAGAGGAGAGGAACAGGGGGAGACATGACAGGTGAGAAACGGGGCATAGGATGGGGGATAGGTAGGATGAGGCACAGGCTGGGGCATAGGGAGGATGAGGCATAGGTAGGATGAGGCATAGGCTGGGGCATAGGGAGGATGGGGCATAGGTAGGATGAGGCACAGGCTGGGGCATAGGGAGGATGAGGCACAGGCTGGGGCATATGTATGATGAGGCATAGGTTGCATGGGACTCATAAAAGCTGTGGCCAAGCGCTGCTGCCCCTTGTTAAGTATATTATGTTTTTTGAAAGGTGAATAGCCAGAAAATATCTATAGCCATTATAGTCGGTGTGTGGCACAGAAATAGTCACTACAGGGGGTATGTATAGTACAGGGGCTATGTACAAGGGGTATGTACAAGGGCTATGTATAGTACAGGGGCTATGTATAGTACAGGGGCTATGTATAGTACAGGGGCTATGTATAGTACAGGGGCTATGTATAGTACAGGGGCTATGTATAGTACAGGGGCTATGTATAGTACAGGGGCTATGTACAAGGGGTATGTATAGTACAGGGGCTATGTACAAGGGGTATGTATAGTACAGGGGCTATGTACAAGGGGTAGGTATAGTACAGGGGCTATGTATAGTACAGGGGCTATGTACAGGGGCTATGTACAGGGGCTATGTATAGTACAGGGGGTATGTATAGTACAGGGGCTATGTACAGGGGCTATGTACAAAGGGTATGTATAGTACAGGGGCTATGTGCAGGGGGTATGTATAGTACAGGGGCTATGTAGTGACTATTAGGAAATGAGCCAGGATCTGGTAATGCATGGGTTACTATTCCTAGACTCTAGTATTAGTAAAATAACACGTAAAGTCACTGCAATGATACCAACTTATTTAGACTGGAGATAAGCAGCTGATATATTGCACTATGAAATGAGAGCTAGAACAATGTGATTTGCAAAACAACAGTTAATGCAGAGTGGGGACTGTGTGACCCTTGCAAGGTCAGTGTGTAAATAAGCCTCCCTCCATCCATCATTATCCCCCTCACTGATGCTCCACACTAGCGACCCTCTTGTCCTGTCCTGAGCACCTGATCCCTCCGTGGCCAGGGGGAAGCTATAATGCTCTGCTCAGATTATTAGTTTCCCTGTAACCCCTTCCCTGCCGGGCAGAGCAGACTGGGTGGTCACCTCCTGAGTAGCAGCAGCATAGCACATACAGTCATACGCGAACACACTTGCTGCTGCTGCCACCACCATCCGTCCTCAGTCACCTGTAAGACTACGATGCATATGTGACATCCACTCACGGACAGAGGGAATGTCTGACCCGGGGATTAACCCCTGACGCTACCACTGAACTTACATTTTCAGCACTATCACTGTACTCCAGTCACTCACAGCCCGGCAGCTGCTTTGAAGTTCCCACTGCTGCTGCTGCTGAGTTCAGTACCCGCCTACTCTCTTACACAAACAGCCTATAGGCAAGCAGCTTACTCCTAAATGCACCCCGTGCTGTGCCTGGCAAGGGCTTGTGGGAGTTGTAGTTTTAGTATTTGCTGCCGGGCTGAAGGAAGGTTGTGCGTGCGCCGTGCGGCCCTGCCAGGAGGGATAGCGGCCGGTTCTGGTGTCCTATGAGCCGGCCTGACAGCAGAGGATGTACAGCAGTGAGGGCGCCTCTCCTGCCCGGCGCCTACCTGCTTTGCATCCTCTGCTGAGTGGGTAGCGCCGGCCCTGAGGAGGATCTGCAGGCAGGAGCAGACAAGGATCCTGGAGGCAGCTGGAACCAGGTCACTGGAACGGGAGCCAACGCTGGGTAGGAGCCTGGAACCGGGAACACTCTAGACACCAGGTCAAGAACTATAGCCGGCGTCTGAGTGTCCCGGCCAGGCAGTTTAAATAGCGCGCCAAGCGCTACCCAGACGCTGCGTGCGGCGTAGTATCCACCCCTTCCTCCCTGCGGCCGCCAGGCGTCCCCCATCGCCTTGGCAACCGCTGCGGCAGGGGAGGAAGGGGTTGCACCCGGGCTGCCTGACGCCCGTCACCGTCCGCCGGAAGCTCCCGGCTGGTGACGCGACGGCGTCGTGGTAACCCAGCAACCGCTGGAACGGAGCTAGTGGAGACTGCCGGGCGAGCGGAAGCGCTGCCCGTGCAGCTCCTAACAGTTACGGTTTATGGGATGGGTTTGGGAGTGTGGTCCCCCCTGTGTTGGCAGGGCAAGTCTGCTCCAGGTTAGCACACCCTAACACTTTATTAACACTTATGTTTTCCCTATCACATTGTATTTCTTTTGTATTATTTTAATCACACCTTCACATCCCTACATAGCACTTATGTGCTTCTTATTAACCCCTACTAATTTTAATTCCCAACTTTCGTGCCGAAGAAACAGGGACACTCGCGCGGCCAAAAGGGGGCGGGACGTATGCAAATGAGGGTGTGGCTTATGCTAATTAGCCGCAACCTCATTTTTATACGAGAATAGACGCTGTGCGCATGCGCACAGCGTCTATTCTATTAGATTGGGAGGTCTCCCAACTGCCACCCCCCGCAGCGGGACAATGCCTGCCGCGGGTGGGACAGCGGGACAGGACCCGAAAATCGTGACTGTCCCGCTGTAATCGTGACAGTTGGGAGGTATGCTGCCGTGGAGTACTCAGCCTGTGCCGGCATGTTGGGGGCCCACACCCCAGACCCATACCCAGTATTAGGGACCCCCAGTGACACAGAGGAAGGAGGGAGGAACTGTATTTAATACTGCAGTGCTTAATGGAATACTGGGAGAAACAGTCACTTGGAGAAGTGCAGAAATCTCTGTAAAAAGTTCATGCAGCAAGGTTATGAACTGTGCCAGCTGGGTGCGACGCAAAATAATGTCCATTTGTAGAGGAAAGAATGAATCTTTTCCACAGGGAGGAATGGAATTGCTTAGTACTTCAGAGAGTTGAAAGGGCTTTAATTTGGGAGACAGGTGTGTCAGGCTCCACAACACTCCATTGTTTGTTCGAGCTGGTCATTCTGTTACGATTAACCCCTGGAGCTCCAAGCAGAAATCCACAAAACAAAATTATTGCAGGTGATACTGGATATTTAATAATAAACAATGAAAACACAGGAAATATTCTGGAAACCCAGCAGGTACAAAACAGGAGCAGGTATCAGAGTTCACCAAGCATCACACTGAATATGGTAATGCAAAGCACCTGTGGGATAGCAAGACAGACTGCAATGCAGACATCGGCTGTAGAGAGAGACCCAGGATGCAGACCAGTCCAGAACATCAGCAGGAGTCCAGGGCATGAGCTGGAATGCAATGCATCAGCTGGAAAGCAAGACAGAGGCTGGAAACACTTCCTCCAACACCAGGAACAGATGAACAATGACCAGCTCTGAGTGCTGGTATCAACAGACTCTGGGGCAGATTTATTAAGCTTGGAGAAGAGATAAACTGGAGATAAAGCAGAGAAAAGGTAAAAGGAGATAAAGCACCAGCCAATCAACTCCCAACTGTCTTTTTCAAACACATCTGATTGGCTGTGCTTTATCTCCTTTTACCTTTTCTCCACTTTATCTCCAGTTTATCTCTTCTCCAAGCTTAATAAATCTGCCCCCAAATAGGCAGCTCACAGGTGTCCAAGGTAAGCTGGTTATATAAATCACCAGGCAACTGATTCCCCAGAGTCTAGAGTCAGAACAACAAGTTCAAAGGTGCCTGATGACCCATAGTGGTGAGACAAGAACATAACACAGCCAGACCTAACAATGAAAACACAGTTGAGCTGTCCTGTGCACTGTCCTGTGCAATATAAAATTGCAATGAAGACACGCTGGAGTAAAACAAAGCCAGATTGTGCAAGGGCCAACTCAAACATTAATTGAAATTTACTAAAGCTAAATGGCTTCGAATACGCCTATTCGTAGTCACTTCTTAACGTATGTGCCCGTAAATTCATATTTTTTGAATTTACTATGGCCATTCGTATTCTAGGCGCATTTGTATTCCTATGCAGTAAAAAAAAATGTATACGCCATCAAAAGAATATGACTAGGATTTACAGAGTTAGTTGAGTGGTAATTCCTAATTTACTAAGCAGCCGTGTGTAATATACAGCCAGTAATTCCTGCAAAAGTACACCAAGAAAATACTCATCCCCCCTTCCCCCCTAAGCATAGGCGAATCTAGAATTATGGTAATGGGTGGTC
This sequence comes from Crinia signifera, assembly GCF_055691185.1. Lineage (NCBI taxonomy): Eukaryota > Metazoa > Chordata > Amphibia > Anura > Myobatrachidae > Crinia > Crinia signifera. Next base: position 143,707,354 of record NC_139218.1, on the reverse strand, counting down.
CCAGATCTAGACATAACAAAAGGGGGACCTTTGCGCGGCGAAGCCGCGCGGCAAAAAGGGGGCGTGGACTCATGGGAAGGAGGCGTGGCATCACAAAAAGGGGTGTGGTATTACACTTTAGACCATACACAGTATTGCCCATTACACATTTTAGCAAGCTCCGTAATACCCATTACACATAAAGCCACACACCGTAATGCCAATTACACATAAGGCCACACACCATAATGTCCATTACACATTGTGCCACACATCATGATGCCCATTACATATTATATAACAAACCGTAATGCCCATTACATATTTGCCACATAAGTGCTGCTTACCTACATGCTCATTGCTAGGGGGTTCTTGCTTGATGGCACCATAGTACCCATTACACATGATGCCACACACCATAGTACCCATTACACATGATGCCACACACCATAGTACCCATTACACATGATGCCCCGCACCATAGTACCCATTACACATGATGCTGCACACATAATGCCGCTTACACATGATGCTGTACACCTTAATGCCCCTTACACATTAAGCCACACATTATGCGTAATGCCCCCACATACCGCCACTTGTAGCGTCCCTTAAGCGATGCCCCCAAAAGTGCCACTTACTGTAAATTTTTATATGAGCCTTCACTGCTGCTGGCTTCTATGGGGAGCAGAGCACGCTCCCACTCCCCTCCTGGTGTCCTGTTGTTGTGAGTGACGTCGGGGGAGCACGCCGGGCGCCGGCACCACATGATTAAAAGGGGGGGCAGGCTGAGGAGAAAGCGGGGAGAAGAATTGGAGCGGAAGCTGCAGGGGTGACAGTCATTGACAGCTGGGCAGAGAGCAGGGGGCTGCCCAGCTGTATTCAGAGCACTGCAGGTCACGGCTGTTTGAAATAATACCCCTTTCACAACAGGAAATGCAGGGATTTACCTGGCTAATGGTCCCAGGATCATGCAGGACATTCCCAGGCTGACACCTTATACACCAGCCTAGTCCCTGCATTTTCTGGTGTGAGGGGGAGAGACAACGACTCCCCTCTCCCTACCCCCATTTAACCAACCAGCTATATCTTTGGAACCAACTGAACCATTTACGAGACCAGTATCATATTGAAGAACTTTTGAGTTGGCTTCGAATGATTTTGGTCCCGTGAAACTGGGCTGTTTGGTTCCAGAGAAATCTGCCCTCAAAGAACATAAACAGTCATGAAATTACATTTAAGAAATGAAAAAAAAAAAAAAAAAAAACGGTTTAACCTCAATATCCCTGGAACCAATTAACCCGTATGGATCCAGCCTGGTATCAGATTGAAGGCCCAGCGATTTGGGTTAGACTGAGATCAACCTCCAGCTTCAGTGATGCCGAAGGGGGAACTGGCAGCCGTTGAACTGGGTGGGGGTCGGAATTAGCGGGTCCCATGTTATCCTACAGGGAAAACGTTCCAGCTTTGCCTGGCAGTATCTCCGGTTCCCAGGGGGCTAGGGACACGGGGCTGGGCTTGTTGGAAAGCCCCATCCCTCAGCTACAAAATGGACTAATGGGTGGTCCTGTGCACCCCCGGACCACCCCCTAGATTCGCCTATGCCCCTAAGGGCTGTCCACAATGCCCCAGCGCATTGGGCACTGGGATGATTCCAGTGTAAAAACTAGAATGATTATCTATTAGGTTCTGCATGTGCTTGAGTGTTAGATTTGGGTGTTATTTCTGTGCAGGGTAAAAACTGGCAGCTTTATTTTTACACTGCAATATACTGTATATATCAGTTTGAAGCACACACCCCACCCAAATCTAACTCTCTCTGCACATGCTACATCAGTTCCAATTGCAGTGCACATGGTTTTTTCCATGAGCAAACCAAATGTGCTTGGAAACCAACCTGAATCACCCCTAAATTACAAAGCATTTACTGTGCTTTTCTACCTATGACCAGAATATCCTTACCAACCCTGCCTCCACACAACTGCATCTCCCTCTTTAGTGTTTGGAGCTAATTGACATTACCCACATGCTGTATATTATGAACTTGATTACCGTTATGCTGACTGCTAACAGATGTTGCTGTGACCCAAGTTACAGGACATATGATGTATACAATAAATTGTCTGAGCTGAGGTTTCACTTCATCTTCCCAAGAAACCTGCCAGACCCAGAGTCAGCAGGAGCACATCTCACGTCACAAGGACCAGCCGCAAAGAGCTGAGGTTACCCAGGACTGTGGTGTGTGCCCACACAGGAAATAATTCCCTTAATATATTGCAACAAGAGACTAGCCTCAACAATCTTTCCATGGAAAAAAAACATTCTCATACCACACCTGGGTATAGCAGAAAAGATTACAAAAGAAAAATATTGACATAACCATAGCAGTGCATCCAAACTTTTTCTTGGAGGGCTTTATTGAAAAAATTACTTTTGCCAAGTTGACTGCATGTAGAGATGACAAAGGTGGTTATTAATGACCTGTGGGAATGTGCATCGTTAATGATATACAGTAGTGCGTACATACAGTATTAACCAATATACACAATAATATCAATAATGGTATCATTATTGTACATATCGTTAAAAAATCACATAATGTGTGCCAAGCTCTAGAAAAAGTAAAACTGTTTAAAAAAAGTACTTTTATACATTTAGCCATTTTTGTCACTGTGTTGAAATTATTAATACAAACAATGTTTGCAATTGTTTTTTTTTTAAAATTCATCTTTATTTATATAAATTTCATTTTCATATATAAAAAAACAGGGGAGTACAGTTTCATCGTTTTGTTAAGCATCTCGTACAGCATTCATTTTTAAGTACTTACATCTTATTTTTGCTTTTGTTTTTTCCCTCCGTTCCTCGGCGCCACACGGATGGCCTCCGCCTATTAGCTACCATCGTGTCTATCCCTCTGTGTAGGCTTCTTCATTATGTTAATGATGTGTGTCTATTCTTTGTGTGATACCGTCGTGCTTCTTACCCCCTCATCCTATGATCTACTATATATCTATTTAGTTTATTAATTCTTATAGTGCTTGTATTATAAATTACCTAATGTCTAGGAGATGTGAATTTTTTATATTTTATATATATTTTGGCTTATTGCTGTGCAAGTTCCCCTTCCTCATTACTTCTATATACAGGCGGGTGTCCCCGTGTAGCGCCGGGTTTCGGACGTACTCAACTCACAATTATTTAGTACCTATTTTAGTCTACCATTTCTGCTGTTCAATCTTCTGTCACTCGTCCTCACCCCCTCCCCCTCCCCCCCCCCAAATCCCTTTATCCCCCCTCCCTTACTAAAGTTGGCTGTGTTTTTCATTTCTTTATCTCTATCCAGCGTCAAATATACAGAGTTTTATACTTAAGTTCTTATTTATTTCACCACTTATTCCAGATCGCATGGAACTTATTTTCAATGCCCCTCTTCACAAAAACATATCTCTCATGGGCAATAGTCTCATCAACCAGTGCCTTCCACATGCCCACTTCCGGGCCGTCCTCTGCCAGCAATTTTCTGGCAATGCATACCTTGGCCAGCGTGCACAAGTTGATGAGAAATTGTCTCTCATTTCTATCCATTTGGTCATTCCCAGTTATTGAAAGGATACAAGCTTTAGGTGTACAGCAATGTACCGGGATACCCTTTGAACCGATTATATTGATGACCTTTACCCAGAATTCCATCACCCTTGGGCATGCCCAAATTAAATGCCAAAATGTTCCCTCGGGGTCCTTGCACTTAGGACAGTTTGTATTAGATCTGCCTCCGAATTTGTACATTCGTTTGGGTGTCATATAGCTCCTGTGTATCAGGTACAGTTGAATCTGTTGGAACCTTATTTGATTAGTGGCCAGCTTTACATTGTTCAGGGCTTTACTCCATCCCTCCTCTGAGATTTGTCCCAGATCTTTTTCCCATTTATTTTTTATGTTAACTAGCCCATCTTTATGTCTGATTTGGGAGAGGGCCTTATAGCAAAATTACATTTCATGTCTTATCGGAATTCTTTTTATTAATTGTTTTGTCCTTGAGTCACATATATCTGGTTTCCCCCCCTCAAACTGTTTCTCCAGACCATGGCGCACTTGGATATATCTAAACAGGAATTTGTTAGGGAGGTGATATTCAGTTTTTAATAGTTGAAATGAACATAGCGCTCCCTCCTTATAGATTTGACCTATTTCTCTAATCCCTCTTTCTCCCCAGACTTTCTCCATTTGCAGTTCTTTTAGTTCTATTAGAGAGTGTGCATTATGTAACGGTGTTTCTGGATCAATCACCTGAGTCCCAAGCATAATGTCCACCTGTCTCCATATTAGTATACCCTGTCTTATTATTGGTGGCCATTTACCTCTCAGGTTGCCACATAGGAGTATATGTAAGGGGGTATGTCCCGGTGACACCAATCCCACCAATTCAGACACCAGATCATACTCCCCTCCCAACTGTATCCAATTTTTTATATGGGATATTTGTGATGATAAATAATATAACCAGAAGTCCGGTAGAGATAGTCCTCCCTCTCCTTTGCATTTAATTAACACCTCCTTTCGGAGTCTAGCTTTTTTACTGCCCCATATTAGTGAAGATATTAAACCATCAATTAGCTGGAAGATTCTTCGAGGGAGATAGAGTGGTGAATGATTAAGTATATATACTAGTTTGGGTTGTATAATAATTTTTACCAGATTAACTCGTCCTTTCAGGGTTAGGGGTAATTTGCCCCATAGTGTTATCCTGGATTTTATATAATCCATTTGGGGTCTCAGGTTAAGTGATTCAAACCTAGCTGTCTCCCTTGAAATCCATATACCCAAGTACTGGAACTTTTCCACCCATTTCAGAGGAGTATAGTTTGTCTGTTCTAGGTCGGCGGTATCACTTAATGGGAGTACGCATGACTTGGCCCAATTAATTTTAAGCCCCGAGTGTCTCCCAAAGGTTTCAACTGGATCCAAGAATTCCGGAATTACTCTCTGGTGATCTCTAATAAACAGTAGTATATCATCGGCGTAATGCGCAATTCGATCTTCTTTTTCTCCTATTTTTAAGCCCTGCATCGCCCTACTATCCCGGATTAAGCAAGCTAGTGGTTCTATAGCTATTGCAAATAACCCCGGTGACAACGGGCACCCCTGTCTTGTACCCCTTTCTATATCAAACCTTGGTGTTATAAAGCCGTTGACGGAGACCCTTGCCACCGGGGCCATGTACAGCATCTTAATCCATTTAATAAAAACTGGTCCTATCCCCACCCATTCTAAGGCTTCCCACAAGAACCCCCATTCTATAGAATCAAACGCCTTAGCTGCGTCGAGGGAGATAACCACCGAATCCTCCTTATTTTCTTGTGGGGTCTGAAGGTGGCAGTATAATCGTCTTAGATTAGTTGTAGTCGACCTTCCTGGCATAAAGCCAGTCTGGTCTGGGTGGATTATTTCACTTATAACTGAGTTAAGCCTTTTTGCTAATATTTTGGCTAAGATCTTGCTATCATTTGTTAGAAGTGAAATGGGCCGATAGGATTCCACTAAGCTTGGGTCCTTGTCCTTCTTTGGGAGCACTACAATTAATGCCTCGGACATGGATGCTGATATTACCTGACCATTGTATAAACCAGAGAATAATTCCATGAATTTTTGGGAGAAAAACTCCTTATGTCTTTTATACAATTCCTGAGGGATCCTATCCAGTCCTGGGGCTTTACCTCCAGGAATGTCCGTTATCGCTGATTCAATCTCTTGTTGTGTTATTGGGCCGTCCAGCATATTTCTGGATTCATCAGATAGTATAGGGTGTGAAATTCCTCCCAAGTATCCATGCGTTTCCTCGGGGGTATGAATCTTTTGTGATGTATATAATTCCTTAAAAAATTGTCTGAATCTTCCAGCTATTTCAGGTGTTTGCCTGATAATATCCCCTCCCTTCTCCCTTATTTCTGTTACGAAATTCCTGGATTGATCTGCTTTTACTAATCCGGCTAAAAAACTCCCTGATCTATCTCCTTCCGCATATCTATTGTGACCCGCAAATATTTCTCTGTGCATCGCCTTATCTTTTAGGCATTTACGCCAGTCCTCCTGGGCTTTTACCCATGCCTCCCTGTCAGATTGTGTTTTTCCCCTTAGGTACTGTTGCTCTAACATGTCACACTTTAATTCCATTTGCTGTTCCTTTTTTTTATGGTTTGTTTTTAGCCATGCTATTTCTTTTATTAGTTGGCCTCTAAGGTTGGCCTTAAATGTGTCCCATGTGACTTCTACCGGAGCTGACCCTTGATTAATATCAAAGAATTCCTGCCATTGGGGTTCTAGTGTCTCCCCCACTTTAAAGTATGTTAGCCAATGTGAGTTTAGCTTCCAGGAGGGGAACCCTCTTTCCTCTCCTAGGTTTACTCTAATTTCCAAGGGGGAGTGATCCGATATGCCTCGTCAGGTATTTTATATTCTGGATTCGGGGCATCCAGTCCCTTGTGACAAGAGCCATATCTATTCTTGAAAATGAGGCATGGGAGCTGGAGAAACAGGAGAATTTTTGTTCAGTCGGGTACCTTGTTCTCCAGGCATCCAATAGCCCCATTTCCCTGACCATATCTGAGAAACCATTTCCCTGGGTGCTTCGAGTAGGGTTTAATATGCTTTTTCTGTCCATTACTGGGTCCATTGTATTATTGAAGTCCCCCATTATCACGGCCGGGGTATCAGGGGATAAGGCCATGAATTCGGCTGCCTTTTTCATTACCTCATAATTGAAAGGAGGTGGTATATATACCGACATTATTAAGCATTCTAGAAGCCCTAGTTTACATTTAATAAAAACAAATCTCCCCCCTGGGTCGATCTGGGATGTTATAGGAGTAAATGGTATGCCCTTCCGTATCAATACTGATACACCTCTGGAGGCATTTGAGAAGGGCGAATGGAAAACCCATCCTACCCATGTCTTTTTTAAAGAAAGTAGTTTGTTCCCCACCAGATGCGTTTCTTGTAGGCATATAGGGGGGAATTTACCAATATGAAAAACCTAGTTTTTCGTATTGGTATTTCCCCTACGGTTACATACGACTGTTTAAGTCGTATGCAAAGTCGTGTTCCGGAGGGGAAATTACAAAGCAGTCAGATACGACTGCTTTGTAACCCTCCGATGGTGTAACAATTCGTATTAGCTGGCCATATATACGGCTGCTAATACGAATTATTTGTAGCAGTCTGCACGGATCAGTCAGATCCGTGCAGGCTGCAAGGTGTAAAAAAAAATAGAAAAATAAATAAAAAAAAAAAACGGCGTGGGGTCCCCCCCACAGCCGTAACCAGCACCAGGCTGAAGGAGCCGGGGCCGGTAATTAAAAATCAGGGAACCCGACAAATAGGGGTTCCCTGATTTTTAACAACCAGCCCCAGGCTCCAGGTCCGGGGCTGGTTCCCAAAATACGGGGGACAAAATGACTAGGGGTCCCCCGTATTTCAAGAACCAGTCCCAGGCACAACCAGCCAGCAGGGTAATGTCACAGCCGGGGGACACTTATTATATAAGGTCCCGGGGCCAAAACATTAACCCTACCGACCAGTCAGCCTGGCCAGGGGCCCTGGGGGAGTGGGGACCCCCCCAATGAAGGGGTCCCCCCCCTCCAGGACTTACCTGACCAGGCTGAAGCCTGGTACTGTCCCCGATGCCCCTGGGCGGTGGGCATCGGGCTGATTATGGTGTAAAAAATAGATTAAACTATTGTTTTTTACTGTGGCACTACAAGTGCCAGCAAGCCTCCCCAGCAAGCTGGGACTTGGAGAACCACAAGTCCCAGCCTGCTGGGCATTAAAGGGCCCACTGGCACTTGTAGTTCCACAGTTAAAAAAATAGTGCACAAAACACACTGACACACTTTTAAAATAAAACTTTAATACATACAAAGCCCACACATACTAATACTTACCTATCTTCTTTCCATAGGTTGCCCTGGTCCTGTGTCGCCGTCTTCTGGTCCTGTGTCGTCTTCTGCCTCCATGTCGACCGTCGCTGTCGCCGTCCGGATCCGACGAAATCCATTTGGGAAGCTGTGGAAGGAAACCATACTCACCTGTCCCAGCGCGACGTAGTCCAGGTAAGTGTCTTGGCAAAAAAACAAACCGACACCCGAATCCAGCCGGACAGCAGAGAGCCGCACGGTGTTTGTTTACATCGTGCGGCTCCGCCTCCCGAATGCCGCTATTGGCCGCCTTACGGCCTAGCGGCTCCTGATTGGCCGGTAGGCCGCAAGGCGGCCAATAGCGGCATTCGGGAGGCTGAGCCGCACGATGTACAGTACACAGAGTACCGTGCGTCTCCCTGTCCGGTCTGGTTTCGGGGTGTCGGTTTGTTTTTTTGCCAAGACACTTACCTGGACTACGTCGCGCTGGGACAGGTGAGTATGGTTTCCTTCCACAGCTTCCCAAATGGATTTCGTCGGATCCGGACGGCGACAGCGACGGTCGACATGGAGGCAGAAGACGACACAGGACCAGAAGACGACGACACAGGACCAGGGCGACCTATGGAAAGAAGATAGGTAAGTATTAGTATGTGTGGGCTTTGTATGTATTAAAGTTTTATTTTAAAAGTTTGTCAGTGTGTTTTGTGCACTATTTTTTTAACTGTGGAACTACAAGTGCCAGCGGGCCCTTTAATGCCCAGCAGGCTGGGACTTGTGGTTCTCCAAGTCCCAGCTTGCTGGGGAGGCTTGCTGGCACTTGTAGTGCCACAGTAAAAAACAATAGTTTAATCTATTTTTTACACCATAATCAGCCCGATGCCCACCGCCCAGGGACATCGGGGACAGTACCAGGCTTCAGCCTGGTCAGGTAAGTCCTGGAGGGGGGGGACCCCTTCATTGGGGGGGTCCCCACTCCCCCAGGGCCCCTGGCCAGGCTGACTGGTCGGTAGGGTTAATGTTTTGGCCGCGGGACCTTATATAATAAGTGTCCCCCGGCTGTGACATTACCCTGCTGGCTGGTTGTGCCTGGGACTGGTTCTTGAAATACGGGGGACCCCTAGTCATTTTGTCCCCCGTATTTTGGGAACCAGCCCCGGACCTGGAGCCTGGGGCTGGTTGTTAAAAATCGGGGAACCCCTATTTGTCGGGTTCCCTGATTTTTAATTACCGGCCCCGGCTCCTTCAGCCTGGTGCTGGTTACGGCTGTGGGGGGGACCCCACGCCGTTTTTTTTTTTATATTTATTTTTTTTTCTATTTTTTACACTGCAGCCTGCACGGATCTGACTGATCCGTGCAGGCTAAAACGCAAATAGAACAGGAAAATGGTGTTATATTTTCCTGTCGTATTTGCGTGGGTGTTTCACACCACTTAGCAGCCGTATTATCAGTACGGCTGCTTAGTACATCAGGAATCACCATTCTTTTGAATGGTGATTTCTGTCGTATCCTATCGATGGTGTAGGACATTCGTATTTGTAACTACAAATACGAATGTTCCATCTTTAGGAATACGAATTGTTGTATTTTTGGGATTGTAAATCCCGAAAATACAAATTCGTAAAAAAAAGGTGTATTTCTCCCTACGAATACACCTTTTTTCTATGAATCCATTTTGGTAAATGTCCCCCATAATGTCTGCAGTGTATTGTCGAATTTGTCGCATAATCAATGATCTTTTAATTTTGTCGTTTAGTCCCCTCACGTTCCAAGTGAGAAAACTGTACTTAATTGCCACCATGGATCAGATTTTATATTTCCATATAATAGAACATATGACATAAGTTATCAATGCACTGGATATACACTTTGCCAACTTAATTCCTACCCATCCCTTTCCCGCACCCCCCCCCCGCCCCCTCACCCTGCATGCCCTCCCTCTCTTTTATCCATGACATGCCTCAATCCCAACCCTCCCCTAAATATCCTAATCCCTTTCTTATCTAAAAGAAGCATCATTATTGGGGCAATTAATATAATGACTACGAGCTGGGGGCTCTCTCCTGCTCCCAATGCCGTCATACATTCCAATACCCCCCTTTGAAGTGCAACATATATTTCCCTATGAACCTGAGGAGTCGGGTCGATCTCCATTCCCTCTAAATCAACATCAGTGGAGGGAAGGTGAGAAGAAGAGGAAAGAGAGAAAAAAAAAAAAGGGGGAAATAGAGGAGAGGAGAGTGACAATTCATTTTATATGACATTCCTGTTAAGTATATTCTAATTTATCCAATAATCATATTTCATCTGGGTCATTCAAATATCTATAAATATGACATTCCTGTTACGTATGTTCTAATTTATCCAGTAATCATATTTCATCTAAGTCATTCAAATATCTATAATGTTACCAATTCTCTCCTCTTAACCCCTCCAAGGGGAGAGAAAAAGAAAGAAGAAAAAAATAAATAAAAAGGGGGGGAAATTGAGGAGAGGAGAGTGACAGTTCATTTTATATGACATTCCTATTAAGTATGTTCTAATTTATCAATAATCATATTTCATCTGGGTCATTCAAATCTCTATAAATATGACATTCCTGTTACGTATGTTCTAATTTATCCAGTAATCATATTTCATCTGAGTCATTCAAATATCTGTAATGTTATCAGTTCTCTCCTCTTAACCCCTCCAAGGGGAGAGGGGAAAAAAAAAAAAAAGGAGGAAAATTAGATGCCCTTATATTCCTTATGCAGAGGGCTTGCATATCGTGGCCGATGGCCTGTTGATTTTGCTGATCCGATCAAGTCCCTTTTTTTTTCCCCTGAAGCTGCAGATTAGTTAGTGTTCATTGAACGTTTGCCTGGAAATTTAGAGTCCAACCAGGCCGCAGCTTCTTTTGGGGTTAGGAAAAATTTAGTGTTGCCTTCATGTACCACACGAAGTTTGGCCGGGAACAAAACTGAATATTGGAGCTCCAGCTCTCTTAGACGTTTCTTAATTTCAAAATATTGGGCCCTTTCCCGTTGCACTCCCACTGCATAATCTGGGAACACTGCCACCTTCACATTGTCCCATAGCAGTGGGCCTTTGGCTCTGTTTAATTTCAGGATTGTGTCCCGATCTGAGAAATGCAAAATTCTGGCAATAAATGTACGGGCCGGTGCTCCCGGGGGGGGGGGTGTTCTCATAGGGACCCGGTGTGCTCTCTACCGAGAAATATTTAGAAAAGGCCTCTTGCCCATACATTTTTATTAACCAGTTTTCCAGAAACAGCTCTGGGTTTGAGCCCTCTGTTTTCTCGGGTAAACCAACAAATCTTAATCTCCTAAACCTCCCCTCCATATCAGTCATCTTTATATTAATTAATTTTATTTGACTGGCCATGTCCTCAATTTGTGCCACCAATGGGGTGACTGTATCCTCCAAGGATGAGGTACGGTTTTCTACCTCCTTGACCCGTTCCTTAACTTTTTGGACTGACTGCCTGATCACATCCAGATCTCCTTGCACCTTATCTATTTTATTAGTCAATCGACCCTCACTTGCTGATAAGGCATCAAGTACTTTCTGTATAGCAGAGGCGCTTAACTCCATATCAGGAGGGGTAGCGGGGGGAGAAGTCTCTTCTCTGGTAGGGGGGGTTGGAGTAGTGGGTTGCCTTGAGTATTTTGCAAGCCGGTTAGCTGCAGCTGCAGCAGCTGCGTTTTGAGTTTTCCCCATATATACAAAGGGGAGATTGTATTATGCTGAGGGGAAGAGAGTGAAAGAGCTCAATTTATACAGTCTCTATTTTTTGTATAAGTGCAATTATCCCTGTATCCAATCTGTGAGGTGGCTATAAGCAATGAAATAGGATCAGTATTACTCACTTTTTGCAGGCCTCACAGTTTAGCAGATACAAACAGCACTGCTCTTAGTACCTCTCAAGTACCTCTTGCCCTCCAGTGAACAGGTCTTGCTTCGCTCTCACTCTCTTTTATCCCCCTTTTCAGGGCACCTCAGCCCTTCTCTCCTCTGTGATCTTTCAATCTCCAGCCTCCTGCTGCTATCTCCTCGTTGTGCGGGTGCTCCCGGCTCTCGACCCCCGGGCTCTCAGACCCTCTCCGGCAGCTCTCCGGCTCACTCCCCCGGCTCTCCGGCTCGTTCTCCACCTCTTGGTTCGCCTCTTTTGGGGCGCTGCGTCCGGCTCTCACCCGGCTCGTAGCGTCGCAGTCCCCTGTCTCCGGATCAGGCGTTGGCCGCGCGCGCTTCTCCTGTCTCCCGGCGTCCCTCTCTCAGTCACGTGGGAGGTATGTCACAGGGTCTGCGCCGCTGGGTTCTGGATCTGCGTACTCGGGCAATCACTGGGACCGAACTCCTCCTTATGCCTGCATGCAGTCACACTTCTCTGGGGAAGATACTCAGGATTTTTACCATGTGTTGGAGCAGGAGAGTAGCCACGCCCAATGTTTGCAATTGTTAGTGGGCTGAACCATAGCAGGTGAAGGGCCACTGACTGTAGTTACTTTGAACATCCCAGAGATACAGGCCCTTATTCAGATCTGATCGCAGTACAAATTGCTTCTTACTGCAGGTGGGGCAGATGTAATAAATGCAGAGAGAGTTACATTTGGGTGGGGTGTGTTGAAACTGAAATCTAAATTGCAGTGTAAAAATAAAGCAGCCAGTATTTACCCAGCAAAGAAACAAAATAACTCACACAAATCAAACTCTCTCTACACATGTTGCATCTGCCCCACCTGCAGTGCACATGGATTTGCCCATTTGTCCTGCGATCAGATCTGAATAAGGGCCACATTGTATAAGAATGGCAAATATAAATAATTCATTACATTTTCTCCTTTAAGATACACTAATTTGTCATTTGACTAAAGGTGCCCATACACTAGTAAGATTTATCTTCAGATCTGGCTGGTTGGAACCAAAACATGGTTATGGATGAGTGACAGTTTGTCAGTTTTCCAGCATTTCCAAGCAAATGGTCAACTGTCATTTGCTCTCATCCATAACCATGTTTTTGTTCCAACCAGACAGATCTGCAGATAAATCTTTGTGTGTATGGCCACCTTTACTTTATGCAACATTTTTGTTTTTAGAATTGTAAAACTAGTTTTACAGCAACTTCATTTACAGACCACTTGTAACTTTATACCTTGTGCATATAAATGGCAGGAGACATGGTGCCAAATGTAATAGGGTGTGAGAATCAGACAGTGAGAGATTTTGGGAGAGTTTTCCCATTTTTTTATAGTGATCAGGTCTGATTAACCCTCTATGTGTGGTGTGCCAAAAAAAAGTTTAACAAAAACCCTAAATAAGGTAACATGAACCCATGCTTTTCAGAATTTTTTAATTATTATGCAGTGCGGACTTGTGTTTCCCTGACTGACAGCACAGGGGGTGGGCAGTGAGCAGGGCCCAAGCTCGGGGCTGTAAAAGTCCATTCAGAAAAAGCTGGAGAAGCGGCACCTATAGCAGTACCTCGGTGACAGGGACGTGCTTTCTGCCTATATGAAAGCACTCCCCTGTCACTGAGGCAGATGTGATTGGGCACAGTGGCACCACTAGAGTGACAGGGACATGCTTTCATATAGGCAGAAAGCACGTCCTTGACTGTCACTAATGCACTGCTATAGGTGCCACTTATAGGCAATGTTGTTTTTAGAGGTGGACGAGCAGGCGCACCTGCATGGCTTGTCCGCTGACTCCAATTGCCGTCAGGAAAGAGGGGAGGGGGGCACCGGCACTGGAGCGGGAGCTGTCCGGGGTCTCTCCTGCCTTCCGTTCGGGGCTCTTATCCTGATTCTGTGCCTGTTCCAGGAGCTCTGGTCAATCCTGCCAATCTGTGCTGTTGGAATGGTGGTCCTAGTCCTTCCTGTGTGGGGGATCCAGCATGGGCCAAGCCTGGGGGCTGCCGCTGCTCACACCGGCCTGCTGACCACTCCAGCCCATCCCCTGTATCCTGGTGACTCACAGCAGCCACACATACAAATACATAATGCCAGCCACTGCGGAGTTATCTGTAGCAGTGGCCTTTTCATGGAAGCTCTGCTCAGGCCCCCAGCACTAACAGTAACACCTTGTCCTGCTCCCTGGGTCAGTGCAGCTGCATTACCAAGTAGAGGAGCCCAATGTGTGCAGCTGCTTCTTACCTGAAGATACTATGGCCTTGGCTGGGGTGACAGGAGGGCTGGTGGTGGTGGATCTAGGTAAAGAAAACAAAGAAAGGATGTCCTGTGTCGGTGCACCAAGATAAGAATAGAAATAAAATCTAACTTTTATTAATGCATTTAAGAACTGCGAGATAAAAAACATACAATTACAGACAAGGGTGGGATGTGACACTCTTTAAAACTAAGGTGGCAGGCTGATGTTTGCAGTGGAATATAATATATGTACTGTTTTCACTTGGAACCATGTGCTAGTGGTCCGTACAGGGGATAACCTGTGCGGGCCAAATACTGGTATTAGTAACACGAGCGGGTTAGTCGACCTCTTTATTGGGTGCTCTGTAACCAGAATGTCGCTAATGGAAATTAGTTAAGAAGCGAAATGTTAGGACGTGGTGGCACAGCTGATAGAGGTTGGTATTCACTATGAATATTAGGCCAGTGTTGGCCAGTGAGATACCTTCCGTGACCACCGTCCTTGATGCTAAACGCCCCCTGTGAGCACACTCTGTCAGATCGCAACTATTGCTCCCATTGGCTGCAACGCTTGCCTAGTACGGGAGTCTATGTGCCGTTCTGGAGTGCCCCAGGATTGTTTCACTGTGCCAGTCCAGTGGAGTCGCCTCCAAAAGGACCTAGCTGGTGGCAGTGAAAGCCCTTAAAAGGGCTAAGGCGATAGCGCACAGGTTCAACAATAAATACATTAGTATGAAAATAAACAAACAACTACAATCATCTGCCCGCGCACCGCTAGCCGGCACGCGCTTCATAGATTTCAGCTTCCTCAGGGCCAACACTTTGTTTTCTTTACCTGTTTAACTTATGTCCGAGGTAGCACACCCCCACATGCAGTACTTTATTGTCTAGAACATTGTAATTCAGGGGGTCCTTTCTGTATATTATTGTGTCTTGTGCGACCCACGAAACCCCTTCTATTCCTGGTGGTGGATCTAGCACAGCAGTCATTATGTGGAGCCAGGCCCTGACCAAGGAAATCGCTAAGATGGAGGAGCAGAGTTTACCCAGCCAGGAAGGAAAAGGTAAGTGACCAGTGTGCCCTGACCAGTTTTCCAAACATATTCTGCCTCCATATTCTGCCTCCATAATAGTGCAGCACTGTTTTAAGCAGTTTCACCTGCCTGCACACACTCACAGTTTGCCGGTTCCTGCTGTCCGCTCCCAATGGCAAGGCTGCAGGGTTATCTTCCTATAAAATGTGTATGGCAAGTTGGCAACTAATCTGACTTGGAAAGTGGTGCTTGTTTGCTCATTTTGAAGGTGATCCCAGGATTTTCCCCTTTTCACCTGGACTGATAATTAAACTTGTATAGTTGTAATGTCTCATAGAGCAACACAAGTATCAGAACAGTCCTGTAGAACTATACAGTGATACATGTGTAGCATTTATTAACAAATTACAATACTTTGCACAACTACTTCAGAGGTTAAGTCTGTCATTAGTATGAAGATTTGAAAAAAATCTGTATACCATTGATAATATTTTTATTATTAGGTTTGGGCAATGCTAGTTTGTATTTTTCATGCCTTTTTTGGTATTTTTATTAGGGATGTGCACCGGCCACTTTTCATGCTTTGGGTTTTGGGTTCTGATTACCTTCAGGTTTTGGGTTCTAATGGGTTTTGCCAAAACACCCCCTAAACGTTTTGTGTTTGGATTTTTTGGGGTTTTGGGTTCTGATTTTTTCACAGAATTTTTTTTTTCTCCTACGCTATTATTAACCTCGATAACATTCATTTCCACTCATTTCCAGTCTATTCTGAACACCTCACAATATTGTTTTAAGGCCAAAAGTTTGCACCGAAGTAGCTAGATAACTATGATCAGCAACACAAGTGGGCAGCACAAACACTAGACTGATACGGCACACAGCATCACCCCTGGACTAATACAGCACACTTAATAGCACTCCTGGACTGATACAGCACACTTAATAGCACCCCTAGACTGATATGGCACACTTAGCATCACCCCTGGACTAATACCGCACACTTGGCAGCACCCCATGAATTATACGGCAGACTTGGCTCACCCCTGGAATTATACGACACACTTAGCATCACCCCTGGACTGTGACGCACACTTAGCAGCACCCCATGAATTATACAGAAGACTTGGCAGCAACTTATGAATTATATGACACACTTGGCTCACCCCAGGAATTATGCGTCACACATGCGGGCACCCCTGACCTGATACAGCATACATGGAATTATACGGCACAGATGGTGGCACCCCTGGACTGATACGGCACACATGGCGGCAGACATGGAATTATACGGCAGACAGGGCAACATTCCTGCAGTAAAAAAAAAAGAAAAGCTTTTATTCTTTTAATTTAAAAAAAGAGCAGCACACCTGGAATTATACGGCAGACTTAGCAACACCCCTTGCGGGCACCCCTGGACTGATATGCGGGCACCCCTGGACTGATACGGGACACATATGCGGGCACCCCTGGACTGATACGGGACACTGGACAGCACAGCTGGACTGATATGGCACACTTAACACCCCTTGCAGGTTAAAAATGGGGGCAGCTCCCCTGGACTGTGACGGGACACTGGGCACCCCATGACTTATACGGTACACATGCGGGCACCCCATGAATTATACAGAAGACTTGGCAGCAACCCATGAATTATATGACACACTTGGCTCACCCCAGGAATTATGCATCACACATGCGGGCACCCCTGACCTGATACAGCACACATGGAATTATACGGCACACATGTGGGCACCCTTGGAATTAAACAGCACACATGTGGTCACCCCTGGACTGATAATAATAACACCCTTAGTAATGACCCCTTAGCAGTGGTACCTTCAGTAGTTTCCCCTTAGTATAGTTACAATCACAGTACTGTAGTTCCCCCCCTTAATAGATGTACCCTGCCGCTCAGCAGTCCCCCCTTAGTGTATGTGCCCTTTCATTAGTTCCCTCTTTTTTGCCCCCCCCCCCCCACTACTGATGCCCATTACTAATATGCTCCCACAGTGCCACACATATATGCTCTATTAAAGTACATTTATTTATATATATGCAAAGACTATCTAATTTATTCATGTCGCACGCAACCAATAATTGAATGTCCAGATTTATAACCAATGAATATTATTTATGAATGTAAATTGATGAAACTGTATCATGGATTACAAAATATAACAATACAGGTATTATACATAATAACGATTATTATTATGCTCCAGCATCCTTAAATAAAGCTAACCTCAGTGTTATATACTGTGTATGCGAATACAGCTCGGGAGGGGGCGTGGCTATGAAGCAGCCATTTTGTGATACCAAGTCTTTGTGTCCGCCATTTTAGATACCGCCGCATGGCATTCAGCCATCTTATAATAACTGTCGGCCATCTTAGATTCCACTACATGGCCCACAAAGGAACTTTAACTAAAGACTAATAACTTCCGCCTGGCAATCACACATAAACTGACTGTACTTTCCTATATCTTTCCACAACATTTATTCCAAATTACCTCTAACCTGCATCATGCAATACTCACAACCCTATTATATAACTTGCACATTCATCAAACACACTTTACCTGCAGCATACACAAAAGAATATCATTTAATCTGTCTATGCACTTCCGCACAGAACACCCAAATAGTACCACACAATCCAAGGACCAATCACATCACAATCACATCACAAGCTATTACACACACACCATCCGAGCATCACGCTATCCACATTTGTTATATACTATGTAGGCTCCATCAGATAGTCTATCCAGACACTCTCACTGGACACCACACAAAGCACTCGCACTCTGTTCTTGCATAGCCTTACACATACATTCAAACACCAAGAATCCAGACAATAGTGAACTACCCTCACAGCACATGTTTCTCAAAGTCACATCCGAATATCTAGATAATCTAGCCAGACAATATACTTTAAAAGCCTTTCCGCAATCACACTTGGACATACAGTGGCACATAGCAAACAAAAAGAAGCTATTTACACTCCTTGCATACAAAAGATCCAGGACCTAGGCCTTTGCTTTGCCACATGGCAGCAGCAGGATTAGGCCTCACTTTATCCACATGTAAACGTACACAGCTATATCTATGTATTTAAGCATATCCTCGCTCACAATTCATAACTACAGGCTAGCTAACCATCATTCACACAGATCAACTTCAACTACAGACAGAAGCTTTCTTTGTCCAAACCATAGGTAAACATACGCTGGGCCTATGCACATGTTAGTATCTGAAGACAAACTAAGAATGGAAGTTAACTACTCTTAAACTCTCTAGCATAATCCATATTCCATAACCGGGGTCCTAGTACACAATACAATTATATGATACATAATACTTATCACATCCAACTCCATATGTTATGGAAGGAGCCTCCCGGTGAAGCCAGACCCATCCTTTCTGCGTCTTGATCGAACAGCAAGTGGCTGTGTGTTTCTCTCTTGCTTTTCAAGAGAAGTCTCGGGGGAGGGGAGAATCTATTCATTCACCTGGTTTCACTTAGCTTATAGACACGCCCCTTTGTTTGCTGTATCTTGTGACTGGCTTAGCTAGTCTCTTTGGAAATGTTAATGACTTCATCTCTAATGCTGGTTTAAGAATATGCTACTACTAACAATATCCATTGTAATATTTCTCTGCAATGTGATATGGAATTCTAATAACTGTCATCTGACAGTTATTATAATTTCGCACCTTTTGAGTCCAAACATGACATTTATGGGATAAAAGATTATTTATCCTTGACTATATTAATTTAGTGGGCATGATTATAATTATGAAAATTATATGCTGGGAAAAATTAGGCATTGACAGTCGTCCATTTGACAGTAAATAAAACTGTCACATTAATAATGCATAATTTCCGCATTAATTTTCATAATTCATAAAATTTCAATATTTTTCATAAAAATTATTTTTCATTGATAAAAAAAAGATTTTTAAAGGGTGGAACTTATGTGTATGTGTAGAAAGAAAGGGGATGTATCATTTTTGCGCAATGGCTTAATCCGAGATTAATCATAAATGGGGGAGTGCATTTACTTAACGCCGGCATGTCCAGACTATGACCTCACAATAGTTGTAGGGCCACAGCCCAGACACACACGACTGAATGATACATTTGGGGAGTGTATGTGTAGTCTATGTGGGTGTAGTGTTCCTGCATAGGTGTTGTGTAACCTACCGCAGGGTGTACAGGGTCGTACAACCTTCATATGTCCTACAAAGGATGCTGGGAAAACATGGATGAACGACATAACAAAAAAACAATTTAACAGAGTATTATAAAGATTTCCTGAAAGAGTGGAGAACAGTCATTTCTCCTAGTGCAGTTAGTGGACTAAAAACCCGGCTAGACCTCCCGGGACAAAAACCGTTCTAACGCACTTTTGGGTCATTCCTAGTGTCTCTTGACATTAAACTAAGGGCCAAAGAAAGTCTCTAGGGGGTCTTCTGCTCATCACGACGTGGGGTCGTCTAGGGGTCATCATTCTCTTGGTCGGCTTGTGTATTTCGTCGGCTCTTGGGGCTTTCTAGCTGGGTTCCTGTCTAGTCATCTGTCGGTATCCAAGTCGTCATCTCGAGGACCATCGTCTGTCTACGGCTGGGCTCATCTCTTCTTATCCATTGCATCTGTAGGAAAAAGAAGTATCAATATCTTTGCATTTCTACCTATTTTCCCTACCATCCTTGGCTTCTTGTATTCCATCCGATCCACTTGTAGACTTCCGATAGTTCTGTCGTCGACTTGTTTCCCTGCAGAGACATAAACAGAAAGAACTTCCCAAGCGTTAAAAATATCCCGCCTCCCACATCAGTGAAGCTTCTACACTCTAGAGTGCTATAGTTTAACCCTCGCCTTACTGTCTTTTGACACTAGGTGGCGCTCTAATTTATTTAAGGGTATTTCTACCCTGTACTACCAAACCTCTTTCAATTTAACCTCTATACCACTCCATATATTACAAATACAGTTTTCTGAGCCAGATAATCTGTGTTCTTCTTCGGAAAAATGTGACTAGAGGAAATCTGAGATATTCAGAATATTCAATCTCTCATTTTCCTCTTCTCTGTCTAATCACTAGGGACTATCAGTTACTTGACATCTGGACCTAACACTATCAATATCTTGAGATTTTTAAATCTCATTTAAAACACTGTTATATATATCTCGTTGTCTAGGGGATGAAACTTTTTCAATGTTAGGTCCATACGCTCTCCATGCAATTAGGAGCAACAGGGGTTTCCAAATCCAATGCGTCACATTTGACCGGGTCCAATCACAGCTCTTTCCGGCTTACTAAACAATACAAAGAAAAACAAATCATTAGACACCTTACATGACATATGTCTGATTCTGAGAACCATCAAAACAAACAATAACAATCAAACAAACAAAAGAGAGTACGTATAAACTAACTTCCATTTCTCCTTATCTCCTTACCTGATTCCTAAGAACCTGGACTGACAATTACACCACATACAAGTCACCACTAGGTGGCTATTAACTTTTTTTTTTTTTAACCACTTCCCTATGCCTATGTGTTCACATACATATGTGTCATGGGAACTATATGTCATGTAATGAACAAGCATATTTCAAAAACAAATTTCCTTATACGTCATTACCCTGGTACCTAGGGCGGATCGTATGCAGTACTCCTTTGAATAGAACATGTTATCTTGTTCTCTACCTTTCCTCGTGTTCTATACCTGTATGTCTTACCATAGTCTAAACCTTCATATGTTCGCTGTAATATTGTGTTCTACTCTTAAATCTTTAATCTATTTGTTAAAAAGGGGAGAAAGAAAGTTTAGGAGTCTTGTTTGCTTCAGTTCTTCATGTGTGCGACATCTCTGCTTCTCTATACCTACAGCAGTTATTAACCTGGGGATGTAATTAATTTCAAATACAATTTGGCATTCTCAATTTATCTTGTTACCTTAATACTTATTACCTGAGTCAGTGTGAAACCAGTATACCTACTTCTCCAGCTGTCAATTTGGCGTCAACTGTACATTCTCTTACCACTTGGGAAAAAGAACATCCTCTCTGGCTGTTTGACTCCGCCTTACATTTGACTTCTCTCGTCTCGGTGATGACAGCGGTCTTGAATATTACGTCAACACTTACTAATCCTTAACAAGGAGTTGACACAGGGTATAGGTTAGTCAGTTTCACAATTACATCAGACACTTTAAAATAACTGGTCCCATTATATATGAATGGGGGGGGGTATTGCTATTCCGCATTAACAGTCTAATTGCATCTTTGTCATCACTTTTCCTATTGCCAATTTCCTATACCACAGTTTTAAACAAACACTATGCCTCCTCTTACCTCGCGTTGATGAGAGCAGACATTATTTTCAATTCTTATTGTGTAATTCATCCGGTTCGAAGCTATCAACACTGGGAAATTCTAACTTGCTGCCTTGTGTCATTCTTTTTCTTTTGGTAAACAACTGCGAGTTCACCGTGCTTCCTGCACATAATAAAAGCAGCCATTCCTTTTGGCTGGCTTGCTTCCTCCCTAACATGCACGTTATCACAGCGTGACCCGTTATTACCCATAAATACAGGAATAAACGTTCACAGCTTAATAGATACCGGTGGGTTATTTAAGTTGAGAGCTCCCCAACCACTCACTTCTCCACACAGCGACACTATTCCGCAATCAAGCGTGAAGCCCACAATGCGAGGTACGATACTCAATCACCAAGTCTTTCAACTAGCAGCGAACTTCTAGCCAACTTGCTTGGTGCGGCACAATTTTTCCAGGGTATAACAAACTTGTTTTCCTATACCCCCAAAAACTGGATTTCTAAAGTAGCTAATCGGAAACACTGGGTTCTGATGTATCTTCTTGTACCCTCCTAGCGGAATCAATTCCACTGAAGGGGCAGTTCCTATGGGCATGTCGTCACGTGAACCCGGTCCTAACTGGACTGTCCTACACTGGACTACACTGCGCTGAGTCGTGCCGTCACACACCCGTTCGCCTCAGTTATGTTTCACACTGGGCGCTGGTTACACCTTGGTCTTATGCTTATTTTTGAAATATTTCTGTACAGAAAATCTTCCTAGGCTGTTAGCTTTTCTACTGGATGTCACACGAGTGTTCCCTTGACTATCAATGGGAATTTAATCAATACTACTTGAATTTCTTGAATTTTGAACAATAATAAAAGAATCCTGTTTGTAACTCAACAGGAGTCTTACTCAATATGTATGAATTATAATTATCACTCAATTAAGTATCACTACCCATCCTTGGGCATTTACCTGTACAGCGTACCTAGGCAATCACACGTGCCAGCACATGTGTCCGTCACGCAAACAGTGTCTCACTGAGCGGCAGACGTTGACACCCATGTGTCCGAGTCCCGCCTTCTTTTGTATACTTTGCAAACCTATTTGCACTTCTATTTAACTTAACTCTTCAAGAAATCCAAATAGCACACTCTTTCTATAACATTTGTGGTTAGCAAGGATATGACACTATGAATTTAACACCTCTTACAATACTGTAGATATCTCATATTCACATGGGAAAACAAATGCAATTTTACTCTTAACAGGCACAAACTCCACACAGTACAATACCTCTTACCAATTTTCATGCACTTATGCATTTGGGGTAACAGATCATAACAGAAAAAAAACTTTTGTTTCTATTGTGAACTATTGAAACTACAGT
Organism: Crinia signifera; assembly: GCF_055691185.1. Taxonomy (NCBI): domain Eukaryota; kingdom Metazoa; phylum Chordata; class Amphibia; order Anura; family Myobatrachidae; genus Crinia; species Crinia signifera. The sequence goes on along the minus strand of NC_139218.1, from coordinate 143,684,555 downwards.
TGCTGTTGAGAGAGAAAGCAAATAAATCAATCCTATTCAAATTCTGCCTTTGGCTATGGTTGTAAGTCTATTGTCTCAACACCTTAATTTACATCTAAATACCCTCTGGCTGGCACTTTTAAAAGTTTAAGGAATCTTTCTTTGCAGGTTATTATGCTTAGGGGAAATCTGTCTTTTAGCCTGAAATAAAAAAAAAGAAAAATGTTATATATCATACTTGATAACCATTAGTTTCAGTTTCAAATTTAATACCTTAGAGTAACATTCAAATTTCATACTGCTTGGAATTTGTTGATTTTAACTGTACCTGATTTTTCTATTGACTGGTATTTTATCTCTCTCTGCTTTTATCTTTCTAAAGCAAAAAATACTTATGACTCAATCCTATCAATTATGGGAATGAAAGTTTACCATTAAACACTCTTAACACTGTCCTATTATTCTCATTACCATATGTTGAAAGATATACTAAAAATAAAATAAATTTATTTAGTAGAAATAGCATTTTTACCCAGAATTCTTTGCAACATACAATTATACAATGGCCTTCTCAGGTTGAGATGGTCTGCAGTAAAATACCTGCAATTTATGGCTATACATTATTCCCTTATAATCCGCTTCTGCTGCACTTATAAAAGATGTGCATTTATTTAAAATTTGCACTGCTTATAAAACAATTCAAATTTAAAAAAAAAAAAACAATTCAACCTGAAACAGCCCTTGCTAATTATATCTGACTATTATTTAAAAGATAAACATCAAAAGGGGATAACATTGCGTGTGAGAAAACAAATTATTATAACAAATTTACTTATAGAATCGCATCTTGGTATTTAAATATAAATAAATGTTTTTCCTTTTGTCCCAAAGTTCAAATTAGAGCTTTGTAATACTACAGATCCAACACAGGCCCCTAACCGGCAGTAACATGGAAACACACAAAAACGCACCAGAAAAAAAATAAAAAAAACTTTTTCTTCCTTTCTGGTAGATGATCCCACACCTGCCGATATTCGCAACCCTGCGCATATCTGCACATCGTCAAATGCTTAATCCCGGACGAGCCCCCATCTATTAAAGTACATTTATTTATATATATGCAAAGACTATCTAATTTATTCATGTCGCACGCAACCAATAATTGAATGTCCAGATTTATAACCAATGAATATTATTTATGAATGTAAATTGATGAAACTGTATCATGGATTACAAAATATAACAATACAGGTATTATACATAATAACGATTATTATTATGCTCCAGCATCCTTAAATAAAGCTAACCTCAGTGTTATATACTGTGTATGCGAATACAGCGCGGGAGGGGGCGTGGCTATGAAGCAGCCATTTTGTGATACCAAGTCTTTGTGTCCGCCATTTTAGATACCGCCGCATGGCATTCAGCCATCTTATAATAACTGTCGGCCATCTTAGATTCCACTACATGGCCCACAAAGGAACTTTAACTAAAGACTAATAACTTCCGCCTGGCAATCACACATAAACTGACTGTACTTTCCTATATCTTTCCACAACATTTATTCCAAATTACCTCTAACCTGCATCATGCAATACTCACAACCCTATTATATAACTTGCACATTCATCAAACACACTTTACCTGCAGCATACACAAAAGAATATCATTTAATCTGTCTATGCACTTCCGCACAGAACACCCAAATAGTACCACACAATCCAAGGACCAATCACATCACAATCACATCACAAGCTATTACACACACACCATCCGAGCATCACGCTATCCACATTTGTTATATACTATGTAGGCTCCATCAGATAGTCTATCCAGACACTCTCACTGGACACCACACAAAGCACTCGCACTCTGTTCTTGCATAGCCTTACACATACATTCAAACACCAAGAATCCAGACAATAGTGAACTACCCTCACAGCACATGTTTCTCAAAGTCACATCCGAATATCTAGATAATCTAGCCAGACAATATACTTTAAAAGCCTTTCCGCAATCACACTTGGACATACAGTGGCACATAGCAAACAAAAAGAAGCTATTTACACTCCTTGCATACAAAAGATCCAGGACCTAGGCCTTTGCTTTGCCACATGGCAGCAGCAGGATTAGGCCTCACTTTGTCCACATGTAAACGTACACAGCTATATCTATGTATTTAAGCATATCCTCGCTCACAATTCATAACTACAGGCTAGCTAACCATCATTCACACAGATCAACTTCAACTACAGACAGAAGCTTTCTTTGTCCAAACCATAGGTAAACATACGCTGGGCCTATGCACATGTTAGTATCTGAAGACAAACTAAGAATGGAAGTTAACTACTCTTAAACTCTCTAGCATAATCCATATTCCATAACCGGGGTCCTAGTACACAATACAATTATATGATACATAATACTTATCACATCCAACTCCATATGTTATGGAAGGAGCCTCCCGGTGAAGCCAGACCCATCCTTTCTGCGTCTTGATCGAACAGCAAGTGGCTGTGTGTTTCTCTCTTGCTTTTCAAGAGAAGTCTCGGGGGAGGGGAGAATCTATTCATTCACCTGGTTTCACTTAGCTTATAGACACGCCCCTTTGTTTGCTGTATCTTGTGACTGGCTTAGCTAGTCTCTTTGGAAATGTTAATGACTTCATCTCTAATGCTGGTTTAAGAATATGCTACTACTAACAATATCCATTGTAATATTTCTCTGCAATGTGATATGGAATTCTAATAACTGTCATCTGACAGTTATTATAATTTCGCACCTTTTGAGTCCAAACATGACATTTATGGGATAAAAGATTATTTATCCTTGACTATATTAATTTAGTGGGCATGATTATAATTATGATTATGGAAATTATATGCTGGGAAAAATTAGGCATTGACAGCTCCCACAGTGGCAGATATCATATACCCCCACAGTGCCACACATATATGCCCCCACCAGGGACGTGCAGTCAGGGGAGGCAGGGGAGGCAGTGCCTCCCCTGTCATATGATGTGAATAATAAAAAGAAGATATTTATATATCTTCTTTTATTATTTTCATCATTTCTACCTCTCCCCCTGCCTCCCACTGCTGCATGTGAGGGTGGGAGGCAGCGGGAGAGGTGCCTCCCGATGTTAACATTAAAACACCGGGCAGCGGGGGGCGGGTAGGGGAGGGCAGGGGGCAGGGTGCAGCAATGGGCTGTAAAAGCCCATTGAAAATGAATGGGGAAGCGGCACTCATACTGGTGCCGCAATGACAGGGGCACCAGTATGAATGCACGCCCCCAGATGTGATTGGGTCAGCGGATCCAGTGATGGATCCGCTGTCCAATCACACACATGCAGGGCCCACCTGCATAGGATGCAGCAGCGCGACAGCGTGCAGTCCGGCGCCACTGTCACCGCCGAGGAGAGGTGAGTCCGCTGGGGGAGGGGGGCGCATGTACGCCCTGCTGCCTGTGCCCGGCCGCTGCATATACCATATAGCATGGTATGCAGGCGGGCGAGGGGGGGGGGGGGGGTCCCGTGCGGGGAGATCAGTGCCTCCCCAGGCAATGACCTCACCGCACGTCACTGGCCCCCACAGTGCTAAGTATGCCCCCAGTGCCAGATTTGCCCCCACAGTGCCACACATATAGGCCCCCACAGTGCTATGTATGCCCCCCAGTGCCAGATATGCCCCCACAGTGCCACACATATGCCCCCACAGTGCTAAGTATGCCCCTAGTGCCAGATATGCCCCCACAATGCTAAGTATGACCCCACAGTGCCACACATATGCTCCCACAGTGCCACCCATATGCACCCACAGTGCCACCCATATGCCCCCACAGTACCACCCATATGCACCCACAGTGCCGCACATAAATGACCACACAGTGCCAGAAGAATAAGCCAGCAGCAGCACAACTCCCTCTACATGTCTGCAGTGCTGGCTGTCTTCGGGTGTCCGGGTGTCCTCTCCCCCTCCAGTCCCCCACTGCCGCCCTTGTTTCTGTGCTTCATTTGGCGGGGAGGGGAGCGCATCACGCGTCTCTCCTTCCCCAGCTTCACTGCGTCCCTGGCTGTGACTGTCCGTCAGCCAATCATATCTTGCGGGCTGGTTACTGATTGGCTGCCGGCCCGTGAGCTCTGATCAGGGCTGGCAACAGAAATCTTGGGACCCGGTACACTGATCTATCCGGGCCCTCCAACTCACTGCACCTTGGGACACACAGGATGCATTTAGCATCCCACGGATTGGATGCCGCCAGCAACAATACTGATGCCGACTACCTACAGAAGACTGGTGCTGTAATGCCAACATCCATTATCCCAGCTGCAGGTATCCTTAGCGTAGGTATGTGAGCAGTGCTAGTGTGGGGGGGTTAGGGGAGTTAAGATGGCCATACGCTGCTGTGATTTTGCCCGATTCCAATGCATTGGGCTGAGAACTCTTGCACATCACATGGGTTTTTGTTCCGATCTGATGCGCAGTCCCGTACGCATCAGATCAGAGCCCCTAGCTCAAAAATTCTGCATGTAGGATCTGTGGGATCGGACAGCCTCTGGCAGCACTTGCTGGGATTGCTTGCGATATATTGCATGTGATCCTGCCGCCCGGGAAGGTCTTTGGCGGTTCAAGGGGATCACGTGTGACTTAAGGGTTAGGCTGGAGGAAAGTGGGGAAAGGGAGTTAGAGAGGGACAGGGGGCAAGGTTAGTATGTTTACCTGAACCCTGTTGAAATTCCATGCTACGGGAAGCCAGAGTCAGTTTTCTGACTGCCGGCATCCAGACCACCGGTCATTCGTATGTATCCCCACTAGGGATGCCAATCCCGGGGCATTTTCTCAATCCCGGGAATCGGGATTGAAAAATGCTCAATCCCGGGATTCCCGGGATCCCGGGATTGACATCTCTAAGCGGTATGCACGGGTAGAATAGGCAAAAAAGGAGCCCTGCCCCCCCCCCCACTCCGGCCACCCCGCACATATTTACTTACATGAGAGCATGGGAGGGCGGGCGGCCAGAAGCAGGGCAGACATCAGCGGGTGCAGGCAGCGGGAACGAGAGGAGCAGGCGGGTGACGGCGTCAGTGGCAGCCGAAGCTGCAATTTGAGGACTATGGTGAGGGCTGAGAGGTCACTCTGGAGCAGATATGGGCGGTGAGGCCTGCGCAGCGTGACCCTCAGAGGTCACGCTGCGCAGGTTGGACTGCCCATACCCGCTCCAGACTGCAGGCCGGGGATCGGGAACTCCTGGGCAGCGTCTGAGCGCACGCTCAGACGCTGCCCGGCTTTGATATGCACATAGAAGGTCCAATCCCGGGATTCAAATCCCGGTGTTTTTTAGGCCAAATCCCGGGATCCCGCCGATCCCGGGATTGGCCACCCTAATCCCCACCCAATGCACACTTTATATTTTACTAGGCAGTAAAACCCACAATATATATTTATTTAAGCAATAATGGCCACTGTTAACATAACACAAATTGTAATAAATATGAATGGATATGCTCTGCCCTCAACTCTGAGTTATCTGAACACTGCGCTCCCATAATGGTTTATATTGAAACAGCGCAGTGCAAATTATTGGCCTGTAATAATGCTGGAGGTGTGGGATTTTACCAGGCTGAGAAATAAAGTGCAGGGTTAGTGCACTGTGCCCCTGCAGATAACTGGGGTTTACAAGGGACCCAAACCCACATACACATACACACAAGGTGACAGATGCCACTCTCCCCTTATATCCTCCACACTGACCAGTACACCCATAATAATAACTTGCCATGCTGGATGCTGCAGCTGGAAACACTCTGTATTCCCTCTGTCTGCAGGGTCACAGGAGTCACACTAGGAGTATAGGGCTGTCTATAAACTGCTTGCCACTATCCAAGTGTAATCACTATCAGCAGTGTTTGATTACACTTGTAAAGTTTGTTGACTGTTACTTCCTCCCTGGTGCTGAATACTCCGTTTTTAGGGGGAAAAAACCTTGCCAGAAATGACTGAGGTCATAGGCTACTGTCTGGGCCCCTTTGACCCTTGGGGCCCGTCACATGAGTCCCCCTTGACCCCCCCCCCCCCTGTTGCCGGGCCTGCCCTGGACTGCTATGGCACACCTAGCATCACCCCTGGACTAATACAGCGCACTTGGCAGCACCCCATGAATTATATGGCAGACTTGGCTCACTCCTGGACTGATATGGCAAACTTAGCATCTCCCCTGGACTAAAACAGCAGACTTGGCTTACCCCAGGAATAATACGGCACAGATGGTGGCACCCCTGACATGATACAGCACACATGGCGGCACACATGGAATTATACGGCACAGATGGCGGAACCCCTGGACTGATACAGCACAAATGGAATTATACAGGACATATGGTGACATGTCTGCAGTAAAAAGAAAACTCTTTCATTATTTTAATACAAAAAATGGCAGCACCGCTGGATCATAGCTGCCTACCCTCCTGCATTCTGCAGGAGTCTCCCTGAAATAGCAGCAATCTCCCTCTCTCCCTCATTGGTCTAGCAATCTCCCTCATTTCACCTAGCCCACCTTACACTGTTACATTTTAGAGAAAAAAAAGGAATGAAAGATAGATACATTTACATTGAATCATCAGCGCCATTTCCCAACACTTTACCAAGTATAGTAGCTCTTACTAACTGCTTTGGGGCTCATCTACATTTGGATATAATAATTTGAAAAGATTCTAAGTGCCACGTTCACAATCTCTTTTCACAATATCTCCATATATGGAAGTAGACACGCCCCTTTGGGTGGAGCATGTCACGCCCCCTTAATGGGGCACAGTGCAAACTTCTACTACCAATTATAATCTCCCTGAAACTCGTTTTCAAAAGTAGGCAAGTATGCCCTGGATTGATATGGCAGACTTAGCGGCACCCCATGAATTATACAGCAGACTTGGCTCACCCCTGGAATTATATGACACACTTAGCATCGCACCTGGATTGATACAGCACACTTAGCAGCACCCCATGAATCATACAGAAGACAGCAGCAACCCATGAGTTATATGACACACTTGGCACAGATGGTGGCACCCCTGGACTGATACCGCACACATGGCGGCAGACATGGAATTATACGGCAGACAAAAAAAGAAAAACTTGTATTCTTTTAATTAAAAAAAGAGCAGCACACCTGGAATAATATGGCAGACTTAGTAATACCACTTGTATTATATGGCACTCTTGGCTCACCCCACGACTGAGACAGCACATTTAACAGCCCTTGCAGTAAAAATAAAAAAAAAAAACTTTTTTTTTTCTTTTCATAAAAAAGGGCAGCACCCCTGGTCTGATACAGGACACATGGGGGCACCCCTGGACTGATACGGGACACATGGGGGCACCCATATAATTATACAGCACACATGGGAGCACCTCTGGACTGATACGAGGTAACGGGACACATGCAGGCACCCCTGGAATGATACGGGACACTGGGCAGCACAGCTGGACAGATATGGCACACTTAACACCCCTTGCAGGTTAAGAAAAAAAAAACTTTTTTTATTTCAATAAGTAAAATGGGGGCAGCTTCCCTGGACTGATACGGGACACTGGGCAGCACAGTCGTTGTAATCTGAATAGTTTTCCACTTAGTATAGTTTGTTTCCCCCTCAGTAGTTCCCCCTTTATAGATGTACAGTAGAGATGCACAAAAGTTCCTGCACTATTAGTTTCCCCTTAGTAAATGTACCTTTATATTCCCCGATGTTCAATTATTAGTTCCCCGCCCTGTGGAATTTTTTGCCCCCATAGCTGTTTTCTCCTGTGCAGACAGCACGGACACATCCATGCTGTCTGACTTCCACTTGCCGAATGAAGATGGCGCCAAGTGTAGAGAGATACTGATGATTGGCTACATTTTCTACTAACTCTTCATAGGGTATGAATCAAATTGATTTATTTTACGGAAGTCATTGCAGAATCTTAAAGCACCTGATGGCTTAGGTACTAAGACAATTGGATTGGTCCGCTTACTGCTGGATTCCTCTATAACCCCTAGGCATAATATCCCTTCCACCTACTGCTTTACCGCTGCCCGCTTTGCTTCAAGTATGCGATATGGCCTTTGTTGAATGACCACCTGTTATGATCCAGAGAGGGAATATCTAAGCGAACTGGATGAAACAGGCTGGAAGGATAGGATGTTCCAGGAAGGTGGTATCTGCTCCTGATGAAGCCGGAGATTCCGGGGAAACGCGTTGAGCCTTTGAGAAAAATGCTGTTTTAAACCTTCATCTTCCATCTATCAAGTGACGAGTCCATTCTCCCACCGATGATCCTCCAAAAATCGTTCTGGACCTAAGAATATCTGGGATACAGCTTGATCCCTAATTATCCACCAAATAACAAGAGGACATTAATTTTGGGATATCCTGAGTCCTTGAAAATATAGCACAACCCAAGGACACAGAGTCACAGACCCTGGCTTCCAATCGACCAGGCAGAATTGGGATGGTAATATACAGCTATACTCATATTATTACAGTACATCAGCTTAACAGCTATTAAAATCTATTTAAATATCCCCTGGGATAACCCCTCTAATTGTGCACTATGGACTTTTAGGTTCTAGAGCGACTCATTGCAGTTTTTTAATTGTTGTTTTATATTATTGTTTTATTACTATAATAAATTGTATACCTTTTTGAGAACCGTGTACTGTTATATTTGATTACAGCCAGCGCTGGCACACCTTCTTTCTTATTTCCAGGAAGGTGGTATTTGGCGACTGGTATACCCAGGTGTAAGACTCACAGAGGTCACCAGCAGGTCTTCGTACCTATAATAGCCACATTTCCATAAAGCTTTATATGCCTACCGGCACTTGGATGCCTCAGGAGTTATGCTACTGGTGCCAGTGTAAGCTATTCCCCAAATGATAAGGACAACTGTCGTTATTAAATAAGAGCACAAAGAAAGAATATACACTATACTAGACATGGTACTACATGGTGTGTACTAGTGGTAAGTGATGAGGCATATGAATGAGGCCATAATCTATAACAGGGGCAAGACAAGATATCAAGAGAGAAGACACAATAATGGCTATAACAGGATATGTAAATAAGGTCAGCGGTAACAATTCCTAAAACTGCCAGCTAAATACATACAGTATAACAGAATGTATGTTATAATTGTAGTGCTGCAAATGGAGCCTGCGCTACCTGCTCAGTAAGTCCTGCAAAGCAGGATAGGCGCTTTCCCCACTCTGCTACATTGTTGATGTGTGCTGCCAATCTCCGCTGCCAGATTCTGCTATGATACAGGCAGCAGCACCGGCAGCATGAAGAGCGGGCAGCACCTGACACCTCCACTACAGTCCCTAGCACAGACTCCACTCAACACATCCACTCTGTGGCTGGCATTGCAATCAATATAAAATCTTCACAGCAAAACACTGCTTACATTGCCGGGAGGCTTTTAGATTGATTATAAAGTCTGCCATAGACTGAATTAGTTGAGTGCTGAGCTAAGGACCCAAAAATCTCTGTCAGGGCCCCCAGGCTAGCTGCAGGTAACCCCCCTGGGTCACGAGCATTTAACTCTCCCTGGCAATGAGCATGTAATCCCCATGGCAACAAGCATGCAACCCCCTGGAACATGAAACCTCTGGCAAGGAGCATGTAACCACCTAGCAATGAGCATGTAACCCCTGAAATTGAGCAAGAAACTCCCTGGCAATGAGTATATATCTCCTGGCAACAACAGATGGGTAAGCTGCACTTACTGTATGTGGCATAATATGTGATAGTTATTATGGAGTGTGTCATAATGTGTAATGGGAATTTCTGTGTGTGGCCAGAGTAAAGAAACGATTGTAAAAAATATTGAAAAATACAGTTTCTATTAACCAATGAGTAACTAGCATTTCAGACTTCCAGTTATGCACTTCAGACTCGTGTGGAACGCATATGGAACGCTAACACCGCACAATTACTGCGATGTGGAGTCCGGTCACATTAATCTAGCAATAGTAAGATGTGGTGAGCGCTACTTATATCAAGCGTTCACAATGCTTATCTTCCAGATATTTATGTGGGATCTATGGATAGGTAAGCACACTATTGCACTATTACACCATCAACACAACCATGATGGTGTGCTGACATTACACACATCTGTGTTCTCATACACCAGTGTTGTGTTTCAAAACATGTGACTGTTACTAAATTTTACCAATTTAGTTTTACATTACATTTTGTGATCAATCCACTCAATGGCGACATCCATCAATGTTGTTGCTTTTCATCCTACACATGGATTTACCTAAACTGATCATAAATTTTACTACAACATTATTTCATTACCCTCCAAAGCTCACTATTAATATATATTTGGAATTGGTACTTGACGTGTGTCATCAGGTACTCTTGTGTGCTTTTACATCAACTATGTTTTTCAATATAAATAGTGTGTAAAGTCTATCGAGTCATGGAGGTAAGAGTATGCATTGGGGTAGGGGCTGACTGACAACTTTTAGCCTAGGGGGCAAGTACAGAGCACCGGCCCGAAAAGGGGGTGTGGTCGCTAAAAAAGGGGGCTTGCCATTAAGCTGACTGGGGCTGTGAGGCAGATTGGGGTGGTGACACTGATACATAGACAGATGCTGACACTGTAATACCAACAGCTACTGACACATTATACGCAGATGCAGGCAGACATTACGTAACTTACACATGAAAGTTGACACACAAATGCTGACACACAGACAAATGATGACACACAGATACTGATATGCAGACAAATTCTAACACAGGTACAGAAGGAGAAAAAATAATACTTGCAATAGTAAAATCAGGCGCAACTGAAAAATTATCAATAATAAATATAAATTTAAAAAATAAATTAACGGATATATAAGTATATATCAATGCCACAGACTCAAATTTTGCTGCTCCCAAACAGACTAAAAATTCCTAAAAGAACTGAAAAAGAGAGAGAGAGCACGCTGTGTTGATCTTATTTAGAATTTAATAATATTACACCCAATACATAAAATTTCATTAAATTGAAAATATACAAAATAATAATATATCCGCATATAAATAAATGCAATTCATTAAGCAGTAATTAAAATAATCAATTGGTGGCGTCCAACTATAACCATTTAGAACAGGCATGTCCAACGTTGGCCCTCCAGATGTTGTGAAACATCCCAGCATGCTTTGCCATAGTTTTAGCATTCTCTAATAGCAAAACTGTGGCAAAGCATGCTGGGATGTGTAGTTTCACAACATCTAGAGGGCCAACGTTGGGCATGCCTGATTTAGAACCTAATGGTTGATAATATGCCTACAAATGACCCAAAAATTTAAGTTATGGGAAATATTTAATTTAGGGAGCTCCCACTTCACCTATAAATTTTTCCTTAAATCAATGTTCCAGATAAATTGGTAAGTATGTATATTACCGGCTTGTGCAGGGTAATGGTTGCGGTGGTACTCCTACTGAACCGTCTGCTACCACCGGTGTTGCTCCGATGTAGGGGGAGCCGTTACCGGGAGCAGGCGCAGTAGTTCCGGAGGTGGCGGACGGTCTGCTAACAACCAGCGTGGCTCCGATGTAGAGGGAGCTGGCGCTGGGAGCCAACTTGGCCGCAAGCTGTTACTTCCTCCCGGATGGAAGGAGGTCTCTTACCGCACTTGTCCCAGCCACTGTCATGGCCGCCCCAAACTTGGATCTTTGCGTTGTCAATCCACCTTAATGCCCATTGCACATAATGCCACACACCTTAATGCCCATTACATATGCCACACACCGTAATACCCATTACATATGCCACAAACAGTAATGTCCAGTACACATAACGCCACACACCGTAATGTCCATTACACATGCCACACACCGTAATGCCTCCCTCTGCTTTTCTAAACTGACGGCCCTGGTTGCAGGGAAGGTTGGCTGGCATAGCCAGGGCCCATGGCGATATAAGGGCCCACAGCTGTAGAAAATATTAGTGCTAATAAATTATCAGTACTAGTAATGTCCACAGCTGAGGTGCAGTGCACCGGCCGCACCGCCAGTAGTTCTGCCTCCATTACATACACAGTGTCATACAAACATATATGATATACAGTCACACATACATATACAATATAATTACATAGTTACACAGAAGTATACACATGTCATACATACAGACACAAATACATTCACACTCATACAGTCACACATACATAGTCAGATACCATACCTCTAGTGTCTGTCAAAGAATAACAGCACGTTCAGCGCTACCCGGAAGTGCGGATTCGGGTAGCGCTAGAACTTTAGGCTAAAAACTACATAGTCACACAAAACTACATAGTCACACACATACATGATTACAGACACACAGATTATATAGTGCCCCATCCTCCTCCCTTACATCCTCAAATCACATGCAGGCAGGGTAGATACTGTACGTCATAGCATGTACAGTAAAAGATCCTCTGTCCTCCTCCCCGCATCTCTCTCCATGCTTTTTGGCAGTGAGGGCTGTGCAGCCTCTCCCCCTACTGAGACTCCACTTCCCCGGTTTGACTGACAGCCAGAGCAGCATTGATTAGAAGAGGGGTGTGCTCCTGTGGTGACAGTGGCGTTACTTCCCCACCGTGTGCCATCCCATCTTTATGCGTCCCACTGCCGTGGCCCTGCGCACCCAGGCTCTCATTCTTCTTTTTCAAACAGCGCGCCAGCGCTACCCGAATCCGCACTTCCGGGTAGCGCTGAACGTACTATTATTCTTTGACAGACACTAGAGGTATGGAAGTTCTTCTAGTGTCTGTCTCCTCGAAGGCGGCGGACATTTTTGGAGGGGCCATCACCGTCACATGCAGGCTGCCTGCCTGCCGCCCGGGAACGGAAAGGCTCCAAAATGTGGCGGCAGCACTCTGGACCACCAGGGCCCTTCCTGTATTTTACAGATGTGTTGACCCAAGACACTAGGGGGGAAATTTACTAAAGGAAATTTGTAAAAAAATAGGTGTATTTGTATCCAGAAATACACTTATTTTTGACATTTACTATACCGAAAAATACGGCAATTCATATTCGTATTGATGTGCTATCAATACGAATATGAATTGCCGTATTTTCGGGATAGTAAATGTCAAAAATAAGTGTATTTCTGGATACAAATACACCTATTTTTTACAAATTTCCTTTAGTAAATTTCCCCCTAGATAACCCAGTGGCCCAGGGGGCACATGGAACCCTGCCCCCCAGCCCAGTGCGCCACTGCCTTGGGGATTAGTAATTTCACAATAGACTTGGTTGCCTAACATCTTCTCTATGTTGACATGTATTGTTCTTTCTATTTACGTCGGTAAATGTGTCCACAACCAAAAACACATGTCATTATTATTTATTTTGATGCTATTATAAATAATATTAAAAATGTCATTATGTGTAATTTATATATACCATATATACTCGAGTATAAGCCTACTTTTTCAGAACATTTTTTATGCTGAAAAAGTCCCCCTCGGCTTATACTCGAGTGAGGGTCCCACTTGAGTAAATAATTTTTCCCAGTTTTTTTGTTGTAAAATTAGGTGCCTCGGCTTATATTCGGGTCGACTTATACTCGAGTATATACGGTATATATATATATATATATATATATATATATATATATATATATATATATATATACACACATACAGAGTACCACAACACTCGCCATCCCTGCGAATGGGGTGCAAACAGCACTCGCCATTCCCAGGTTGGGGTGAAAGTGGCCTGTGACCACATGCTCTAATACATACAAATACAGGGACTCAACACTCTCCATAATGAACTAACTCACCTTAGTATACAATTAATCAAATAAATAATGGGGTTTTAGTTCATGAATTGATCAATGCATTTAAGCTTGCAGCCCATCGCCAAGGGACCCCATTTCACTGCAAGTCCTACACTAGCATTTGTTTCTCAAGAGCCTGCCAACTGCTGACACATCATAGCTAAAGTCGACATGTGCTTTTTCCTGGTTTCCTAATTTATCTGTAACCTGTTACAGCTGCCCCTTTAATTCTAAGTCAGGTGTTGTGTTAGGTGACTGCCTCATCTTTAAAAGCCATAAGGCACTTGGCAGGTGAGCTTTAAACCAGGAAAAAGCACATGTCGACTTTAGCTATGATGTGTCAGCAGTTGGCAGGCTCTTGAGAAACAAATGCTAGTGTAGGACTTGCAGTGAAATGGGGTCCCTTGGCGATGGGCTGCAAGCTTAAATGCATTGATCAATTCATGAACTAAAACCCCATTATTTATTTGATTAATTGTATACTAAGGTGAGTTAGTTCATTATGGAGAGTGTTGAGTCCCTGTATTTGTATGTATTAGAGCATGTGGTCACAGGCCACTTTCACCCCAACCTGGGAATGGCGAGTGCTGTTTGCACCCCATTCGCAGGGATGGCGAGTGTTGTGGTACTCTGTATGTGTGTATATATGTGGGTTAATTTTTATTAACCTTTGTTACTGTGATCATAGCTTTCTCTTTCACCCCAGATGAGCTAATTTATCTGTAACCTGTTACAGCTGCCCCTTTAATTCTAAGTCAGGTGTTGTGTTAGGTGACTGCCTCATCTTTAAAAGCCATAAGGCACTTGGCAGGTGAGCTTTAAACCAGGAAAAAGCACATGTCGACTTTAGCTATGATGTGTCAGCAGTTGGCAGGCTCTTGAGAAACAAATGCTAGTGTAGGACTTGCAGTGAAATGGGGTCCCTTGGCGATGGGCTGCAAGCTTAAATGCATTGATCAATTCATGAACTAAAACCCCATTATTTATTTGATTAATTGTATACTAAGGTGAGTTAGTTCATTATGGAGAGTGTTGAGTCCCTGTATTTGTATGTATTAGAGCATGTGGTCACAGGCCACTTTCACCCCAACCTGGGAATGGCGAGTGCTGTTTGCACCCCATTCGCAGGGATGGCGAGTGTTGTGGTACTCTGTATGTGTGTATATATGTGGGTTAATTTTTATTAACCTTTGTTACTGTGATCATAGCTTTCTCTTTCACCCCAGATGAGCTAATTTATCTGTAACCTGTTACAGCTGCCCCTTTAATTCTAAGTCAGGTGTTGTGTTAGGTGACTGCCTCATCTTTAAAAGCCATAAGGCACTTGGCAGGTGAGCTTTAAACCAGGAAAAAGCACATGTCGACTTTAGCTATGATGTGTCAGCAGTTGGCAGGCTCTTGAGAAACAAATGCTAGTGTAGGACTTGCAGTGAAATGGGGTCCCTTGGCGATGGGCTGCTAGCTTAGGCCTGTGTTCACAATGAGATGCACAGTCCAATGTGAAGTCTTTTATCAAAAAGATACCCAACGCGTTTCGTCAAAACAACTTCATCAGGAGTAAAAACAGGGGGTGGTACAGAGATAAAAGTGGAAATTAGCATACATGTACATATTTAATAAAACATTAACATCTAGAAGTTGCAATTGTAGACTCTTACATACCAAATCATGGATCGAATGATTGGGATCCAGGTATTAGAAAATACCTTTACAATGATTTAAGATAAAGAGATCTAAAAAAATGTGTGTGTGTGTGTATATGTATGTATATATATATATATATATATATATATATATATATATATATATATATGTGCACAGGTAATGGATATAGAGAGTGCTATATAGAAACCTCCACCTTATTGTGATATTCAAATGTGGATTCCAATTTTTACGATTTGTAAACAAATTTTATTTAAAAAATAGATGACATAGTCAATATCAGACACTATTAGCATAAAACATAGTAAAATTGTGATACAAGCATTTCCAGTGAGTCGAGACCCAACGCGTTTCGCCGATGAACGGCTTCCTCAGGGGTAGTTGACTCTATGAGAACATGAAAAGCCCTTTAGATACTTTTCGTTGTAATGTACAGTATTTAATGGTATGTAGAGTTATGTATACATACCGAGATTCTGAGCTTTAGGAAGGTCTAAGGTAGAGTTTTTAAAAAAACATCTTATGACGCTAAGATGACGTCTAAAAATTTGAAAAAACATGTACATAAATAGTCTGGTGAAGAGTGAGCATGTGACGAAAAAGAGGAAATATAGGTAAACTAGAGGTTGCATGTTAAACCTCTTAGAGGGTACGTACCCTATGGTGTTAGAGGATCTATCATACAGATGTCTGTCAGATACTTATGCGAGTGGCGTTGTCTATAGGTTAGGAAAAAACCTGAATAATGATGGATTTTAATTTTAAAATTAAAAAATTAAAAAATTTTTGACCATTGTTGTTTCCAATAAATACACTATTAGTGATTTCTCTAGAAGGTCTCCCCACAGTAAATCACACAAAAATCATGTCTGCCTGGGGATAATTTATCATGACAATTCCCATGTGTATTCATGGTGTTTTTTCTCCTAATTTATCATGACAATTCCCATGTATATTCATGGTGTTTTTTCCCCTAGTGGTGGAACAAATGTTTCACACCTATAAAACTGTGCTTAGTAAGTATATACTTTTTCTTTTCTTTTCCAATAAGTGATATTTTCTAATTTTGTGCTGCAAGATAGCACCTTTTTAGACCTTAAGATTTTTAGGGCTATGGCAGTTAATTAAGCCACTATTACAATAGTACCTTATTTATGCATATTATAGTTACACCAATTACACCCATTAGAGGGTATGAGAAACTGTTCAGATGGAGCTTAATGTCATCATATATCTATGCAACATAATGCTGTAGTTTGTTCTGGGACTTACCGGAGATGTATCAATTGCTCCTTACAAGTGTCTGCTTTCAGATTTCTGTTCCGTCTGAGCCCCATATAAAAGGCTACAGGTACCTGACGTCATATCCGGTTGTTGAGTATAATAAAACTTTTAAATAATCGCCTTTGTGGTGGAAAATCCTAATGTGAAGTGGCCTCCCTTGGTGTGGGGCGTCTTGTATTGTGGGGGATTGTGTGCCCGGTGTTTAGAGTCTTGGTAGTAACGGAGCGGTTCTATCTGGAAGCCGTTTGCGTTCCAAGTGCGTTCCACTCAGAGTGCGGCGGGGCTGAACCTACTTCCGGGTTTGTGTTACGTTGCTTCCCCTCTAAGCTGTATTGCGTACTGGGTGCGTTCCACTGACAGCACAGCGGGGCTGGTCCTTCTTCCGGGGTTATGTTACGGGATTTATCCTCTACGCTATGTGCAGTAATTAACTCCTAAGTGTCTAATGCGTTGTGTTAGGGAAATATTTAGCTGAGGACCTAGATCATCTTGGTTAATAATTATGGGGCATGTGTTACAATGGGGATTCTTCCCTTAACATAGCTGGAATAATGTTACATTGTTTATTAATAATTCTCTGTTAAGTGATTTTAATGTGGTGTGCTTCATAGTAACTTGCTCATCAGGTGCATAATTAGGTGTACTAGATAATTTTAATGGGGAGTGCTTTGTGGTGACTTGCTCCTCTGAATAGTTTACCATTTACAATTGTGACACATGTTTAAACAATGTTACAGTATTTATGTTCTTATTCTAACATTTGCTGCTCAAATTTTTCTTTAAACCTTGCTGTTTAAATAAATAACTCCCCCTGAGCAAGGTTTAAAGAAAAATTTGAGCAGCAAATGTTAGAATAAGAACATAAATACTGTAACATTGTTTAAACATGTGTCACAATTGTAAATGGTAAACTATTCAGAGGAGCAAGTCACCACAAAGCACTCTCCATTAAAATTATCTAGTACACCTAATTATGCACCTGATGAGCAAGTTACTATGAAGCACACCACATTAAAATCACTTACCAGAGAATTATTAATAAACAATGTAACATTATTCCAGCTATGTTAAGGGAAGAATCCCCATTGTAACACATGCCCCATAATTATTAACCAAGATGATCTAGGTCCTCAGCTAAATATTTCCCTAACACAACGCATTAGACACTTAGTAATTAATTACTGCACATAGCGTAGAGGATAAATCCCGTAACATAACCCCGGAAGAAGGACCAGCCCCGCTGTGCTGTCAGTGGAACGCAGTGGAACGCACCCAGTACGCAATACAGCTTAGAGGGGAAGCCACGTAACACAAACCCGGAAGTAGGTTCAGCCCCGCCGCGCTCCGAGTGGAACGCACTTGGAACGCAAACGGCTTCCAGATAGAACCGCTCCGGTACTACCAAGACTCTAAACACCGGGCACACAATCCCCCACAATACAAGACGCCCCACACCAAGGGAGGCCACTTCACATTGATTTTCCACCACAAAGGCGATTATTTAAAAGTTTTATTATACTCAACAACCGGATATGACGTCAGGTACCTGTAGCCTTTTATATGGGGCTCAGACGGAACAGAAATCTGAAAGCAGACACTTGTAAGGAGCAATTGATACATCTCCGGTAAGTCCCAGAACAAACTACAGCATTATGTTGCATAGATATATGATGACATTAAGCTCCATCTGAACAGTTTCTCATACCCTCTAATGGGTGTAATTGGTGTAACTATAATATGCATAAATAAGGTACTATTGTAATAGTGGCTTAATTAACTGCCATAGCCCTAAAAATCTTAAGGTCTAAAAAGGTGCTATCTTGCAGCACAAAATTAGAAAATATCACTTATTGGAAAAGAAAAGAAAAAGTATATACTTACTAAGCACAGTTTTATAGGTGTGAAACATTTGTTCCACCACTAGGGGAAAAAACACCATGAATATACATGGGAATTGTCATGATAAATTAGGAGAAAAAACACCATGAATACACATGGGAATTGTCATGATAAATTATCCCCAGGCAGACATGATTTTTGTGTGATTTACTGTGGGGAGACCTTCTAGAGAAATTACTAATAGTGTATTTATTGGAAACAACAATGGACAAAATTTTTTTTATTTTTTAATTTTAAAATTAAAATCCATCATTATTCAGGTTTTTTCCTAACCTATGGACAACGCCACCCGCATAAGTATCTGACAGACATCTGCATGATAGATCCTCTAACACCATAGGGTACGTACCCTCTAAGAGGTTTAACATGCAACCTCTAGTTTACCTATATTTCCTCTTTTTCGTCACATGCTCACTCTTCACCAGACTATTTATGTACATGTTTTTTAAAATTTTTAGACGTCATCTTAGCGTCATAAGAAGTTTTTTTAAAAACTCTACCTTAGACCTTCCTAAAGCTCAGAATCTCGGTATGTATACATAACTCTACATACCATTAAATACTGTACATTACAACGAAAAGTATCTAAAGGGCTTTTCATGTTCTCATAGAGTCAACTACCCCTGAGGAAGCCGTTCATCGGCGAAACGCATTGGGTCTCGACTCACTGGAAATGCTTGTATCACAATTTTACTATGTTTTATGCTAATAGTGTCTGATATTGACTATGTCATCTATTTTTAAAAAAAAATTTGTTTACAAATCGTAAAAATTGGAATCCACATTTGAATATCACAATAAGGTGGAGGTTTCTATATAGCGCTTTCTATATCCATTACCTGTGCACATTTCTATCGATGTTGACCTTCACTAACAGGGAGGTCTTATAGAGTAGCTGCTGTAATTAGCGCAAAACGGCGGTCTTTTTTCCACATATATATATATATATATAGACAAAACGGGCGCTTCATAGTGCAGATATCTTTAAAAGTTGGTATTTTATTCGAACACATAGATAAAATGACGTTACCAGAGTTGGCGGCTTTAAATGCCGCACTATAAAAGCATAAACACACAGACGTCCCGGTGTCTTATGCAGGGAGAGGTTACACTCCTCCGGACTCTCGCTGGTCTGATCGACGCTGAGCCACATCCCTACGCATTTCGTCACGAGGACTTCGTCAGAGGGCTGGCCCAGCGTCGGTCAGACTCCTCTATATACCTGGACGGCATTTATTTCAGCCAATCCATGACAAATATTTTTTTAACTATTTGAAACCTATGTCCGCCGTTGCTCATGCAATCTCTTAGCTGTATCTTGCAACCAAATCTCCTGGTGTGTACCTCAAGAAATTTCACATACATCATATACGTTATAAAATGGTAACATTAGCATCTAAAATGGTACCTTTTTTTGACAAGACATATATATATATTATAAAATACACATTATTTACACAAAAATTATAAACTACGTTTCTACAAAAAATTTGACATAAAATAATAATACATCAAAAAACACTATCCCGTTGGAACTATATGCATATGTATGATATATGATATATAAGTACAATACATTTAAACAGAGAAACTTGTTGAACCCCGAGTATAAAAGTAGAACCGCAAAGCACATTTTAAGTACACCATTCTCCGATAATCTTATATTTTATATTTCATATTTTATACCAATTTTTACTTTAATCCATGTTTTAACTTAAAAATGAAGCAATATCAATGCTCTCATTTAGGCCTACTGGGGAGAGTGTATTTAAATTATAAATCCAATAAGACTCGCACTTTCGGAGCATGTTTTCCCGATTACCTCCTCTAATATTTAATTTCACTTGTTCAATCCCCATAAATCGCATCCCCCTTGGGTCTCCATTTTGGCAACTTAAAAAATGTCGAGGAACACTGTGGTTACTGATTTTATTTTTTATATTTCTATAATGTTCAAGGATGCGAATTTTCAACATTCTCTTAGTCTGTCCTATATACATTTTCCCACAGGGGCAGACCAACAGATAGACTACATAAGTTGAAATACAATTGATTAAACTTTTAATTTCACATTCCTTTCCATTCCTATCAGTCACAGTTTTTTTACCCCGTAATCCATGTGTACACATCTTACAATGGTTGCAACAAACAAATCCCTTAAGAGGTGGCATATTTGGGAACAAGGTTAATGATCTTTGTTCTGGAATCTCTAAAGGCAGAAGGCTAGGTGCTATTCTATTTTTTAGGGTAGATGCCCTTTTAAAAATGACTTCTGGACGTTTTCCTATAGACCCTTGTAGTACTGGGGGTACTCTTTACCTAGCACGGCGCCCACGATCTGAAAATTGGTATAAAATATGAAATATAAAATATAAGATTATCGGAGAATGGTGTACTTAAAATGTGCTTTGTGGTTCTACTTTTATACTCGGGGTCCAACAAGTTTCTCTGTTTAAATGTATTGTACTTATATATCATATATCATACATATGCATATAGTTCCAACGGGATAGTGTTTTTTGATGTATTATTATTTTATGTCATATTTTTTGTATAAACGTAGTTTATAATTTTTGTGTAAATAATGTGTATTTTATAATATTTTATAATATATATATATATGTCTTGTCAAAAAAACGGTACTATTTTAGATGCTAATGTTTATACCATTTTATAACGTATATGTGAAATTTCTTGAGGTACACACCAGGAGATTTCGTTGCAAGATACAGCTAAGAGATTGCATGAGCAACGGCGGACATAGGTTTCAAATAGTTAAAAAAATATTTGTCATGGATTGGCTAAAAGAAATGCTGTCCAGGTATATAGAGGAGTCTGACCGACGGTGGGCCAGCCTCCTGACGAAGTCCTCGTGACGAAACACGTAGGGATGTGGCTCAGCGTCAATCAGACCAGCGAGAGTCCGGAGGAGTGTAACCTCTCCCTGCATTAGACGCCGGGACGTCTGTGTGTTTATGCTTTTATAGTGCGGCATTTGGAACCGCCAACTCTGGTAACGTCATTTTATCTATGTGTTCGAATAAATTACCAACTTTTAAAGATATCTGCACTATGAAGCGCCCGTTTTGTCTATTTCTATAGATTTTGCTTACCTGCTGGATTCAGGTGCCCTGAAGGGCTTAAACGGAGCAGCCGGGTCTCTATCACCTGAGTGCAATCACCCTACCGTGGAACAAGCGGCTTGGTGTATTCTGGGACTGATAGTTCCACAGAAGTACTTTTTTACTTATCCCTCATTAAGACTTTGCGCACAATCTATTTCCATTTGTTTGTTTTTATATATATATATATATATATATATATATATATATATATATATATATATATATATAGGATAGTGGTGCGGATCGGCACTCCAACGTTCGTAGGTATGCACCTGGGTGCCCTCCGGATCAGTGTAATAGAGACAATAAGCAGGCAAGCGGCGGCACTCCAAGGAATTTTTTAATCTTTTTGCACGATTAAAAAATTCCTTGGAGTGCCGCCGCTTGCCTGCTGATTGTCTCTCTCTCTCTCTCTCTCTCTCTCTCTCTCTCTCTCTCTCTCTATATATATATATATATATATAGCGGTCTGGGTCTCCCCTCCAGGCAATGAAGTAGAGACAGCACGTCACTGCAGCAAATAAAAATCTTTATTCCAGAGGCTGGAATAAAGATTTTTATTTGCTGCAGTGACGTGCTGTCTCTACTTCATTGCCTGGAGGGGAGACCCAGACCGCTATACATTCTAGCAAAGGCACGCAGCTTCACTACAGACCTCGAGGAGAGTGCTGGTCCGAATACCTGTATGTATATATATATATATATATATATATATATATATATATATATATATATATATATATATATTAGAATGCCGTCCAGAGGAGTAAGCAAGCCAAAATAATTCTACAGAGAATTTAATTATGTGTATATCATCGCATGTGTCGCATGTATGTGTTTGGACCTTTAGGCTAAAAATAGCAATAGTGGATGATGTACGGGGTGAATCTCTTCAATGATGGGAATTTGCCCTAGAGAGCTATTCTGAAATGCATATACATTAGATAGAATAATTTAAAAAAAATCATAATATTAAATCTAATAGATTAATGCTTTAGGTAACAAATAGGGATGTGGCGGTAATTTCAGGGAATATGTTTACTCTAACCTTATTTTGACCTGATTTATATAGAATACTATGACTAAATTTTACCCAGACCATTTTTTGGGCCAAAAGAACTAAATTGTATTAGAGCTTATTGAAATACATATACCACTCATAGAAGGAGCATTTTAAAATAAAAACAGTACTTCAGTATAAAAACATATAGTTCAAACATACATTTTTTTCTTATAAGAGCATATATAAACATGATAATGTACTATATGATACAAACAAAATACATTGTCTCATAACAAGACATCAAGGGTGACATTCTATGGGATGCGATTTGCGTTTTTTTTGCGTTAATTAGACAACAAAATGGCGATATCGCATTTTCCCGTCAAATCGCCAATTTAATGGGATGCGCTAAGGGACTGAAATCGCATATTATGTGCGTTAAGGCATGCGGACCAAAAGTGCGAGATTAATTCGCATTTTTATCGCATCCAGATGTTTTCGTACAGAAAAATATACAAATCGCTTATTTAATGCAATGCGTTTTCGCAAATCGCACTTTTTAGGTGTCTAATTATCGCACTTATTTCAGACCAGGTTCTGTTTGGCGATTTGGCCCAGAACTCATTTTGGTCAAGTGCACACATGGTTAATTTCAGCACAGGTGCCCTCATTTTCACTCACAAACACCCCTACATAAACCCCAACATCATTAAGGACACCTGTGAGGGTTTCAGACAAGGAGATTTTGCAGAGTGGTTTGGAGTTGCATATCTATGATGTGGCCCATTTGGAGGAGCTGCGCAGGAGGGAGGAAGCTGCGCAACAGATCCTGGTAGCCCCCCGACTACTGCGTACCCCACGTATGTATCGTGCTCGGCTGTACCTGGACTCCCTCTCAGATCAACAGGTTGTGGGGATGTTTAGGCTGAACCGCATTAACCTGTTGGACTTATATGAGCAGGTGAGAGATGATTGGACCCTTTTGGGGGAGGCAACTATGCAGTGTCTGGCCAGCACAAATTAATGTGTGCCCTCTACTATTTGGCCACAGGCTCCACTCAGTCTGTGACCTCATGGGCCTTGGGGGTATCACAGGCCACTTTCTCTAAGCATTTTACTCAAGTGTTACTTGCTTTAAAAAAGTTGTGGCGGACATACATCAGCAGCCGTTACTTTTCTGGTAAGCACATGTGCCCTGTACTCCAAAATGTACCTGTACTGTAAGTGTACTCATAAACAAATTATTGACCAATACCATCTGTTTCCACCAACATTTAGCCTAATACACAGTGCCCAACGGATGCAGATGGTGGTGCTGACCTATCCCTTGCTGGTATCTAGCTTGTAAGTACATTTGATATATGTATGAATGAAGTTTGCAGTCAAACATGGCACACTGGTGTTGTGGAACTACATGTGCCAGCATGCCCTGACACACTACAACTATTACAGTCCAAACCATGAGTGTCAGAGCCTGCTGGAATATGTAGATCCACAACCTTTGCCGGCCATGGAGTTACCCCACACTACTTTAGTGCAATCCCATTGTCATATACCATTACAATATGTTATAATTCACACATTAATTGTTTTTTATAAAAAGACACAAACACAATGGTATGCGGTTAGACATTTTTACTTCTGTCTACTTTTCAGACGCAATCTGCATTTTGGCAGGTGAAAAATAACAACTCTGGGGGCATGTTACAAGATGTTTGGGATTTGACAAAATTAACAAACATATATATCAGCTACCTTCTCCCAGCATCAGGCACCCCTACACCACTTCTAGACCCTGCACCAAGCCCACCACGGGTCCTAACACTCCGACGGGGTGGGGAAGTGGGGGAGCCACTTATTGGGGTGCTGGATACACTGCTGAGGGTTGATGCTGAGCCACCTCCCACATTGGCTTCCAGCTGCTGTATTTGGGCCTGCATAGCTAGTAAGGCATTGGTCTGCGCTGTGCATGATTGGGTTAGTGCTGTGATACTTTGCGCCAGGCTGCCAATATGCCTATTCTGTTCCCTTACAGCAGCAGTTTGTTCTGCAAAACGGGTGTCAATGCTGTTAGCAATGCGCACATGAGTGCCTACACCTACCCGTACACTACGTGCAATTTTGCGTAACTGAAGGAAGGTGTCACGCATGTAGCCCTGGATGTTACCTATTTGGAGGCTTTGGGAGGCCATGAATTCTAACTGTTTGTCCTTGAAATTAACCAAGGAGTTAGCTACTTGGGAAGCATAAGCTGCTGTATGGGGTGTGTTGGTGGGGGTGGGTTGGGAGACACCCCACTTGGGGGAAGATCACTCTGTGACGAGGTCTGTATTTCTTCCTCTGCCGCAAAGGTGTCGACCGGATCAAGAATGATGTCCATTTCGTCTAACACCAGTATTGAAGAATCTGTTTGGTTGGACCCTAGTTGTATAGCACCTGTGGATACAGATGAAGAGGTAAGTACTGATGCATATATAGGCCACACTGTCGTCTATACTGTTTTACATAGGGCTAGAGATGCTGGACGCACATACCTAGGGGTGTTATGTACTTACACATGTACCCCGATACAGCATGTAACATTGACATTAATAATATGTCACATGCCTAGCTCAGATGACATTCATTTCCGTTGCAATGTAGCAGCAGGAGATGAATGTAGTGTAAGATATTGTTCATGTGACATGGGTGTGTGTACTGTATGTGTAATGGCGTTTTTTTTGGATCATTTACCTGCTTCCGCAGATTCTGCAGCAACGGACCTTCTTGTCTTGGATGCGTGAGCACTTCGGGATGGACAATCTGTGCAAGGAAAGATGGGCAGGCATTATGGACCTTGCAATGGCTAAGCATTTTCTGCAAACATGCATTGAAATGACAATAATGGACAATACCCTTTGGATAAGGACTGCATTATTTCTTCACCACCTTTTTTTTTGTTTAAACCCAAAGATTTTTTTTTGATTATTATTAAACTAGTGTACACATGACAACTATTGGATAATCGGTGGTATGTAGGCATGGCAGCTAAACCACCAGTACACCTCTGGGTTTTTGGCCACATACATGTTAGGCTGCTAGAAAGAATGTTACAGTGTTAATCAATATGAGCAGTTGTGGAACTACAAGGCCCAGCTTTATGAGCAATTTAAAAGTAGTAGCAGGCAATTTCTTGTGCATGACCTTGCTGGGCTATGTAGTTCCACAGCAGCACTTTACTTAGCATAACAATACAAGTGAACATTACAGTTATAATACATTGGCATGTATGTTTAAGTTTGCATGGGGTCACACTTACCAGCTCTGGATGGCGTTTGCGGCCTATCGGAATCTGCCACGTGCATGCCAGGCAGGACTTCAGGGGGTATAATGCACTTCAGCTTCACCTCATATGAATTGTAGCACACAGTGGTGGGGCTTCCTCCTCCAGTCTTGGTGGCCTCCTCCAACTCCATGGCCATTTTATTTTTCAACTGCCTTTTGATGTCGTTAAATCTCTTTTTTACATTGCGGACCATGCGCTTGTGCTGACTGACAGCGTTCACCGCCTGGGTGATGTCCTTCCACATAGCCCTTTTGCGCTGTGCAGTGGTCTTGTGGTGAGATTTGCCAAGCAAACGGTCAAACACTGGCAGGATAGCCCGGACAAGTGCTGCATTTTCCTCATAGGAAAAGCGGACCTTTCGGCCACTTTTTGTGCGGCCAGCTTCCACCTCCTCCTCCTCCTCCTCATTTTCAACTCCAGCCATGTAGCCCTCCTCCTCCATGCCAGTGTCTTCCTCCTCCTCACCACCATCTTCCTCCACCTCTGACATGTGGCCCTCCTGCAGCTGATGTGGGGTATGGTCTAGGGCTTGGCTGTAGGATGGGGATGCCAGCGGATCCTCCACCTCCTCCTGCTGGGGCTGGACGCCCAGGGCCTGGTGTGGGGCTGCCCTTGCTGTGGCCATGCTGCCTGCCACACTGCTGGCTCTCCCACTTGTCTGGCTGCTGCCACTGCTCCCTCTGCCACTGCTCCCTCTGCCACTGCTCCCTCTGCCACTGCTTCCTCTGCCACTCCTCACTCTGCCACTGCTCCCTCTGCCACTCCTCTGCCACCAACACCTCTTCCTGTACTCACACTGCCACTGCTCCTCTCCATGCTCCTTACTTCCTATCAAAGAGTGAAATGGCGCCAATGCCCCTTTATATAGGGGGTGTGATGCATAATGGAGGGGACACAGATGGGCCAATAGGTTGGGGGGTTCTTAGTCATGCGGAGACAGTTTTGTAAATCGCACTCCGGTTGGTCCAAAACTCGCACATGACCGTCGGAAGAACTCGCACTTTTTTGTTACTTAAAATCGCACCACTTCGCCACAAATCGCACCTCTTCGCACTTTTCAGCCTCCAAAGCGCATCACAGTAAATATGCGAATTATGACTGAAAAGTGCGATTTGAAAAAGGGCGAATTGCGGCGATGTGGTGCGCTAAAAAAACATACGCATTTATCTCAAAGCATAGAATGTCACCCCAAGTATGCACATCTTAATTTACCACAATATAGTAATAGCAGCCTTCTCATCCAAGAGTTAATGATAGGCTTCAGGGCTGGGAATTTATACTGTCAGGGCTAATGGTACTTCCGGTCTATAGTGTGATCTAAAAACACTTCTAAGACCCACTTGTGATGTATTAGTGATAGCACCAAAATACACTGAGACTGCGCTAACTATATTTAAATTCTATTAAATTATTGGGGGACTTAAATTAGCTATTTTTCTAATCCTTAATTACCTATGGAACATACGCCGGGATTGCTTGCGTTTCAAAAGCCGAAACGATTGTTTCCGGCCTGATGGGGCTGATGTCTTTGGAATGCACAGTCTGGCGCTCAATGTTTGTCCAATAGAAGTATCTCTTTATATTTGCTGTAAACCTTTTCCTGTGCTTCTTTGATTTTTAAGGGATCGTATCCCCTTTCAATGAACTTTGCTTCCAAAACAGCCGATTGTGACCAATAATCAATTTCATTACTACAGTTCCTTCTTAACCTCAGAAATTGATCATATAGGACACTGTTTGCTAATGAAATCAGCCACAGAGGATGTTCAAACACACGCACAGTAGCTGAGCTTGCGGACACGCCAATGTGCGTACGCAGTGTGTGGATAGTTTGAGTCCACTTCCCTTTGGGTACCATTGCGAACACTCACGTTCGTATGGGCTTTGCTTGGCATACTGTGTGCGATTGCCATTCGTGCATGCAAATGTGAGTGTGAATGAATCAACCTGAATAAGGTCCAATGTGTATAAGTGGCATGACTATGGCATGACTGTGTGGTTTAATGTGAATAAAAGACACTACTGTGTGGTTTAATGTGAATTGGTACTATTATGGGGCCAGATGTTCTTCAGGCTCCTGAGATTTTTGTCTTGTACTATGGGCCAGAGCTCCTTGGTATGACGCTCCCCATGTGCAAGATTATATTTCTGTACCTACCTTAATACTTCTTTTTGAGGCTTGGGTATTTTAGTTTTGAATGTGGCTGCTCTGTGGATTTGTTCAACCCTTAGTCTCAACCTTCTGAGAGTGTCCTGTCCTTATTCTCCATCGTGTCTAGGATCACATCCAGTTCACATTCTTTTTCTTGTGATCCTTTTGACACGAAGGAGTTATGAGTATGGGAGGCTGTTAATTGTGGCTTTCGAGTGGTAACTGTCTGCGGTAAGGACTGTATTTCTATCAGTTGGCTTGACAAAGACTGTGTGGTCTTAATTTTCTTTTCCACTACTGAAATATTAACATCTAAGAAGGGCACCATCTCTAAACTTAGGGCGTAGGTGTACTTGATGGGGGTTTTCTTACTGTCATCCATTAGCTTATGGAATTCACTGAAGCTGCCCCTCCAAAAGAGTATGACATTGTCTATATATCTTCTATAGAAGTAAATTTTGTGTCTCTAGTAAAGAAAAATACTCATTGTCCATGAACGCGTTCGTGTATGTCTGTGCGACATGCAAACACATCGCTACTCCTGCTCATTGCAGGTAGTGGCGACCGTCAAAATAAAAATAATTTCTATGTGACACAAGGTATAACAATTTCATAAAGAAATCCAAGCCTGGACCTCCATATTTGTATCCTCATGCAATAGTGACCTTATAGCTGCTAGGTCTTCCATATGCGGTATATTTCTGTACAGGCAGAAGATATCCAAAGTACACAACCATGACCCTTTAGGTATTTCTCCTAGATCTTGTAATAACATAACAACTGTGTTGTGTCTTTGATATATGTCTCCCCAGCCTGTACACATGGCTGCAGGTAGAAATCCAAATACTTGGAAATGTTGTCATATAGCAAGTCCCTGGTACATATAATGGGTCTTCCAGGTGGATCCACAAGACTTTTGTGGATCTTGGGGAGACTATACAGCAAGGGTACTCGAGGATGGTCAATCATCAAGAACAGCTATTTTCTATTATCCTTAAGATATCGTATGATCGACCACCTCTTACAGAAGTTGAGAGGTGGCGACAGATCAAAAAAATAGATACAGCTTGAGACTAGGTGGACATACCGACTTGTAATCTGGTAATGATCATGTAATCTGGTCTGTATTTTCTCTCCCTTTTTTCTATCTTTGAGTTATATAAGTGTAATAAGGTTGGTTGCCACAACATGAAAGCTAATCCCTGTATATTATATCTAGTGCTTGGGTACTGGCTCATATTTAAAGGTACTATGTGCCTGCACTATGATTAATGTACTGTTATACTATTTTCTTCTAGTGCTTGGTTGTTTCTATGGTGATGATACACCGTTGCCTCACATGCTGATGAGGTCATCTGTTTGTGCAGCCTAACTGGGTCAGTGGTCCCACCCTCAGGCTCCAGCATTTGCACTGTGTGAAGATCTTAAAGTAAAATATATGCTTGTTACCTTTAGCCGGATGAAAATTACAGCATAAAGGCATTGAAATGTTGCTTTTCACTGTGTGTCAGTGCGAGCATCGTTCATAGCCACCTGGAGTGCTGCACCAGCCCTCTCCTGTGTAGTAAAGTATTTTAAAGGGAGAGTCGGTTCTCTGAGGACTGTTTATATTTATATATACAGATGTAAGGCCGCTCATCCAGTGCCAGATCACCCCCACTGGAAAGCGGCGCTACATCTGACTGGGACGCGCAAGCCTCCCACACGCACGTGCGTCCCAGTTTCAGGGAGCTTCAGGGAGGCTGGCAGGATTAGAGGGAGAGGCGGGGAGGTGGGGGAACGTGGCGGGGACCCATTGGGAGCCCCATTGTAAGGGGATGCACATGCATCTCATGTGCGCACTTCCCCTTCCGGCAGCTGGTGGGGGCTGGTGGGTGGTGAATCCACCGCCAGCCCCTGCAAAGATGACAGCAGCTACATCTGTGTATGTATGTATATGTATATATATATATATATATATATATATATATAGCAATCCAAATTTTCCAAACAGGAAAAATAACGGCACTCAGGAGACGATGGTAGAAGATTTCAAAAACGTAAGTGTATTGGGGACGTTTCGGGGGACAAACCCCGTCCTCAGCCCAATCCTACAGCACCCACAAGTGACATACAAAACATTTTTATACTCACCAGTTCCCGGGGTTTTCAGACGCCGCCGCGTCCACGGAGCCGCTCGCCGGAAGTGGTCACCGTCGCTTCCGCTCTGGACGCATCACAGGGGTTGCTAAGAAACCTTCTGCTTGCGTCTCAACCAGCAGGAAGCGAATCGCGTTTCCCTCTTCAGCTTGACCCGCATAGACGCCCGCTAGGTCTGACGCCCGGAAACTGTAACAAAAAACAAAAGACATAAGAAAAAAGACATAAATAACCATGGATCCTGTGCTTGGCAGCATGAGAACAACAATTCAGTAGCACTCAACATGCGCAGACCGGATTTGCCAGAAAACTGGCAATACCATACTGCAAGAATCATTGCACCTCTGAATCCATATTGCCTCATGCGCCTTCTGACACAAAGCATCCAGGCTACATTACAATAAAGGCATTAAATAATGAATAGGAACATGAGACATATATTGAATTGTAATCGGGCTAAACATAAGAAATAACATGATACATAAATAACATGACAGGAGAACGCTCCAGCTATACTCTACAAAAGGCTATTCCAGTTGATCCTCTCATTTAACCCTTTCGGTGCAATGGTGTCTAAGCGAAAAATCCACTCAGACTCTTTGAGCAATAATTTTTTTGCTCGGTTGCCCCCCCTAAGAGATTCAGGGACACAGTCTATAATAAAGTGTTTAAACTGTGTAATGGAGTGGCCAGTGGATTTAAAGTGGCGTGCCACCGGTTGGTCCACCTCCTTGCCCTTAAGGGACAAATTGATGGCCGACCGATGTAACGCCATCCTATCCCGAAATGGACGTATGGTTTGGCCTATATATTATAGCCCACAAGGGCATACTATAACGTAAACAACATGTGAAGTTCTACACGTCATCACATGTCTGATGGTATATATTTTGCGTGAATGCGGATGTTTGAACTCTTTACAAGTAATCATGTGCTTACATGTCTCACATCCTGCACAGCTATAGCAACCTGGGGGTTTGACATATGTATTTGGGGGCCTAGGGATACCTAAGCCTGTCACATCTGTCCTCACCAGACGATCCCTCAGGTTAGGGCCTCTTCTGAAGGCAGCCAAGGGGCGAATTCTGTTAAGGCCAGGGAGATCAGGGTCAGTCTTAATGATGGGCCATAACGCATTGGTGGCATGTCTGATGACTGGACTCGCCACAGAAAATGTGCTGGCCCATGGAAGTACTGACTGAGGATTCCTGGTCTTAGGAATCAATAGCTGAGCTCTGGGTGTACTCATGACTTCGGCCTTTTGTATACTCAATAATTTGGGATCATACCCTCTCATGATAAATTTATCTATGAGGGCATCAAGTTTGGGTTCGACCTCACTGGGATTACTGGTGATCCTTTTTACACGGATCATCTGAGATCTAGGGAGACCCTTTTTAAGGGCAAGGGGATGATGGCTACTTGCCATAAGGAAGGTATTACGGTCCACGTCCTTAAAGTAAACATCAGTACTGATTTTATTATCACAGATAGTCACGGACACATCCAAAAAATGAATGTTCCGTGAATCGTGAGCTGCCGTGTACTTGATGGTGGATTCACCCGCATTGATGTCCACCAGCAATTGGGACAAAAGTTCCTGGCCCCCTGTCCACAAAATGAAGACGTCATCTATATATCGCGTAAACAGCAACAGATGACGACTAACTTCAGGATTAGTAAAAAAGGTACTTTCCTCCTGCCCAAACATGAATATATTAGCAAAAGAGGGGGCACAGAAGAGCCCATGGCACACCCTCTTAGCTGCAGGTAGTATGACCCATCAAATATGAAATAATTACGCTTTAATGTTAACATAATTAATTTGGCAAAAAGTTCATGATTGAACAAGTCAGGGTCCAGGTATTGGCCTATAAAAAGCTTCATAGCCTCCACCCCCTCCTCATGGGGAATGGAGGTATATAGGCTACAAACGTCCAGGCATACCATAATGGTCCCATCTGGAACCTCACCAATCTGGTCCAACAGCTTTAAAAAGCTTGTTGTATCCTTCAGAAAGGTGGGCTTCAGGGGAAGCAATGGTTGTAACAGAAAGTCCAATAATTTCGCTATAGGTTGGTAAAGCGAATCACGCGCTGAAATTATAGGCCTCCCAGGCGGAGAGACCGGGTCCTTGTGGACCTTCGGGAGTGAATATAACACTGGAACCACAGGCCATTCTGAATACAAAGATTTAAATAATTTGGGCGAAATAACACCGTCTTTGACTGCTTTGGTGAGGTTCCAGATGGGACCATTATGGTATGCCTGGACGTTTGCAGCCTATATACCTCCATTCCCCACGAGGAGGGGGTGGAGGCTATGAAGCTTTTTATAGGCCAATACCTGGACCCTGACTTGTTCAATCATGAACTTTTTGCCAAATTAATTATGTTAACATTAAAGCGTAATTATTTCATATTTGATGGGTCATACTACCTGCAGCTAAGAGGGTGTGCCATGGGCTCTTCTGTGGCCCCCTCTTTTGCTAATATATTCATGTTTGGGCAGGAGGAAAGTACCTTTTTTACTAATCCTGAAGTTAGTCGTCATCTGTTGCTGTTTACGCGGTATATAGATGACGTCTTCATTTTGTGGACAGGGGGCCAGGAACTTTTGTCCCAATTGCTGGTGGACATCAATGCGGGTGAATCCACCATCAAGTACACGGCAGCTCACGATTCACGGAACATTCATTTTTTGGATGTGTCCGTGACTATCTGTGATAATAAAATCAGTACTGATGTTTACTTTAAGGACGTGGACCGTAATACCTTCCTTATGGCAAGTAGCCATCATCCCCTTGCCCTTAAAAAGGGTCTCCCTAGATCTCAGATGATCCGTGTAAAAAGGATCACCAGTAATCCCAGTGAGGTCGAACCCAAACTTGATGCCCTCATAGATAAATTTATCATGAGAGGGTATGATCCCAAATTATTGAGTATACAAAAGGCCGAAGTCATGAGTACACCCAGAGCTCAGCTATTGATTCCTAAGACCAGGAATCCTCAGTCAGTACTTCCATGGGCCAGCACATTTTCTGTGGCGAGTCCAGTCATCAGACATGCCACCAATGCGTTATGGCCCATCATTAAGACTGACCCTGATCTCCCTGGCCTTAACAGAATTCGCCCCTTGGCTGCCTTCAGAAGAGGCCCTAACCTGAGGGATCGTCTGGTGAGGACAGATGTGACAGGCTTAGGTATCCCTAGGCCCCCAAATACATATGTCAAACCCCCAGGTTGCTATAGCTGTGCAGGATGTGAGACATGTAAGCACATGATTACTTGTAAAGAGTTCAAACATCCGCATTCACGCAAAATATATACCATCAGACATGTGATGACGTGTAGAACTTCACATGTTGTTTACGTTATAGTATGCCCTTGTGGGCTATACTATATAGGCCAAACCATACGTCCATTTCGGGATAGGATGGCGTTACATCGGTCGGCCATCAATTTGTCCCTTAAGGGCAAGGAGGTGGACCAACCGGTGGCACGCCACTTTAAATCCACTGGCCACTCCATTACACAGTTTAAACACTTTATTATAGACTGTGTCCCTGAATCTCTTAGGGGGGGCAACCGAGCAAAAAAATTATTGCTCAAAGAGTCTGAGTGGATTTTTCGCTTAGACACCATTGCACCTAAAGGGTTAAATGAGAGGATCAACTGGAATAGCCTTTTGTAGAGTATAGCTGGAGCGTTCTCCTGTCATGTTATTTATGTATCATGTTATTTCTTATGTTTAGCCCGATTACAATTCAATATATGTCTCATGTTCCTATTCATTATTTAATGCCTTTATTGTAATGTAGCCTGGATGCTTTGTGTCAGAAGGCGCATGAGGCAATATGGATTCAGAGGTGCAATGATTCTTGCAGTATGGTATTGCCAGTTTTCTGGCAAATCCGGTCTGCGCATGTTGAGTGTTACTGAATTGTTGTTCTCATGCTGCCAAGCACAGGATCCATGGTTATTTATGTCTTTTTTCTTATGTCTTTTGTTTTTTGTTACAGTTTCCGGGCGTCAGACCTAGCGGGCGTCTATGCGGGTCAAGCTGAAGAGGGAAACGCGATTCGCTTCCTGCTGGTTGAGACGCAAGCAGAAGGTTTCTTAGCAACCCCTGTGATGCGTCCAGAGCGGAAGCGACGGTGACCACTTCCGGCGAGCGGCTCCGTGGACGCGGCGGCGTCTGAAAACCCCGGGAACTGGTGAGTATAAAAATGTTTTGTATGTCACTTGTGGGTGCTGTAGGATTGGGCTGAGGACGGGGTTTGTCCCCCGAAACGTCCCCAATACACTTACGTTTTTGAAATCTTCTACCATCGTCTCCTGAGTGCCGTTATTTTTCCTGTTTGGAAAATTTGGATTGCTACTTGTCATCACCTTCTGGCACCTGGGGCAGCTGTGTGATTAAACTATTTGAGTGCCGGCAGACTTTGGACTGTATATATATATATATATATATATATATATATATATCTTGGGTACGGCGGCCCGGCACTCCCATGTAGGTCAGCGGCCCCTGGTGCCTTCTTGAAGTTGTAGGTAGCGCAGAAAGGATAACAGCGGGTCTTTTCAAAATATGTATTTTTCAAAGTGGAGAAAACTGACGATTCGGAGCTACATGCCCCGTTATCAAAGTGAACTGGTGACACAGTGTATACAACAACAATCTTACCTTAGATAAGGTGTCCTTCTTCCCGCGCCGTAGCCTGGTCCCCGCCTGCCGTGGACGCTCAGATGCAGAAGCTGGAAGTCAAGATTATCCGGATATGACATGTGGGGAGCGCTCCATCGGGCTCGGCAAGCTCCTGATCACCATGGTGATCTCCCTCACGTTGCCGTGTAATAGGCGTCTCGGCTGGTGAATCCACCGCCAGCCCCTGCAAGATGACAGCAGCTACATCTGTAGCATACACACATATATATATATATATATATATATATATATATATATATATATATATCTGTACTCCCCAGTCGGCAGAATGGGGATGTGGGGCACTCGCCACAACACAGCACAATGAGAGGTGTGTTGTTACTCATAAAGTCAATAATTGTCCACAGGTTGGTATCAAATTGTAAAAAGGATTAAAGACAATTTATTTGTAATCCAATCACATGCCCCGACGTTTCGGTCCAAGCAGAGGGACCTTTTTCAAGGAGCCTAAAACAATGATACATAGATATAAATTGGAAACATTGCCATAAAACATGAATAGCAAAAAGTTTAACAAAAAATCCATTACTCACTAAATGTGAAGTCAGAAACAGCATCAGGTGAAAAACGGGAGTAAGTACCTCTTCCTAGAGGGGACAGCCTGTAACTGGGATCACCCTGGGCCGGCTTTATATACCAGACTGTATTAGTCACGTGTAACCACGTTTGGCGCCGTTTGCGACAGCGTCAGCGCGGTTTTCCCGCCATTTCCGGCCGGACCGGAAGTCAGATCCAGCGTCGTGCGCTCCATACAGTCTGCATAGGAGTACAGGGGGCGCAGGGGCTCAAAAAACAAGCGCTATTGCGCTAATGTAGTATATCACAAAAACGGGGACTTAGAGTGATATAAAGCCGGACCTGGGCTAACAAGTGCTCAATCATGATAATGAATGGAAATAGCATTATCGGATAACAATTACTATGTGTGCTTAAATTTTTAAATAAACGATAAACAGAAATCAATCGGACACTGAGCATTGTCAGGGACTTTAAATACACAACCAAACCAGAGGGACCAGAGGAATAGATGGCACAATGGAAAATTGCACATGCATCAAAAAGCATGGTTGGGATGAAGGACCATGAAAATTAACGAATAAAGAGAAAAATGTACTCAATAAAAAAATGAGAAATATAAATATGTATATATATATATATATATATATATAAAAAAATGTACATGCTTAAATCAGTGCATGAAATATAAGAAATATTTATTTATGTATTTTATAATTTTATCATTTTTATATTATTTTAAATGTATTTATCATTATTATTATTTTTATGAAAAAATTTTGTTTTTAGAAAAAAGGAAAAATTTCATGAAAAAATGAAAAAAATGAAAAAAAAATCTGTTAGAGCTCCATAAAGTGTGTCTTATGCTTAAGGAGTGGTGTGGCTCATGTGACAACCATTCTGGTGGTCCCTAAAGTCAAGAAACAAGCAAAGCGAAAATGCAAACAGAGTAACATTGTATAGTCAGGATGGCAGAAGCCTAGAAACCAAGCATAATATGAATCAAAAACAGAACATTAACGTAAGAAAATGTTCATGGGATTATTTTCATTGAGCCCACAAGGGGCAAGAATCCCCAATTGGTGAATCCATCTGCATTCTAATTTTTTCAAAAGTAGTACACTATCGCCCCCTCTGGGTGGTGGGGGACCCAATCTATCAGACGGCATCTCAAGCTGGCTATTTGATGGCCTGCTGCAAGAAAGTGGCGTGGGATGGGCAGATCAGCCTTGCCGGTCTGTGTGGCTGATCGGATGGAATTTCTGTGATTGGCCATCCTTTCCCTAAATTTTCGGGTTGTCATCCCGACATAGGCAAGGCCACAAGGGCAGTGTAATAAATAGACAACATGGTCCATTAAGCAATGTAATCTATGACGAATGCGGATAGATTTACCCGAATGCGGGTGTGGAAATGATGTGCCAGGAATTAGACTGTTACATGTAGTACATCCGGAACATTTAAAGCAGCCTGGACGTACAGAGTGGAGCCATGTGGTGTTCTTATCCGTGTCTGGGCAGACAGTGGGCGCATTAGAAGTTGCTTTAAGTTTGGACCTTTTTTATACGCCATCATTGGGCTGTCGAATTGTTGTAATTTGAGTGCAGGATCTGAGGCCACGATTTGCCAGTTTTTCCTGAGGTGTCGTTGGGTCTGGAATGATGTATGATTGTACTTATTCACATAAATAAATCGGGGAGTCTTGCTCTCTGCGGTGCTAGGTGCTGTGCTGTTACTCATGTTGAACCATGCTTTACTCAGGCATCTCTTGAGGGTGGCTGATTGATAGCCCCTCTGTAGAAATCTCTCGGTCATCTCGGAAATCTGGGACTCGAGTATCAGATTGTCAGTGTTGTTCCTAATCACCCTCATGTATTGTGATATTGGTAAGTGCTCTTTAAGAGCTGGAGGGTGCTGGCTGGTGGTTAACAACAAGGTATTGCGATCTGTCTCTTTCCTATACAAACTAGTCTGTAGTATGTTGTTCTTTATGGAGATGTTAATATCGAGGAAGTTTATTGTTTCGGCCGAGATAGCATGGGTCAAACGAATCGGGCATTGTAATTGATTCAGCGTCACTGTCATCTCCAGGAATGCTTCCAGTGTGCCTGACCATAGAAGGAAGATATCGTCTATGAATCTCTTGTAGAAAATGATATCATGATGGTAATGAGACAGTATGTTCTCTTGCTCATAGTCATACATAAAGAGTCCGGCATACGATGGGGCCAAATTGGACCCCATCGCAGTACCGGACGTCTGCACGTAGTATTTACGCTGATACATGAAGTGATTGCACGTTAGTATGAGGCGCGCCATCTCGACCAGATAATCGGTTGGTGGATTTTTAACAATTCTGGTGTCCAGAGCCTTATGCAGTGCAGCTAGACCGCTATTGTGCGGGATCACTGTATATAGCAAACTCACGTCCATTGTGGCTAAATAGGTATTCTGAGGGATATAAATGTCCTTTAGCTTGTCAATGAAATCAGACGTGTCGCGAATGTAGGTGGTACTACTGGTGACCAGAGGTTGTAAATGGTGGTCAACATATATGGCCAAAGGTTGCAGGAGGGACTGTCGCGCCGAGATAATAGGGTGACCAGGGGGGTTTTCAATCGACTTATGTATCTTCGGGAGGGTGTACAGGATTGGGCACACAGGAAATTGAACAGATAAGTAATCGAAGATATCTTTCGTGAGCCACTGGGCTGTAAGGCCTTTCATCAACATTGTGTCTACAGCTTTCTTAAAACCTGGGATGGGATTTTGTGCGACCAGTTGGTACATGTTGGTATCGGCCAGTTGTCTGGTAATCTCTTGATGGTACTGTGTCCAATCCTGTATCACCACTGCTCCCCCTTTGTCCGCTGGACGAATAACAATTGAATAATTGCTCTTGAGCGCTTTCAATGCAATACGTTCTTCATGTGTCAGGTTGTCATATTTCGGAGATATTGCGGCTTGCTGGAGATCATATTCCATCAGCCTACTAAAGGTCTTAATGCTCGGATTGTTTGAAGGCGGATCATACGTAGACGGTAATTTGAATGTAGATCGCTGTGCCGAGGTTTGACAATCATGAAATTGTTCATGAAGACGAAGTTTCCGGCTGAATTAATATAGGTCAATAGATGCCTCAAAGGCATCATGGGAATGGGTAGGAACAAAGGATAAACCTCTAGATAACAGTGACATGGTGGCTGGAGACATTGAGGTAGAGGATAAGTTATAAACTATGTCTGCACCTGCTTGCGGATTATTTTTCCTAGGTTTTCCACGACGGGGATGGGATCGTTTCCCCTTCCTCTCCGTGGTTTTGGTGTTTTGTTGTAGCCACTTGGGCCTTCCCCTAAAAAATTAGGGGTAGGGCCAGAAAACTCAGTATCAGAAGCCGAGGTGGATGAACCGGTGTTATATTGTTGAGGGTTCCTGAATTGACGACGATTACGATATGGTCTTGATGTACGTTTGGGGCCGGCCTCTCCCGCCAACCACCGATACACCGTATGATTCTGATAATCGGTGGATACGATGGATAATTTGTTCCGTTTAAAGGAGACTTCGGGTGAGATTTAATAGGATGAGAGATTCAGAAAGTGAGAGATTTTGTGAGAAATCTCCAGTTTTTTTAAAGCGGCAATCATTCACACTGCATAATCAAACTGGTTTTGCAGTGTAAATGATTGCCACTTTAAAAAAAACTTGAGATTTCTCACAAAATCTCTCACTTTCTGAATCTCTCATCCTATTAAATCTCACCCTAAGTCTCTCTTATACTCATCAATCTGAACCCTAAGTTTTTCAATCAGGTTACAAGATTTATCGGTCTTGATTGCAGCAAGGTGGGTTGATCCAAAGTCGTCAATGTCCTTTTTGATTTTTTTCAATTCGGTCCCTACTTCCTCAACAACCAATAGGATTAGATCCAATGAACACTTGTTGAGGACCCCACACCAGCGGCTGCAGAAGGTCGGGTTATGTCTGCCTGTAGTTGGAATGTTGGCAATCCTAAAACCCCTTGGTATCAACTTTTTTCTATGATATTCGGACAGGAAATGTCCATGAAGGGATAGATCCACTTCACACTTCTTGAGTTTTATCAGTCGCTGGTAGAGGTCTGTGGGTGATTCTGTTGGAAGGGTGTCAAAATCAGACTGGTCGAATAACACCTTGTCTGCATCATCGTCGGGTAACCCCGTCATCGCCCCGCTACACCGCATTTGCCGGAAGTGGGGCACAAGGAATATACCACAAGCTCCCGCACGCACATCATTACATGATAGAGGGCGCGAAACGGCGCCCGGACCTGATTGGACAATATGCCTTTTAAATAATGGTCTGCAATCGGATATGAACTATCCTTGAAAAAGACCGTAGTTAACGGTCGAAACGCGTTGGACCCTTTGCAGGCATCCACTGGGGGTAGACCACTTGCCGGGACCGCTGAACTGTGCCTTGTGTGAGAGTTTCCGGGACTTTCATCTCATAAGCGCTTTTTGAGAACTTGGTCCAACTAGTTCTCCACCGGCTCTGGTAATTGTTTTTGCTTTACCCCTGTGTGGCAGTTCATCATTTTAAACCCCATGTGTTTTTATGTATCTCCCAGCCCATTTCCCCATATGCACTGTTGTAAATAAAAAACTGTATTACACCATATGCGGTTCCATTGTGTCTCCATATGTATTTCTGACACCTGGAGAAGTTGCTTGAAGTACAGGAGCTTCCTGGTCTCTCTTATGTGACTGAGAAATTTGCATAATCGGAGAAGAGGAGACGCTACTCCCTATAAGGGGCGTATGGTACCTCTTTTCTTATCTTGAGAAGCTTGGTGAAGGGAAGGTGCATCACGAATCTGTTTGGTCGTTTGTGCAGTACCCAAAATAGTGGAAAAGAGGATCGTTCCCAGTAAGAAAGGAACGTCCTTTTCCGTTTTAATACATCTGGCTCACAGGAGGGACTATAACAAATTATATGTGTTTCATACACATCCTTTTGTGAATTTCTGTCTTTGTGGTGAGGGGTCACCACGTGTTAAATTTCCCACCTGCCGACCTCCAGCGCTGAGACTCTTTCTGTTTCATCATTTTCTCTTTGGTTCACCCCCACAGTGTCCGGCACAGGCAGGGAGGCTTCCATCTCCCTGCCTGCAGCCGTTCCCCAGCTCCCCGGCGGCATTCGCCGGGGGGTTAAAATTCGCCGCCAGGGGCAGAGAGCCCCTGGCGAGTTGAATAGGGCGGACAGGAGGTCGCCCAGCGAATCTCCCTACAGGGAGAATTGGGGCAAAAGTGCAGGGAATCCTACACAGGATTCGCTGTCTCCCCCCAGTACAACCATTGAATACCTGCCTATGTGTAAAAAATATAAAAATGTAAATTAAAAAAAAGTGTGGGGTCCCACAAGTAAAACCAGGGTACTTGTGTAGTTTCATGGCGCCGTGTGTCCACGCTATTTAAAATCAACTCCATCCCAACATGGATAGTGGAGGTATGAACTATCCATGTTGGCATGGAGTTAAGTTACTTTTTTTAACATAGTTTGTGGTGAGCGTAGAACCCGGAAGTAGCACAGCGCCATGTTGGCGCCGTGAAACTACAAAAGTACCAAAACCAGCACCAGGCTCTTTTTGCCAGTCCTTTTTTAAGAAATACAGGGGGAAAATGGACTGGGGCTCCTCCTGTATTTCAAAAACCAGCACCGGGCTCTTGAAGCAGTCCTGATTTCAAAAATATGAGAGACAAAAGACACCCACCTATATACATAGTGCACCCCACACACTTATGCATTGCACAGATACACACAAAGAAATAGCAGCAAGGTATTGAGCGCTAGGGACAGGTGTGTTGTGACGTGTACAGATAGCTGCCCTCTGGTAGAGGGATGCCACCCTCAATACAGAGTACACAGAAAGAAGAAAACCAGTAGGTGCCTTCTGTACACTTAAAACAATTTACTAACAATTACCACAAAAAAAAACATAAAAACATATAGGCCGATATGTAATAGGGTGTGATTTTTGGACTAGTCCAAAAATCGCACCATATCGCACAAATTCGCACCTTTCCAAATCGCATTTTTTGCCGCAAATTCGCATATGTAATGAGATGTGAATTCACGGTAAAAAAGTGCGATGTGGTGCGATTTCGGGCGAGTTTTAGTAATGAAAATGTGCGCATTTTCAGTCATGAAAATGTGCGCATTTTTAAATGTGCGATTGAAAAAAACAAAAAAAAACGGCGTGCGGTCCCCCTCCCGATCATAACCAGCCCCGGGCTCAAAAAGCCGGTGCTGGTATCATAAAATCAGAGGGACAAACAAATAGGGGTCCCCTTGATTTAATGAAACCAGCACCAGGCTCAAGGTCCGGCGCTGGTTCCCAAAATACGGGGGACAAAATGATTAGGGGTCCCCCGTATTTAAAGAACCAGCACCGGACCCAAACAGCCAGCAGGGTAATGCCACAGCCGGGGGGAGACTTTTTATACAAGTCCCCCCTGCCAAAGCATTCAGCCCTGTGGCTGGTCAGCATGGGCAGGGGTCCTGGGGAAGTGGGGACCCCCCCAAAGAAGGGGTCCCCCCCCTCCAGAACTTACCTGCCCATGCTGAAGCCCGGGGCTGTCCTCCATGCCCCTGGGCTGTGGGCATGGAGCTGATTTTGTGTAAAATCAAGATAAATCTATTGTTTTTAACAGTGGTACTACAAGTGGCAGCAAGCCTCCCCTGCAAGCTGGGACTTGGAGAACCACAAGTCCCAGCCTGCAGGGCATTAAAGGGCCCGCTGTAACTTGTAGTTCTACTGTTAAAAAAATAGTACACAAAACACACACTGACACACATTTTAAATAAAAGTTTAATACACACATCACACACACACTCATACTTACCTATCTTTATCCCGTCGGTAGGTCGCTGGCTCTGGTGTCGCTGGCTCTGGTGTCGCTGGCTCTGGTGTCGGCGGCTCCGTGTCGGCGGCTCCGGGCTCGGCGTCCTGTCCGACGATAATCCATGTTGGACCTGTGGAAGTAAATCCTACTCACCAGGTCCACCATGGATGGTCTTCTGTCTTCTCTTCTCTCTTCTCTCTTCTCTCTTCTTCTTTATCTTCAAGCTCTTGCGGCTCCGGCAGCTCCATTCGGCAATATGATTGAAGGCGCTGGAGATGTTTGATCTTCAGCGCCTAACATCAGAATGATTCTATTGGCTGCTCAGCAGCCAATGAGAAGCGCCGCTGGGAGCAGCCAATAGAATCATTCTAAGCACCGGCGTTGAAGAGGCAACATCTCTGCGGAGACATGTTGCCTCTTCAACGCCGGTGCTTAGAATGATTCTATTGGCTGCTCCCAGCGGCGCTTCTCATTGGCTGCTGAGCAGCCAATAGAATCATTCTGATGTTAGGCGCTGAAGATCAAACATCTCCACCGCCTTCAATCATATTGCCGAATGGAGCTGCCGGAGCCGCAAGAGCTTGAAGATAAAGAAGAAGAGAGAAGAGAGAAGAGAGAAGAGAAGACAGAAGACCATCCATGGTGGACCTGGTGAGTAGGATTTACTTCCACAGGTCCAACATGGATTATCGTCGGACAGGACGCCGAGCCCGGAGCCGCCGACACGGAGCCGCCGACACCAGAGCCAGCGACACCAGAGCCAGCGACACCAGAGCCAGCGACCTACCGACGGGATAAAGATAGGTAAGTATGAGTGTGTGTGTGATGTGTGTATTAAACTTTTATTTAAAATGTGTGTCAGTGTGTGTTTTGTGTACTATTTTTTTAACAGTAGAACTACAAGTTACAGCGGGCCCTTTAATGCCCTGCAGGCTGGGACTTGTGGTTCTCCAAGTCCCAGCTTGCAGGGGAGGCTTGCTGCCACTTGTAGTACCACTGTTAAAAACAATAGATTTATCTTGATTTCACACAAAATCAGCTCCATGCCCACAGCCCAGGGGCATGGAGGACA
This sequence comes from Crinia signifera, assembly GCF_055691185.1. Lineage (NCBI taxonomy): Eukaryota > Metazoa > Chordata > Amphibia > Anura > Myobatrachidae > Crinia > Crinia signifera. Next base: position 143,640,966 of record NC_139218.1, on the reverse strand, counting down.
GCCCCGGGCTTCAGCATGGGCAGGTAAGTTCTGGAGGGGGGGGACCCCTTCTTTGGGGGGGTCCCCACTTCCCCAGGACCCCTGCCCATGCTGACCAGCCACAGGGCTGAAGGCTTTGGCCGGGGGGACTTGTATAAAAAGTCTCCCCCCGGCTGTGGCATTACCCTGCTGGCTGTTTGGGTCCGGTGCTGGTTCTTTAAATACGGGGGACCCCTAGTCATTTTGTCCCCCGTATTTTGGGAACCAGCGCCGGACCTTGAGCCTGGTGCTGGTTTCATTAAATCAAGGGGACCCCTATTTGTTTGTCCCTCTGATTTTATGATACCAGCACCGGCTTTTTGAGCCCGGGGCTGGTAATGCTTAGGAGGGGGACCGCACGCCAGTTTTTTATTTAAATTTATTTTTTAACTATTTTTTTACAGCAGAAGCATGCACAGATCTCAATGATCTGTGCATGTTTCTGCCTAACTCGCCAGTCAGAAGCTGGTCTATTTTTTTTGCGATTTTTTTGAAGCTCCCATATGCGACTTTAGAACTCGCATCCTATTACATATGCGAGTTCTATAGTTTACTATGGGAAAACATCTGGATGCGATTTTCAGCGTGCCTGAAAATCGCATCTTTAAAATGTGCGATTTCGCGGTAAAAAATGCGATTTTTACCGCGACTCGCATCCTATTACATGTGCGATTTTTAGAAAAAATCCGATTTTGGTCAATTTTGACCAAAAATCGCAAAAGTCTAAAAATCACACCCTATTACATATCGGCCATAGATCAATAAACAATAAAACAGTAATGCATGCATGCACAAAACCACAATTATTTTAAAAAGCCATTTAGATGCAAGTGCATAAGGTTGTAACTATAGTTACCAGTTCCTTTTTTAACAAGTGGGGCGTTGAAATTTGGCAAATATTTCCAACAGATCACACTCAGTGGTGGTGTGGATAATAATTAGAAGAAGGCCTTTCCAGCAAAGTTTATAACAGAAGTCCTTTCCTTAATTCTGGTATTGCAATAATTACTTTGTTTAGTAGGATATGTCAGTCTTTTTAATTAGCAACGCACACTCCCGTATCCATCTGACCTATAGATTGCTTAGTGTGTATGCTAGGTCACAGTACCTTTGCGTAGTTTCCACACTTTCTTTGTCCGGCCAGTGGATCTAGCTGCAGCCGGACTGCACGGTACTCCTGTGGGTATGGAGCAGGTGATTGCAGCTCTTAGGTACGCCGCTGTCAGACGCACAGACCACTGTGTGATGTCCTTTTGCCGGCTAAGTGTATCAGCTGGGGGGACCAGGTTACCGCGGGTGGGATTAAGCCAATTGGCAGATAGTTCCTCTCGGTCCAATGCCGTCAGTGTACCCCGCCGGTCCTCAGATGTCAGCACTTCTGTATAGCTCCTCACAAAGACACGTTTCGCCGCGCTCAGGCGGCTTTGTCAATTTTAGGAATGATGAGTTCATGTTGGGGGAAGGTTTTATACCCATCAGTTAATTATACACAGGTGTGTGTCTCCTTTGGCAAATCAATCACTAGCACTTGCATGGCTACACTTTCTGTCTTATGCTGGGTACACACCAGGACGACTAGGGCCCGATCCCCACAATCTAGATCCAATTCCGATCAATTGGATGTAGATTGTGTGCTGATTGGGCCCTTTTCTGACCTGGTGTGGACCGATACCGATCCGATGCGCGGTCCCGCGGGTCGGTCGGTCGTTATTGAGATCCTACCTGCTGCAGGTAGGATCTCAATGACGACCATACAGCCGGGTGCGGGTCGCCATCGGATCGGACCCGCTCACGGTGCACATCGTGAGCGGGTCGTGCCCCCCCGCGTCATCGTGAGCGGGTCGGACGAGACACTGACGACCCGCTCACGATGTGCATCGTGAGCGGGTCGTCCTGGTGTGTACCCCGCATTACTTCGCATATGCAAGACAGCTGGATTTAATTCACAAAATCAGCAATTACCAGTACATAAAAGTTACACAACCTTAAAATCACACATATATGTATAAATAATGTATAAATAAACATGCACATATGTACACATATGTGCATGCTATACTGACCGTTTTCTATTTTTATTTTTATTTTTTACAGATACACACAACACCATTCACAGTACAACACATAACACCATTCACAGAACAACACACACCCAAAAACAATACAACACACACAAACACACACATACTTAAATATTGCACAGCCACATACACTACAACACCATACCTCCCAACATAACCCACTCCAGGAGGGACACAATGCTCTGTTCCTGGACTTCCCACACACAAACACGGCACAAATACACACATCACACATATATCCGTAGCGCACCTCACACACTTACACATTGAACAGATACACACTACACACACACATACATAACACACCACTCACAGTACAACAAACACCCACATACACTACAACACACACCCAAAAACAGTACAACACACCGACACACACACTTAAACATTGCACAGATACACACAGCACACTACACACACTTATGTATGTATCACACCTCACACTCTTACACATTGGACAGATCACACAACACATACACACACATACATAACACACCACACACAGTACAACACACACCAACATACACTACAACACACACACAGAGAAACAGTACAACACACAAACACACAGAACACAACAAAAAAATGCATAATACAGTAGGTGCTAAATCTCAGGAGTATCAAGTCAGGAGCAGTGTGTTTCAAACACCACACCTGATTTCATTGCTGTCATTGAGTATTAATGCAAACACATTCTAACCTTATGGTGGAGGTTTTAAAAAATTACAATCTTGAGCCATTGGCACAGTATAACACCACATTTTACAGCACTTTTGGATATTAAAAATCCCCAAGGTTTTCCCAGGCATCACCGGGTGGGTCAGCTAGTAAATAAATAATGTGTAAGGGGTCAAATGACTAAAGCTTCTAAAAATAAAAAGAGGTGGTTTACAATATGTTCATCATTTTCTATTTTTCATTAGAGAAATGACAACATCTGATGGCTGCTATTTTTAGAAGCTTTAATAAATGTGTACGTACATGTATTTATTGCAGACTAGATTAGAATGCCCAAGTGGTTCTTATTTGCTGTCATATTCTATGTTTCTCTGTTTTGGCCTGAGCCTGGCTGCTCCAGTCCTGGAAACACTGCTAAGTAAGCACATACTGTACCTCCCAACATGAGGGACACATTGCTCTGGTCCTGCACTTCCCTGGTAATGTAGGATTGCCATCACCTGTGTTGAAGCACCTTTCTCCGCAATTAACCTGTTCAACAAAGATGGAGGTAATCATGCATTAAGAAGAAAGTCCAGGAGCAGAGCATTGTGTCACTCCTGGAGAGGGTCAAGTTGGGAGGTATGTAAGGCGCCTAGTGAATTATCATTTACCTTAACTTAATTCTAAATTACTCCTAGAAATAAATCAAATGGACACCTTATTCTAAAATAATCACACGGACAACAACTGCATAAGTTAAAAGATCGTGGGTATTTATTAGGTGGTATGACCCTATTGAAAGGGATGGCCGGGAAAGCGCTTGCAGACCAGCTCAGGTCAAAAACTTTTAGTACTGGCGACGACTACAGCGTGCCAACTTATAACCAGGGCGATGAACCGCCCCCATCCAATTTAAGGCACAGCCCGCACTGTGACGGTCTTACCGCCCCTTCTATGGCATGGCGAGGACACTTCAAGGAAGTGGCCAAAGCCCCCCTGACCACCTGTACCTCAAACTTGACCGATGGTCGAGAGCGCCTTCCCACCAATTGTTAATTAATTGTCATAAAGCCAAATTAGATGAAGGCCGAAAGGCCAGGTAGCAATTCAAAAACCAAGGGAGGGAGGGTGGAATTCCAGACTCAAAGAGGAAGCAGCATCATCTGACTCACCTTTATATACTCCTGCATAAGCTACCACCCCTTTTCTACCTAACTGGCTGAACTAACTATCAATCACCTGAACTTCTATGAGTAATGAATCACATCCCCTCGCAGTAGTCAATAATTTTTTTCCCGTTCGCAAATAAAAGTCCATCTATTACTTAAGGAAATGTCCGAAAAGGGGGCGGGCACTGAGGTTATGTGACATCAGCTGCCCGCCCCGAGCAGACATCGACCGGTCTGTGCCTCCAATGCCCAGCGTTTTTATGGGGATGCCCATGAAACGCTGGGCATTCTCCTGCTACCGGCCTCTGCATATCCCCTTCCCACCCCTGCCCATGCCAAAGCCTCGGCGAGTGTGCTATTTGCGGAAAGCGTTCACACAGGGGGTCTGCACATGTGCATATTCAAGCATGTGCAGACCTGCACAATCAAAAACAACTCATTCAGGGTGAGCAGTCTAGTTAGAAACAGGATTATTTGGCTGCTAATGTTACATGCTCCAAAATTTGTATCCTATTTCCAGGGCATTGGTTGCCGTGGTGTAGCTAGGTGCCACGGTGCCCAGAACAAGGGCATGTTTCGCCATCCCTCCCCCCCCCCCCAACAGACACAATTTGTAGTAGGCGGGACTTTTGCGCGGCGAAAAGGGGGAACGGGCCAACATTATACCCCACACCGTAATGCCCATTGCACATTTTAGCGAACTTTGTAATACCCATTACCCATAAAGCCACATGCTGTAATGCCAATTACACATAAGGCCACACATGATGCCCATTACATACTACATAACAAACCATAATGCGCATTACACATATGACACATAAGTGCTACTTACCTACATGCTCCTTGCTAGAAACTTCATGCTTGATGTCAGGGGCTTCATGATTGATCGGGACTAAAATTGCTCATTGCCAAGGGGGGCAAAAATTGCTTGTTGCCAAGAGGCACTAAGATTGCTCATTGCTAAGAGGGACTTATATTGCTCATTGCCAAGGGGGACCAGTATTGCTCGTTTCCAAGGGGGCTAATATTGCTCATTGCCAAGGGGGACTAATATTGCTCATTGCCATGGGGGACTAATATTGCTCGTTGCCAAGGGGGACTAATATTGCTAGTTGCCATGGGGGGCTAATATTGCTCATTGCCAAGGGGGATTCAAATTGCTCGTTGCCAAGGGGGACTAATTAATTGAATTATATATAGTCCACTGGTGCTGCCTGCACTGAATACTGTGAATAGAGGTTGCCAGTATTATTTACTCTGTCCACTGTTGCCACTGGCAGTGTTACTGCCTAAGTGTACCTACCTAGTAGTACAACTATATACTAGGCTGCTATACAGATGGGTCTTTTCCCATCTTTGCAGGGGATGGCGCTGGCGTCGCCAGCCGCCATCCCCCGCCAGCGCGATGGCGATCGCGAGAAGGGGACGCGCGCGCACGAGAGGCGCGAGCGTCCCCATCCGACGGCGCTTCCATACGTTTCCCCGGGTCCCCGCCGGCTTGCCGGCGGTAACCCGGGGTCCCCGCCGACTGCCCGCACCCCCCACTAACCCCCCCTAACCCTGTCCGTCTCCCTGAGGCGGAGACGGACAGGGTTTCCGTCGCGCTAGCGACGGAGACTGAGACGCGCGTGCGCGTGAGACGCACGCGCGTCTCAGTTTTCTCGCTGGCGAGGCTGCTGGCGGGTCGCCAGCGCGTACGTTCTGGCGACCCGCCAGCAAGGATGAAAAACATAACATACTGTATCTAATTTAATTAAAAAATAATACTTGTGCTGTGTGGGACTGTAAAAAATACTTCCATGCTGCTGGTGCACTGACGTGTGCCACCGAGTGCCACTGCCAAGCAGTACCTAATAATAAAATTAATTATTATAAATTCTGCTGGTGGGGGGCATGGCCTGACGGACTAGGGGGTAGACTCGCAACCTGGCTCTCCCGCATGAAATCCTGCTAAAACATCCTTCCCATCCGCGGTACCCCCTGTTCCAGGCACCCAGGATCGGGGCAACATCCCCTGTGCTCCCTGCTGCAGCCGGCGCGGTTTCTCTCCATGCTCCGAGTGCTCCCGATAACTGCGGCCCAGTGATCCTGCTGGTGGGCCTGCCAGCGCCGCGATCCGGGCAGCACTATCCCGCTGGGTTGTGTGCTCTGCGGCTGTGCCGAGACTGTATCCTGCTGAGGGAGGCTGCCGTCCTCCGCTCCGTGCCTGAAGACCTGTCCGGGTGTCTATGGGCTGCCTTCCTCCCGTTGGATCCTGAGGTGAGGGAGCAGCACACGGCCATCTTGGGACCTCCTGGATGCTCTCTGTGGCGGGTGTGGACTGGACCAGCAGCTGCGGTGACCTGTCTGCTTATAAACCACACAGCCTTGGACAGACGGACTGTGCCTAGTCCTCCTGTTACCGGAGACCATTCACATGCCTGAAAGTGAGCTATATTTGTTTAACTGACTCCTGACTACACCGACAGGGCCCTGTACTTCTGATACTGGTGACCGCATTCTATGAATAATAGTGGACTGGCTTCTGTCTTTGCCGGGACACGGCACTGGTTATTTTACTAGCTCTATTATGGCTTCCCAATTACTTCAGTTTATTCAGGACTCTAGTCACAGGCTCCTACACAAAATAGACCTACTGCATGCTGATTTAATCTCTGCTACATCTACTCCTGTGCAGAAAGCTGGGGGGGTCACGGATGCCACTTTGAGTTACTACAATTATGACACGATTATGTACCCAGGTTACTTGCGGGTGAATGCATCCTTCTATATATGTGGAGCTGAGGCGGTTGCAGATGCCACATATAAGTACTACAGCCACGACATAAATGCTCGTTCACCTGTGGTCCATCAGGAGGCGTCCGATGTTGGATATGAGGAAGCTATACTCCTCTGTCCCAATCCTTATAATTCTGATAATCCTGCCACATTTGCTGCCTATGGGGCTAGCTACAATATGGGATGGATAAACTTTGTGGCTGTGCACATCTCGAGGGCCCCTTACTACTATATGCTCGAAGTCTGTGACGTGGAGGCTTCGCTCTCAATAACATCACTGTCACTACAGCTGGATACAGGTATACTCCGAAATCCTGTACTTATGGGATATGTTGCTATTTACTCCATACCACTGTGGCGTGAGACTGGTGATATGTTATTTATTTTTTGGGAGGTCCCGGACTGGCCAGACTGAAACTACTATGCACCTGTTTCTTGCAGCGGTCCTGTTCACAAAAGTTCTAGGCTAACTGGACTGATGCTATACCTTCTCAACTGCTGAGAAAGCTTTACTTGCAACCTCATTACTATACTCTGTTGAATACTGCTGACCAATACTGATATATGTCTATATTAGTCTGTTCCTAAACATTTTACATATAATGAACCGGGCATACATGCTCTGGCGGGAGAGCCAGCATCATCCTGGTCTCAGGCCATTAGTCGTTTGTCCCTCCTTGTGGGTGGGTGGGTGGTTTTAGTTTATAAATATAGTTAGTGGGGTAGGGGTAATTGGTCAGGGCTCCAGGTATGCCTAAGTTGGGGGTAGGTTATACAGGGTGGGGGGTTTTGAGGTAGGTTTGCTTTGGGATTCTTCTTTTTTTATTATTTAGGGTCGATGGGCATATATTTTTATTTCTTTAGGTCAACTTGGGTACTGCAATTCATATTATAAGGGATCCCTATTTAATAGGAAGGTGTTGGTTCCATTAGTCTACGATTAATGCTTCATTATACATCCTGCATTGTTTCTACTTGGTTGTACCCGAATGGCGCCTTCGGGGTCAGAAGCACCTTAATTGTTTTTCCTTGGAGATATCCTGCATTCATACGTTGTATATATCCTGCTCCTTTACCTATGACCATACATTTTTTACTGTAATTGCTCCTATTTATTTTATCATTCTCATCTGTTGCCCTAACAACCCACATGTATGTGTAGGGTGGTTGTTGTTGTTTATTCGTATGCTAAAATCTCAATAAAAATTATTGAATTAAAAAAAAAAAAAAAAAAATCTGCTTGTGCACTGCATAAAGCTACTGGTGGTGTGTAATATAACTACCTTTTGTGGTGACCACTGGCAGTGCTACTGCCTGCCTGCCTACCTACCTAGTAGTTTATTTTCTCTACCTACTAGGCTGCTATAGTATTAATACTTAATTAATTGAATTATATATAGTCCACTGGTGCTGCCTGCACTGAGTACTGTGAATAGAGGTTGCCAGTATTATTTACTCAGACCACTGTTGCCACTGGCAGTGTTACTGCCTAAGTGTACCTACCTAGTAGTACAACTACATACTAGGCTACTATATCTAATTTAATTAAAAAATAATACTTGTGCTGTGTGGGACTGTAAAAAATAATTTCATGCTGCTGGTGCACTGACGTGTTCCACTGAGTGCCACTGCCAAGCAGTACCTAATAATAAAATTAATTATTATAAATTCTGCTGGAGCACATACTAGTATTGCTGATGTATCTACCTGTCTTGTGCCTAGTACTGACTTATCTACCTGTCTGGTGCCTAGTACTGCCCTATCTACCACTGCAGCGCCACTCTTACATGAGCCACGTGTTTGTGCCGCACGCTTGTGTGGCTTAGCATAGTTATCCAGCTACCTCGGTGTTTCCCTAAATACAATACTGTGAGGTGTTCAGAATAGACTGGAAATGAGTGGAAATGAATGTTATTGAAGTAAATATAGCGTAGGAGCAAAAAAAAAAAAAATTCTGCGATTTTAGCAGTTTTTATGCTTTTTTTCACACAAAAAATTAGAACCCAAAACCCCAAAAATCCAAACACAAAACACTTAGTATGTGTTTTGCCAAAACCCATTAGAACCCAAAACCTCAAGGTAATCAGAACCCAAAACCCGAAAAGTGGCTGGTGCACATCCCTAGTATTCTGCAGGTCCCAGCTATTTGAAATAATACCCCTCTCACACCAGAAAATGCATTTCCGGGTTGGCCCCTTTTACACCAGACTAGTCCCTGCATTTTCTGGTGTGAGGGGGAGAGAAAACCACCCCTTCCCCCCCTTTTAACCAGTTATCTCATTTAAACGGCTATATCTTCGGAACCAACTGACCCATTTACATAAGACAAGTATCATATTGAAGAACTTTTGAGTGGGCTTTGAATGATTTTGGTCCAGTGAAACTGGAACGTTTGGTTCCAGGGTAATTTGCCCTCAAAGAACATGAACAGCCATGAAATTAAATTTCAAAAATAAAAAAAATCGGTTTACCCGCAATATCTCTGGAACCAATTGACCGATATGATATCGACTGGTATCATATTGAAGACCCAGGGATTTGGAATTGAATGAGTTCAACCACAAGCTTCTGTGATGCCAGGGGGGGAACTGGCAGCCATCGGAACCGGGTGGGGGTCAGAATTAACGGGTCCCATATTATCCTATGGGGAAAAACGTTACAGCTTTGCCAGGCATTATCTCCGGTTCCCAGAGGCTAGTGACACAGGGCTGGGCTCGTTGGAAAGCCCTGGTCCTCAGCTACAAAATGAAATGAATCTGCCAATGGGTACACAGATGACTATTTGGTTCATTAATATGTATTTTATGAGAGGAAATAGTAGAAACTCACTTCTTGAAGCCATTCATACTTCAAATGGTCATATATTATGAATTTTTGGAGTCAGATGTTCATATAAAACCAACTTCACAGAAAAAGGTAATGGGTGTGAGAAATCTAATTATTCATGTATTATTATGGTTGGTGGTTCTTCCAGAGTCAGAGAGTGCATAAATAGATAAAAGAAGACTCTTTTTTAGGACACTCATTCAAAAGAACCTAGGGTATGTATATTCTATCTTACCAAAAGTGAAGGTGCTCTGATGGTGTTCATTTATTAAAATATCACTTTTATTAAGTTATCATTTAAAAGAGTTTTACTCTATCAAAACAGAGATACATATACACAGATAAAACATACAAACACAAAAATAACCCACAAAGAATTGAGAACCATCCAGACAAGCAACTGTAATGTTTCTGACCCTAAAAAAGAAAGAAATCAAAAATGAATCATCCACATACTAGATTTGCTTGTGGACCATAGACTTCATTCAATTTTTGATGGATGTTATACATAAATAATAACGTGCCCTCTTTTCAAAGGGTTAATAGCTCACTACAGTATATTTATAATTATCACAGATTGATATACAATATACGATTGAGATGTAGTATTCCCCATTATAAAATTAATGAAAGTCACTTATAATGATGTCCACATTGGGGTGACAGTAAATGAAGTGTTACTTATTGATCTGAATGACAGTTTTCAAAGTGATGCATACTCAATTGATTCTAGTCAAGACTGGGAAAGTGATTTCAAAAAGTTAGATACATTCTTCACAAACAACTGAGGGTCAACTGGGATCACACAACCTTGGAAAACTATCAAATCCCAAGATATACCAAAGAGGTCTAAGACCCAAATGTGTGCATGAGCTTACCAATATTCTACTCAAACACAACAATTTGATATTAGATGAATTTGAGAAGGAAATATAAACTCTAGGCAAACAACTTGAAAAGTGGGAAAAGGATACCACCTTCCAAAGAGTATTTGAGCAAAACAAAAAGGATTTGGAGAAATATGAAAAAACATAACTGAAAGCAAAAGGACCAAATTTATATGTGACGAGGGATTTTGCCATGGGACAGGTTTTTTATTTGATAAAACACAAGGAACCATTTCAATGGGTCTCAGGATCTATATGCCTATACGTTGTATGAGGCTGAATCTTCTGGAGAAGATAGTAGCAAGACACCAGGACCATCAACTCAAAGGAGGGGGAGTTTATTACCTAACATCTTAGCTTTTTCAAAGAATACCAGGGGACAACAGGTGGACATCAATACAGAAAAGGAAGACCAGGAGGTCATCAAAGAAGGGGAAACTCTAGAAGGGAATCCCAATTCCCTATCAGACAATTCCCCAGGACTAAGAAATAACCACTCCTTTAGATCAAGTACAAATAATTAATCTTTCAGACAACATTTTATCCAACGGGGCAACAATGATAGTTTCCAGCTAGAAAAGTATCTCAAGCTTTTTGGATGGAAATTACTCCTCAAAAAGTTCTTCTCAATGAAGAGGGGGGGGGGGGGGAAATCTATGAACATTACTGACATGAGTCTGTGCCAACAGGAGGCTATTGCCCTTGAGGACCTGGAGATTGAATCAACAGCAGGAAATAGGATAAATAAAAATCTTGTTTGTAAAAAACAATCCACTTTTTTCCCATCTGAGGGAATCTGCCCAGAAGTTAAATTATTTTGTAAAAAATGTTAGAAACTGCCAAGATGTTGTCCTAAAGTATTTGTATTGGGGGGGGGGGGGGGGGGGGCGGCAATGGGGTTATTTGGCACATGGAAATGTACATGAGTGAAGCATATAAACAACTGAATGATAGCAGATGAAAGCTAATTTTACTGAATCCATGGGAGTATATTCAGAGCAAAATGAGATCATTGTTGTCACACAGAATCTATAATAGTATTTGATAAGGATCAATTATGGTTTGAGGTAACATGTTTAAAAAAGGGGCAAACTAGATGGGCCAAGTGGTTCTTATCTGCCGTCAAATTCTATGTTTCTATGTTTAAACAAGAACTGGAATGCCTATGGACAGAGGATCTGAAAATACCTACTTATTACCTGTTACCCAAAGTTCATAAAAATCGACATACACCTTGTTAATGACGATTAAATATGACCAGAGAGACAATAAGTGAAAAGCGCTGGTTACGTAATAAGTCCGCAACCAACGTACCCTTTATACCTAACTACGTGCGAACAAAGCGTAGCGCAGCGTAGCGTACCTTTTATTGTATTATGTACACCAAGAACCAATACCTTAATCAGAGATTCCTTCGCAGTACTTTGTCTCTAATCTGCGAATATACCTTATCGGACAGTGTCCGTAATATACCTTGTCGCTATTATGCGAATAAACAGACACGACCACTGTATAGAAATAAGGAGATAAGAACTCCAGTAAAAAGGTTGTATTTAAGTCCCTAATGGACAAAAGGGGGTTACAGAAATAAGAATAAACAGGTATAACAAGTGATACAATATACTAACAATGAATACTAAACAGGCTCAGCTAGGGGGAAAGAAAACAGATACAAGACACAATCAGCCAATCAATACAATAAGAATAAATACCGTTAATGCAACCGTTACCGTTCTCATCAAATATGCGAAGCGCAGTCCGGTCAGAGCTCACTATCGTTCAGGGATGAACTATAGTCCGGTGGTAAGTCAGGGAAAGGTAGATGTGCCGAAGAGACTTTGGCTGCTCTGGGTCGCCTATCTTATAGGGTCAGAAAGGGGAGGTCAAAGGCCGTTCTCATTGGTCAGAGGTCGAATGTCAGGTCAGCTGTGATTGGGGGGTAAGATGATACACCTGGTTTGGCTAGGTCCAGGGGAGTGAACTTTAAGAGTCCTTTGTTTGGTGGCTTCGGCGTCAGCAGTGATAAGAACCGGTTTCATCTAGATTCCTTTGTTACATACTTTCAACAGAAACTGTCCCTGGAATATGGATTATGTCCATAACTGTCGAGCCGTGTATATTGCGGAATATTCGCAATGACCGGAATACTTCGCACAATGAACGGAACGGAACGGTACTAAACATGATACAGAGAGATGTATGCAGGGCTAACTAAGCTATGTGTGGCGTTCTAAACCTTTAACTATATTTTACTTAGTGTCAGTATGTATTTATGAATTTATGTGTGATAGTATGGCTACTCTTCTGGTCCACTTTGTCACACATACTCGGGTATGGAAACTTTATTTGCGCAACTCTGCGAACCAAAATGGCGGCCATACTATCCTAAAATGGCGTGTGTGTAACTCGACTTCCATAGTCCACCCTTTAACAGTAAATATAAAACTGTTACAATACAAAACATTTCACACGATAATACAGAAATTCATAATCCTAACAAAGAAATTGGGATCCATGAATTAAACATATAAGGGGAGTAAACCATCTGCTCTTGGCCGATCCGGGATCACGGATAAACGATGGGCCGCATTTATCGAACAATCTACTCAGGGTCACGAAGGATAATGTACAATTTTTGGGATAAAAATAAAAACAAGGGTGGTTACAACATATACACGTTCACAAATATGGTTTCTTCAAAGGGAGGTGGTTTCGATTCTAGGGTCATATACCAAACCCTGGTCTTCCTCTGTATCTCTCGTTCTTACACTCATGATTTCGGTACGTTTTGTCTTTCCCCGGGTCACCACCTTTAAACATTTGAACAATAACACAAAGACTATGATGGCACCACCGATACAGAGAAGGAGTTTTCCTATGCTAGCTATGATCCCTTGCGCCCATTCTCCTAAACCAGAGAACCAGTGCATTGGATTCAACCAGGAGGTCCATTCACTAACTTTGTTACCTATTTCTGCCAGGCTGATATTATGTTCCCGTCTAAATTCCCATTTAAGCTGAAGAATCTCATCCATCCGATGGTCGATGATTTCTTCTGGGTCTTCAGTATTGTTGGTGATATATGTACAACATTTCACCCCAAACTGTGTAGAGAGGGTGACACAATATCCTCCTGTCATAGCTGTCAGATAGTTCAGCACCATCCGATGTTGGACTAGCTCTCTTTTATATGCTTGCAACTCCTTCCCAGTGTATCTAAAGGTGTCATCATAAATCTCAGTGATGTTATCTACCAAGCTGGCTAATGCTTGTATATATTTAAAATTTATGACTCCTCTGGCGGTATGGGTGATATCTAATGCAATGAGAAGTTGGATACCGAATGACTCGTGTATCATTTCAGAAGCTAGGGGTTCTTTCCTGATTGTTAAATCCCTTTTATGGATTTGATCATAATGGGTATGAGTGTAAGGAGGAGAAATACCTCTGTGTATGCTCATCATCTCATCATGTGTGAGGGTCATCACTTCAGGTAACACTCTGCCTAAATAACAAATACCAACGTAGTTCATGGAGAGCCATTTGTACGCCCTTCTACCACAAATATAATAAACATCGTCAGGGAGAAAATAAGGGACAGAGTATTTCATGATCTTGTCACACATTATCCATAAGAACATTCCCGTCCCCTGCTCCCTGACTTGTTCCTCGCAAGTTTCTGGCTGTAGGGTCATATTACAGTAGCCGGCTGATACTCTGCCGGCCATCATTTTACTTTTCTTCACCGTGTAAACATATTTATAATGTCTCCCACTGGTTCGGATTTTTAACAACAATTCCTTGTCAATAGGCTCTCCATCTGGACGCTGGGAGTAAGTTATTGTCTGGTTATGCCATGTCACTTCCCAAGTACCAATCGCTCTGGAACTCGAGAAGTTCATACATACCAGGGATTTATCCACTTGGTATGGGTGTAATCTAAGACTAGGGGACCTGGTATACAGGTATCTCTTATCCAATGGCCTCCCCTTGTTTAATACGCTTATCTCTGAAATATTAAGCGGGTATGGGACTAGGCCTACACTACTCCTTTTATGTAACACTTGTGAACACACCCAGCATTCTGTTTGGTTTAAGACCTTACCCACTAGTGAGTGATAATCACTCAAAGGATGTCGGCCTGTAGTTGCCTTACTTGTCGACTGACATCGCTGGATGCATTCTTCTTCCATTTTAGGTTGACAATATCTACAGACACAGTACTCGCCAGACAATAACTCATCACATAACCCTTGAACTACGTTTCCCTCATACCTTTTCCCTTCTCCTGTCATGGGCAAAGTGTCAAGCTGGTTTAGGGATTCTACCTCACCCATATCTGGGTCCATTATTACACTGTCAGAACTCCGCTCCGATCGCTCTAGAATGTGGCAGCCACCGAGTATCTTGGGATGAAGAAAAGAACACAGAAAGAAAACAAAGAAATATATGCATAACTGTGAACCTGTTGCTTGGAGTCCTTCCATCATCTCTACCCAGGAGACTTTTATTTTGCTCTGCTCTTGGACCTTTGTTCGCTCAGGTTGCTCGACCTTGGCTGCTTCTCAGTGTTCCCGAAACAATGCTTCTAGCGACACTTCTTCTCTTTCGCTCTCTGCACACTGGGATTCTGGGTTACTGGCTTTCTTGCAGTGGGACGAATGTATCCAAGTCTCTCTCTCTGCGACTTTAATTGATGTAGTGCTGGTCAACAAAACTTGGTACGGTCCTTCCCAACGGTCTATCAAACAACCTGAGCGTAAAAAATTTCGGATCATAACAAAGTCTCCTGGTTTAAGATTATGACAATTCTCTGTAGGCATATCAGGGTTCAGTAACTTCAGCTGCTTTTGTTGCTCCCTTAGCTGTTTGTTTAGCTTTAGGATATACTGTACAGTTAGCTCATTGTTACATTTGAGATCATCCTGTGGGTCTATCATGATGTGTGGCTGCCGACCAAACAATATCTCGAAGGGGGACAAGTTGAGCGGAGTCCTGGGAGTGGTCCTAGTGCTATACAGCACAATAGGCAATGCCTCTGGCCATAACAACCCTGTTTCAGCCATAACTTTACCCAATTTGTTCTTAATAGTACCATTCATTCTCTCAACTTTGGCGCTCGCCTGGGGACGATATGGAGTATGAAGTTTACTATTAATCCCCAGGAGTTTACACATGATTTGGAAGACCTCTCCTGTGAAATGAGTGCCTCTGTCACTCTCAATGACCTTTGGGATACCATACCTACAGACAAACTCCTGACATATTTTCTTTGCTGTAAAGGTAGCAGTGTTGGAGGCAGCGGGGAAAGCCTCCACCCAGCTGGAAAACATGTCAACACAAACTAATACATATTTCAAATTTCTACAGGGTGGTAACTGTATGAAGTCGATTTGTATTACCTGGAAAGGGCCTTCTGTAGGAGGGATGTGGGATGGCTCTGTTGGGATGGCTTTTCCAACGTTCTTCCTCAAACAGGTGAGGCATGACATTGCCACTCTACCTGCTTGAGAAGCGAACCCTGGTGCACACCAGTAGGCCTTTACCAGCTTGCACATACCTTCCTTCCCAAGATGTGTCAGCCCATGGGCCGCCTCGGCTAGACTAGGAAGGTA
The DNA here is from genome assembly GCF_055691185.1 of Crinia signifera. NCBI lineage: Eukaryota > Metazoa > Chordata > Amphibia > Anura > Myobatrachidae > Crinia > Crinia signifera. Next base: position 143,624,929 of record NC_139218.1, on the reverse strand, counting down.
TGCCCTGGGGGCCACTGGTTTCCCGTGTCCATCTCTCCAAAGTCCGGTAGACTCTTGGCCACATCCCTTCGACTTCCATACTGCTCTTTCCTGTGGGGAACACAAATTCTGCATGTCTATCAGTTTGGATGTGGATACTATGTTCAGTGTACAAAGGTTGGTAGGATGGGTGAAAATATTTACAGGGCATGCGGCCCTTTTCGCTGCCTCATCAGCGCGGCTGTTACCAAGTGACACCGGGTCCTTCTCTGATGTGTGAGCTTTGCACTTGATAACAGCCACTCTGTCTGGAAGCTGAATAGCTCCCAAAAGTCTCCTAATGTATGTCGCATGCGCCACTGGTGTGCCAGCCGCCGTCATGAAATTTCGGAGACGCCATAGGGCTCCAAAATCATGCACTACTCCGAAAGCATATCTGGAGTCGGTATATATGTTAACTGCTTTTCCCTGGGCCAGTTCACATGCTCTGGTCAGTGCCACCAGTTCCGCTACTTGTGCTGAGTGAGGTGGTCCCAAGGGTTCAGCTTCCACAATACCTTCTCCATCTACTACCGCGTAGCCTGTGCACAGCTCTCCCGTGTCCGTCTGTCTATGACAGCTACCATCTGTGAATAAGGTTATGTCTACCTCACTTAATGGGCTGTCGCTTATGTCAGGACGTGCTGTGAAGGTCTGATTCAGATAGGTCATGCAATCATGTTTGTCCTCACCCTCACTAAACTCTGCTTTACCATTTTCAGCAACATTCCCATCACCCTCCACCCTTTGTGCCTTGGAGGGCACATGAGGAAGGAATGTGGCTGGGTTTAGTGTGTTGCATCTTTTGATGGGAATATTTACTGGGGCCATCAGCGCCAGTTCCCACTTAGTGAACCGTGCTGAGGACACATGACGTGTTTGGGCAGAATTTAGGAGGGCAGAGACAGCATGGGGAGCATGAACAGTTAAATCGTGTCCCAACACTACGTCCTCACTCTTACTTACTAGTTGTGCTATTGCAGCCACACTTCGTAAGCAAGTTGGGAGTGAGCGTGCTACTGTGTCCAGTTGGCCACTGTAGTACGCTATTGGTCGGTTGGCATCACCATGTTTTTGTACAAGTACTCCTGCCGCACAACCACCTGATTCAGTTCCGTACAGTTCAAAGGGTTTCCCATAATCTGGCATTCCCAGTGCTGGGGCCTTTGTTAGGCTCACCTTTAGTTCCTCGAAAGCCAGCTCAGATTCCTCAGTATGAGAGACCCGATCTGGCTTAGTTGAGGAAACCATCTCTTGTAGTGGTAATGCCAGAATAGAGAATCCTGGGATCCAATTGCGACAGTATCCACACATGCCTAGGAACGTACGGATCTGATGCTGGGTCTGTGGCAGTACCATGTTCTGAATCGCTTGGATTCTGTCGTCGGTGAGGTGTCTCAGCCCTTGGGTAAGGCAGTGGCCCAGATACTTAACCCTGGTCTGGCATAATTGCAGCTTATCCTTTGATACTTTATGTCCTGTCTCTGAGAGATGCATCAGTAGTTGTCTAGTGTCATCCACTGATGACTCCAGTGACCCAGAACACAACAATAAGTCATCGACATATTGTATCAGTATCGAACCACTCATGGGTTGAAAGGATTGTAAACAATCATGCAAGGCCTGGGAGAAGATGCTGGGGCTGTCTATGAACCCCTGGGGGAGTCGTGTCCAGGTATACTGTACTCCTCTGTAAGTAAAGGCGAACAGATACTGGCTGTCAGGGTGCAAAGGGACGGAGAAGAACGCTGAACACAAATCAATGACTGTGAAATGAGTACAGTGAGGTGGGATTTGCATTAGGATGACAGCTGGGTTTGGCACTACGGGGAATTGGCTCTCAACTACTTTGTTTACCCCTCTTAAATCCTGCACTAGTCTGTAGCCCCTCCCCCCGCTCTTTTTCACAGGAAAGATGGGACTATTGGCCGTGCTGGAAGTTCTAACTAGGATTTCCTGTTGGAGCAATCGTTGGATCACTGGGAATACTCCTAGCTCAACTTCAGGTTTTAAAGGGTATTGCGGTATTTTTGGGGCTATCCTGCCTTCTTTTAAGCGGATCTCTACTGGAGCTACATTTGCCATCAGCCCAGCATCCTGTCCATCTTTAGTCCAAAGGGAACCCGGTATTTGTGCTGTAATTTCAGCTACCCTAGATGGATTTGACTCTACAACAGTGGAATACAACATTAGCCTCTGAGGACTGTCCAGCATATCTTGCACTTCTTGTGTAAGATTTTTAGGAGTGTCTAGGAATACCCCATCGGGAGTGCAATAGATGACACATCCCATTTTACATAGTAAATCTCTACCTAGGAGGTTAGTCGGGGCCGCTGCAGCCAACAGAAAAGAGTGTTTGGTATGCAGAGGCCCGATTGTAACCTCCGCTGGTTTCGTCAGTGGGTAATGTTGTATTTTTCCTGTTACCCCAATTGCCGCTACTGATTGGTTAGTGAAACCCAAGTGAAGAGGAGTGTTGAGAACAGATCTGGCCGCCCCTGTATCAACCAAAAAGGTTTGCCTTACTCCAGCTATATCAACCTTCACCTGAGGTTCCTCTCTAAGGTGTTGAGTTAATCTAACTGGCTGTAGGATACAGGTATGACCTGTTTCCTATTGTCTGACCTGGGTTGCCCTTAGCACAGTGTCAGCCATCAGATGGGGAGGAGGCATGTTGCGTGACCTGTCTGTCTCCTCCCATTGTCTAGGGGCTGGGTATCTCCGTGTCTCACCTTTGTGAGATTCCCATTCTCGCTTATGTGTCTGATAATTCCTGGGGTTTCCTAACCTACAATGAGCTGAGTAGTGACCTTCCCCATTGCAGTTGTAACAGATAATTGGTTTTCTACCTGTGTCCCTGGTGTTTCGTTGGTATGCAGCTTTGTTTGGGGCATTAGTAAGGGCTTGGATGCTAACCATCATCAGTTTGTCAGTTTGCAGTTCCCTGTGCTTCTTAATGTTGCGGTCGTGGTCCACAGCAGATTCCCGTAGGGCATCCACTGTCATTCCACGCCAATTTGGAAAAGAAGTTTGGACTCTGGCTCTCAGGTTTTCCCTAAGCCCTTCCACCAGCACAGAGACAATCATCTCCCTCAGGTGGGGGTCGTCCTTAGGCTCGGAGACACCAGTGTACTTTGATACCTCCAGTAAGGCTTTTGTAAAATAATCAGCAGCAGTTTCGCCATCTTTCTGTTTGATGGTGAAAATCTTGCTATATTCTACTGCTGCAGGAAAATACACTCCCAACTGTAAGTTAATCAGGCGTATATTCTCCTGGTTGATCTCATCATTTATCTCCTTGTCCACTTTCAATCCACTATCCTGAATGAATTTCGGGATGTCAATGTGAGTGGGGAGACAGGCCCTCAACATGATTCTCCAATCCTTGTTGGTGGGCTCATCAGAGTTTCCTAGATCCCTTACAAATTTCCGGCACAATGCCAGATCTTTCCTTGGGTCAGGGAAATCTGTAATGATGGACCGCAGCTCTAACCGTGTCCATGGGTTTAGCATGGTCATCTTTCTGGTAGGTATCACACCCTCTCTGTCTGCCTTACCATAGGGAACCTCCAGTGTGCGCATAGGATATGTTTGTACCACATTCGCATTACTGGGACCTGCTTGGGAGTCATTTGTGTCTGTGCTGTGTGGTGCATCATTACCTGAGTCCAATACTATGCTGTTGGCATCAGCCGTCTCCTCCTCCTGTGCTGGGGCCTCAACAGCGGGTTGAGCTTTTCCCTCAATCATATTAATTGCATGAGAGACGGCCAGTGCCAACAGCTGCTCGTTTTCCTCTCGGGTTTCCTTGTAAGGGGATAAGACAGGGTACAGGTTAGCAACGGATACATTATTACTTATACCTTTCTTATGAGTCATTATCCCCTTCGGCACATATGGGGGTGGGGGAGCTGATTCTATTGTGGCAGCGGTTGCATTTATATTGTGGCTGATTGCGTCTGGTATTGCCAGACCTCTGCTTCCCCATTGTTCCTGTCCTTCCTTCTGCCACAATTTAAGAATATCTATATGCTTCACTCTCTCCTTACGACTGGAGAGTAGGCATATTTCATCTTTTACTGCCGATAAGATTTCTGGATCGAAACTACCAACACTGGGAAATTCTAACTTGCTGCCTTGTGTCATTTTTCTCCATTTATTTTGGTAAACAACTGCGAGTTCACCGTGCTTCCTGCACATAATAAAAGCAGCCGATCCTTTTGGCCAGCTTGCTTCCTCCCTAACATGCACGTTATCACAGCGTGACCCGTTATTACCCATAATTACAGGAATAAACGTTCACAGCTTAATAGATATCGGTGGGTTATTACTTATCTGAGAGCTCCCCAAACACTCACTTCTACAGCTTCCTAGAACATCCCACAGTCAAGCAGGTGCGAAGGATACGAGGTACGATACTCAATCACCAAGTCTTTCAACTAGCAGCGAACTTCTACAATTTTTCCAGGGTATAACAAACTTGTTTTCCTATACCCCCAAAAATTGGATTTCTAAAGTAGCTAATCGGAAACAAGTGCGTTCCGATGTATCTTCTTGTACCCTCCTAGCGGAATCAATTCCACTGAAGGGGCAGTTCCTATGGGCACGTCGTCACGTGAACCCTGTCCTACCTCGACTGTCCTACACTGGACTACACTGCGCTTGAGTCGTGTCGTCACACACCCGTTCGCCTCAGTTATTTTTCACACTGGGCGCTGGTTACACCTTGGTCTTATGCATATATTTGAAATATTTCTGTACAGAAAATCTTCCCAGGCTGGTAGCTTTTCACTAGATACTTATGCAGGTATAAATCCCTTATAATACGCTATAGGAATCTATTAAAATAATGCTTGAGTTGCTTGCTTATGAGAAAATGAACAAAAGAAAAAAAAACGTATTTTCTCTTTATTAAATCACCGCCCCATCCACAGTATATTACTATACTGTTTTAAATAAGGCTAGTGGTTTAATACTGTTCACCTTTGAGTTCCTATGTGTGCTGCATGTGCAGTACCAATGAACAGCCACGTGTGTACATGCGTTGTTCACAGGCCGCCGATGAATCGGCCACCCACGTGTTCTATAGTGTATTTGCAAGGTTGCACTCGGGTTTCGCTATACGCAGTAATTGCGCCTAAATGTGGAATAAATCCCTTAACTCCGTCCGAAAGTTACGTATCAAGATGCGAAATAAATCCCGCACTTAATCCGTAAATCACGTACAAAGATGCGAAAATTTCCCGATATGGGCACGTGCGCGCGCACCTTGCGTAATACACAATAGACGCTTTACGTTACTGCAAAAGGCCCAGGGCTTGTCGCCACGTGGCGGAGTCTCTGGTTTTGCAGTAACTAACAATAAAAGTTATAGTTTTGCACAGAGGGGATCCTCTATGTACTATAATAAACACAGACTCCACGTGTGCGAACCTTATCGCACGTGGTACATATACTGTAATAAACAAGCAACTCAAAACACTATACCCCGTTAAACTACTTGTGGCAGGCAGAAGTACAGTTTACTAAACACTTAATATATGTTTTAAAACACGTGGCTTTCACTCATTGTACTCCGGGTTCAGCGCTAGCACTTCCCGAACCCCGCACCGCCGCGGACTCGGCCTATCCAGCAATGGAAACAAATAAATACTTCCACCCTTTTGCTGGTATAGGTCGGGTCGCACGCCTGGTACTGAGTTCTGGAATGTGGAGCGGACGGACGAGCCCTCAATTGTTAATGACGATTAAATATGACCAGAGAGACAATAAGTGAAAAGCGCTGGTTACGTAATAAGTCCGCAACCAACGTACCCTTTATACCTAACTACGTGCGAACAAAGCGTAGCGCAGCGTAGCGTACCTTTTATTGTATTATGTACACCAAGAACCAATACCTTAATCAGAGATTCCTTCGCAGTACTTTGTCTCTAATCTGCGAATATACCTTATCGGACAGTGTCCGTAATATACCTTGTCGCTATTATGCGAATAAACAGACACGACCACTGTATAGAAATAAGGAGATAAGAACTCCAGTAAAAAGGTTGTATTTAAGTCCCTAATGGACAAAAGGGGGTTACAGAAATAAGAATAAACAGGTATAACAAGTGATACAATATACTAACAATGAATACTAAACAGGCTCAGCTAGGGGGAAAGAAAACAGATACAAGACACAATCAGCCAATCAATACAATAAGAATAAATACCGTTAATGCAACCGTTACCGTTCTCATCAAATATGCGAAGCGCAGTCCGGTCAGAGCTCACTATCGTTCAGGGATGAACTATAGTCCGGTGGTAAGTCAGGGAAAGGTAGATGTGCCGAAGAGACTTTGGCTGCTCTGGGTCGCCTATCTTATAGGGTCAGAAAGGGGAGGTCAAAGGCCGTTCTCATTGGTCAGAGGTCGAATGTCAGGTCAGCTGTGATTGGGGGGTAAGATGATACACCTGGTTTGGCTAGGTCCAGGGGAGTGAACTTTAAGAGTCCTTTGTTTGGTGGCTTCGGCGTCAGCAGTGATAAGAACCGGTTTCATCTAGATTCCTTTGTTACATACTTTCAACAGAAACTGTCCCTGGAATATGGATTATGTCCATAACTGTCGAGCCGTGTATATTGCGGAATATTCGCAATGACCGGAATACTTCGCACAATAAACGGAACGGAACGGTACTAAACATGATACAGACAGATGTATGCAGGGCTAACTAAGCTATGAGTGGCGTTCTAAACCTTTAACTATATTTTACTTAGTGTCAGTATGTATTTATGAATTTATGTGTGATAGTATGGCTACTCTTCTGGTCCACTTTGTCACACATACTCGGGTATGGAAACTTTATTTGCGCAACTCTGCGAACCAAAATGGCGGCCATACTATCCTAAAATGGCGTGTGTGTAACTCGACTTCCATAACCTCCTGGTAGACCAATAGTCTCAGGGAAGGGTAGCCTATCTGAGAACTCAAATATATTCCTTGACCTTCACCAGAGACAACATATTGGAGCTACCTTCATACATCCAGGACACCATGAAAATTTTGAGGAAACTACATAACATCAAATTAGAAGAAGGACATCGATTGGTGGGCCTGGATATTGAATCTCTATAAACAAGCAAAATAAAAAATACTTTCTGTGAATGAATGAATTTGGTTACTTTGAGGAATTCCTAATTGATCTCCTTCACTCCATACTTAACCACAATGGGCCTTATTCTGATCGGTGCGGCCCGATCAGAATATGCGGCCACGACCGTGCAGGCGAATCCCCCTCCGTCCGTACGCGGATATGTGGCGATCCGCATGAAAGTGGATGGGGATACGCCTCCTCCGTCTTGGGAGCAGCCCCTGCATTCGATGGTCGCCGAACATCGAATGCAGGGCCACACGCTCCACTAGGTCCCGCCACCCAAGACCACACGGACACTTGTCCGTGTGAAATCATTTATGGGGGCGGGCAGCTGACATCCGGCGATGTCAGATGCCCGCCCCCTACACATGCGTCACGGCCTCATTACCATGCATACGCCCCGCGTTTGCATGGGAACGCCCATGAAACGCGGGGCGTATGCATAGGGTAATGAGGCTTAGTAGTCCCTCACGCCCCTCTACGCCCCCTGTGCGGCGGGTAAAGAATACGTGCGGCGAAATCGCCTGCACATGCGCAGAGTGACCTCTGCACATGCGCAGACGATAACCATCGGCGGGACGTCCGCATGCGGAGAAATCCGCACCGATCAGAATAAGGCCCAATATCTTTACATTTGATGCAAAATTCTATCTACAGACAAGAGGCATTGCAATGGGGGTGGCATGTGCCCCCATGTATGCAAATCTTTTTCTTGGCTGGTGGGAGAGGGAAGTGGTCTTCTGTGAAGATAAAAATGAGTATATACACAACATGTAGTTGTGTGGCACCGCTACATAGATTATATCATCTTGATATGGAGAGGTGGTAAGCAGCCACGGTGCTCATGGAACAGTATTATGTATATTTATTCTTATTGTGATACACATTAAAAGCAACACTGTTTAATGCTACTTTATCATTACATTGTTAATTTTTTTTACTTTGTGTGGATCACTGTGCACTAGCAGTGCACTAACCAACCAATCAGCTCCTGCCTGACAGTCTGTGACATGTCAGGTAGGAGCTCATTGACTGGTTGTTTATCATTCTCCATTTTATCACTTTTGAAGCTTAGTGCATCTGGCCCTATCAGTCGGCTCAATATCGCCTAGTGTGTATGGGCAATTAGAGGGCTGAGCTATTTCGGCTCCAAATACAAATGGAAAACACAAATAGTATTTGATGAAGCATGCATGGATCAGTGCATTCTTCGGTACTTGTGTAATAGCACGCCGCCCGGCTACGCTACATTTTCAGCGTACGCTAAGCTATGCTGTCAGTGTAGCCCAATGGGTGCCTAGCGTAGTTAGCGTACTTAGCGTAGTTACTCCACGGCAGCCCGGCTCTGTCCCCAGCCTCCATGGCTCTGTCCCCAGTGTCCATGGCAACCCTAGTGAGCGCCTCTCACACATTGCCAGTAACCGCCAGAACCCCTGTGCTGGCGGACGCCGGCGGAGAAGGGATCATGCGGGCGCCAGCTGTCTGAGAGGCAGGTGCGTGTCAGACGCTCATGCGTCTCAGTAACTACTTACGGCAGGGTATGGCAACCTTGCCTGTGTCCGCTTCAGGGAGACAGGGTTAGGGGGTTCAGTAGCACGTGCGTCTTGTGCACAAAGGGGGTATGTGGGTGCAAGTGAGTCTTATGCACAATAAAAGAGGGATTTGCATGCTCCATGTTACATACTGGCAAATGCCTCCTTTTCAAACCCCCACTATCCACGCCATCCCGAAGCGTGGCGAGCGGATGCAGAACATGTAAAGTAATCCGCGTCCCCTTGCGGGGCTTGCTGCACCCACACTTTATTAAATCAACTCCACGCCGAGGTGGATAGTGGGGGTATGAACAGGTCGGGTCACGTAAGGCGACCCCCTCGTGAGGCTCGCTAATGTGGCAGCGCCACATGCACTCCTTCATACTCAAGCGCATTGGGTGTCTATTAACACAGGTTTGTGTCAGTGGCAGCAAATGGTGCCGCTAAAAAAATGTCACCGACTCCTCCTCTGTCTGGTTAAACATCGTGAGAGCTTCTACAGCCATTCTGCAGTCACTTCACCTTCACCTCTGACTGACTAAGTACCCATGCTTCTATGTGTAAAAAATATAAAAATGTAAATAAAAAGTGTGGGGTCCCACAAGTAAAACCAGCACCAGGCTCTTTTTTGCCAGTCCTTTTTTAAGAAATACAGGGGGAAAATGGACTGGGGCTCCTCCTGTATTTCAAAAACCAGCACCGGGCTCTTGAAGCAGTCCTGATTTCAAAAATATGAGAGACAAAAGACACCCACCTATATACATAGTGCACCCCACACACTTATGCATTGCACAGATACACACAAAGAAATAGCAGCAAGGTATTGAGCGCTAGGGACAGGTGTGTTGTGACGTGTACAGATAGCTGCCCTCTGGTAGAGGGATGCCGCCCTCAATACAGAGTACACAGAAAGAAGAAAACCAGTAGGTGCCTTCTGTACACTTAAAACAATTTACTAACAATTACCACAAAAAAAACATAAAAACATATAGATCAATAAACAATAAAACAGTAATGCATGCATGCACAAAACCACAATTATTTTAAAAAGCCATTTAGATGCAAGTGCATAAGGTTGTAACTATAGTTACCAGTTCCTTTTTGAACAAGTGGGGCGTTGAAATTTGGCAAATATTTCCAACAGATCACACTCAGTGGTGGTGTGGATAATAATTAAAAGAAGGCCTTTCCAGCAAGGTTTATAACAGAAGTCCTTTCCTTAATGCTGGTATTGCAATAATTACTTTGTTTAGTAGGATATGTCAGTCTTTATAATTAGCAACGCACACTCCCGTATCCATCTGACCTATAGATTGCTTAGTGTGTATGCTAGGTCACAGTACCTTTGCGTAGTTTCCACACTTTCTTTGTCCGGCCAGTGGATCTAGCTGCAGCCGGACTGCACGGTACTCCTGTGGGTATGGAGCAGGTGATTGCAGCTCTTAGGTACGCCGCTGTCAGACGCACAGACCACTGTGTGATGTCCTTTTGCCGGCTAAGTGTATCAGCTGGGGGGACCAGGTTACCGCGGGTGGGATTAAGCCAATTGGCAGATAGTTCCTCTCGGTCCAATGCCGTCAGTGTACCCCGCCGGTCCTCAGATGTCAGCACTTCTGTATAGCTCCTCACAAAGACACGTTTCGCCGCGCTCAGGCGGCTTTGTCAATTTTAGGAATGAGGAGTTCATGTTGGGGGAAGGTTTTATACCCATCAGTTAATTATACACAGGTGTGTGTCTCCTTTGGCAAATCAATCACTAGCACTTGCATGGCTACACTTTCTGTCTTACTTCGCATATGCAAGACAGCTGGATTTAATTCACAAAATCAGCAATTACCAGTACATAAAAGTTACACAACCTTAAAATCACACATATATGTATAAATAAACATGCACATATGTACACATATGTGCATGCTATACTGACCGTTTTCTATTTTTATTTTTATTTTTTACAGATACACACAACACACACATAACACCATTCACAGTACAACACATAACACCATTCACAGAACAACACACACCCAAAAACAATACAACACACACAAACACACACATACTTAAATATTGCACAGCCACATACACTACAACACCATACCTCCCAACATAACCCACTCCAGGAGGGACACAATGCTCTGTTCCTGGACTTCCCACACACAAACACGGCACAAATACACACATCACACATATATCCGTAGCGCACCTCACACACTTACACATTGAACAGATACACCAGGGTTGCCGACCCTCCCGAAATTTCCGGGAGTCTCCCGAAAATCGGGGCTCCCTCCCGGCCCCCCGGAAGGGTGGGCAACCCTCCCGGATTCAGGGGGGACCCCCGCTGTCCCCCGGATCGCGGCATTAAAATGCCGCGATCCTCGGGTCTCAGAGGAGGGGGCGGAGCTAAAATGACACAATTGCGTCATTTTAGCCCCGCCCCCTCCACGGAGATCACTGAATTTGCCAGTTTACCAGCATGGGGGCGGGGCTTAGTGATGTCACGCTTAAGCCCCGCCCCCTGAGCGGCTACTGAATCTCTCCTCTCCGGGCTTCTCCCGGAGAGGAGAATGAGAAAGTCGGCAACCCTGAGATACACACTACACACACACATACATAACACACCACTCACAGTACAACAAACACCCACATACACTACAACACACACCCAAAAACAGTACAACACACCGAAACACATACTTAAACATTGCACAGATACACACAGCACACTACACACTTATATATACATCACACCTCACACTCTTACACATTTGACAGATCAACACAACACATACACACACACATACTGTACATAACACACCACACACAGTACAACACACACCAACATACACTACAACACACACACAGAGAAACAGTACAACACACAAACACACAGAACACAACAAAAAAAATGCATAATACAGTAGGTGCTAAATCTCAGGAGTATCAAGTCAGGAGCAGTGTGTTTCAAACACCACACCTGATTTCATTGCTGTCATTGAGTATTAATGCAAACACATTCTAACCTTATGGTGGAGGTTTTAAAAAATTACAATCTTGAGCCTTTGGCACAGTATAACACCACAATTTACAGCACTTTTGGATATTAAAAATCCCCAAGGTTTTCCCAGGCATCACCGGGTGGGTCAGCTAGTAAATAAATAATGTGTAAGGGGTCAAATGACTAAAGCTTCTAAAAATAAAAAGAGGTGGTTTACAATATGTTCATCATTTTCTATTATTCAATAGAGAAATTACAACATCTGATGGCTGCTATTTTTAGAAGCTTTAATAAATGTGTACGTACATGTATTTATTGCAGACTAGATTAGAATGCCCAAGCGGTTCTTATTTGCTGTCATATTCTATGTTTCTCTGTTTTGGCCTGAGCCTGGCTGTTCCAGACCTGGAAACACTGCTAAGTAAGCAGCAGTATGCAATCACACAGCTGGTGAACAGCTGCATAATGTGTCTTTGGGTGTACAGTATTCTCAGTCACAGGACTACACTATGCTTTATTAGGCAGCTGATAAAATCAAGCCAGCATTCCAAGACAGATAATCAGGGGGAACATTTTGGGATGGGAAATTGGGCAGAGCAAAGCCTGTGAATGCAAATCAAAGTTCCTCATCTGGGGTCTGAGTTAGACCTGTTCACTCAGCTGAGTATGTTCGCAGCCTTGCGAACAGGTAAACGCCACCAGCCATCCGACTGAATGCCCACCCCCCCACCGCGTGAATCCCCACGTACGCATCCCCTCGCATGCAGCTGCACGGACACCGACGGTCACCGACCATCTAATAATTTTTTTCCTGTTCTCAAATAAAAGTCCATCTAGACTGACTTCTATTATTTATGGAGATGGCCGAAAAGGGGGCGGGCACTATTTTCATGTGATATCAGCCGCCAGACATCGACCCGTCTGCATCTCCAGGGCAATGCAAAAGTCCATCTATTACTTAAGGAAATGTCCGAAAAGGGGGCGGGCACTGAGGTTATGTGACATCAGCTGCCCGCCCTGAGCAGACATCGACCGGTCTGTGCCTCCAATGCCCAGTGTTTTCATCGGGATGCCCATGAAATGATGGGCGGTCTCCTGTTACCGACCTCTGCACATCCCCTTCCCACCCCTGCCCATGCCAAACCCTCGGCGAGTGTGCTATTTGCTGAAGGCATTCACACAGGGGGTCTGCACATGCACATATTTAAGCATGCGCAGACCCGCACAATCAGAAACAACCAATAGAACCTGAATCAGGCCCCTGAACTGCCTGCTCTGAAGATAATGGCATACATCCAACATCAGAATTGGAACACACGTACTGTATGGCAAACTGAATTTATTCAGGATATTTCATTGTTTAGCTTAATTTTTCACTCATTCAGGGTGAGCAATCTAGTTAGAAACATGGTTATTTGGCTGTTAATGTTACATGCTCCCAAATTTGTATCCTATTTCCAGGGCATTGGTTGCAGTGGTGTAGCTAGGTGTCATGGTGCCCAGAGCAAGGCCATGTTTTGCATTATTCCCCCCCACCCCCGATTTGTAGTAGGAGGTGCTCTTGCACAATGGAAAGGGGGCACAGCCCAACATTATACCACACACCATAATGCCCATTGCACATTTTAGCAAACTTTGCAATACCCATTACGCATAAAGCCACATGCTGTAATGCCAATTACACATAAGGCCACACATGATGCCCATTACATACTATATTACAGACCGTAATGCCCATTACACATCTGACACATACAGATGGAGCACCTCTAAACCTTGCCTGGGAATTGCCAGCATGCCTGCGCTGGCGATCACCGGTGCAGAGGTGCTCCATCTGACTGGGACGTGCGTACGTCTCACACGCACACGCGTTCCATTTTCAGGACAATGCCGCCACGGCATCCTTCCCATCTCCTCTTCACTGAGATTGGCAGGGATAGGGGCGGTGAGGGGCACTGGGGAGGTGGCGGGGGAGACGGCAAGCGGCAGAGAAAGTTCCATAGCCACGGGGTGCGTGCGAGTGTTTCATGCGTGCCCCTGGTGAGAGACGGCCGCTGGAGGGGGCTGGCAATAGAATCGCCAGCCCCTGCAAGAAGTATAGATAAATAGATAAATCAGAGTATAGATGAATAGATAAATTCTACAAGTAGAAAAAAATATATTTTTTTTAGGACACTCATTTAAAAGAACCTAGGGTATGTATGTATATATTCTATCTTACCAAAAGTGAAAGTGCTCTGATGGTGTTCATTTATTAAAATATCACTTTTATTAAGTTATCCTTTAAAAGAGTTTTACTTTATCAATATAGAGATACATATACACAGATAAAACATACAAACACAAAAATAATCTACAAAGAATTGATAAACATTCCAGACAAGCAACTGTAATGTTTCTGACCCTAAAAAAGAACGAAATCAAAAATGATCCATCCACTTTATGCTAGATTTGCTTGTGGACCATAGGCTTCATTCAATTTGTGATGGATGTTATACAAAAATAATCACATGCCCTCTATATAAAGGGTTAATAGCTCACTACAGTATATATATAATTATCACAGATTGATATACAATATACGATTGAGACATAGTAATCCCCATTATAACATTAATTTAAGTCCACATTGGGGTGACAGTAAATGAAGTGTTGTTACTTATTGATCGGAATGACATTTTCCAAAGCGATGTATACTCCACTGATTCTAGTCAAGACTTGGAAAGTTAGATACATTCTTCACAAACAACTGAGGGTCAACTGGGATCTCATGACCTTGGAAAACTATCAATAGCCAAGTTATACCAAAGAGGTCTAAGACCCAAATGTGTGCATGAGTTTACCAATATTCTACTCAAACACAACAATTTGATATTAGATGAATGTGAGAAGGAAATAGAAACTCTAGGCAAACAACTTGAAAAGTGGGAAAAGGATATTACCGTCCAAAGAGTATTTGAGCAAAACAAAAAGGAATTGGAGAATTATGAAAAAAACATAACTGAAAGAAAAAGGACCAAATTTATATGTGACAAGAGGGATTTTGACATGGGACAGGTTTTTATTTGATAAAACACAATGTACCATTTCAATGGGTCTCCGGATCTATATGTTGTATGAGGCTGAATCTTCTGGAGAAGATAGTAACAAGACACCAGGACCATCAACTCAAAGGAGGGGGAGTTTATTACCTAACATCTTAGCTTTTTTAAAGAATACCAGGGGAACAACAGGTGGACATCAATTAAGAAAAGGAAGACCAGGAGGTCATCAAAGAAGGGGAAACTCAAGAAGGGAATCCCAATTCCTCATCAGACAATTCCCCAGGACCAAAAAATAACCACTCCTTCAGATTAAGTACAAATAATTTATCTTTCAGACCACATTTTATCCATTGCAGAAAAATAAGTTTTGACCAGAGGACTCTCTTTCTCACCAAGGAGCAAGTGGGGGGGGGGGGGGAATCTTAGAATGCACACCCAATATACATGAGGTGCTATCATGCTGGGACTTGTAGTTCTGCAAAGAAAAACATGTGGTGCAAATGCACACTTCATATTATTAATCAATCAATAACAGAGGTTCTTGGTATATCAATTGGCCAAGAAATATTTGCCCACCAACCAGCTTCACGGTAACCTCATTTCGTGTGGGTCCCTAATACTGTTTGGATCTGGGGCGCGGAACCCCAAAAAGGCCAGCATAAGCAAGTCACCCCAGGGCAGCACACAAGTGAAAAAACTAAGCTAGAAGTGTGTTAATAAGAAAGTAGCAGAAGCTAGAGGTTAAAATGTGTAGTGCTAGAGAAAGTATAATATTAGTAAAAATTAAATAGTGCTAAATAAATGTTAGGGTGTGCCACCCCGAAAGCAACTCGGTTACACCAACCCGAGGGGAGCCGCGCCCCAAATCCATCCCTAAGACTAGCAATAAGTGTCAATTTTTAGGTCTTACCTTCATTGTGCCTACAGTTTGTTCACCAAGGAGCAACAATGATAGTTTCCAGCTAGAAAAGTATCTCAAACTTATTTACTCCAAAAAGTTCTTCTCAATGAAGAAGGGGGAATTTATGAACATTATTGACTTGAGTCTGTGCCAACAGGAGGCTATTGCCCTTGAGACCCTTGAGGACCTGGAGATTGAATCAACAGCAGGAAATAGGATAAATAAAAAACTTGTTTGTAAAAATCATTCCACTTTTTTTCCCACCTGAGGGAATCTGCACAGAAGTTAAAGTATTTTGTAACCTTGTGGCCAAGTAATTTGACAATGTCTGTAACAACTGCCACTCATTTAGGGGTTTATTCTAGTTCATTCTTTCTGACAAAATCCTTCTTAGATGGACAAAACCATGTGCACTGCAGGGGGGCAGATGTAACATGTGCAGAGATAATTAGATTTGGGTGAGTTATTTTGTTTCTGTGCAGGGAAAATACTGACTGCATGATTTTACACTGCAATATAGATCTCACTTTGAAGAAAAACCCCACCCAAATCTAATTATCTCTGCACAAGTTACATCTGCCCCACCCGCAGTGCATATGGTTTTGTCCATCTAAGAAGGATTTTGTCAGAAAGAATGAACTAGAATAACCCCCTTAGAAACTCAAACAGTAGAGAAGAGTGGAATGCACTAAAACATGTTAGAAACTGGCAAGATGTTGTCCTAAAGTATTTGGATAAGGGGGCAATGGGGTTATTTGGCCCAGGGAAATGTACATGAGAGAAGCATATAAACAACTGAATGATAGCAGATGAAAGAAGCACATTTTACTGAAGCCATGGAAGTATATTCAGAGCAAAATGAGATCATTATTGTATGCAGCTCATAACAATGTCACACAGTATCTAAACAAGAACTGGAATACCTATGGACAGAGGATCTGAAAATACCTACTTTATACCTCTTACCCAAAGTCCATAAAAATCGACATACCCCTCCTGGTAGTCCAATAGTCTCAGGGAAGGGTAGCCTATCTGAGAACTCAAATATATTCCTTGACCTTCACCAGAGACAACATATTGGAACTACCTGTATACATCCATGACACCAGGGATATTTTGAGGAAACTACATAACATCAAATTAGAAGAAGGACATCGATTGGTGGGCCTGGATATTGAATCTCTATAAACAAGCAAAATAAAAATACTTTCTGCGAATTAATGAATTTGGTTACTTTGAGGAATTCCTAATTGATCTCCTTCACGTCATACTTAACCACAATATCTTTACATTTGATGGGAAATTCTATCTACAGACAAGAGGCACTGCAATGGGGGTGGCATGTGCCCCATGTAGGCAAATCTTTTTCTTGGCTGGTGGGAGAGGGAAGTGCTCTTCGTTGAAGATAATGATGAGTATACACAACATGTAGTTGTGTGGCACTGCTACATACTGTAGATTATATCATCTTGATATGGAGAGGTGGTAAGGAACTACTAAAGAGTTTTCTGAACCAATTGAACACCAATGAACTCAACCTGCAGTATGATTGACACATGAGGTCAGTGAATCGGAAGTGTCTTTCCTTGATTTAAAGATCTACAAGGACTCAGATGGCAATATTGAAATTAAACTTTTTCTAAAAAGTACGACCACCAATAGCCTACTCCACCAAACCAGGCATCACTTCCCACCTACCATGGAAAACATTCCCAAGGGTGAATTCCTCAGGTTACGGAGAAATTGTTCGGATAATGCAATATACAACAGGAGAATGTGGCCAGAGGCTGGTGGATGGTGACAAATGATCAATTAGTGAAGAGTAAATTCACACGTACTGATCCCAAACCTCCCGTAATATCTGTCTCTTTTTCCTGTGGTTCACTCTGTGAACCGGTGGCCATCTATTTAGACACATCCAACAGACTTTCACCCATTGTAAGGATTCCAACATGCTGTTACGCAAACTTCAAGATATTACAAACAGTCCTACAGAGATGTTGATGGCAACCATAGAGGTTGCAAGCCTCTACACAAGGGAGTGGAGGTGACCCGAAGGTTAATCAACAGCAATCTATCATACCAAGGACCAGACATTGATTTTTTTCATGCTTTTGTTACAGTTTACATTACAACACAGTTACTTCCTACATAATGGCCTTTTTATTGGCAGTTAACGGGATGCGCAATGGGGTCCCCAGTGGCCCAGACATTTGCGAATTCCTTCAAGAGAGACCTCTTTTTTCTCCTACATGAGGAAGTATCTAAAAAAATATTGGTATAATATATATATATATATATCAGACAGCGTAGAGGTGGCACTCGCTCAAGTAAAAGTAATCACAGACCCCTTGTGTAGGTCAACATTTCGAAGCTTTAATGTGCGCTTCTTCCTCAGGACCAATACTCCAAGTATACAAGTATTGGTCCTGAGGAAGAAGCGCACATTAAAGCTTCGAAATGTTGACCTACACAAGGGGTCTGTGATTACTTTTACTTGAGCGAGTGCCACCTCTATGCTGTCTGCTATACCAGGCTGTGGTGAGCAACGAACCATTATTTCCTTGAGGAGTGCTACTCCAAATTGGACTATATATATATATATATATATATATATATATATATATATATATATATGATCTCTTACTATTTTGGCTAAGCACAAAAGAAGACCTGGAACAGGTTACTGTATATCAGCACATAACAGCTCCAACAGTCTGATAAAATATACAAATGAAAGTAGTTCAGTATTTTATTTGAATTTACAAATAATGGTACAGAATGTGCAGATCAGTACTAAATTATACACCAAGCCCACAGACAAGAGTACCTTATTGAAACATGAAAGTTTTCACCCAATAACGACCACTCTATACGTCTATACTACCCCTACCACCTCCGTGTCACTGCAATCTACCGCCCCCCTGGCCCTATCTCCCAATTTCTTGACAACTTCGCCGCCTGGCTTCCACACTTCCTCTCCTCTGACCTGCCATCTGTCATTCTTGGTGACTTTAACAT
Organism: Crinia signifera; assembly: GCF_055691185.1. Lineage (NCBI taxonomy): Eukaryota > Metazoa > Chordata > Amphibia > Anura > Myobatrachidae > Crinia > Crinia signifera. Next base: position 143,606,278 of record NC_139218.1, on the reverse strand, counting down.
CCCCTTGGATAACCCCGCTGATCCTGGCACCTGCAAACTCCTCTCTCTCTTCTCCTCTCTTGGCCTATCTCAGTGGACTACCTCTCCCACCCACATCCAAGGACACTCCATCGATCTTGTCTTCTCTCGCTCTTGTTCCCTTACTGACTACACTATCTCGGCTTTTCCTCTTTCTGACCATCACCTCATCTCCTTCTCCCTCACTGCTTCCCCCTCTCCCACCCCCCCTCCCAAGCGCATTGTCTCACGGCATAATGTCAACACACTTGATCTTGCTGCCTTCTCAAACACGCCGTGTCCTCTTCTCGCCCCAATCGCCCTCATGTCCTGCCCGAACCTCACCACCTCCCTCTATAATGACACCCTATCTTCGGCATTGGACTCTGCCTGCCCTCCCTCCTCTATCCCCCTTCGATGCTCCAACCCCCAACCATGGCACTCGCCTATCACCCGATTCCTTTAAAAGTGCTCTTGCACTGCTGAGCGCTTCTGGAAGCAATCACGCTCCGTTGCGGATTATCTCCATTTCAAATTCATTCTTTCCTCCTTCAGCTCTGCTCAGCTCAGCAGGGCCTTATTCTAGTTCACTCTTTCTGACAAATTCCTTCTTAGATGGACAAAACCATGTGCACTGCAGGTGGGGTAGATGTTACTTGTGCAGAGAGAATTAGATTTGGGTGGGGTTTTACTGCAAAGTGAGATCTATATTGCAGTGGAAAAATAAAGCAGCCAGTATTTACCCTGCACAGAAACAAAATAACTCACCCAAATCTAAATATATCTGCACATTTTACATCTGCCCCCCTACAGTGCACATGGTTTTGTCCATCTAAGAAGGATTTTGTCAGAAAGAGTGAACTAGACTAAGGCTCATAGAGAGAACATTACAAAACATATGGGAGAGTAATGTCACAATATTTGATACTTTTTTAACTGAGAAAGAATTATGTAAGCTTCTATAAAAAATAAAAATAAATAAATCTTCAGGGCCTGAATGCATACACGCAGGGGTACTAATGGAACTGAGCTCAGAATTATCTAGACCACTATATTTCATTATTGAAAATTCTATTTTATCAGGCATGGTGCCTAGGGACTGGTGATTTGTAAAAGATGTGCCTATACTTAAAAAGGGTAAGAAAACACAAATAGGAAGTGGGGAAATTAGGCGCACAGTTTGGGAACCACTGCCTTAGACCATATTAAAAAGAAATGGCCCCAGTACCAAACCTTGCGGTACACCACTTTAGACCATTTAGAAAATGTTTCATTACCACAAGTCTCTGTTCCCTATTCTCCAGCCAATTTCTAACTTCCTCACTTCCTAATAGAAACTAATTTAATTAATTTAACATGCACTATTCCTCACACATCCTTGCTGGCTCACACTTATAATCTTATTTACCACCAAGTAATCGAGAATGCTATCCCTTATAATCAGGGCTATTTTTCAGCAGGCTCCAGCAGGAACTGAGGCCCTTATTCTAGTTCACTCTTTCTGACAAAATATTTCTTAGATGGACAAAACCATGTGCACTGCAGGTGAGGCAGGTGTTACTTGTGCAGAGATAATCAGATTTGGGTGGGGGTTTACACTTGCCTCACCTGCAGTGCACATGGTTTTGTCCATCTAAGAAATATTTTTCTAGAAAGAGTGAACTAGAATAAGGGCCTCAGTTCCTGCTGGAGCCTGCTGAAAAATAGCCCTGATTATAAGGGATAGCATTCTCGATTACTTGGTGGTAAATAAGATTATAAGTGTGAGCCAGCAAGGATGTGTGAGGAATAGTGCATGTTAAATTAATTAAATTAGTTTCTATTAGGAAGTGAGGAAGTTAGAAATTGGCTGGAGAATAGGGAACAGAGACTTGTGGTAATGAAACATTTTCTAAATGGTCTAAAGTGGTGTACCGCAAGGTTTGGTACTGGGGCCATTTCTTTTTAATATGGTCTAAGGCAGTGGTTCCCAAACTGTGCGCCTAGGCTCCCTGGGGTGCCTCGGAGCACTTGCAGGGGTGCCTCAGGTTGGTGGACCAGAATCAATTCAAGTTATTTATGGCCAATGAAATAGGCAAAATCAGTGCTTGTGGCTTTCAATTAAGAATATGTGGGTAAACAGAAGTGAATCATGTTTCTCACCACATAAGTGGACCTAAGGAAAACATTTAAATCACAACTTTTTAAATATTTTTCCTGAAATTAGTAACCAACTTTTGGTCTAGGGGTGCCGTGAAAAATATTCTGATACTTTAGGGTGCCGTGATTCATAAAGTTTTGGAACCCCTGGTCTAAGGAGAAAACTGTTCATTTTTGCGGATGATACTAAACTGTGTAAGGTAATTAGATCAGACCAGGATGTTGGGCAGCAAAATATAAAATGATAATTCAAGGTTATGCATTTTGGGACTAGAAATGGTCAAGCAACCTTTTATTTTAATGGGGAAATTCTAGGAAAAAATCAGAAATGGAAAAGAATTTGGGGGTGCTCATAGACAGTAGACTTAACTGCAGTGCTCAATGTCAAGGAGAAGTTGCAAAGGCCAACAAGGTATTAGCTTCCATAAGAAGGGGCATATACAGTAGGCAAGGGAAGAAAATGTAATCATGTATAAATCATTGGTGTGTCCTCATCTGGAAAATGATGTACAGTACAGTTTTGGGTGCCACGACTTAAAAAAGACATCAGGGAACTGGAAAAGGTTCAGAAAAGAGAAACAATTAATAAAGGGTCCAGAGTCATTGGGTTATGTGGAAACAGAGCAAGCTATGTTTACATTACAATAGATGCAACTAGGTGGGGATATGATATATATATATATATATATATATATATATATATATGTATATGTATATGTGTGTATGTGTATATATATATATAATATATATATATATATATATATTCAGTTGTACTCATAAGTTTGCATACTTTAGCAGAATTTCTGATTTTATGGACATTTGTCAGAGAAGATGAATGATAACTCACGAACTTTTCTTTCACTCATGGTTAGTGGTTGGATGAAGCCATTTATTGTCAAACAACTGTGTTTTCTCTTTTTAAATCATAATGACAACAGAAACTACCCAAATGACCCTGATCAAAAGTTGAAATACCCTGGAGATTTGGCCTGATAACATGCACACAAGTTGACACAAATGGGTTTGAATGGCTACTAGTGGTAACCATTCTTACCTGTGATCTGTTTGCTTGTAATCAATGTGTGTGTATAAAAGGTCAGTGAGTTTCTGGTCTCCTGAAAGACCCTTGCATCTTTAATCCAGTGCTGCAGTGACATGTTTGGATTCTGTGTCATGGGGAAAACAAAAGAATTGTCAAAGGATCTGCTGGAAAAGGTCATTGAACTGTATGAAACAGGAAAAATCTCAATGTCTGCTAGGGTATGTAAACTTATGAGCACAACTGTATATATATTAATATATAAAAGGTCATTTACAGAGAGTTATCAGGTCATCTATTTACCACATGGTCACAAATTATGGTTGGAGGACAAGAAGTTTTGCACACAGCAAAAGAAGGGTTAGTTCGCAGTAAGGACAATAAAGTTATGGAATACTCTGCCTTAAAAAGTTGGGATGGCAGACTTAATGGGTTATACAGATTTCTAGCAGAAAAAGGTTATAACCCTAACAGGATTATAACCATAATTCATAATGTACTTGTGTAAGCAGTAAATAGGATAACCGTTTTGGGGTTGTCAGGGATCCTGGCTTATAAATGATAGGCAGTAACCGTACCCAGGTAATTTATACTGCAGGAAATCTTATACTGTAGGTTGAACTTGATGGACATACTTCTGTTTCCAACCTTAACAATTATGTAATGGGGTGTACACATGGGCCAACCCGGTGGCTGTCAATACCAATTCGATATTGATGGACGCTGGGAACTGGCGGGTTGCTGGCATTGGCCAGGAGGGAGGATGGGGTGCGGGGGGAGGGACGGATGCTGCATTGAGAAGCATGGCAATACTTTCAATCTAGCAGATTGACACAGAAATAGGCTTGCCTGCCAAGATTATTTCTGCTTTTGATCCGGTTGCCAAATCTGCATCGAATGCAGCTAACATTGTTGTGGCGATTCTGGTTCACTTTCAATTCGACTTCGATTATATAGTCCAAATCGAATCTAAAATTACACTGAATTGCACTGTGTATACACAGCATAACTATGTAACGATGTAAGTAGTGATACATCAGTTCAACGTAGTTGGTGCAAATAGTCCCAGCTATTTTATTTTAAGCAAAAATAAAAATGAAACACAGTGGAGTGTGGTGGGGTGAGGCAGGTGAGGCACAGCCTTTCCTGTCATACTAGCACATATGTGGGCGTTTTGAATTGATAAAGTATGTCAAAAATACAAATATTTTATTTAAAAAATCTTATTTTTATTATTCTAATCATTTTTATAGCCAAAACGCTGGAGAAAGAATTCTATGGCAGGTGAGGCAGTGCCTCACCTGGGTACCTTTTCTGCACATCTCTTATCAAGACTCAGTGAATCTCCAGCAGTGTATATTGCTGCACATGTGTATAAGGCTGGTATGTACCCATGGCTCATATAATGTGTGCATATCTGGCTCTGGTACTTGCCAGGGACTCTTCAGCCATTTGCCTCACCGCACGTCCATGCATAAACATATCCTAACCTGTATAGCTTTTACTAAACAGAAAGCTTCTCTTTTCACATATGAGAAGGCCCTACTGTCCAACTCACCAAACAGCATATAAATACATCACTCACTACAGACATCAATGATGTTTCTCTCTGCAAACCAGCTTTCTCACCACTTACCACCCAACTATCCCGTTCTCCAGCAGTGTCCCGCAGCAAGGGGGGGGGGGTGCAGTTGGGAGATTTCGCTGAGGCAGAGGGCAGAGAGCAAAGCCACCATTGAAAGTGGTGCGGCATGACACCAGGTTATGAGATACTATAGGGTTTATTTAGTAAGGTGGAAGTTCTATTTCAGATGGGATATTGCTATAACCAGATTCTATCTATTATCTTCTGCAAGGTGCTAAATAAATAAAGGTGCTAAACATTCCTTTAGAAACAGACCTCCCATCTTAGTATATACATCCGTTGCTGTCCAGTTTATCAAACTTTTCCCATGCCCAGGAATGTGTAAGCACTGTTTAGCCTTCTCTGAGGCTAAGTTAAGGCCTAAATGATGTACTGTATATGCTTGCCCTCAGAGCCGGCCCTAGGCGTAGGCAAACTAGGCAATTTGCTAGGGCGTCTGCAATGCCTAGGGATGGCTCATGTTTACATTGATGGTTAGTGGGGCACCTGCTGGTGCTGCCTGCCTGAGCTGAGATCAGCGGGCAGCCAACGCACACAGCTCACACAGCTGTGCACCTTTCCTCACGCGATCCCTGAGCATGCCACTGGGGAGCAGGTGACCCACCAATGCTGGTGAGCAGACCTGCCTCCTCTCCCCACTCTCCCTTCTCTCCCCGTCCCCTCACACCCCCCTGTCACCTTACCCCCTTCCCTCTCTTGCCCCCATAACCTCACTCCCCCTCTCTCACCCCACCACCTCACCCCTCTTCTGCCCCCTCACCACCCTCTCTGTTGCCCTGTCACATACTGGGGGATAGCTTAAAAGATTATGGTACTTGTTTCCTAGAACGGCCACAATCGTGAGTGATCGTGGCTCTTAATTAAGGGACACGATCCTCACGATGTGGCCAATTTTTTACAATTTTTTCCCTTTGAATGACAGAAATCGGGTCAATCGGTCGGTCGCGACCAATTAAAATCGGCCGCGATGCGACCGACCGATTCACCCGATTTTTCCATAGACTTCAATGTTAAAAAATCTTTTAACATTGAAATCGGGAGGATCGCGTCGGTCTTGTGCCATTATAATGGCACAAGATTAGATGGACTTGATTAAGTCCATCTCACATAGGGAAAAATGATAAAAAAGGTGAAATGGGCCAATATGACCCATTTCACATTTTTTATGTGCCCGCCATGACCCCACGATAGACGTCAACCCGAAGCGTGGCGAGCGGCGGCGGTACGCGTCCTCCGACCTTTTCATTCCCCTACTATCCACGTCGGCGTGGAGTTGAGAATATATAGTGTGGCGAGCGCAGCGAGCCACCGAGCCCGAAGCGTGGCGAGCGCAGCGAGCCCCGCGAGGGGACGCGTATACCTGTGAAGTTATACGCGTCCCCTCGCGGGGCTCGCTGCGCTCGCCACGCTTCGGGCTCGGTGGCTCGCTGCGCTCGCCACACTATATATTCTCAACTCCACGCCGACGTGGATAGTAGGGGAATGAAAAGGTCGGAGGACGCGCACCGCCGCCCCTCGCGGGATCGCTGCGCTCGCCACGCTTCGGGTTGACGTCTATCGTGGGGTCTAGCCCACTTAGTAACATTTGGGGGGGCAATTGAAAAAAATCTGGTAAAAAAAAAAAAAAATCGGGTGAAAAATCGGTCGGTCGGATCGGTCGCATCGCATGCGACCAAATCGCATGCGATGCGATCGATCCGATTTTTTATCTTCCGACCACAACGATCTAAATCGTTGTGGCCGTGCTAGGAAACAAGTACCAAGATTATTATGTGGTGGGACCCAGAAAGAGTTCAGTAGGACCCCAAATTTATAACGTGAGGTGTCCCTGGGATGCCCACATTTTTGGGGTGTCAGTACAGTGGTGGACAGATGGAAGAGTTCACTAGGGGGCGCCAGCGAAAATCTTGCCTAGGGCACCAGATTGGCTAGGGCCGGCTCTGCTTGCCCTCACATGGGTATAATTCCACTGCTTTTATTAGCTTCTAGGGAGGAGAAAAAGAAAAGCAATGTTGCGCATGTACTTGTAGACTACTGCATTTTATGTTAATGACAGTGAAATGTTCCAGGAATTTTCAATACAATATAGTAAGCAACCAGTCACAGTGATCCACATTTTTGGTAAATAATAGACAAACTTAACCCAAAATGAAAACATTTTTCTCAGCACCTTATCATATTTTCACATTTTGCATATTAAACCTATGCTATTCTGTGGGTTACAGTTAATAAAAAGTTCCTCATGTAGAGTCACAAATAAAGTATGTGAATTTTGCTGTGGTGATGGAAGGATTAAGCATGACCAACCATAAAAGTGTTAACTACTTTCCCGAGATTTGAATATTAAGGGAAGAAGAAAGATGATTAACAATGGCTAAGCAGACAGTCAAATTAGAACATCTGGAGGTTATTTTTCTGCTTCCTGGCATTCTACTGTGTGATGATACATACAGCAATTTTAGGAAGTGAGTTCAGTCACTTAGGAAGCTATAAATCACCCTGAAGAACCTAAAACTAACCACAATGCACTTTGCACTTATCTGTGCTAATACCACAGAGAAACATTCCAATGTACACATGGAGTACAAGGATTAAAAAAGCTCATTATTAATATCTAGGCATTGGAGATACTTTGTAATAGAGCGAATCAGAGGAAACTACGCACATTCCTGGCTGCTGCTGTGCCAGACACAAGCTATTCATACCTACAGTCTGTATTTACTGTAATATAGTATATTGGGAGTTGTGGTTGTTTTGTATATTATACCACTTTTCAACTGACTTAACAATATTTAGCACGTTAACGTGTTGGTGCAATCCGGGATTTTTGTCAGTGGAAATGGTGACAAGATAAAATCCCAGGGACGTGACCCAGGATTTTTACCTGGGATTCCAGCAGGGTTATTTTACTGGGTAAAACCAAGTTAATGAGCTGTGGAAATGGCTCTTATCTGGGTTTTACAACTGGTCATTGCGCAAATGCCTCCTAATTACCGCTCGCTTGCTGCCCCTTAAGAACCAAGGAATTCCAGGCAGCGGTGGGGATCGCAAAGGGCAGCTCTTATTGAGAGAGCTACCCTTTGTGTTGCTCATTGCATATGTCAGTACATATGCAATGAGCATCAGCGCAATGGGCAGTGGGATGTACCACCGCTGCTTGGTACATCCAAACATGTCACTCTCTCCCTAACCACACCTCTTTCACCCCCTCTCTCCTTGTCTCTTCTGCTTTCTCTCCCTGACACCCTCTCTCTCTTTTTCTCTCTCTTCCTTACACCCTCTCTTTCTCCCTGTCTCGTTTCGTACTGACTTGGATAGTGGGGGTGTGCAAGGATGGAATAGCATGCAAATTGCCAGAAAATTGCGGAAAATCAGCCACAAATCGGCCGCTAAATCGCATTTGATTTTTGCATGCGAAATGCGGCCGATTTGCTGCCTATTTTGCAGGCGCCGTGATAATACACAAGTACCAAAAAAAATCATACCTTTATCACATTTTAAGATTCCTCATAATGCCAGTAACAGAGTGCCTTACAGTGATCTTCCTGTAGAACTTGATAACACCTTTGGACAGTAATTTAGAGCCACAAAGTCAGAAACTGTCTGCATTTTTGTAACGTATTATTCTCTGCCTGCAGCCACAGTATAATGTTCTTTTTCCACATAGAAAGCAAAATTGTGATTGTGGTTTGTCTGAGCAGTTGTGCTAAATTTACAAATTGCATGGTGTTATGTAAACAGAAAAAGACCAATTTCAGTACAATAATATTTATGAAGTTGTTATTTTGGCTTTCTATTGTGTCAATACCTGTATTGTGTAACATTACTTTTCTGCTAATGCTTAAAGGGATTTTCCACATAAATCAGTTGGCTTTAATTTATATTTTTTTTTCAAGTACAGTAACATATAAATTAGGGGTGTGCACTGGGCACTTTTCGTGTTTTGTGATTTGGTTTTGGATCTCCCGTTGTGTTTTGGATTGGGTTTGGCAAATCCACCCTCTTTGGTTTTGGTTTTGGATATGTGTTCTTTTTAAAAAAAACACAGCTAAATCACAGAATTTGGGTGTTTTTTCCCCCAACACTATTCTTAACCTAAAGAAAGCCAAGATTTTTAATTTAATAAAGAATAAATTCAGGCACTAGTGATATGAGTTGGATCTCAATGAGCAGCTGCAAGGGAGTAGGGGTAGTCAATACCTACAGGACAAATAAAAACAAGAAACAGAAAATATAGCAGCGCTACTACTACAATAAAGGACAAAAAAGGCAGGGTTTATATAATTGCAAATGCTTTACTTTATAAAAACATATAAAACTTAAAAAAATATTAAGTAAATAATAACATAAATGAAACATTAAAAAACAGCCTCACTATCAGGTAATGTTCAATGCAAAAGAAATGTTGGGTGGGTAGGTAAGTGCACTTTACCATAAATTGTGTCGATTTACCGCTTCCGCTGGAAGTGACGCCACAGGCAGTTGCGTTCCATCTGCCAGTTCTCAGTTTCCACCGGAAATGACGCTGTGGAGGTATATCCCCGCAGGACATCAAAATCCGGCATCAGATCCCCGGGAGAAGAGACAGGTGGAACGCATATGCATTCCAACTGTCAACCCAGGAAATCCCTTCCATAAAGGAAAGATGGAATAAATAGAGAGTGAAAAGTGAGGTCTAGTGCCCCCTACTTTCTGCTCAAGGTATAATGTAATATATGGGACATTATTGAGATTACAAAATCTGATGCTGGATTTTGACGTCCTGCAGGGATATACCTCCACAGCATCATTTCCGGCAGAAACTGAGAACCAGCGGATGGAACGCATGTGCATTCCACCTCCATCAGTCTGGCACCATATCCTAACCTCCCGCGGCACAACTGCCTGCGGCGTCACTTCCGGCGGAAGCTGTAAATTGGTGGGTGGAACGCATATGCCTACCACCACCGTCTGCCGCTTCTTAAACCATTTGAGCCGCACAATATTGATTTAATTTACTGGCTGCTCTTAATTTATCCTCACTGTAGGGCACTTAATCACCCATTTATCCGGAATTCCAAAACCTATAACCATTATTATTCTCAATAGAGATTACTGTGAGGGTACGAGTTCCTCAATCACTCAGACACCGAGCAGATGAAACCAAAATATGGTTTATTTTTATCACAGCACACGAAAGTAGATGAAGACAGGAAAAAGATTCAAATGGTAGCATAAAAACATCCGGGTAGCAAAGTCCTTGTAGCATCACAGTCCAAAGCACAAAACTATCACTTAATCCACACAGCAGTGATAGCATATAAGTCCACACGATACCATGACAGAGCACAACCTCTTAGTCCAGGACAGTCCATAAAAAATCTCCCTCCTGGCTTGTGTGCAAGTCATTTTAAAAACTTCTAATTTCCCACGCGTCTCCATACCATCAGTGGGCTTGCACTCGATCTTGATTGGTGGATTCAAGAGTCAGACACATCCCCCCAGGTAATATCCAGCTGGCCATCTGCTGCAGCCCCCCTGCTGGGTCGGTTCCAGTAAGTCTGGAAGTGGCCAGGATATGCAGAGCAGTGTCAACACAACGAACAATAATCGGCTGATTACATTATGTGGTGGTCACCCCCTGTGGACAACCTTCCTGTTGATAGCAGGGGAATTTGATCACCCCCTGTGGAGATTGCCTTTTGGGAGGACAGTTTATGATAACCCTTTTCCTTTATGACCATGTAAGGGCACGGGCAAATGGTATCAATGGTATAATGCTTACATGAATAAAGTCCTGGGAAATACAGACATTACATTTGTGGTGGGATTATACAGCCTAATAATATATGATCTGGAACTACACACACATATAGGGGGAATATAGACATACATAGAGACTACAGGGTACAGACTGACTAAAGTGTACATTTTTCACTACAAATAATAAAATATCATAATTACAGACTTACGGTCAGCCTGCTAACCTCACACTCCTCCCCCTACATCTTTAGTCACTGTGCCCAGTTGCTCAGGAACCAATAACAACCTGGAATAGCGGGATGCAGAGCCGAGAATCTGGGGTTTGGATGTACCACCGGAGTCCCACAGGGTGACATCATACCAAACCCATCTTGTAAAAGGCGGCTGGTTTGCAGAACCAGCCAGGGCATGATTACAGTCTAAGTCATACATTGGAACTAACAAGGGATGTAGCGATTCCTCTTCTTCGGATTCTGGGTAACCCCCCTCTGCAACATTGTAACCTACTAATACTTGTGCCTCGGGCACAATGGGGCAGGGACCACTTTCCACCTCCCCCTCTTGCCCAAGGAACAGGGGCCAAACAGCAGGCCAATATAGGGGCTCTGGCCCTGGCACTTCCACCACCCCGTCATGTCCTTCCTCCCCCAAACCCAAACTAGGGGCATGGCAAATTTCAGCCCAGCATTTGGTCTCAATGTCCAGGGCTGAGGAGGGACCCTCCATCAGGAACAATTCCGCTGGTGGCTGCAGGGCAAGCTGGTCCACGGCCAGTACTACCCCCTCAAAAGCCTGGGTCTCACCTGCCGCTTCCTCTGCGCAGTCCTCAGTCTCCAGGATAACCTCCTTCCCCAGCTGAATATGCTGGGCAGCCTGAAGCACGACATCATCTGCGACTGGTATGCTTGTGGCCTGGATGTTGTCGAACACTCCTCTAACCACGGCGATCTCTTCTTGGACGCAGTCCTCATAGATCCCCTGGCAGCAGGATAATAGCTCTTCATCTTCCATCTCAGCAAAAGGGAAGCTGTAGTGCAGCTCCTCCTGAATAACCTCCTTCACTTTGGGGATAACCTCCCCCGGTATAGAACACTGAGCAGCTTCCTCCCTCGGATGGGGGAGAAGCAGTTGCAAACGGTGCCTTTCATCACGCCCCCTGCGACACTGATCTTGCCATGCTGGGGTATCCAGGAGCCCCCGATCAATCGCATCTTCCTCTGCCACCACGAAGCACTCCTCCAGACACTGCAATTGTTCCCACACACTCAACTGTGCCCCGAAATGGAGGATACATGCCCGATAATCAGCAAAGGCATTTGTAGGATCTCCCTGATCGTGAAGGATCTGCTGAAGGATTTCCCTGCGCGTGCAGGATTGAACTGGTATACCTCGCAGCTGACATTCTGCTATCAGCTCCTCCATACTCATTTCTTCAAGGGCAGTTAGGGGCCCCCCTGACAACGACCCTTCTCTTGCGGTAACAATTAATTCTGTGGCAGACCCCTCGGTTGTCTGCCCAGATTGCAGTAGCCCCCTTCTAGACCTTTCCTCTGGTTCTATCTGGGGCATCAATTTATTCTGGACTTGTCCTTCAGCCTCAGAATATTGTCCTCTTTGTAGCATCTGGGTAACTGTAGCAATCACTTCCTCTGTAAATTCTACAAACTCTGGCTCTCCCAGCAGATTCCACGAGGTGGCCTCACCTTTACAGTGCAGGAATGCATCCCCCAGGTAACACAACTTGTCCTGTATGCTGGATACTCTCCACCCGCTGACCATCTGCTGAGCTTCTTGCCAGTACTCCCAGATATAATGCATCTTTCTGACAATAAATAACAGATCCGGCTTCCCAGCCTGCCGATACACTGAAGAACCTCCATCCCTGAGCTCCTCTGCTCCTTCCCTTGGAAACATTTTCCCTTTCACAGGACTGACACCTGCTCACTTGCTGAACATCACCTTATTGCATTTTCCGTTTCCTTACATATGGTCTGATCCTCTGTTCTCTGTGCTTTCTGTGCTCGATGGTTGGTGTCTGAATGATCCCACTGTCGCTGCCGCCAAATGTGAGGGTACGAGTTCCTCAATCACTCAGACACCGAGCAGATGAAACCAAAATATGGTTTATTTTTATCACAGCACACGAAAGTAGATGAAGACAGGAAAAAGATTCAAATGGTAGCATAAAAACATCCGGGTAGCAAAGTCCTTGTAGCATCACAGTCCAAAGCACAAAACTATCACTTAATCCACACAGCAGTGATAGCATATAAGTCCACACGATACCTAGACAGAGCACAACCTCTTAGTCCAGGACAGTCCATAAAAAATCTCCCTCCTGGCTTGTGTGCAAGTCATTTTAAAAACTTCTAATTTCCCACGCGTCTCCATACCATCAGTGGGCTTGCACTCGATCTTGATTGGTGGATTCAAGAGTCAGACACATCCCCCCAGGTAATATCCAGCTGGCCATCTGCTGCAGCCCCCTGCTGGGTCGGTTCCAGTAAGTCTGGAAGTGGCCAGGATATGCAGAGCAGTGTCAACACAACGAACAATAATCGGCTGATTACATTATGTGGTGGTCACCCCCTGTGGACAACCTTCCTGTTGATAGCAGGGGAATTTGATCACCCCCTGTGGAGATTGCCTTTTGGGAGGACAGTTTATGATAACCCTTTTCCTTTATGACCATGTAAGGGCACGGGCAAATGGTATCAATGGTATAATGCTTACATGAATAAAGTCCTGGGAAATACAGACATTACATTTGTGGTGGGATTATACAGCCTAATAATATATGATCTGGAACTACACACACATATAGGGGGAATATAGACATACATAGAGACTACAGGGTACAGACTGACTAAAGTGTACATTTTTCACTACAAATAATAAAATATCATAATTACAGACTTACGGTCAGCCTGCTAACCTCACAATTACATGCCAGTGGAAGAAGGAAGTAGATTAATTTATGTTCATGTTTGATTTTCATCTTATTTATAATATTTCCCAATCTTAAAGTATATTTTACTACATCCAATTTTTATCACTCTTTTTATGTTTGTCTCCTAACTGTTTATATATGTAAATACAAAAGGTGGGACAACCAGCGCTTGATAGAAACTTGATCGTGAGCTGGAGATCAGAGCACAGCTGACGTTGTTGGTGGATTAATAACCACACTTACTTTATAGTTCTGTCTCGAGTTCACGTAACAGTTTCTTTAAGCAGGAAAATATGTTATCCTGGACACTTACTTATAGGTTCAGTCACGAGTACACAAAAAGGTATCTTTGTTTCTTCCAAACATCAACATCAATCAATGGAAATAAGCAGATCGGGTACAACTTACTTTTTATTTCAGACTCGCGTTCACATAATGGTATCTTTAAAATCAGGATCCAGTCTCCAAGGATTGGTCACAAAGATTTATTCAAAGATATAACACGATAAAAACACACACGGAAGGGGATCCAGGACACTGCTGCGGGATGGAAGGTTCTTTGTCTCAGGCGCTGCAGACGCATAGGACAGAGCCGCAGACGGTTCCCACTTACCTTGTCTAACGCGCTGGAATCGGGTAAGCCAGCAAGCAGTACTGACGTCAACGCGTTTCGGATTCCTCCTTCTTCAAGACGTACTGCTGTCTGTCACAGTATTTGATTTATACTGAATGGCAAAGTCACATGATCGTGTTTCCACCTATCATGGTTCATACCTGTAATCTATGGGACCCGGCTCTTTTATACTAAATAACATATTACCGCATGATAACGGGAAATACATACATAAATACATGGCATTATATATCAAGCATATAAAAATGAGTATATAAAAGTACAAAAAATTCCAAAAGTACAAAAATACAAAAAATTTAATAAAACATCAATAAAAATTTATAAAAACATCGGTGTCATAAAAACATCGGTACAAAAAAAAATCACATATATCGTAGTAATATATAGAGCCGGGTATCAAAAAGGACAAACAAACACAGAAACAAGATATTAGTAACAAATATACACCAGAACACCCTAAAAGAATATATCCTGTTAGATAAACCATTTATATTCGAAATCTACATTAAGACCTCTCGGAACCAGTGTTTTGAGTTCGAATATAGTCTTCATTTCCAGTTTTGCTAAATCCTGTTCTGTGTTCTTGGTCCTCCAATTTTTATTACATATTTTAATGCCACAAAATTGTTTTAAAAATTTAATATCGCATGCATGTTCTTTTTTGAAATGTGAAGATACATTATGAAGTTCATTTCCTTTCTTAATATTGCGAATGTGCTCCCCTAATCTTTCTTTGAGCATTCTGCCCGTTCTGCCCACATATTGGGTACCACACACACATTCTAGCAAATATATGACATTTTTAGTCCCGCAAGTAATAAAATCTTTTATAGTGTATTCATGTCCCGTGACAGAAGATTTGTATTGAGTGATCTTATTTTCTGTCTGACAAGTTTTACACATAGAGCATTGACCACATCTATAAAAGCCTTTTGATGTTATACGTGAAGGTCTTTTATCTACTGGTAAGGCACTTCTCACCAGCATGCTCCGCAAATTGTCTGCCCGTCTATATACGAATTTTGGGCTAGGACCTAGATGTTTGTTTAACAGAGGGTCTTTGGTAAGAATATTCCAATGATTGGAAATAATTTTCTCTATTACTTTGTGTTGCGAAGTAAACTTGGTGATAAAGGCTATTTCTTGTTCTTCTTTATTCACCTTTTTTGGATTGTCCTGTAACAAATCATTCCTAGAACAGGTCTGATATTGTTCTAAAGCCTTATTAACCACTGATGGACTGTATCCTTTATCCAAGAAATTTTTTCTCATATTGTGGGCTTGCGAATTAAACACCTCCAAATCTGTACAATTCCGTCTTAGACGCTGGAATTGACTTTTGGGGATGCTTTTGGTCCAATTTTTATGGTGATTGCTATCACATCCTATATAGGAGTTGCAATCAGTGGGCTTTACGAAGTTTTTTGTCTTTATGACCTCATTCTCAACATAAATTGTAAGGTCCAGAAAATTTATCTCTCTGTCACTGATGGTATACGTGAGTTCAATGTTGTATAAATTATTGTTAAGGTATTGACAGAAATTTTGTAGGGATTCGTCATCCCCCCTCCAGACGAATAAAATATCATCTATATAGCGGGTCCATAGGGCCAAGCTGGCAACCCAGGGATGACCCGTCCACACCTGCTCATCCTCCCAATGAGCCATGAACAGGTTGGCATATCCTGGTGCCAGCTTGGCACCCATTGCTGAACCCGCTACCTGCAAGAAGAAGTCTCCCTCGTACCAAAAGAAGTTGTTTGTTAAAACCAACTCTATTCCCTCTGTGACAAAATTAACCATTTTTTCGTTGGTATTGTTCTTCACCAAAAAATATTTTACAGCCTCTATACCATCTACATGTTGTATGATAGTATAGAGGGATTTAACATCCGCAGTAACCAATTTGAAATGAGATTCCCACTTAATATCTTTAATTTTATTAAGTACTGATATAGTGTCCTTGGCGTAGGATTTAGTAGTTTTTACTATCGGCTGAATTTTATTATCCAAGTAGCATGACAGATTCGATGTAATCGATCCAATACTAGCCACAATAGGTCTGCCTGGTGGTCTAGTGGCAGATTTATGGATCTTAGGAAGAATATAGATAACTGGGATTGAGGGGTTTTCAACATGTAAATATTTGGCTTCCTTCTCTGTAATAACATCCAGTGACAAGTATAACTGGATGAAAATATCCATTTTCTTTTGAATTTTACTTGATGGATCTGAACAAAGCTTTTTGTACGTATTTAAATCCAAAAGTTGTCTCATGACCTCTGCATGATAGTCATCCCTGTTCAGGATGACTATCCCTCCGCCCTTATCGGCCGGTTTAATTATAATTTGATTATTGTTTTTGAGACTGTCTATGGCCATTTTTTGAGATTTAGTAAGATTAGGGTTTTTTACTTTCTTCAAGGAAACCTTTTCTAAATCTTCTTTTACCAAGTTTTCAAAAACATCTATGAAACATCCTTTTTTAAATCTGGGGAAAAAGGTCGATTTTCTTTTAAATACTTTAACCTGTTCCTCCACTATATTAACAGCGGAATCATTCTCCTCTGTATCAGAGAAGAATTTTTTCAACGTGAGCTTTCTTATAAATTTCTGCAGGTCGGTAAAGACCTCATATTCATTGGTATAATTTGAAGGAGAGAATTTAAGCCCTTTCTCAAGGATACTTTCTTCTTCCTTTGTAAGAACATAGTCACTCAGGTTAAATATACTTGTTTTATGAGATTTTTCGCTGTTATTTTCAGTTTCATTTTCAATATTAATTTCTTCTGTAGGACTTTCTCCTACAGTACTTGGTATGGATATAATACCTTTATTTTTGGCACGCTGTTTTTTTTGACAGGTTTAAATTAGAATTAGAACCACCTCTTTTACCTCTTTTATTTTTAGTAAAAGATTTTAGTTGAAGTTGGTTCTCCGCCAGCCCCTGTCTAAAAAATGATTGTTAGAATCTAATCTTTTTCCTTTTCCCTGATAGTTGTGGGACCCATTCTCTCCCTTATCCTGTTTATTCCTCCAACCATAATTATTTGGAGTATCAGGGACGCGATCATTTTGTCTCTTATAATATCTCTCACTTTGCTCGGCTGGTTTCATATATTTTTGGTTTGGGCGGTGGGGGTTCTCACCTCTGTTATTTCCTTCCCAATGATGGTTATAATTAGGGCTATCTTTCTTTTCCCATGACCTAGTATTCTCCCGATTATATGGGCGAAAACCTGTCTGATAATTGGTACGATAGTTGGTATTTATCGATGGTTTAGATTTAAACCTATCAAATTTTCTGCGCGGGGTGTTCTGTACCTGATTAGTTTCTACAGTATTAATATCACGTTTAGGTGGAAGCTCACTTTCTATTATGGTTTTACTGTCCTTCCATTTGTACTGATCTCCTGTTTCATAATCTTTCTTATCTCTCAAATATTTTTTGTACTTTTTATTTTTTAATTCAGTTTCATTTTTATCTATTTTAGCCATAATATTTTTCTCAAGTTCTTTATATTCAGCTGATTTAGCGTATGGTTTAATGAGAGTGTAGAGATCCTCTACTTCTTTTTCTGTAGTTTTTAGATTCTGATTCTTCTCTTTGATAATAAGTTCTATTAATGAATTGGCGCAATGATCTAAAATTGCCAGCCAATCTTTTTTGAAAGATTCTGTTTCTGTGGTGAATGATGGTAATTTATCAATTCTCAGGCCCCTTGGAATGATTTTATCTTTTAAATATCTTTCCAGGGTGGCGGTTTCCCACCATAGTTTACCTTCTGTTATAAGTAATTTCTCAATTTTAAACATTACATTGTCTAGATTTTCATCACTCACAGAGGGCATTTCATCTATCCCTTTAGAGAACAAATTATCAATATTTTCTACACGGATTTTCCGATGTTTAAACATAATTCCAAGCAGCTAAGTTCCAAATCTAGATGGACAAACAGGATACTGACAAGAAAATGATAGGAACTAGCGCTAGTGGAAAAGCAGCTGAGTATTATCCCCTGGAGGCCATCCAATCCTCCAAACAATGGAAACAATATGCAAATACAAAAGGTGGGACAACCAGCGCTTGATAGAAACTTGATCGTGAGCTGGAGATCAGAGCACAGCTGACGTTGTTGGTGGATTAATAACCACACTTACTTTATAGTTCTGTCTCGAGTTCACGTAACAGTTTCTTTAAGCAGGAAAATATGTTATCCTGGACACTTACTTATAGGTTCAGTCACGAGTACACAAAAAGGTATCTTTGTTTCTTCCAAACATCAACATCAATCAATGGAAATAAGCAGATCGGGTACAACTTACTTTTTATTTCAGACTCGCGTTTACATAATGGTATCTTTAAAATCAGGATCCAGTCTCCAAGGATTGGTCACAAAGATTTATTCAAAGATATAACACGATAAAAACACACACGGAAGGGGATCCAGGACACTGCTGCGGGATGGAAGGTTCTTTGTCTCAGGCGCTGCAGACGCATAGGACAGAGCCGCAGACGGTTCCCATTCACCTTGTCTAACGCGCTGGAATCGGGTAAGCCAGCAAGCAGTACTGACGTCAACGCGTTTCGGATTCCTCCTTCTTCAAGACGTACTGCTGTCTGTCACAGTATTTGATTTATACTGAATGGCAAAGTCACATGATCGTGTTTCCACCTATCATGGTTCATACCTGTAATCTATGGGACCCGGCTCTTTTATACTAAATAACATATTACCGCATGATAACGGGAAATACATACATAAATACATGGCATTATATATCAAGCATATAAAAATGAGTATATAAAATTCCAAAAGTACAAAAATACAAAAAATGTAATAAAACATCAATAAAAATTTATAAAAACATCGGTACAAAAAAAAAATTTCATATATCGTAGTAATATATAGAGCCGGGTATCAAAAAGGACAAACAAACACAGAAACAAGATATTAGTAACAAATATACACCAGAACACCCTAAAAGAATAAATAAATAAAAAACAATTTTGTGGCATTAAATATGTAATAAAAATTGGAGGACCAAGAACACAGAACAGGATTTAGCAAAACTGGAAATGAAGACTATATTCGAACTCAAAACACTGGTTCCGAGAGGTCTTAATGTAGATTTCGAATATAAATGGTTTATCTAACAGGATATATTCTTTTAGGGTGTTCTGGTGTATATTTGTTACTAATATCTTGTTTCTGTGTTTGTTTGTCCTTTTTGATACCCGGCTCTATATATTACTACGATATATGTGATTAATTTTTTTTTTTGTACCGATGTTTTTATGACACCGATGTTTTTATAAATTTTTATTGATGTTTTATTACATTTTTTGTATTTTTGTACTTTTGGAATTTTTTGTACTTTTATATACTCATTTTTATATGCTTGATATATAATGCCATGTATTTATGTATGTATTTCCCGTTATCATGCGGTAATATGTTATTTAGTATAAAAGAGCCGGGTCCCATAGATTACAGGTATGAACCATGATAGGTGGAAACACGATCATGTGACTTTGCCATTCAGTATAAATCAAATACTGTGACAGACAGCAGTACGTCTTGAAGAAGGAGGAATCCGAAACGCGTTGACGTCAGTACTGCTTGCTGGCTTACCCGATTCCAGCGCGTTAGACAAGGTGAATGGGAACCGTCTGCAGCTCTGTCCTATGCGTCTGCAGCGCCTGAGACAAAGAACCTTCCATCCCGCAGCAGTGTCCTGGATCCCCTTCCGTGTGTGTTTTTATCGTGTTATATCTTTGAATAAATCTTTGTGACCAATCCTTGGAGACTGGATCCTGATTTTAAAGATACCATTATGTGAACGCGAGTCTGAAATAAAAAGTAAGTTGTACCCGATCTGCTTATTTCCATTGATTGATGTTGATGTTTGGAAGAAACAAAGATACCTTTTTGTGTACTCGTGACTGAACCTATAAGTAAGTGTCCAGGATAACATATTTTCCTGCTTAAAGAAACTGTTACGTGAACTCGAGACAGAACTATAAAGTAAGTGTGGTTATTAATCCACCAACAACGTCAGCTGTGCTCTGATCTCCAGCTCACGATCAAGTTTCTATCAAGCGCTGGTTGTCCCACCTTTTGTATTTGCATATTGTTTCCATTGTTTGGAGGATTGGATGGCCTCCAGGGGATAATACTCAGCTGCTTTTCCACTAGCGCTAGTTCCTATCATTTTCTTGTCAGTATCCTGTTTATATATGTAATTTGTGCATTTCATGTGAAAATTTAATGATTGCTTGACTGCCCACCAAAGGGCTCACTGCTCATTAAAAGGGGTATATTTACCAGCAACTCCCACACTGCTGACCACCTTTGAAAAAGCTCCAATAGGTAGCGAAACGCTACAGAGGGTTAGCCTCACTATCAAGACTAGTTTTCTAGTTTTCTGCAATTTCTATTTGGGACTTCCCCTAGCTTCCATGACCATGATAATTCTATGCAGCACCTTGGTTATGTCTCCCGGGATGCATAATCTTACATTTGTCCTGGACTGATGGAATGACGAGCTCTGGCCGCTGCCACCCGCCATGCCATTTTTACTTGGTTTTTAAAGATTCTAAGCCGCTCTGGACCCCCTCTCCTTATCCTCTACATGGAGAAGTTTCTCGCTTCACAGACAGTTTAGCAGCAGCCGCGGGGAGCATTCACTACAATGGGAATTGTGATCATGTGCCCATGTCTTGTGACTTTATTTGGAGCAGGTAGCCATGTGTACACATGCAAATTCCCTAGACGCAGCAAAGCTGTAGTGTCGCACGTCTGTGTATCTGGGGACTATGTAAAAATCGGACCCGGGGGTGTACCGTCCGGTGGGTGTCTTGTCCGGGGGAGTCCCTGTGATAGCTTTCACCAGGGACATGGGGAAGGGGAGATTACAGCCTCCCCGTGTGGTCTGGACCATTCTGTTTTTTGCTTCATGCCTGGACCATACCTAGTCCGGTTTTTACCCATACATGTGTATCTGTATATATAAATCACTTTGTGATGCTTTGTCACACATGTAATATCAAAAGCACGACATAGCTATAAAAATACAGTATAAAATATGTATTTTGGGGGGAATGTCAATGATCAGACACGTACTGTAACATATTTATTATATTCAGTATAGTGCTTCAAGCTCCTAACATGGACAAACTCTATTTTCCTGTCCTGCTAAATGTGAGAGAGAGAAAAGAAGACTCTTTGCTACAGGCACTTCTGGGTGTGTGACATTTGATAAAACGTAACTTTCATTAAAGGCTTTTCAAATAAGAAATCTCCACGTCCATAAACAACAGACAAACAAAAGAAAAGAAAACGTATACGTGTATATGGTAATGTTATTAGACTGTATCTATTAGTATTTTCCTCTGATACTATATAAACATATCTTGCTGATAGATCAGATTGAGCAGCCTTGATTCATCAGTGCACTTAACAGCCACCCAGTGTATGGATCATTAGCTGCTGATCTACTAATCCCCATTCACTTCTGTAACATTTAGGATCAATTTGGGAGTTAATTGTCTATATAGCTCCTTAAGCCTATTACTTTTATACACTTTCTAAGGTCTTGTGTGAAGGCAATACTAACATACAAAAAACACACATGTCTACAGTTTTTCACTACACGGAAGGTCTACACCAACCCGTTAAGTTTCTGGTATTTTCAAACACTGTAGAATAGGAAGTTGTTTTCCATACAGTCTAATTTCAGGAATATATATATGTATACGTTTGCTTTTGTTTTGTTTGTCTGTTTTATGGACATGGAGATTTCTTATTTCAAAAGCGTTTCATGAAAGTTTAGTTTTTATCCAAGTCACACAGGCCAGCCTGACTACAATGCAAAGTAGGTGACTTTCAGCCGCGAAAGATTAGTTTTAGCAGTATATTTGGTGAAATTTGCAGCTTTGCGGGTCATCTAAACACGCATGCGAATGGATGTTTAGCATAAACATTTATTCACAGCCTTGTGTGCCGGGGCAAAATCATGCGATGGTCGCCAACCATCAAATGATTTTGCAAGCGCTCGCAGATCTAAGACACCTCTCTGGTGTCTTAGATCTGCAGGTCACTATATGGGAAGCGGGCGGGCAGCTGACATCTCGTGACGTTAGCTGACTGCCCCCCAACACCCGCTGCATGCCGGGCGTTCCCATGGGTGTGACCAAGGCCTGCCACCCCTCCATTCGCAAGGGGTCTGATGTTTTGCATCTGCTTATGTGCAGGATCATTTCTGCGCATGTGCAAATGCAGGGTGTGTGAGCCCATGGTGAAGAAACTGTTCGCTGGGTGCACACACCCATTCTTGTGGGCAGAAGGGGAATGGAGTGGCCCACTACCATATAAGAACACAGAGCAGTTCATGGACATTCCCATGAGATTGCTGGGCATTCTCATGCTAATGGGCCGATGGTGCGGGGGGCAGGCAGCTGACATCACCGTGTGCACTCACATCTAAGGTTGCTCTGAGCAACCTTAGATGTGCGTGTGCCTTCCACATCATTCAAATGATGGTGGTGTTCCCCCGCAGGCTGCAAATGGATGTTTATGTAAAACATCCATTCGCATGCTGTAAGAACATAGAAATATAGATACATAGATCTGGTTGACTCGCAAGGATGTCATTCGAGCGAATCCACCAGAATAATTCCCCATATGCTTGGTGCTCGTTCTTACGTCCCATCACCTGTCCTTTATCATGGACCACTAATATAGCATCTCCCTAGCGCACAGGTGGTCCTTTCCCATGTGTTGGAACACATGCAATCCTGGTTCCCGGCACCGTGAGGAGGATCTGTGGTCGGACCTGCATGCTGGTCAGACCTCCAACTGAGGTCTGATGCGCACAGGACCACACATCGGACCTGAGGGGACATCACACGCACCGGATTTGGGCCGGTTTCTTGACCCATTCAGTCGGGAAGGGGGAAATCAGCCCAAATTGCAGTAGAGTATGGGGACCTTAAGTTATGATGGCAGTAAAAACATAAATAATTATGTGATGCAATTTTATATTTTTTTAGATTGTCTGATTATTTATTCATAAAGGGACATTATTCATTTAATGTTTTCTAGTAAAGGGACCCACAATATGCTGTGTCAACTTAGTGTGCCCCATTCTGTCCCCTGCTCTGTTCAACACCACCCCTTCCTATGTCCGATTTCTCTTTGCTGCTATGTACCACTCCTCCCATTGCACAGTGTTTATGCACATTGGGGTCATTCTGGTTGGCTCGCTAAGTGTAACACACAGGTAAGTATCAGGTTAGTCTTCAGGTAAGTATTTTTTCCTTAGGCAATTCTGGTCACAGAACAACTTGTGTAACATATAACATCAACCACATTGAATTGTACACTACAATAACTTAAGAAGTATAAAAATGCAATTTTATTTATCTGGAACACTCCTTCCTTTTCACAAAGGTAATAAAGGGTTAATGCACATGCAGTGCTATTTTTGTAGGAAAATAGGTTCAGGAACTGTGGGCGGGGCAGAAAGTGGGTGGTGATGTGGGAGGAGCTACAAAAGGGGTGTAATTCCTCCCAACAGTGGCATGTTATACATATGCCGCTCACCGTGATGGCCATCATACATATGCCACACACAGTGATGCCCATTATACATATGCCACACACAGAGATGCCTGTTGTACATATGCCACACACAGAGATGCCCATTATGCATATGGCCCACACCGATATGCCCATTATACATATGCCACACACCGTGATGCCCATTATACATATGCCACACACAGTGATGCCCATTATACATATGCCACACACAGAGATGCCGTTGTACATATGCCACACACAGAGATGCCCATTATGCATATGGCCCACACCGAGATGCCCATTATGCATATGCCACACACCGAGATGCCCATTAAACATATGCCACACACAGAGATGCCCGTTATACATATGGCCCACACAGAGATG
This sequence comes from Crinia signifera, assembly GCF_055691185.1. Classification (NCBI taxonomy): domain Eukaryota; kingdom Metazoa; phylum Chordata; class Amphibia; order Anura; family Myobatrachidae; genus Crinia; species Crinia signifera. The sequence continues at coordinate 143,582,158 of NC_139218.1, read as the reverse complement.
CCCATTATGCATATGGCCCACAACGAGATGACCATTAAACATATGCCACACACAGACATGCCCATTAAACATATGCCACACACAGAGATGCCCATTAAACATATGCCACACACAGAGATGCCCATTAAACATATTCCGCACACAGAGATGCCTGTTATACATATGGCCCACACAGAGATGCCCATTACACATTTGACACATAAGTGCCACTTACCTACATGCTCAATGCCAGGGGCTTCATGCTCAATGCCAAGGGGCTTCATGCTCGATGCCAAGGGGCTTCATGCTCGATGCCAAGTGGCTTCATGCTCGATGCCAAGGGGGACAGAACTGTGCAGCGTCCCGCTACCGCCGGTAGTGTGCAGCAGGGAGGGAGGGTGGGAGCGGTAGTGTGCAGCAGGGTAGGTGGTGCAGTAGTGTGCATACATATATGACCCCAACAGTGCATTGCCAGAAACACATATGTCCCCATGGTGCCAGATATGCACCCACAGTGCCAGATACACTTATGCCCCCAGCAGTGCACTCACACTGCCCGCATCCCTACTGCTCCCTGCCCTGATCCTGCCCATATGGGGGTCATTTACCCTGCACAGAACCAGCAGGCCAACTCTCCCCTTAGACCCACCCTGGTCACCCCAGTCACCTGCCCAGGTAGAGATGCAGATGTGTGCTCACAGTAGGGGCGGGAGTCAGCACATCTGGGGCGGGCGGGAGTCAGCGAGCACATCTCGGGTGGGCGGGCGGAAGTAGGCGCATCACCGGCGGGTGGCTGGGCGGCATCGCGTCACTGTACGCATTGACAATGCAACACGCTGGTGACGTGTTGTCTATGGACTCGGCGGCAGGGGGGTGGGCGCAGCTAGCTGAACAGTTTGACGGAACTTCTTTCATCCGGCCGCCGTGGTTATTAGAGGTTCCAGAACGCCGTTCCTGATTAGGTAATTTTTCATCTGACCTTCAGGAACGGTGTTCCGGAGCGTTCCGGCACAAAAATACCCCTGTGCACATGTATCTACAAGTATTACATTGGGCAATTTTGCAATTTTAAGCAAACAAACAGGTAACAATTCTTACAAATCTAAAAATTTCAAACAGACAGAATAAATAACAATTATTTTCTATATCTATAAGTGTGATCTCCCTAAAGGTTACTTTAATGCATTAAAGTGATTTAGGACTGCAGCCCCTTAACTGACCCTGAAGCAATGGCTTTAATTGTCTTTCCAGATCAACTCTGCTACAAAGTCTCTGACAGTCTCATGATTATTCCTGGCACGGAGTTAAAGTGAGCCAATGTTGCACCGCTCTCTACAGTGCGTGCAGGGACCTATAAAACCAAGAGCTGTTAATGGCTGTGGCGCAGTGCTCCTGAGGAGATTGTTTTTTTGAGCAGAGCTGCGCAGCCTCACTCCATGAGGTTTGCCAGCAATCTTCTGTCGGGCAATGTGTAATGTTTCTAATTTTTTGAAGGCCTCAATATGTTTAGATAGAGGGGCTGCTAGTCATTAAATACCATTTTAGATTTGCTCCCTTTTTTGGTGTATCCTGGCTTAGGCACTTAGAAAGGGGGTTGGGCTGGAGGGCGGCAGTTATTATTGTTAAATACATTTTTCTCCTCTGTTTTTACTAGGGATGAGCAGGCAGTCAAATCTACAGGCACCATAAAATAAAATGAGCCTGCTAGTATTAAACATAGAATTCACCTCAGAGGAGATCCTCAAGAGGCTTTGCAAAGTCAAAACAAATAAATCACCAGGTCCAGATGAGAACCACCCTAGTGTTATCATGGAATTAAGGGAAAGAGGTAACAGAGCCTCTGCATTATATTTTGAAAAAATCTTTTTCATCTGGTATAGTTCCTAAAGACTGAAGAATTGCGGATGTTGTACCTGTATTTAAAAAAGGAAAAAGAGATGCAAATTCAGACCTTTCAGCTTAACGTTAATCGTAGGGAAATTATTTGAGGAAAGGATATCTCCATGCTACAGATGGATTTAAAGAAATTGGATAAGTGGGCAGACAAATGGAAAATGAGGTTCAATATAGATTAATGTATGGTTATGCATCTCAGGAGGCATAACCTGTGTGCAAATTATAACCTTCATGGAGCAGAATTAGGGAAATCAGAATTGGAAAAAGGAACTAGGAGATCTAATTGACAACAAACTGGGGTGCAATGCTCAGTGTCATGGAGCAGCCAGGAAGGCCAACAGAATACTATCATGTATAAAAAGGGGTATGTAAACTAAGAACAAAAATTTAATCATTCTACTCTACAAGGCACTGGTTAGACCTCATCGACAATTTGGAGTGCAATTCTGAGCTCCACATTAAAAAAAGGACATGGTAGAACTATAAAAAAGTTCAGAGAAGGCAACCAAGTTAATAAAATGGGTGGAGTATTTAAACTACTGGAATATATTAGCCAAAGTAGGAATGATTACGCTGATGAAGAGAAGACATGCTTGACATGTTCAATTAAATCAGAGGGCAATATTTTTGCTTTGTGGTCGGAGACTAAGAAACTTGGACATGCGCTCAGACTAGAGGAGATTCCGTAACCTTAGAAGGAAAGGCATTTTTACGGTCAGGGCAGTAAGATTATGGAACTCTTTCAGAAAAGGTGGTGATGGCAGACACATAGAACACATTTAAAATAAGGTTGGACAAACATTTATTGTAAAAAAAAACATTCAAGGTTACAACCTATAACCACTATTTAGTCAAAGTCAATGTATGTACTTCAAATAGGAGGATGACAAACCTAGACCAAAGGTTGATATACAACTTTTTTCAACCTTAACTACTATGTTACTATGTATGCTTGTTAGAATTAGTGAAAACAATACCATTACAGAGTATCAGTAGTACCCCTTTTAGACCAAAACGCCGGGTCACACCCGGCTTTTTGGACCCTGGTTGAAGCCGGGTGCGACCCGGCGTTTAGGGGCATTTACACCGGACGGGCTTAAACGCCCGCACCCCCCTCCCGCCCCTTCCCGGCGCTTGAAGATGACAGCGCAATGTCATCTTCAAGCGCCGATCGACGCCGCCGTACCCGGAACGCTGCTGGGGGCAGCCCAGCACTAAGGTAAGCTGCTAGGCTGCCCCCAGTCCCCGCGCGCACCCCCGCCATTGGACAGGAGGTGAATGGATGCCGCACACAGGCATCCATTCACCTCCCTCCCCCCGCCGCCGCTGCTGTCTGCAGAGTATAGCAGACAGCAGCGCCGGCTGCCAGTGTCAACCTGACAATCCGTCCAAACTGCGGACGCTGCGGTCCGCAGGTTGGACGTTCCCCATTCATGTAAATGGGAGCCGGGTCATCCGACCCGGCGTTCCCATTTACACCGCCCTCTACCCAGGTCCTAGCCGTGTTCTACCCAGGTTAGGACCTGGGTAGAAGTCCCGTGTAAAGGGACTCGGCGTTAGGGATTTACACCGCCGAAGATCCGGGTCTGACCCGCCGCTGACCCGGATTTTTCGGCGGTGTAAAAGGGGTTTAAATTAGGACAACCCAGTGATAGGATAGGTCAAGACAGAACTGAGAGTAGTAGAATTCCACGGGTGGCTGACTGATCAATATTTACTTATGAGACAAAAACTTACACAGTCCTGGGATTCCATAACACAAACAGGGCCACGAGAGTTCCTGGGGAAGATGTTCCTGCGGAAGATGTTTTTAAATGGCTCCACCTCTATTTCTTCTTCAGATGCATGGTTACCCAAATAAAAATCAGTCCTCTCATTTAATAGGTTTTAAACAGGGAGGTAAGAAACAGGGACATACCGTGTGAAAGGCAAAACCATGGTTAGAAAGGGTGAGGGTCTTCAGGTGGAGGGGCAGAGCGTCAGACAGGGGTGTGATCTTATGGCAAGACATACATTATCTACATTTTGGGGGTGTGCCCAGTGCTACCTGAGCAGCCTGCAGCTCCCCTCCCTGCACTGCTTGATGCCGTGTGCAATGCATCATTGATCGCCAGCTGCATTGCAGAGAAGAGGCAATCACTGCGGCCTGCGGTTGGGACAGTGTCCAAATAGCAGGACTAATAGGACACTTGGGAGGTACAGTACGTATTCCTACACATTTTAAATCTTTAAATACAGATGACAAACAATCTAAAAAAAATCATTTTGATTTTTCAAACTCAGTTATTTTATATGACAACCTACATGTTGAATCCTTCTGGTTGTAATTTTGGAATGGCAGAATAATGCTACATTCTTACAGTATGCTGCTATCAGCCTCATTCTTTACATCTAGTAGGCATGTCAGGGGGGAAGGGGAATGGGGAGGCTTCTGCACAGGTTAGTACTTATTGTACTCAATAAAGATCCCCATTTAACACCATGACTTGTATCACTGCAGAGACTAGAATTTTGTGGCCCTTAGGTCACTTAGGAGCGCTGGTCTATAAATGGAATAGTTTTTAAGATATAGGAGCGCTGGTCTATAAATGGAATAGTTTTTAAGATATAGGGCAGTATTCAATGAGAAATCTCGCCGTGTGCAGCGAATCCTGTTTAGGATTCGCTGCACACTCACTGTGTTCCGGAGGGCTGGCTGCCACTCGCTCTCTCCGTATTCAATGTCGGAGGGGCGAGTAGCCCCTCGCGGCAAATCTTAACCCCTGCAGTGGACGAGCGTCCGCAGCAGGGAGCCGTGGGATGGTGGCAGGCAGGGAGATTGAAGTCTCCCTGCCTGCCCCAGAACGTATGTGGGGGGGAGGTGGGCTCCCCAGGACCCAGGCAGCACAAGCTGCCCCCCCCCCAGAGCCAGCAGGGGACCGGGTATATTCACTGCTCCCGATTATGCATATGTAATGATAGGGTGCAGTGAATATATGAATATCTAATGAGCGGCTCGGCTCCCGGCCCCCTGCTGGCTGCTCTGTGTAAAAAAAAAATATATATATTTTTTAAAAATTAAAATATATATTCATGTGCTATAAGCACATGAATAAAAATAGCATGCCCCTTCAGAGAATAAAATTCCTGATTTTTTTACACCAAAATTAAAACAAAAAAAATGTTATTTAAAAAGTTCACATTCCACTTCTCCATGAAAAGATGGAGAATTACTACACGGAGAGACATGGCGAAAATCACTCAGAAAGACGGCGAGAAGTGCACGTTGAATAGGGTTGCTCGCTTTTTGAGAGCAAAAGTCTCCGTCCAACGCGAGAAAAGCACAAACTCGCCATAAAACATGGCGAATTTTTCTCATTGAATACTGCCCATAATCTATATATTATAATAAAAACTGGACACAGTTGCCGCCCCTGGTTCTGGGTTGTGTACCTCAATCGGAAACCAAATTGTGCAGATAGTGCATGCAGTCTAGGCTTGCAGGCACTGCCAAGGGACGCAGCTGTGTTCAGCAGAATAATAATACAATCTCCTTAATTAATATACAAATTTATTTAAAAAACTAAATTCATTAACATTAAAAAGTCCACTTCATTTCACTATTTAGACAAGACAAGACAGACAACACATAACATACATAATGATTGGCATATATTGATTTCTATTATCAGGCTGGAAACGCCTTTAGTTCTCTGTCAACGGCTTCCTCAGTTGTGGCACAACTGAGAAAGCCGCTGACAGAGAACTAAAGGTGGAGAAACGCGTTTTGTGGCTGTATATGCCCGGTCACCGCTCCACAAGAATACCGCTATTTACCGCTGTCTTCATCTACAAAGTGGTTGCTATACTTATACTCTGTGGCTGCAGATTGTATCCCTCCCTAGCATCCAGAATATATTGCTGGTAGATGAAGGGTGGACTGTGTTCTGGATACTTATCCAGGGTGGACTGAGTTTTTGGAGAAACCATAAATACAGCCTTTGGAGTACTTTATTATATGAGCAGGACTGGTAACCATGCCTTGCTAAATTATGTCTAAAGTCGAAAAGTTTGAGCCATTTCCAGCCTGATAATAGAAATCAATATATGCCAAGCATTATGTATGTTATATGTTTTCTGTCTTGTCTAAATTGTCAAATGAAGTGCACTTTTTAATGTTAATGAATTTAGTTTTTTTAATAAAATGTGTATATTAATTAAGGAGATTGTATACTCTAGTTATTCTGCTGAACACAGCTGTGCCTCTTGACAGTGCCTGCAAGCCTAGGCTGCATGCACTATCTGCACAATATGACTTATATCAAGTTCTAAGTATCGGGGGTGCCGCCACAGACAATAAACATAACATTGGAAAAGAAGAAAAGATTGTCTCTTGGTTGGCACACAATGTGTAAACAACATTTATTGACACAAATATATATAAAATTCATACATACAAAGTGCAAATGGACACTGGGTTTACAACTGGATGGTATGCTTTCAACACATATATATAAAGAATACCTCACCCTGATGTTAGGTTGCGGTGGGCTATAATTTATGGAGTAAGCTCTGCGGCACCACCGCAGAAGGTTTTGGGGTGGAAGTCCCGGTATGAAAAGTGCAAGTGCGTCCTTTCCAGAAAAGTGTCCAAGTGCCAAAAGAGGTGCAGTTGCACCAGCGTAATACAGCAATGCGTTTCGGAGAGTAATCGCCTTCTTCACGTGGTGCCGCAGAGCTTACTCCATAAGTTATAGCCCACCGCAACCTAACATCAGTTGTGAGGTATTCTTTATATATTTGTGTTGAAAGCATACCATCCGGTTGTAAACCCAGTGTCCATTTGCACTTTGTATGTATGAATTTTATATATATTTGTGTCAATAAATGTTGTTTTAAACCTGAACAACTCACATTTTGTTGATGAACCTGCGCCAAGCTGTGCCATATTCCCATTTACCAGAATCCAGTTTCTAGGGGGACAGTATCCCCCCAATGGTAAAACAGCAGGCTGCATCTTCATAATTTATGTGCATTGATCACAAGACCAACAAACTAAAATTGTACACAATGTGTAAAGAAAAAGGATTTATTTATGTTTATTAAAAATTACCTTTTAATGAAATTCGTAAAAAAGATGTCACAACGTGAAAATTGAGTCTCAATCAAATGAGTAGTAAATAGTGTAAATAAAGCTGTGTATGTTGCAAATTTATTTCATGTGCTTGTTCTTAATTATTTGTATTAATAGTACAGCTAATACAAATAATTAAGAACAAGCATGTGCTTGTTCTTAAATATTTGTATTAATAGTACAGCTAATACAAATAATTAAGAACAAGCACACAAAATAAATTTGCAACACACAGCTTTCTTTACATTATTTAATACTCATTTGATTGAGACTCAAATTTCATGTTGTCACATCTTTTTAACAAATTTCATAATAATTAAAAGGTAATTTTTAATAAACATAAATAAATCCTTTTTCTTTACACATTGTGCGCCAACAATCTAGTAGTACTCCATATTCTGCAGAAGTGAGGGTTCTAGGAGGGCACATCAGTAACAATATAGTGAGTACATTTTAGCCGATGAGCATAATATCGTTAACGATATCGTTATCTTCATATCGTTAATGATTACAGCATAATGTGTACACACCTTTACAGTATGCTGGGAGTTGCAGATTGTACGAAAGATCGTATGTGAAATTACACACATACGATCAATCCTGTTTCTGGGAAGCTGCTGGGGAAATCGTCGCAAGCTGGTTTTTCTGATGTATGGCCAGCTTACCATAGTTACACTATGCTTTGCTGCTGCCCAGTGGTAACATCATTGAAGTGCAGTTAAACATCTCTATATTACAGTGCTGAATGTTTAAAATGATGCATTTAGCAAATATTTGCAAGACTTGTATGGATATTTCCTCTAAATCATTCAACAAAATTTGGGGCCTCTAGCTCATATAACAAAAAGCATCTTCTTTATTTGAAATAGGTTTATTTACGTTATTCTCTCCTCCTTTTTTTTCTTCTAGTTTGGTGTCCATCCAACTGAACCTCGCTTACATATGTAACATCCTAAACTGATTTTGATATAACCTGATTTTAATATTTACTAAGATGGGAGTTCTATTAAAGATGGGGTGTTGCTATAGGCAACCAATCAGCAGTCTGATACAGGCTTGCTCGAAGGGGCCAAATTCAGCCCCACATTTACTGAGGCATTTGCACAGGTAGGTGAGGAAGGGGGAGGGTTGGGGGCATCATCAGGGGAATGCCCAGTGTTTTATGGGCGTCCCATCATTCGATGGTGAGTGACCATCTCCTCCCATGTTGATTCGGGCAGCGGGGTCGGGGGGGGGGTGGGTGCTTGTATGCTGACTGTATGCTAGGCTGTATGCTGCCTGTATGCCAGGCTGTATGCCTAGGCTGTATGCTAGGCTGTATGCTGTCTTGCAAGCTGGTCTGAATCGGGCCCCAGATTCTATCTATATCCTTCTAGAAGGTGCTAAATAAATAAGTAAATTAGTTGCCAATAGCAACATCCCATCTGAAATAGAACTCCCATCTTAGTAAATTTCCCCTATGATTGAAACATCTCTTTCGGATGAGTATTGGCACTTTAGATACATCCTTGTGGCTATGACTGCAATTGGTGTAGTTTTATTAATGTAGATTATTCACTTCTTTTATCTATTTGTGTGTGTCTGGGGTCTGTATTTTAATACTATATGAACTTATGTTCCCTTTATACTCTTGGGAGTGTTGTTACTTTAGACCAGTGTTTTTCAACCACTGTGCCGTGGCACACTAGTGTGCCTTGAGCTGTTCTCAAGTGTGCCCCCAGATCTAGAGATGCCCAAACCAGTTTACAGCCACCACCAGTTCAACTGTTACTGACTGGTCTCTTCTTTTCATGTAAAGGGCCAATGTATTTTATTTGTGTTACCTGTGGGGACCAGTGTGATTGTTTTTTATATAGGGGCCTTTAGGTTTTTATTTCCTTGTGGGGGCCAATGTGTTTTGCCCTGTGGGGATCTCATGGTGTGCCTTGGCAATTTTTAAATCTTATTTAGTGTGCCACAAGGTAAAAAGGTTGAAAATCACTGCTTTAGACAATATATAGAATTTTCTTTTATATGTAAGTATTTGTCAGATGTGTTTGTAATCAGGGTGGTAGTTGTAAGCAGGGACCCCCGGATGGAGGTAAGCGGTGGTCATCATTACTCCCCTCCCCCAGCGACCCGGTGTATTCAGTATTTTGTCTAATCCACTTTTTGATGATACAGAATGAATACATAAAAGAATTAAATAAACACCAGGAAAGACTTTCAGCTTCTCTGAGTCTGAATCTATTACTGTATGTTGAAAAAACAGGTAAGCAATCATACTGGATATGTGTTGATTGAGGATCTATATGAATCTATTACTGTATGTTGAAAAAACAGGTAAGCAATCATACTGGATATGTGTTGATTGAGGATCTATATGAATACTTCCTTCAATGGACAGATAAACTTACAAGTGGATATTTATAAAAATAACTCATCAAATTAAAAAAACAGATGATTAACAGGTGCCCATTTGAAGGAGACAGTTCCGTAACTATACAATTTGGTGCCCTTAGCCAAAAAGTGATTTAATGGCCCCCATAGTTAAAATAGGGACAGTGCATGCCAAAGTGGTACCACACAGTATTGCCACTTGTACACAAGGCCGCCAACAGGGGCGTACTATGGGGACTAGTGTCCCGGGACCAGTTGCTCTAATAGAGAAGAGTGGGCCCAGCCACTCTACACTAAACCATCAGCTACTCACTGACTGTGTCCACCTGCGCTAACCTGTGATGCGGCCCGACAGTGCCTCTCCCAGCACACCGCATGCATGCTTCTGTACAGACACCTCGCCGAGCTACTTAGGATGACCTGACTTGTGCGAGTCTGAGGCCACCCCTGCCTCTCCGTGACAGCTGCCACTGAAGATCTTACTACTTCTCCCCCATCTGCCGCATGAAGTCCGCCTCACCGCCTGTATGCTGCCCGCTGCTGCCCCACAACATGTTAGAAAAGTGATAAATTATGGTTAGTATTTTGTATGTTTTGAGGGAATGAGATATGTCAATGGTGACGAGGAGAGAGCAATGCAGGGGTGACTAAGATGGAGGGGTGCAGAAGATGCAGGGGTGCAGGATACAATAATTATGGTGATGCAGGGGTGAATGGGAGAGGGGAGTGACAGGGGCGGAGTGGTGTAGGAGGGATGGATAAAGTAATTATCGTGATGGGTAGAGAGGGGTAATTTGTTATGAGGACCGTGCTGGGTAAAAATTGTATAGAGGTAGATTCCTTAATGCAATCCAAAAGGACTCCAGGAAGACCCGCACCAATCAAGTAGAAATCATCAATTCAAAGAATAGCACATTTATTAAGCCCAGCTCGCATTCAAGTAGAGCACATGAGGCAAGGCATTTAGACACTCAACAGGCAGATACAGGTAAAATACATTACTGGCTCCTTGGGTACGCTGTCACCATGTGGCCTCAATGAAGCCCCTGGGCTGCATTGTTTCCTATAGACAGCGAGTGTGTATGTAGAAATTAAGATATCTTGATGAATTTTTTGCAGACAAAGTCATTTCTAGCATACTGTTTTATTGATTTGTATTGTGTCCTTGTAATATTGTTGTGATTATGATTGTGTAAAAATCTAACGATCTTACACTTGTTTTGCAATGTTTCATATCGATTGTCTGTTTGTTTTATTTTTTTACATCCGGATGCTGTGGTAACGCAGACGAGAGACAAGCAGTGTGCTGACGTCATCCTTCTCTAGGACGCTTGACAAAGTTGTCTTGGTAACGGACGGGGAGTTGTGACATCTTAGCAATGCACGGTCCTCGTCTTCCCAGCGTCCGGAATCACTGTGGAGGGTATGTATAAATTGTGCACTTGTTCATTTGTGATTTATGTCCTGATGATGAAGCCAAAATAAAGAGGCTTTGAAACGTTGACTATATACCGCTTTCCTGAGGTGAATTATTTCCGAGTGCTGCCCGCCAGATTGCTATGTTTGGGCTCCCCATCGAGGAGATACCTGGGAAGGCACCGGGCATGGTGTCACGTTGAGGGGTGCTATCCCGCAGCCGTTCGTGTGTATATATATATATATATATATATATATATATATCTTATATATTTAGCCAGAACTGTCAGTCTGTGACTGTGTGTATAACGCTGGGTGGAGTCATGGGCGGAGTTATACACAGTCACAGACTCCAGTCCTCACAAACACTATAGTTCAGCTGCTGCAGGGAACCAAAAAAGTTCCCCATCATGTGCACACATCCCCGCAGCCCACACACATTATGCAGTGATGGGGAGGCACCGGCACAGCCACATACCTCCCAATTTCTTCAGTGTATGAAGCGAGAAGCGGGCATGGTCTATGCAAATGAAGGCGGGGCATATGCAAATTATGCCCCCACCGGGCCACGCCCCCTTTTCGTCCTCTGTATCGTGGAATAGACGATGTGCGCGTGTACACAGCGTTTATTCCTCATGCTGGGGGGACTCCCAACTGCCCCCCCTTCCCTGCACACACTGCTCACAGCCTCACCCTCCCCTTCAATCTTTAACTTAACTGGCACAGTGCCAGTATGTGTGCCAAGGCTGGCAGAGGGATTCAGAGAGTGTCTCTCCCTCCCCACATATGTGTCTGCTCTCTGCTGTGCCAGCCCCTGAATGTATGACAGGAGTCCGGCCGGCCTGATGAAAGGGAGCAGAAGAGGACACAAGCAGGGTGCCTGCCACTGGACCAGAAGAAATGCGGGTCCCAGTGGCAAAAGGGTGAACAGAAGGGAGAAGCAGCCTGCAGTGAACATGGAAGCGGAGGTCTCCATAGGATGCAAAGTTCATTGGTCCAGCGTGTCCCCCAAAAGCCGCCTTCTTTTAAGCCCAGGTTAGTGACCACACACACACACACCCTAACTCTACCTATACACCCCCTTCCCCGCAGGCCTAACTCTATTTATACAGTACACCCCCGCAAGCCTAACTACAGTGTAAACACCTCCCCCTCCCCACAAGCCTAACTATCTTGCAGAACACCCACCCCTACCACTGTACACTGTCACCCACCTGCAGTCACTCCACGTACCCCACTTCCCCAACCGCACTATTAATGCACTCACCCTCACCACCCCAACACCCAAACCTCCTAACCCCCCTAGACCCCCACAACACTCTCCCTGCCCATAACCCTACCGCATTACCAACGCGCCCATCCGTCCCACACCACCCCCACACCAATAAGCACCATCCCCCACCCACCACCCACACCACTACAATACGCATGCAACACCCCCACACCCACCCCTCGTGCACCCACAGGAACCCAGCATATACTAGCAACACCTGCCCATCCCCCACCTACACTGCCGACACACCCATGCCTCACCCAAACACACTACCCTTGCTACTACACCCACAGCACCACCGCAAATGCACCACACTAAAACAGTGCACCACCCCACATACAGTCCATCACACACAATATCATCCCATCCGCCACTTCACAACACATACCACCCTCTAATGCCTTTTCACACCCATAGCACCCTTGCACGCAACCTTCACACACCCACCACACCCTTACCTACTACAACATCACCCCCCCAACACCCGCAGCACCCCCACATCCACCTGCAAAAACACTGCACCAGCCCCTCTCCATCCTGCAGTACCCCCTCAACAAGCAGCACAAACACTGAACCCACCCATCCCCCTCCCGCATTACCCACCACACCTACACACACCAGCCACACGGACCACCACCACATGTGTAACTCCACCCACCACACTTTCTAGCACCTCACACTAGCCCACCTACACTACTCACAAGCACCCCCTGTCACACTTGCACACATCTGCCACACACCATACTACAACACACACCACACCACCGCACCTGCTCCTCCACCACGACCCACAGCACCCCGCCATCCACTTGCGCAAACATGCCAACCGCCCCTCCCACACCACCCCTCCCCCACCAATGCTACACCGGCCCTTCACACATCCACAACATGCCCAAACCCCTTCCCTAACCCACCCCAAAACCCCACAACTGCCCCTCCAACACTAGCATCAACCACCCCCCAGCCAACTACAGCACCCTCACCCCTGCACCTCACACACCCACACCACCCACATGCACCTCCAACTCCACCACTCACAAAAAAAACGCCCCTCCAATGACACCAAGCCCCCCCTTTCACCACACGCAGCACCCCCACATCCACCTTCCAAAACACTGCACCTGCCCCTCTACATTCCGCATTACCCCTGCAACCAGTCACATCAACACCACAGGCGCCCATCGTCTGTAAGCACTGTTCATACCAACAAAATAACCTACACCCTTTTCACAATCTTGAAAATGCCCTTTTCATCTTAAAAATGAAACCTCTAGCTATAGTACCAATACAGGTAATCCGCCATATAATACAAACCAGATTTCACACACTAAAGGCATTCACATCTTAAGTGACGGTGTGACGGTGTGAAGAGCGCCCGTAGATCGATGAATCACCTAGTGTATATATATATATATATATATATATATATAAATGGTGGGGGGTCCGGCAGCTCCACTTAACTCACTCCTCGGCGGGTGCCTGCTTGCAGCTGAATTCAGCTAAATAGTCACTTCAATAGATACGCAGCACTCCAGCCTTGAACAAAAATGTGCTTTTAATCGTCACAGCACAACACAGCAACGTTTCAAAACCAAATGTATTTTCCTCAGGCTAGTGAATACAACAAATTACTGACCTTTTATTACAACCACGCGCCTCCTCCTCAGCGTGGACGCCGGGATTCACTGGCACGCACCAGTGACGTCACAAGACATCGCCGTACTCCGGCAATGCAGCGTGTGTAGGTTGTCATGGTGATACCCAGCAGACGCTACTTAAAGCAGTGCTGGGTTGACAAATTTAAATTGCTAATAGTGCAACATATAGAATACAGAATGAAACACATAAACGGACATTGTTAACTAAGCGCACATATATATACAATGAGCAAGAACATAGCAGTTATGGCCACTCGATGCGATACCTCACAAATACGGCTAATACAGCTCTAGTGGAAACTTAACCTCCTGTTGATGTTTAACTGTTTAATTGCCAACCTCAGACACAGAATAAGCTGCAGGCCACCATGAGGGGTTTATGATAAGACTCCAAGTCCTGTTGCTTCATAAAGGCCACGAGGGGCCAGTGTATCAAGAAAAAGAATCCATTTGCTCTCTCTTTGTAATAGGCGCAACCCCCTGTTGCCGCGTCAGCAAGTGAAGATATTCCAGGCTTCCAGCAGACAGTGTATCCCAGAGGGGAAATGTTCAGTTATTCTGATGTAGAGGTGGATAATGCACTATTCACTCCATCGGATACAATTGAGGCAACACCATGCGATGAACTGTTCAAAGAACTGCTTAAACTACATAAGAGGCAGACAGATTATTTTTTGCATGGGTCCACTCTAAGTGATTATCATAGGAGCAAAATGATTCCCCGAGGCCTCCGGGTACGAAACAGCCCCACTATCGGTAAAACAGACCCTGCATTCTGCAGAAAGTGGGTAGCAATTATTAACAAGTGCTCCTTTGATTTAATTACCTTAATAGTGGAACAGTGCACTAAGGAAATCAATGCCGCTAAAGAAAAGATTGCTACATTTGAGATTGAACATACTGTAAAGCAACATTAGTGGCCGATACTCAGACGGATTGGTATGAGAAACTTAAAGAACAAATTGAGATATATAAACGAAATCTATCTAAATTCAAAAAAGAAAAAAGATCCAAAGTGGTAGCTGATTATGAGGCTAATTTGGTGTACAGGTGGATGGATCCACAAAAATATTCATCCCAGAAAAAAACTTTTTTCAGGAGGCAAAGAAATCGTCCCCCTAGGGATCAAGATTCATTGACAGATTTCTATTCCACTAACAGTGAGGGTGAAGGAGCGAGAGGGGCAGGGGGTCCCAGCTCAACAGGTCTCCCTTTAGGGGCAAGAACCCGAGCACAACTGGCAGGAGGTGGCGTAGCCCTACCAGGCGCGGCGGCCAAGCCAAAAGGCAGAGGCAGAGCAAGCAAACCACCAGCCAAGTAGAGAGCCTTGTTGTAAATTTATCATCTTATACATTAACCTCACAAGAAGAACTAGTCCTTAATAAGGGCCTCTCCTTTATTCCCTCCACCACCCACACGAAGGAACAGTGGACCATTGAGAAACAAAAGCTACACAGACAGCTTAAATTAAAAGAATATTACGCAAAAAATCCAGTCCCCACCACTGTACAAACTCCAATACCACCGCAATTACAAAAAATCCTACCTAAGTCCACTTTTGAGCCTCAATCGTTCAACCCATCTGTAAAGACCTATATGAGGATGGTACAAAAAGAGGCATTGCCATTGATAAATATGCCCAAAAATATAAGAAATAATTTCAGTAAAACTGAACATGAGATCATTAAAAATCTGGCTGACAATCCTCTGTTGACATTTAGAACAGCAGACAAAGGAGGGGCCCTGGTGATCCAGGACTCCTCGAAGTATCATGAGCAAGTGATGGTGCACTTAAAAGATCGACAAACTTACTGTCAACTGGTGGCAGATCCATCGAAAAAATTCCATAAAGAATTAAAAGACATTCTGAGTCTTGCTGTGGAGCAAAAGATCATACCCAAAGACTTGATGGAAAAACTTCTACCTCCCTTCCCGCTGACAGCGTCTTTTTACTGTATCCCAAAAATCCACAAGTCGCTTGTGGATCCACCAGGCCGACCCATCGTGTCGGCCAGGGAGTCGCTAACACATCGCATAGCAGTGTATATCGACAGTCTGCTTCAGCCTTGCATAAGGACTCATCCCAATTATTTATTGGACACTACGGCGCTACTTAACAGATTAAAATTATTACCTAAGTTGGAAGGGGAAATATGGCTGTTCACCATCGATGTTAACAGCCTTTACACGGCTATCCCCCATAAAGAAGGATTAGAGTCTGTTAAACTATTTCTCACCGATCATGCCCTCTACACAGGTCCCGATGTGTCTTTTCTGATGACGTTACTCCAATTTACTCTTTTTTCCTTTATATGGATATGTTTTTCCTTCAAAAGGTGGGGTGCTCTATGGGTTCGGCGGTGTCGCCATCGCTGGCAAACATATTTATGTTTGATATAGAGCACCAATTGTTTTTTAGTCGTCCGGAGATAGCGGAGAGAATAATGTTTTTCTCCCGCTATATAGACGATTTGATAGTAATCTGGCAAGGGCCGGAGGAGATATTGGAGGAGGTCATCAGGTCACACAATGAAAGTACCAGTCCCATAAAATTTTCTTTTGAAAAAAGTAGGTCTTCCATAAATTTTTTGGATGTCAGAATTGAGATTAAAGAGGGGTTATGAAACACCTGCCTATACTCAAAACAAACTGACAGGAACAATCTGTTGTTTGCGTCCAGCTGTCACCCTAAAAGCACGATGTGCAGCCTGCCAAGATCCCAACTTATGAGGGTAAAAAGAATTAACTCAAACAGTGAGACAGCGGAGGTCCAAATGACAGAAATGGTAGAGAAATTCTGCAAACGAGATTATAGTAAAGATCGTTTAAATGAGACTAAAGATCAGATAATGAAGCTGGATAGAGAAGTGTTATTAAAGCCTAAACAAATAGAAAAGTCCAACCAAAAATTCATACCATGGGTCAGTACCTATACTAACTCTAGCACTGAGATTACTAGGGTTATGAAAAGTCATTGGGAGATAGTAAGATCAGATCCAGAACTGAAATTATCTGATACTAAACTTTTACCCTGCTACAAGAGGTCAAAAAATTTGAGAGATAGATTAGTAAAAACATACACTCCGGCAGATACAGAGAAGACCGTTAAACGAAAAATTTTGGGCTGTGTACGATGTACGTGTACAACTTGCAAATTTCTGATTCCAGGAGCGGTGTTTAATCACCCACAATCTGGCAAACCCATCGATATTAGACAGACCTTAAGCTGTAATTCGAAATTTGTAGTTTACCAAATTTTATGTCCCTGTGGTAAGAGCTATATTGGGAAGACAGAACGCGCGTTTAAGGAACGCATGAGTGCGCATTGCTCGGCAATAAAAGCAGCGCTTCTATCAGGGTCCAGTCCACAACCGGTTGCCCGTCATTTTGCTATGATGGGCCACAGTTTAACCAGTATCAAATACCGTATGATAGATCAAGAGGAAGAATCCATTCGGGGCGGCAACAGGGGGTTGCGCCTATTACAAAGTGAGAGCAAATGGATTCTTTTTCTTGATACACTGGCCCCTCGTGGCAATTAAACAGTTAAACATCAGCAGGAGGTTAAGTTTCCACGAGAGCTGTATTTGTGAGGTATCGCATCGAGTGGCCATAACTGCTATGTTCTTGTTCATTGTATATATATGTGCGCTTAGTTAACAATGTCCGTTTATGTGTTTCATTCTGTATTCTATATGTTGCACTATTAGCACTTTAAATTTGTCAACCCAGCACTGCTTTAAGTAGCGTCTGCTGGGTATCACCATGACAACCTACACACGCTGCATTGCCGGAGTACGGCGATGTCTTGTGACGTCACTGGTGCGTGCCAGTGAATCCCGGCGTCCACGCTGAGGAGGAGGCGCGTGGTTGTAATAAAAGGTCAGTAATTTGTTGTATTCACTAGCCTGAGGAAAATACATTTGGTATTGAAACGTTGCTGTGTTGTGCTGTAACGATTAAAAGCACATTTTTGTTCAAGGCTGGAGTGCTGCGTATCTATTGAAGTGACTATATATATATATATATATATATATATATATATATATAGGCAGAAAAGGAACACGGGCACATGGCCAGTAACCATAATGATCTAAATAAAAAACAAAAAGAGCGACAGGAAGAAACTATTACCTGTTAAAAGAAGGGGCTGGAGTGCTCAAAGAAGCAGCCCAGCAGGACAGTCACTTTCACTGGACACTCAGAAGCCGCGAGGGTGGAGTAGTGATGTGGCGCTGGGATGGAGGGTGCAAGTAATGATGCGGAGCAGGGAGGGAGGGTGGGAGTAGTGATGCGGAGCAGGGAGGGAGTGTGGGAGTAGTGATGCGGACCAGGGAGGGAGGGTGGGAGTAGAGTAGTGGTGGGGAATGAGACAGGCCACTGGGAGAGTGACAGAATGGCCATGCAGACAGCAGCAGTAATGCACAGGCTCTGGGGTTCCCAGTATTGCACACAGACACCCCATCTCTGCATCAGGGGGAACACACGAAGAAACAGACAGCACCACTCCTCTGTGACCCAAGAAGCACAAAGGAGGCCAGCTTCCTGGCACACAGCCAGCAGTACTTACTAGTGAGCGCACTGCCAGGAGTTCCCCACCATGAGCGCAGCACCAGGGAGTGGAGGAACCCTGAGGTGAACTCACTGCTGCCGGCGGTGCCAGCTCTATTGACACCAGGGGGATAGTCTCGCTCAGAGACCAACAGCTGCTACTGAGTGGGCAGTCATGGAGACCTAGGAAACCTGTAATGCCGCTGCCCCGAGGGCTCCCTTCAGAGCAGACGGCATCTTCCCCGGCTGCCTGCTGCAGTGCATCACTCTGCCCGGGGGAGAGGAAGGGAAATGGACCACTGCACTGGGCATTCAATAACTTTATCTGCGGCTGCTTCTCCACAGCAGCCGCAGCTCCGGTCCGATGGCACATTGCAATGAATATGTGCAGGGGGAACTCAGAAACCTCCCGTGCATGCGCCACTGGACAGAGCCCTTTAGACACGCTGTGCCAGGTAGATCCCCTTAGATAAAGAAAAGAACCACAAGTATGGCCAAAGCTGCTGTATAGGAGGTGTGTGATACCTCTTTTAGACATATTACCTGGGATTTTAGACCCGGTTCAGTACCGAGTTTTTAAAAATCCCGGGTCCATTGCAGGTGCGCAGGACCCGGGATTTTTCGATGACTAAAATCCCGGGTAGACCCATTCAGACATACACTAGTCCCGGGATTGTGTGCGTGCACATAAAAAATCCCTGGGATTTTGCCGTACAGATGGAGCCAGGCTCATCTGATGCCGGTGCCCGCCAGATCTCTTTCACTGGTGAGTGCCGGCGATAGGGACTGGGACGCGCGTGCGTCTCACACACACCCCAGTACCACGGCGGCTGAGCAGCGTCTCCCTGCCCGTCTCCACTTCAGGGAGACGCTGCCCAGTTCAAGGGGGGGGGGTCGTGGCAGTAAGGGGGACCGGCGGCGGCGGGGACCAGCGGCAGGCTCCGTTAGTGGGTAGTGGGGGTGCGTTAAACCTTTTTCTGGGACATACAATCATATGTGATCGCATGCGAATTTGCGGGACATGCGATGCAATGCGATTCGATATAGTGGGGTACAATGAGGATAGAAAAGGAGAGAATTAAAAAATCGCATCACATGTCGCTATAATGGCCCATGTGATGCAATGCGATTTCCCTACGGTGCCGAATGTAGGAAATATGGGCGCCGTTCTAGGAAACAAGTACCGTTTGTTTTGCCTGTAAATAAATATCAGACTTTCAGAGTTAAAATTACAAGTCTTGAACTCTTATATTTTGGGAATCAAGTTATGACCAGTACTCTGCTTATTGTATTGTAAAGTGTATTAATATAATTGCAGATGTCAAATATATATGTTATATCAATACAAGATATAATAAATATATGTTATATAATATTTCACTCTCAATAATTATTATTGGGAGAAGAGAGATATATGATTCTTTAAATTTAACATTATCTTATATTTATAAATGTTTAATTTTCAATCCAGAAATCCATTATGACCAAAGATGGAGGTCCTTTTTTTTCTCTGGGTCCACTTCAGTACAATTAAATTAACAGTTTGTCTAACTCTTTCTTAAATATATCAGTTGAGTCCACCATCCAGAGAAGGATTTTCCATAAATCAATCCTATGGGGCCCTATAAAGATATCCAAAACATTCCCAGAGGAGCATTGCATGGCTACGGCATGATTTCATGACATCACATGAAGCTGCCCACAGTCCCAAAGTCCCTTTAAAAGGATAAAAAATGTTTGGACGCACAAAATGGTTTCATCACTGTATGTGGGCAGTGATTAAATATACAGGTATTAAGCCTACCTCCAAAAGACCTTGAGCCTGATTTAGATTATTATACAATGCCGATGTTTATGCAACTGAGCATTTATTGTAAAACTGTACAGGTGCCAATGTATCACAGCTGCCTACAATCAGCACCAACATATTAAGGAGGGCTACAAACTGGTATCTTGCCTAGTTCCCCATGAGGTCTCAATTGGCCTCTGCTGCCATCACAACCTTCCCTGGCAGTGTCAGGAATCACGGTGAACGCACTGCTCATGCGTGTCACTGGAGTGCTGATGTATCTTGCTCTGCAGAGAAGCAGTCTGGCATGATCTCCCTGTGTCATTTTCTCATATAGCCACTTGTCAGCCGGTGTTCCCCACAGTTCCTGAGGGGCATGGACCCTGCCATGACACCTGCAGTCAGCTGACACCTGCACACGAATGCAGCACCCCCAGTGACTTCAGCAAGGACCACATGACTCAGGTACACCCAGGTAAAGACACTTCCTGGTCCAAATTGCTGCTGCAACAAGCAGCCAATCAACAATCACCTTGAGGATATACAGAGCCGGCCCTTGCTAAATGACACCATAGGCAAGATTTTGGCTGGTGCCCCCTAGCACCGCCACTAGTTCCGCCTCTGACCCTGCTCCCCTTTTCCAGCACCATCAACCCTCATCATAGCAGTCATCATTTTGGTGCTCCTACCCACAATATTTTAAATAGAAACAGTGCACACATTCGGTGCGCAGCCCAAACAGGGGTGTGTTCTTTCTGGGAAGGGGCATGGCCACACAATAGTGCCCCCAATTCAAATGATGCCACACAGTAGTGCCACTTTATTCACATTATATCATGCGATGGTGTCCCTTATTCACGTTACATCACACAGTAGTACCACTTTACCTTATGTACATTACTCCTCACTTATTCACATTATACCCTTAGAAAAAAATCCTGTGGAAATATTGTATTTTAAGCATCTCCATGGCCACACTGCAACCCAGCGCAAAGCAGTGTGTGCTGGGCAGAGGAGAAGAGTTGCAGCTGCTGCTGTAACTTAAGGTGAGGGGGCCCAGGGCCGCCACTGGGCCCTTCCATTAGGCTTTGGCCTGGGTAATTTGTACCCCTACCCCTTTCTCTCGGCACCCCTGATAATACCACACAGTAATGCCCTTTACACATGACACACATTATTAATGTCCTTATAAACATAATGCCCCTTACACATATGCCAAACTTTATTAACGCCCATCATACACATAATGACACACATAATGCGCCTTACACATATGTTGCACATTATTAATACCCTTATACACATGACACACATAATGCCCCTTACACATATGTTGCACATTATTAATACCCTTATACACATGACACACATAATGCCTGCTACACATATGTTGCACATTATTAATACCCTTATACACATGACACACATAATGACAATTACACATATGTTGCACATTATTAATGCCCTTATACACATGACACACATAATGCCCGTTACACATATGTCGCACATTGTTAATGCATTTATACATGACACACATAATGTCCCTTATACATATGCCGAACACTATTGCACAAACAACCCACCTGCAGACAGCACTCACACAGCCGCTAACACTGTGACCTCTGCCTCGGCTTGGATACAGATGTTTCCTCATACATCTTGCCTCAATAGGCCATGCAGCTCCTGGCCAGTTCTGCTAACGTTGGGTGCCTTTTTTGCTGAAAATTCGTTTGCATTGTTATGTGACCAGGACACACAAGGAGCTTCCGATGATTAAAATGATATGCGGCATGCCTATATTCTGTGTGCGACTGTGGCTGTACCTGCAAACGGAATGCTATGTTACAGTGATTTCCATGAATACACTATATCATACGCAGATACAGCCTCACTCACACACAAAATATAGGCATGCTGCATATCATTTTAATCAGCAGAAGCTGATGGTGCCCCTATGCATTTGCCTAGTTTGCCTATGCCTAGGGCCGGCTCTGAGGATATAAGAAGGCCTCTCAGGCTCTAGTGCCATGGACAATTGTCTGCTTCTGTGAGTTATTTAAGTGTCAGCTCCCAAGGCTCCAGGCTAATCTCCAACGTTCCATATACTTGTGACCTGTTATTTACCTGTTCCCTGGTTACTTCATCTGCTGCCAGAAAACTCTGCTGTTCCATATCCAGCATGCCCAGAAGTTTTCTGTGCTCAGCCCAGGAATACCCTGCACAGGATGTGATTACCATCAGTTTGCAGACTGAATCCAACCACCATCAGTTCCCAGACCGATCCCAGCTACCATCGGTTCCCAGACCAAAGCTACTACCATCGGTTCCCAGACCGAAGCTACTACCATCAGTTCACAGACCAAAGCTACTACCATTGGTTTTCAGGCTAATTCCAAGTTATCACAAAAAAAAAAAAACACAACAAATCCACAGCGATGATCCTGGAAGTGAAGAACAGGCAGTCCACCTGACGCGTTTCACTGCCAACTGCAGCTTTATCAAACCACACCACATGCCTGTTCTTCACTTCCAGGATCATCGCTGTGGATTCCTTACCTGTTTGGACCAAATTACTCCAGGTGTAATACTACCCACAGTTCCATTTGCCCCCCCCCCCCCGCCCTCCGATTTTCTCCCCCCACTGTGTTTGGTGGATACTGCTCCTCCCAAATTTCCAGTGGCAACAGTTCCAGCCAGCCACCAATTGGAGGATATTATTCATGTGATCAGAGACCACCATTCCACCTAGCTTTGGAGAGTATTGGCAGACACCACTCTTTGGACCCCTTGGTATCCAACTCCAAAAGAGGGGTAACTAAAAAAGCGGAAGCCTTTTCCTCCAACGGCAGATCAAGTGCCGCATCCAATTGGGTGGATTTCACCACCAGATAAGTGGAAACCATTGGACATCAAGACCTCCTACAAATTGTGCACTTACCTGTGACTCATTTCCCCCCCCCCCCTGTTTTCCCAATACCACACCTTAATGGGCCCTATCCACATTGAGATCCTATTCCTGTGATGTGAAGTACCCACTGAGCATTGTCAGTAATTTACTGTTCATATGTATGTGATTGATTTTATATTTGATTTTATACAGTAAAAGTTTATACATTGTACCAAACATTTGTGTTAATATTCTCTCCTAGCGCTGCTCTCATGCCCAGTGCGTGATTGGTGGTTTTTTTGTGGTCTTTTCGGTGGGGACTGACTATCCCCCCTGTTGAGCAGCAGCTTATTCAAAGAAACTCAGCTCCTGCCAAGCGCCTGAAATTTCCTTGGAACTTTTCCTTGGAAACTTTCTTTCTTTGCAATTCCAAGTTATCATTGGTTCCCAGTCCGAACTTATTCACTTACAGTACCTACTCAGTAATCTACTCTGATTTCCTCCCTCAATCCAGAAATATACTTTTAGGCTAATTGGCGCCTAACAAAATTAACCCTAGAATGGCGGTGTGTGCGTTACATGTGGTAGGGAATATAGATTGTAAGCTCCACTGGGGCAGGGACTGAAGTGCTGCGCAATATGCGTGCAACATATAAAAAAACCTGTTAATAAATAATAAATAAAGGTACTTGTGTAGTTTCATGGCACCCGATATATCGGATGCGATATCGTCCGATATATTGGATAAATAAATATACAGATGTAACTGGCTACATCTTTGCAGGGGCTGGCTATTCTATCGCCAGCCCCCGCCAACGGCCGGCTACCGCCAGGGGGTGCGGCCGGCTACCGCCAGCACGAGATGCTCGCGCGGCCCATGGCATCAGAGCCTGCCGCAGGTCCCCGCCACCTCCCCCGCCATCGCCGCCAGTCCCCCTCGCCGCCCCGACACCCCCCCCCCCCCGAACTGTGCGTCTCCCTGAAGCAGAGACGGGCAGGGAGATGCTGCCCAACCTCAGCGATACTGGGACACGCGTGCACGTGAGACACATGCGTGTCCCAGTCCCTATCGCCGGCGCTCAACAGAGAAGGGGATCTGGAGGGCGCCGGCAATAGATGGAGCCGGGTCCATCTGCAGTCCGGCTGTCTGTATAATGAAAATCCACCATAATTAAATTTGCGCAGTAGAAGTTGGGCTTCCTCAGTAGCACTAATATCTAGTGCTATAGGGGCAATCCCCCGATCACCTGATGGTCATGTTGGGGGATCAGGGATGTTTAACATGCTTCATTTTGCCAATCCCCCTGATTTATAGTTGATCATAGCTGGCTGCCGTTTTATGCATCTAGTCAGTGGAACAGTGGTGCCAGCAGGACAGGGGATCATGTCTTCAGATATATGGGGGGCTTAACACTGGTAACTGCATCATTTTAGCCCCAGCTCCTCTTCTTAGACCTGCTATTATCAGGATAATGCCATGGTGAGGGCAATGAGAGAGATTACCCAGCCAAACCCCTCAGTGGTCACTTTATTTTTGCACAATATTTGTTTGAAAAGAGCTCAGCACCACATGAGTTCTTCTTTGTTCAATCAAATTAATGTTCTGTGCATTTGGGGACTTAACTTGCCAAATGCTATAGCCTCACTATGGGGGTGATTCTAATCTACTAACTAAATAGTAAGTTTAGCAGTCGGGGAAGGGGGTTGTTCATGGGTATGCCCAGCGTTTTCTGGGCATCCCCATGAGAACACTGGGCGTTCCCATGGGAATGCTGGTGGGACAATGTGGGCCAGGGGCGGGCGGCTGATGTCCTGTCTTTGTCGGGGTGCTAGCAGTTTCCACTGACTTTTATTTGTGAAGCCAGGAGAAGTCATTCGATGGTAGGCAACCATGGAATGATTTGTCCAGTGACGGCATGTGAGGTTATGTGTTTTTGTAACATATTCTCTCGTATGGTTGCGAGGGCGGGTATTCAGCGAAGCATCAGGCTCTTTGGCGATTGGTAAATTGCAATCTTTGCAGCTTACTTAGTCAACCAGAATAAGGACCTATAGACTTAATTCAGGTTGGCTCACAAAAACAAAATCTCTCTAATGGGCAGAACCATGTGCACTGCAGGTGGAGCAGATGAAACGCATGCAGAGAGAGTGTCATTTGGGTGGGGTGTGTTCATACTACAATGTAATTTGCAGTGTAAAAATAAAGGAGCCCGCACCAAAACAAAATTACTCCCACAAATGTAACTCTTTCTTCACATGATACATCAGCCCCACCTGCAGTGCACAGGGTTTTGTCCAAGTCTTTAATATCTTTGTTAGTGACATTGCAAATGGTATTGAAGGGAAAGTATGCCTTTTTGCAGATGACACAAAGATATGCAACAGAGTAGACACACCAGGAGGGGTACATCAAATGACTGATGATCTAGGTAAACTTGAGAATTGGTCAAGAGCATGGCAACTACAGTTTATTGCTAAAAAATGCAAAATTATGCACTTGGGACTCAAAAACCCAAAGGCTCAATATAGTATCAAGGGTAATATAATGGAAACTGCTGAGGAGGAAAGGGATCTAGGAGTCACTATTTCAAGTGACTTAAAGGCAGGAAAGCAATGTAGCAAAGCAATGAGGAAGGCTAGTCAGATGCTTGGTTGCCTAGTCTCATCTGGAATACTGTGTCCAGTTCTGGAGACCATACTGTATCTTCAGAAGGATATAAATACATTAGAGAGTGCAGTGGCGTAGATATCGTAAGGCAGCCCCCGCTGCTGCTTGGGGGAGCGGGGGCTGCGTGGGCGCCGGATGCTGGCTCCGGCCACTGCCCTTCACCCCTCTCCTTACTGTGCCCGGCCCCTGCCTCCCCCGCCGCGTCTGGATTCCGCCTGGAGTCGGGACCGCATATCTACTACTCTGCATCCCGGCGCCTGGCTCCTTATGAGTCTAATGTCCATTACAAAATGGCCGCCTCCTTAGAGCAGACCGTTTTTTTAAATGCTAGAGGAGGCAGCGACGGCCTCCTCTAGCATCCTTACAAACGGTCTGCTGTAAGGAGGCGGCCATTTTGTAATGGACATTTAACTCAAGGAGCCAGGCGCCGGGATGCAGAGTAGTAGATATGCGGTCCCAACTCCCGGCGGAATACAGACGCGGCGGGGGAGGCAGGGTAAGAACGGGGAGCCTGAGGCAGCGCTAAATTTAGGGAGGGGGGGGCGCCGAAATTATCCCGCGGGGGGGGGGCGCAAAAATTGGCGCTACGCCCCTGAGAGAGTGTTCAAAGAAGGGCAACTAAAGTATATTCTTGCTTATTCACAGGTGGCATAATTAATACCTTAATTTGATTTAACCATCTGTGCAGAGCCATGGATTTAAAACCTGTATCATTAAGGCGCCTTAAATACCTCATTTAGAAACCTCTGGGATAGTCCCACACAGCCCCTGAAGGGAAGGTGACTCTTCAACATCCTGATGGTTCCTTTTCAAGACGTCAGGATGATGAGAAAAGCAATGAAAACCCAGTTTACAGTGCAAAGGGGCGGGGATAAAAGACAGCAATGACTTATTTTAGCCCTGCCCACAAACCTATGAATTGTGTTTTTTTCCCCCATCTTGGGGATCGGGTCCTAATGACATGTCAGTTTGGCCCTGCTCCCTGAAGTGACATGCTGCATCTCCTCTGGGCTTTTCCCAGAGAGGATGAAGAACATGTAGGCAAGTATAGTGCCATTACCATATGTAGACATGCCAATCCTAGCGTCTGTATCTTCTAATGCAGATATCCTGGCCCCGTCAGAGGCATTCCAGCAGCCAGTTTCAGTAAGCTTAGGCAGTGGATCACAGAAGCCGCAGGTGGGCATCTTGATGCCTCCTGTAGCTTTTACATATTTTCGCACAGCAGCTGCACCCACCTCTGAATCACCCCTATGACATGCATCCTAACCAGAAAAGAATGATTTCCTCAAAACATCTCTCTCTTTTCCTTTAGCCATTATATGCCATGGTCAAAGTTCAAGTTTTGTAACTGAGCCTTAAGTGTAGAGATTAAAGTATTTACAATATGAGTTGTCTGAAATAGTCTATTTATTATTTACTGTACTGGTTACTAATTCACAGAAAGACTTCATGTGGGTTGTCCAGTAATAAGTCATAACAAGAAATTTGCATTATTGTTCATGCCAGGTTATAATCACAGTTAATATTCACAGTTAATATTCAACCTGAGAATGGTGGAAATATCTGAGCACTGGCTAAAAATGAATATAAGACAGGAAAAACAGCAAATTGTTGGGTTATAGTCTAATGTATAAAAGAAAAGACAGCTAAAACAAGAAGAATATTTACAACAATTACTGGTTAATAGTGGGGTTGTTTGGTAGGGACTGGACTAACAGAGAAACAGATGGAGATGCATGACACTTCTGTGTAACTGTCAGCGTACATTAGGTCTAACAGAGTTTGCTCAGAGCAGTAAACAGGTGACGTAGGAGAAGGAAAAGGGAAGTAGGTTGAAATTTCCATTTGCATGATTAGATAAACACCTGAAGGGATATGTCCTGAGCAAAGGACAAAGGGAGTGTCTACTTGAAGACATTCATATAACTGGGTGCTTTATATTATAGTGTATGTGTCTGATAATAACAACGAAGCCCACCAAAGTTTCATCTGGTTACTGCATGTCCTATGGACTACTGACAGAGGAAAACCTACCTGGACCAAATCACAAGGTAACCAAAGCTATCATTTTCATTGGGCTCTATATAGAATTGTTTTAGCTTAAAAAAGCAATCTTATCCACGTTCATGAATACAACTTCACTTCTACTATACATTAGTATGTTAAATTTCTTCTTTATGCTCGCATTCATAATGGCAGTACGGATGGTGTAATGGTTAGCATTACTGCCTCACAGCACTGAGGTCCGGGTTTCGATTCCCACCATGGCCATGTGTGGAGTTTGTGTATTCTCTTAATGCTTGTGTGGGTTTCCTTCCATAATCCAAAAAAATACTGGTAGGTTTATTGGCTGCTAATAAAAAAATATCCTAGAATGTCTGTGTGTGCGTGTATATGTGTTAGGTAATACATATTGTAAGCTCCACTGGGGCAGGGACTGATGTGACTGTTCAATTATTCTCTGTAAAGCGCTGTCAGGGCCACAGTGTAGTTATACAAGGTAGAAGAAGTTCAGCGTGCTGACTTTCAGAATATTGACAGGAAAATGGTGGCATGGTCCTAATGTGAACATTCAGGGTGAGATGTAATAGGATGAGATTTTTAGTCATGTTCCAAAATTGCACAAAATGTTTTGAAATGGCAAAACAGGGCTGGTCCTGGTCTCCAAAAATATGTGGGCCAAAATAAGTTTTGGTCCCCCTTTATTTTGGCAACCAGCACTGGACCCAAACAGCCAGAAGGGTAATGCCACACCCAGGGTAGCATTAATCCCTGTGGCTGGTCAGCCCGGGAAGGTTGCCAAAATATGGGATACCCCTACTCATTTTCTCCCCTGTATTTTGGGAACCAGCACCAGCCCTTGAGCCTGGTGCTGGTTTTAGAAATTGCGGGGATCCCCTATCATTTTTGGCCCCTGAATTTCTGGAGCTGGTTATGCTTGGGGGAGGACCCCCACGCAATTTTTTTTTTATAGTTTTACAAAAAATTTTGGAACAAAAACATTCAAAGATCTTACTGATCTGTGCATGATTCAGTCATATTCCCCAGGCTGAACCTGGTCTATTTATTTTGCACATTTTGGTAACATTTCCCAAAAATCGTACACCCTATTACATTTGCAAGTCGTATACCTTTATACTGGGAAAATATCTGGATTCGGAACGAAGTGTGTCAAAAATTTGACATGTCAAAATGTGCAAATTTCATGGCAAAAAGTGCAATTTTTTACTGCAATTTGCATCCTAGTACATGTGCAAATTACTCAAAACTGGCGAATTCGGACATTTGAACTAAAAATCTCAAAAGTCTAAAAACCTCATTCTATTACATCTTGTCCTCAATGTGTTGGCATTCACAATGTCGACACTGACATGTTAAAACAAGCAGAATGTCGAGAGGGAATTTTTGGGTTCAGCTGCGGTTATATTTTGTTGAGAAGTCAATGTAAACAAGCTGATTCACAATATTTAAATGCTGGAAAATATGTTGACAGTTTGAATGTTTTTTTTAATATAACACCCATTATACATTATGCTGCTTCCTATCACCAAACTGTCAGATACATTGGCATATTTATAATGGGTGCAATGTGCATGGTGTGTCTCATTTTGCACCCATTTTTTAATACTTACCCTCCGAAATCCTGCGATGAAGGCTGCAGCACTGCCGGAATCACCGGAAAAATGGTGGTGGTCTGTGCATGCAAAATATTATCAGACTCGCTCAGACTCTATTGAACTCGGCAGGGGGACACTGCTCTTGGCAGAGAGAAGAGGGCCAGGCCAGAGGATGCTGGACACAGTCCTCCTCTCTTAAAGAGCCGCAGGTCAGATAACAATGATTGTATCTGACTGAACAGAATCAAACAATAAATAAAATTAAGATGACAACTTAAAAAATTAACCGACCACCACATATATTTTTTTCATTATCCAGATTAGCACATCCCACTATGCTTGTCTCACTGTTAAGTAGCATACTGTACACTGCAGAATTCTTCAAAGCATAATCCAGTGACAATTGAATCATTACAATATGTAGGGAATTTAACTCCCTCTAAATGCATTGACCATCTTCATGTTTTTATTAGAAAATCATTGTTTGCCACACAATCATGATATACACACACACACACACATATCTATATATATATATATATATATATATATATATATATATATAGATGGCGTGGCCAGTGATACCCATGCTTGTCTGTTACCCAGTGATCCCTCTGGTACACATCTTCTCTGGCCTCTGGCTTCTGAGACCTGCCTATGCAAACCAGCGTGTGTGGTTCCCTTGGATCTGGCGATCGTGGATTGAACGTTGGAGCAGTGTGCCCTGGGTATTTACCTTTTGTATCATGTGGTAGCCAGCCCACAGTGTTGGTTTTAATGGTCATTTGCTTTTGTCTGAATGTTCGGAGTTCTCATCTTATCATTAAATCACATTTACATGTACCATGGAGCACCCATTTGATATATATATATATATATATATATATATATATATATATATATATATATATATATATATATATATATATATATATATATATATATGGACAACAATAGTAAGTTGGCGCCCTTGTTGAGACCCTTAGTAACTGGGTCTATACAGCCTTTTAACAGATTTCAAAGTAAAACGTAAAGTCCAAAGTTTATCAATATTTATTAAATTGTCTCTTTTGCCATACAGCAATTGTGGTTGTTTCAGATCATAAAAATTCAATGATGCAATTCACAGTTCTCAGAGTAGCAAAACACAATGTTTCCAATGCGTTTCGTCCCTGCAAGGGACTTCATCAGGGGTTCGCTACAAACATAACATATACAAATATATAAAAATATATTCATTTAAGAATACATAATGACAGTCTTTACATTTATTTCTCTAAAAATTTACAATAAAAATCGATGGACTTTACTTTACTTAAGCAATTATGTTCCTAATTGAATTGGCTAAGTTTATTTACATACATCAGTTGATGTTTAGAGAAAATTACAGAAACATGGAAAAAACAGGTGAGGTAACAGGTGAAAAAGAGAAGAGAACAAAAAAGATTTCCATACAATTGGTTAATGACTGCTTGAATGATTCAGGTAACATACAAACTTAAAAAATTCTCATTGAAGGGATTAGTCCCAAACCAGACGTTTATTTTGGTAGTTGGTCCTTTTGGATTTCTGAAAAGCCTGATGGAGATAATGTAATAGTTTAAGGATATCCTTAAATCGGACAATACTACTTGATAAATGGATAGCTTAGTGAGATAGTATATTATCTCTAATGGAGTTATGTACATTTACTTTATGAGAAATCCCCGACTGGGTAAAGAACACTTACACTATTATTTTGGAACCTTCTTAATTCAATATATTTAAGTACATAAGGGTAGGTACACCGTGAAGTTTCTAAATGGGATATTAAGAACTGGCCTGGCTCTAATCGAGCTTTTATTTGGATAGGCAGGTGTCATCTATGAGTAATACTCCACGTTTGGGACTTATTTACTAATGGATGATATATTTGGAGTAACCCCAGAAACTCTCAATCCATAAAGGTAAACATCCAATGAAAGAATGGACCTATAACTCCGGAAGGAGATATTACACTAAATACCTTACTTCTAACCTTATGCGCACCAACTAATTTGCATGTGTAGTTTCAGCTGTTCGCCGAATTATATGGGAATCCTACTACTAACAAGTTCAGAAAGACCCAAACACCAATCCTCCATTGTGAGAGAAGGTTCCAAAATAATAGTGTAAGTGTTCTTTACCCAGTCGGGGATTTCTCATAAAGTAAATGTACATAACTCCATGTTTATGCCCAGTTTTCCTCATTATTCCGGCCGCTCCCATAAAAACGCCTACATGCCGCCCACAATGACCGTGTTCTTGCGGACAGGTTTTTTCGCACGGAGACCTGTCCGTGAGCAGTGTGAGGTCACCGCACATGCGCATTGCTAAAGATACGCACGCACAGATGAAAAAAAGATCCGTCCGTGCACTGTGGCGTACGCTGATGTACGCCAGGTATCGGTGGCTAAGAGGGAGATCCGTCCGTACACGGTGGCGTACGCTCAAGTGTACGCCACTCCCCATTGTCGGTGTCTGTGACCGTCTGTGTGCGGCTGTTCTGTGGGCAGACTTACAGTACGCTCACCGTGAGTGTATGGGAAACGTACGGTGTGACGGACCGTACGTACGTTTCACCGTACCAACCAGAATAACCCCCTATGTGTAGTCATTTTGGGTATTTTTAATGTGATATTTGAGTCAAAATATGTATTAAATGTGTGTGCGTGCGTGCGTGCATGTGTGTGTGTGTGTGTGTGTGTGTGTGTGTGTGTGTGTGTGTGTGTGTGTGTGTGTGTGTGTGTGGTGAAAGTGAAAATGTATGTGAAGCTGATTAATAAAATATTTTTTTTTTATAAATTAAATGAGATGAAGGTGTATTTTATGTATTACATAATTGGATGTGAACTGAGTTAAAGTAAACTGAAAAATAAAGGAGAAAGCAAGACTCATATAACAAAAGGATTTTGTGAAAAAAAATATGTGCGAAAAAATATAAGTATGCTGAATGAGGGGACACCTATTGGAAAAAGATAATAAAGGGAGGGGTGTCCGTTAGTATTGTGACAGATTGGGATATACAGTACTATAAGGTCACCTGAATTGTGATGTCCTTCCTAGGAGTCTTACAGTGTATGAGAATATGTATAGAGGTGCGGTATTGAAGTAAAGCTTATACCAAGTATCGTGTACCAAGAATTTTAAGAGCGATCAATGCTTATCACAAATAGTTTGACTCCTATATAAATTCTTCCAATTGGAGAGTGGATGCGATGCTACTTCTGGTCAAGTAAATCTATTTTACAAAAGCATGCAAAATTGTTGGGTTCTGGTTTGAGCAATACAATAAGTGTTTCATTTATTATATACCAGAAAGGTAATTGTATAAGAAGGTGGTGTAACTGTTTGGGGGATTCGTCTTTATTATCATTCATAAGATGTTCTCCAGCCATTTGTTTGGCCTAAGTCTGATGCCCACCTTCTTTGTGACAAAGAAGGTGGGCATCAGACCTAGGCCAAAGAAATGGCCGTAATGACTCAGAGAATAGCTAGAACCTCCAATTTTTGTTTATGAAGTATCCTATAGGAATCTTTCCTCTAAGAAAGGGCACCAGACATATTCATATGGTCCCATAGAAAAAGAGCATTGACTGGCTCAATTTTGGCACCTGCTCTAGTGGTTCAATAATGGGGCAATATCTATAGGTGCTCAATAGGTCACCTATAAACAGTAGATCATCTTTATGTCTGGAGCAGTTGTCTCTAGTCTGGCTCAGCTGAATATGTTCATCCTGATATATATCATCCATCTTAGATATTCATGAGGAACCAAGTCTTCATATATCTACATCTATTTGCGGCTATAAATATTGCCCCCTTTTTCGATATTATACTAAAGGATTAAAGGAACTCAACATTGAACTCAATAAACTTATTGAGACAATCCTCTAGCAACTTGAATATATTTCAGTTTAAAGTTTGGCTATCCTGGACCCACTATCATAGTTTTTATCCATCTCACCAAAATTTTTAGTTAAAACCCCTGAAGAAGCCCCTTGGTGGGTGACACAGCCCGTTTTTTTACGACTTCACAAAAAATTTCCAATGAATACCTTTTATTGAAAAAGAGACTTTTAATAAAGAAAGAAAAATTCAGACACGGACTTTGTGTTTTATCAGCCCCTGTCCCTCTCTCCCCACTATGAGCGGCCTGGCGAGTGAGTAACTCGCCGCTGCCATTCGCAGTGGGGTTTGGACATGCTCAGGAATGCGCATGCACAAACCCCAAATATCGGGGCAGGTGCCAAATTTCGGATCACTACTTGTGTTCCAGAATCGGCCCCTATATGCAAACTGCCCTGGTTAGGTTCAGGACTGTTTTTTGGATTCTGTGAAATACAGTTTATGGTTGTCAACTGGCAGATACCTTGCAGATAGATCCCACAGAGCCAGTACTAGGAGTGTCATGTAAGTGTAGTGGAAATGTAGCCAGAGGATTTTGTACTACTAAAGATGCTTGGTTGTGACAGTCAATGGAAAAACAGTCGCATGGGGCATAAGTAAATCTCAGTCGCCCCGGAGGCAAGTTGGAGTTTGGTACTCCCCACTCCAAATATGGTATGTCTCAACATTTACCTGTGCATATGTTCTCAGATGCCAGCAGCATTGTTTGCTGTAGCACATGCTGAGTGGTACCAGGCAGGAGCCATCCTGTCCCTTATTGCAGATGTAAGCTGGGCTCCTGGTATAGAGCCAATTAACTACAGGTGCACGGCATAGCTCCATTGGAAGAGCAGTGGTCACACATGGATCCTGCTGTGAACCCCACAGCTTTACATGCAGGGGCCCATTTAGGGCTTGGAGCCCAAAAGCTGGAGCCTCCATTGCCTTTATGAGTAAGCTTATAAGCATGAAGGCATGAGGAAAGCTGCATTAGCATATCTGCTGTTGTTAAAGGTTGCACTGAATATGGGGGAATTTAAAGAAAATCTATGGGTTTATTTATTAAAGATCTATTTTTACAGCTTTTAAGGGGTAAATTTACTAAAGCTTCTAAAAGTGAGAAGTGGGGTTGTTGGCCAGAGCAATCAGTCAGACTCTGTTTATCATTTTCTAGGATGCAATTTTTCACTTTAAGAAGCTTTACTAAATTTACCCCTCAGCAGAAATAAATAAATTTATCATTAGACAATTTGCATACGGTGCGATCCGTGGGCAGTGCCACCGTGAAACTACATAAGTACCGCCTATTTTTCTAATAGACAAAGCCCTGCGATCTAGGGAAAGCCAGTGCAAGCACTGCCTTTCTCAGCGGCCAATACCAACATGCGGGGCCGAGCATCAGCATTGCTGCAGGGCATACGGAGCATTCCGTGCTCCTTTACTAAGTGATCTAGTCAGATTGCTTAGAATAGGGGCTGAAACTATTGAAGGTAATTTAAAAGTACCAAGTGTACCATGTTTTGTGCCAATAAAGACACTTTGATTATAGTGTTGATGTCATGTTTAGTTTATGCTGTCACTGACTTATACAATGCTTCTCTGTATTGTTTTTCAGGGTTAGACGCAATAAAAATGGATGATTACTTGAATGCAATAGAGTAAGTATTAATTAAAAGATAAAAAATATATTCATGTGGCTTACTTACTGCTCTTTGTAATAATGCTGAATAATACTGAAAGATACTCAGGGGGAATTTACTAATATGGGAGTTATATTGAAGAATGAACCACCTTCTAGAATACAATAGATGGAATCTGACTGGTTGCCATAGGCAATATTCCATCTTCAAGGTAAGGTAACAGGTCACCAAATGCTAGAAATGTAAGCAGGATGATGACAATCCCCAAATACCAGGGGGCATCGAATAGACTCATTACATTCTACATGCTATCAGATTTACCAATGTGTTCTTTCATGTCATCAGACATCCCCAATTTCTCTGCATAGGACCAACAGACCCCCCACATGTCCATCCAAGTACATGTTACTTCCTTCAGACCCCCCCCCCCCCGTAATAGTTTTAGACTTCTGAGCGATATCATTCACAAAATCGTCTAGTGTGTACATCTAATATCGTAAAAATGGTGTGCTCCCATGCGGCGTTAACAATGATTGATGTCTACAGAACATGCAGATAAATTTGGCTATATATAACCAAATGACCTGCATGTTCAGTGGGTCCTGGGGACATCACTGAACGATATAGTTTACCAATATCGCTCAGTGTGTGTGCACAATATCGGGACCCGTGGCCGATATTGTAAATGATATCAGCTGCTACCACTATCTATTGGTACATCGGCACAGCTATCTGTAGGCAGTATGTTCCAATGATATATAATATTGTATGTACATCTATCCTGGTTTTCATTGATAGTTCAAGGTTTAGAAAACGTGTAGGAGAAAGTTTAATATTAATCAATTGTGCATATTATTACTGTGCTTTTCTAGGATTTTAGATTTTATCTTAATCATAGTTATTATCACCCTCAAAACATACATATAAACTTGGCAAAAGAGACAACTTAAAAACACTAAGGGCGGTATTCAATGTGGATTTTGGCGATGTGCAGCGAATCCGGTTTAGGATTAGCTGCACATTCGCCACTGGTCGCCGCGTTCCGGAGCCTCGCCGGCTCCGGTATTCAACGAGTCAGGGGCTCGCTGCCCCTGACCGGCGAATTTGAGCTCCTGCGGCGAACGCCGCAGGGAGCCTGAGGATGGTGGCAGGCAGGGAGATGGAAGTCTCCCTGCCTGCCCCAGAACGTTTGTGGGGGGGAGGTGGGCTCCCCGGGTGCCAGGCAGCAGAGGCTGCCCCCCGGGGGTGCCAGCAGGGGACCGCGTATATTCACTACACCCGATCATGAATATGTAATGATCGGGTGAAGTGAATATATGAATATCTAATGAGCGGCTCGGCTCCGGCCCCCTGCTGGCTGCTCTGTGTAAAAATATATATATATATATATATAGGAAAATATATATATATATATATATATATATATATATATATAGGAAAGACTATATATAGGAAAGACAGGAAAGACTAAAAGATCTTAATATGTATACTTTAGAGCAGAGAAGGGAAAGGGGGGACATGATAGAAACTTTCAAATATATTAAGGGCTTTAAAAAGGTACAGGTGGGAGACATTCTTCACAGGAAGAGGAGCAATAGAACACGAGGACATGCACTGAAACTAGAGGGAGGAAGATTAGGGGAAATGCGAGGAAGAATTTTTTCACAGAAAGAGTAGTAGATAAGTGGAATAGCCTCCCAACAGAGGTGGTAGACGCAAATACAGTAGTACAATTTAAACATGCTTGGGATAAGCATATTGATATCCTTACAAAAAAATAAGGATCAAATATGGTTTGAGGTAACATGTTTAAAAAAGGGGCAGACTAGATGGGCCAAGTGGTTCTTATCTGCCGTCAAATTCTATATATTTTTTTTTTAATTAAATATATATTCATGTGCTTACAGCACATGAATAAAAATAGCATGCCCCTCCTCAGAATAAAATTCCAGATTTTTTTACACCAATTGTAAAAAACAAAACACTTTATTTTAAAAGTTCACATTCCACTTCACCATAAAAAGATAGTGATTGCTACTCGGTGAATCATGGCGAAAAAAACCTTGAAATGAATTCGCCATCTGGTCATTGAATAGGGTGATTCACCGTTTTAGTCAGAAATTCGCCTTACAGCACAAAATCGCTATAAAAACCTGGCGAATTAGCCTCATTGAATACCGCCTTAAGAGGTGGCTGTCAGTGCGGGCTGCCCAATTGAACAATGCTATTTATTGTTGCTCCAAAAAGCTGCAGGCACCAGCATTTCTGCTTGCGGCCTACTGAGATGGCAGGCAATAAAAAGTAACCCATAGAGGAACTTTTTGCATCATGCCAAGAAGTGTTGTCGAGTTTAGCCTTTTAACCTGGCTAAACCTGGCATTTTAGGGCAAGATCAGCACTGGTTACCAAACAATTGTACTGTATATTGTCCCTGTAAAGTGACAGGCGCCCATTAAACAATTGATTAGCCCAATAAGAAAGATTTGAGCGCTCTGCAAATTGTTTTCTTTTATTATTATATGCAACCAAGCTACCTAATGTCTCATGTTCATTTTTATGTTTTATATTTACAGTTGTAAAATAAGTAAAAAAAAATAGTAAAACTACGACTTTATGAAAAAAATATGAAGTTCAGTACGGAATTGGAGAAAAGATATCTGTCAATGAATATCTTGGTATTAGCATGACTTTTGGACAAGAGTCCAACAAGAACTAACAGTACAAGTTGTAAACAAATTTAAACTGTATGTGCTTAGTCAGCAGGGGAGGCTTAAGTAAAATAAGGCAAACGCTCTGTTCTGTGCTACTTTTGAAGAGAGAGAGATATTATATCACAAATATATAAACATAATAAGCTTCACAAATCAAGCCTAATTTTTATTTTGAAAGACAATAGAAATAAATAAATCATTCTAGGTTGCTCATTATAAGAAGCAATGCAAATTTGATATGTAGTGATTTTCCGTATATACAGTACATTTAAAAGTGAATATACCGACTTGCACAAAGTTTCCACATCTTAGCTTGGGAGGTAAATATATGTGTTTATCTTATACTATGGGGTATATTTACTAAAGTGCGTGTTTGTAAAATTAGACATATTGCTCACAGCAATCAATCAAATTGTAGCTGTTGTCTTCTAGATGCTAAATAATGATAAGTAGAATCAGACTTGATGCAGTTTGCAACATTTCCACTTCTATAAACCCACACTTTAGAACATATACCCCTATAGGTGGCTATAAATATTGTACAGTGTGAATATATTAACCCTTTGAGTGCCAACATCTCTGTGGAAGATTTGCAAAAAATCCACTAAAAATGCCAGCATATAATGGAAACATTACAGGTCATTATGATAAATAAAATTTTGCTTGTCAATTTTCACACCTATTTTGACAAATTCACTAGGAACTCAAAGGGTTAAGTAGACAGGTACACAAATGTTAACGTCATGGTACTGTAAGTGATTTGCAATGAAATTGTATTGGATACTACTGTGCGGCAATATTGAATTAAACAGGTGGCACATGTGACCTTAGTGTTTAATATGCATCACTTCCTTCCTTGTTTGTAGTGGAGTCTTAGAACAGCATGTGGAATCCTCTAGAATTACCCATGTTGGGAGCAGACCAAGTGCAAAAGCTATCTATAGTAAGTGATTTCATTACTTTTAGTCTTATCTGCATCTTTCCAAACTCGTAATTTCTCATGATAATATTAATAATACTTATATGCAACAACATATCCATTATTACACTATCAATAAATATATTTACACAAAACTAATTGCTTTATAAATTGCATGTAAATTGAGCCCATCTAAAATAATCTATGTTTATATTGGTATTCCTCTCAAATTCAAGATAATCTATATATTACTAACAGAGGGATGACTTTTCTGAGTTATTTCTATGAAGCTGTTAACTGTAAAGGGCATATCATATACACAATAAAAGCTTTTGGTCAGCAGAGTTGCAGAATTATATTGATGTTGTAATTGGTTGCTACGTTTCAGTTATGTGGCAAAACATCCACCTGCCATTTACAGTATATCACCACTGGGACATATGGTGAACTCTCCCTGTGCACCTGCTGGCTGAAACATGTGACCTGCTTGCCGGTCTATAAACTGTGACAGTTATTTGCAGCCACACACTTAGCAAGAATATTTCTAATTTTGACTCCTATGGGGTGAAAAGGGGTAAAAATGTAAATGTTCCACCAAGCAAACCTTTGCTTGTTGAAACTTGCCGCATCAGCTTGTAATCTTTATTTCTCATACAATGATATACTACTGTAACATTGCTAGTAATTGACAGTACTTGTTAGAGTCGGGCTCTTGTTTACTTTGTTTTCTCTGGAAATATTTTAGTGCAAAGGAAACAATATGCTCAGTCTTTGACCAAGGCTGAAATCAACTTTCATCATCGTGTAGAGGTAAGGACATTGTGCTTTCTTATATATTAAAGGCCCATACACACTGGGCGATTTTGAGCTGAAATCAGCTCAGTTTTGTCGTATGAGCTGCTTTCAGCTCAAAAGCTGCTCAGTGTGTATGGCCCTCGATGACCGGTGAGCACTGATGCCCAACAGGGGATGAGCAATGGAGTGGATGACTTTCCATAGCATCCTGATATAGAAGGCCTTCCCCACTCCCCGGGAAAATCGTTTAGATGGGTGAAAATCACTCAGTGTGTATGCACCTTCATGCTACTTCCTCCTAGTATATTCTTCTGTTGGGGCCAAATTCAATTAATTACTGTAATTTTCTGACCCATGGAAAAGGTTTCTAGTACTGTACTTTAATACCAAAGGATTTTCAAAAAGAGTTAACAAAGCATTTAATGCAATTTTCTCTTTGAGCCTCCTCAGGCTCAAAATAAATCTGCATTACTTGCAGGCTGTGGACCGATCGCAGGGTACCACAAGCTATAATTGAATAGCCCCAGAATATCAATTAGCCCACAGCAAATGACAACGATATAAGGTGGAATATATCAATAGCATTATTTAATAAATCTATTTACAAAATAAAAATAAAAAAACATTAGCTCAAATAACATCCTTGCAGTGGTTCTATCTATTGGGATGTGAAAACATTTCTTTAATTGTTGTCACTTTGTTTATCCCAGCATCTGCTGACATGTGATCTAGGTAATGAGCTGAGGAATGCTGATGATTGTCTGAAACATCTGCATGTGCTAGATGCAGAGGGGAAAGTGTGGGGTCAGGAATTAATTCTCCAGGTACAAGACAATGAATTGCTTATGACTGACCTGGAGTCTCGGGTGAGTCTTTTTTTTTTATCATCACTGTAATATGACATTTACTACATACATTCTCCCAAAACAGCCAATAGGCTCCTGAAAATCATGTGGCACTCTTGGCTGCATGGAAAAGTGGGCTAGTATCCCAGAGCCATTCTCTTGCCCTCCACCCAGTTGCCCACTTACAAGTGAAGTGGGTAAACTTGGCAGCTAATGACGTGATTCAAGAAGAATTGCATCATAGTACCTATGTCACACACTGTACTGTGCAGGGCCATCTTAACAGCAGTGTGGGCCCCTGGGCAAAGCAATACACTGGGGCCCTTACCCATTCTCCCCTCCTAGGGGTGGGGGTTGCTATCAGCAGCAGCTTTGATGTCCTACGGGTGGCAGGGGGTGCTCTATCTTCTATTCAACATGTAGGACCTGGAGCAGTAACATCTGCTAATTACTCCTTTACTGCACAGGTGGTGGGATTAAGAACACTACCACAGGGCCATCTTAACACCAATGTGGGCCCCTGGGCAAAGCAATGCACTGGGGCCCTTACCCATGCTCCCCTCCTAGGGGTGGGGGGGTGCGATCAGTAGCATCTTTGATGTCCCACGGGTGGCAGGGGGTGCTCTATCTTCCATTCAACATGTAGGACCTGGAGCAGTAACTTCTGCTAATTACTCCTTTACTGCACAGGTGGTGGGAGGGTGAACACTAACGTGTGGAAGGGGGCACTGAGCTAAATGAAGGGTCCCTTGTAAATGACTTCCAGGGAGGTAAGGGGTGTTTTATATGCAGGGGAGGGTTGGATAATGGAGTGGGCTTAATATTTGTAATTTTCAGGTGGAAGTGCAGCTTGTTTGACTGCAGATATCGCCATTATCTGGAAATAGATTTCTTAGCCTTCAATAGAATAAAAACCTAGAGTCCCAACTTTCAGAAGGTGCTGGGAACTTGGGGATCAGAGATCAGGAGCCAGAACAATCCATTGACTGCTGCTTTGAAGTTGGATATCTCCAGTTCCCCAGGGCCGATTTTCAAAATTCTGGTATCCCTGGAAAAAGGGGATCCTCAGCTATCAGAATAGTATACACCTGGGGCCCTGGACAAGTGCCCATTAAGCCCATACGAAAAGACGCCCCTGGTACCTTGTGGTAATCTCAGCATTATACAGAGGCCACGATGGTATGATCATGCAGCCACACTCCCACCATTCCTGTATACCCCTCCAATTCAAGCTAAGCCCCCTCACCGGCTCCCGCCGTGCCAACCTGTCTGGCCTCTCCCAGAAGGGACAGCCAGGAAGTTGACAACTATGATTTAGAGTACAGTACATGTACAGTACATGTACATTAAAGGGAAGTATATTCTATGTACTTGTGTGTTTTGTTTTATTTTATTACAAATCACTGAGGAAATTTACTAAAAACACAAAGAGGTGATATTGCCCATAGGAACCAATTAGATTCTGTCTATCATTTCTCGGTACTTATGTATTATCTGGACGCCCATGTTAAATGCACCCCATTTTTTCATACCCCTACTATCCAACTACGCATGGAGTTGATCTTATATAGTGTGGCGAGCGCAGCGAGCCACCGTGCCCGAAGCATGGCGAGCGCAGCGAGCCCCGCGAGGGGACGCGGTCTCATAAGAAAAACGGGAGCCCAGATATTACATAAGTACCCATTTCTCTATTGCATCTTAGTTGCTATGGGCAACATCACCTCTATTCATTATTAGAAGATTCAGTAAATAAAAATACTTTAAATAATAAGTAAAAAATATACCCCTTTAAATAATAAGTAAAAAATATACCCCTACATTTTGCCAGTAGATTTATATTGCTTATACAGCAGTTAACACTAATGAAATCCATATGTATGCATTTTTAAGATAATCATATAGTCAGACAGCTAGCAGCTATTACATTTGGTTATATTCAGTTGCTTAATTAGTTTTTTTAAGTGATTTTCAGTTAACAAAGGTAAACCTAATGATTCACAAGTGTGTATCCTTTTGCTGATGCCGGCATCACCGCCGGATCCTTCGCCCCAAATGTCTTGCTGCATCGAATAGTGTGTCCCCTTCATTGCCGTGAATGAACTGTATGTTTCAAAACTGGTTTAATAACAGAGGCAAAACAACATAATAATTCATATTATACTCCTTGAATAAGGAAGCTAAACTTTTTTTGATGCAACAAACATTATTTAAAGATTTGAACAGTAAACATTTGTTTTCAGAGTTACACTTATTCCAATATGGGACAGGCCCTTATTAATTTCAATATATCCTT
Source organism: Crinia signifera (assembly GCF_055691185.1). Taxonomy (NCBI): domain Eukaryota; kingdom Metazoa; phylum Chordata; class Amphibia; order Anura; family Myobatrachidae; genus Crinia; species Crinia signifera. Next base: position 143,539,817 of record NC_139218.1, on the reverse strand, counting down.
ACCATGTTACCAGGAAATATACAGTACCTGATAACAGAAAGCTTGTGTTACACACTGCTGCACAAGGATATAATAATAGCTACTATATATGACTCTTATATTTCACAGGACAGTCTGGAAAGTGTCTCCTTGGAAGATATAGAAAGTTGCCATTCGGTGTTGGGACGTCCCCCTTATAATTCTATACTTGTAGTTACAGTCCAGAAACCAGGGCACACCAGTGTTTTACTCTTTCAGTGTGATGAACAGCCAGTAAGTAATTATAAGACAATATTGCATATGAACAATACTTAGCTGCACTTGTCAGCCACCTCATTGAGTCTCCTGGGCTTTAGGCTAACGTTCTACACCGAAATCTGGAGAAGTCTTTGACACAATGGAAAGAAAAACAACAAAGTAAAGATAATGCAAGGTAAGAACATTCTTACTACTGCAATAAGCAAATGTGTAAATATCACACATAACTTTTTAATATGTGATAAGATTTTTATTTTAGTGACATTTATTCTATAATCGGTGCACTAAAGCAAAACAATTTTTCTGTGTTATATTTATACAAGTTTCAGGTGTAGCATCCCTCCTAAAATGAGGTGGAAATTATATTCCAGGAGGAAAGCAACTGGGCCAGCACACCATGTATAATATTCAATATACTTTTAATCCATGCTGAAACAGGAGCTAAGGAGACATGCATATAATATTTACCCATCCATCAGTATAGAGTACAATACCACAGCCGACGACACCGTTTTCGGTGTTCACCACCTTCGTCCTGGGCTGCTTACTGGCAACTGTCAAGACTTCCTACATATAGACAGATAATACACAAGAGACCGCCCACCACACACCTGGAGAAAATCACAAATTACCTGTGTGCACGCAGCAGCCTCCAAGTGACAGGACCTGATCTCCAAATATGGCAGTTCCACCGCAATGGAACGTAGCGTGAACTGCATCACGGTGGAGCACATTTTGAGCCACATCACGTGATCTGGCATATTGAATGATGTGACAAGCCATCATTCGTGCATTGTGGACTGCTCAAACTACAGCATATGTCATCTATTGACCCAAGCACTGATTAAGCAGTATATGGTACCCATTCCAGTCATAACAAAAGGCGGGTGCATGCACACAGGATGACAAATTCATGCAATAAAAACATACAATATTAAACCTAGACAATCAAAATATATAACAGAATAGGACACTAGGGAAATTTAATAGGATGAAAGATTCAGAAAGTGAGAATTTGGTAAGAAATCTCCAGTTTTTTTAAAGCGGCAATCATTTACACTGCAAAACCAGTTGGATTTTGAAGTGTAAATGAATAGCGCTTTAAAAAAACTGGAGATTTCATACCAAATTATCACTTTATGAATCTCTCATCCTATTAAATTTCACCCTAGATATCTAAATTAGAAAACATGTTTTAAGCTAATGGGCATGCAGATATTAGTTAGAAAGGATGTCAAGAAATCATATAAAGGGACAAAAGGTAAATTCTTAATTTAAGACAGATGGATATTGAGAGGGTATTGAGCTTATATATTCGAGTGTTTTCTCCGTGCACCAACAATTTATGCCTATCTCCACCTCTCCAATGTGGGGGTATATGATCTATTGGCATATAGCGGAACTCTTCCATAGAATGATTGCATAAGAGCAACGCGTGGAGTATTGGCATCAATGGCAATGAGTGTTTTTTTAATTGAGGACCTATGGAGTGCAATTCTCTCCTTAATTGGGAGTCGATCTTGATCTTATGTCAGATGTTTTTACTGCATTTATTTTAGAATTTTGGATATTCCTGACAAGATGAGCCCAGTATTGGCTCTGTATTGATGATATGCCAGTTCCTGCACACGGCTTCTCTAAGTGCACTTGATGTAATCGAATAAGTGCTTGGGAACATAACTCTTGGTGGTTTTTTTGCATTAACCTTGGGTATAAGTGAGTTCTCACAACTTATTTCCATGCATTTTTTGATCACAGTATCCACCTCCTTTAAGTTATACCCATACTCAATGAATTTGTGGACCATAACATGTAATGCCTTCACCTTTTTCTGATGTTACACGTGAGAAGTTTTGAGAATGGTAACCCTCATTTTAGAGGTTGCGGATGGAAGCTTGATTATCACAAGATATTCTTGTTGGTGCTTTTCCTAAAGAGTCTAGTGGTGAAAGAGCCATTGTTCATGCCAATAGACACATCGAGAAAATCAATAGAGGTGGAGTCACTGTTGCAGGAGAATCTTATGAGTCCGGGAAAACTATTCAGATGTTGGACAAAATTATTTAGCTGCTCCTGGCTAGGAGTCCAGATAAGAAATAAATCATCAATGTTTCGCATATAAAATGAGATACATTTAGAAAACAGATAGTTGTTGACAATGTGTTCCTTTTCATATCTGTACATGTAGATGTTGGTGTAAGAAGGGGCCATGTTAGACCCCATGGCTCTACCTGTACATCGCATAAAAAACACATTATTGAACAAAAAAAATATTTTTGTGTAAAATCATATACTTGAGCTGTAGTAGGTAATTAACTGTCCTTTGTATATAGGACTATTAAAAATTGCTTCATGAGTAGCAGCAAAACCTCATCGTTGGTGATATTGGTATATAAACTACTCACGTCAAGTGAAAACCCCATGTTGACCATTTGACTGTCAACCTAGACCATGTCGACCTAATGCTTGTGTTGATCTTAACACCTGTCGACCTTGTGCCATGTCGACATAGACCCATGTCGACATTGCAATACGTCGACCTAGTGATGTTGACCTAATGACTGTCGACCATCTTTAGGTCGACCAACCAACCGGATCCCTTTTTATTATAAGTAGTAGTAGTAGTAAAGTACTAACTGAAGGTGCCCATACACGTTACAATTATTGTATACAATATTGTATACAATATCGCATCTCATCCGATCTCGGTTTTGCGATGACATCAGATGAGATGAGATCTAGTACAAAAAGTATGTGCAGCACGTACTTTTTGTACTAGATCTCATCTCATCTGATGTAATCGCAAAACCGAGATCGGATGAGATGCGATATTGTATACAATATTGTATACAATAATTGTAATGTGTATGGGCACCTTTACTTTTATAATGCAACTCTTGTATTTATCAAGACATCAATTTATTACAGAAGTGAGATTACAAGTGAAATCTTTCTAATCAAGTTTTCTAATCTTTTCTGCTTTCATTAGAGATAAGCTACAGAACATCACTATGCAGAATAATATGCGAGAACTTGGGCCATTTTCTCACTCCAGGGAAGAAATGGAGAGTCCTTACGTAGCACTCTCAGATAGACCAATGCCACAGGGTTTGTATGAATCTTGTACAGAATAGAATGTCATTAAGACTACTGTAATTTATAAGAAGATTAATTAGAGTTCAGCCCAAAAATGTAAAACAGCATAAACATTAACAAATGTTCATTTTCACTTTTAATAGGTAATTGTAGAGTCTATGTTAATGACGTTGTTTTTTGTTTTGTTTTGTTTTTTAAATACAACTATTTGTAGATACACGTGTTTTGTTTTTAAGGAAATTTGCCAAACATTGCATAGTATTTAAATACAGGTTAAGTATCCCTTATCTAGATATCTATTATCCAAATTATTCAGAAAAAACATAGTTTCCAGAATGTGCTTTTTCCCCCTGCTCAAAGCACTACTGGGGACATCTGTAACTGGCACTACTGGGTACATCTGTACCTGGCACGAAAGTGAACATGATATGTAACTGGTACTACTGGGGACATCTGTAATTGGCAATACTGGGGACATCTGTAACTCGCACTCAAGTGGACATGATATGTAACTGGCACTACTGGGAACATCTGCAATTGGCACTACTGGGGACATCTGTAACTCGCACTCAAGTGGACATGATATGTAACTGGTACTACTGGGGACATCTGTAATTGGCACTACTGGGGACATCTGTAACTCGCACTCAAGTGGACATGATACGTAACTGGCACTACTGGGGACATCTGTAACTCGCACTCAAGTGGACATGATACGTAACTGGCACTACTGGGGACATCTGTAACTGCCACTAAATATGTGAAAGAAAATTATTGTTTAGCATTCAAATTCAGTGCTTGAGATAGTACACAAACTTTGTTTTATGTTTTCAAACATTGTTTCATGCACAAATAAAATATATTTGTGTGTTTTCACCTCCATAATGTACATGTGTTTTCATGTGTTTATAAAACATAACACATTTTGTGTTCACACATGGGTCCTATACTCAAGATACCTTATTGAAATATAAAAATATTCAAAAATACGGAATAATCCGCTTTCCAAAATGCTTCTGATACTGAGCATTTTGGATAAGGGATACTTAACCTGTACCAAAATCCACTTGTATTTGATGCAAAAGGAGTTGAATAATGATGTGTGCCATCCTACATATTCTTTTTTATTTAATGCAGTGGTTTGGAAATTATATTACACCTTACATTGTAGCCGTTTATTGTGCCTCCTCACTGAATGGCTTGAATTCTGTCATTTCGGGTATCCCTTTCCACATAGTGCATTAAGTGTGAAATGCAATATGGTTTCTCCCCTTGTACACTGCAACATGTCCCCATCATAGGATGCAAGATGCTCTGCTCCTGAGATTCCCACTTTATGATTTACAGTATATCACCTGTGTTGAATTTCCCTTTTCATCATTTAACTAGTTCAACACTAGTGACTGAATGAGTGGCTACAATCATACATAAATGGTCAAATGTATTAGGGTGCAATTTTTTTTAAAATCTTTTTCACAATGTTTCCTGAGATTCTCGAATAACATAGGGGTCCCCTGTATTTTTAAAACCAGCACCAGGCTCCACCAGTCACTAAGGTAGTGCCTCAGCTGGGGGACACTTTTATATAGGTCGCACATCCGTAGCATTAAACCCCAACAATGTGCCGCTGATGGCTGCATGCAGCATTTATGATTTCCAGCTCCAATTAGATACACACGGGACTGTGCATCAGATCGGATATCATACACATGTGATTTGGGATGATTTTACCTGATTTCCCGGCCCGATCTGCTGGAATCATGTGAAATCGGGCCCAAAACGCATAGTGTATGGGGGCCTTAAGTCTCAGTTAGGTAGCATAGTGCATTATGAGTAGCTAGGGTGTACAATCCAGGCCACCTCCCTTTGATATATTTTTTTATTAAAATATAATTGTAAAATATACAATTTCTGATTTCCGTATTACGTTTGCGATTCCTGGGGGAAGAATTGCACATTTAACATGTGCCATATGGTGTAATTTTTTTAGTCAACCAAAAAAACTCATCCTATTACATTTGGCCCAATATGTGTAGCACAGAAGCAGAGCAATTTGTCCTGTAACTGAAGTAAATTTGGAGATTTGTGTCTCCAATTTTCTTCTTTGCAAAGTTTTTAAAATATTTTCAACTTTTAGCTAATATGATGCATCATATTCTGTACCATCAGTAATCAATATGAGATACAAATATAGTTATTCATTGTCAGCCACTAAATATTTGCTCACTAGAAGGGAGATATTCTTGTATTAACTAAAGCTGACTTTAGTATATTAGAACAGTGGTTCCCAAACTGTGTTCTGTGGCACCCTGGGGTGCCTTGGGGAACCTGCAGGGGTGCCCTGGATTGGTAGTACATGACTAATTCAAATTATTTATGACCAATGTAATAGGCAAATTGTGGTTAAACAAAAGTGAATCCTGTGCTTTACCACATAACTGACCCCAAGAATTATATATAAACAATTTACTTATTACTTATTAACTTTTTTTTTTTTTTTTACTTTCTCAATAAGAAACTCATGGCCTAGGGGTGCCATTAAAAAAGTCTGATGCTCCAAAAAAGTTTGAGAACCACTGCATTAGACCAATTTTCATCCAAACTGTTGGTGGGGCTACTAGAAGACTGGTGGCAGGGAGTGGAACCCATTCTCTAAGCTAATTGCTGGAATGGGTAGTGTTTTTTTAAATCTGAAGATTAAATATAGGCCGATACACTCTATTTGTAGTAATACCTTTTTATAGTAACTGAGCCCTATGTTTTCCAACACCAATGCTGTCTTAGCGGCCATCTTTTAGACAGCAATACTGTAGTTGGCAGATTTTTAACCCTGACTCTTGTGCAATAAGTGTTATTGCACTTTACTTATAAACTCACCATCGGGTATCCCCCTGGTCCCACCTGTCCGTTGATACACTTAAATACAACTTATATATAACCTTATCTAACTTAACCTAAAATAAAGACACAACACAAGTGCTGGCGTTTCAAAACAGAATGTCAAATTTATTTGACAAATTAAACTAAGACTATGAATGGTGGTGGCGCCAAAGAACGGTCATTATAGGAAGGTGGGGTTAAAGATCACTAAATCATACATACAACGCTGGATGACCACTCTCCCTGGTCAGCCACCAGGCCTGGTGGTGACGGCCATCCCCCGGGCAGAAGCGTGGCCCATGACAATCGTTGTCGAGGGAGAGTGTACCCCACTATCTACACACATACAGAGTTCTTAAAGCATGACCGTTCTTTACCGCCGCCGAAGAGGAAAAGAAAAACAGGGAAGGGTGGGTGGGGCTTCTTGGACAGGGGCAGATCACTCTAAACTCGTGATCATTCCTACCCTGCTTAGACCCTCCCCCCTGTTCTGATAGGCCTTGTGCCCATCCTCATTACCATAGTCATGTGACCAACAGCAGAGTGTAGCCTGTGAGAACCCTTAGTGGTTTATGTCACTTCAGGCTTAATCAGCCTTCTGTGTTTCTTAAACTCACCATCGGGTATCCCCCTGGTCCCACCTGTCCGTTGATACACTTAAATACAACTTATATATAACCTTATCTAACTTAACCTAAAATAAAGACACGACACAAGTGCTGGCGTTTCAAAACAGAATGTCAAATTTATTTGACAAATTAAACTAAGACTATGAATGGTGGCGGTGCCAAAGAACGGTCATTATAGGAAGGTGGGGTTAAAGATCACTAAATCATACATACAACGCTGGATGACCACTCTCCCTGGTCAGCCACCAGGCCTGGTGGTGACGGCCATCCCCCGGGCAGAAGCGTGGCCCATGACAATCGTTGTCGAGGGAGAGTGTACCCCACTATCTACACACATACAGAGTTCTTAAAGCATGACCGTTCTTTACCGCCACAGCCAGGCCCTAGGCCGCAGCCACCGCCACCACTAATAAAACGCTCAGCACCGTGTCGCTAACCAGGCAAAAATGTTGCCTAAAAACAGAGCCATACACTCCGGGCTCAAATGCACGCCGTCGCTCCTGTACAGCTCAGGGCGCTGGAAGCTGATGGCGTCGTGCCGAATGACACTCCCGCCGTTAGCTAACAGGTATCTTGCCACCATAGAGTTCACCTTTTTCCGTAAACGCTCGATGCTGGTGCAAGATCTCGCTGTCCTCCATACTATCCTGGATATCATGAAGGACCACACCAGCATACATGACGGCAACACCTGGGCAATGATGTGGAGGTCCCGGACAATCATGGAGCGCAGCTCCAGGACGGATCCCCGTCCAAGGTCATTCCCGCCTAGGTGGAATATAATGACCTCCGGGACCCCAAACTGCTTCACGGCACTAATCATTTGGGCCTGCAGTGCACACCACCTCATGCCCCTCACTCCTAACCACCTAACCTCCCCAGCTTGCGGAAACATGCATACGTCAGAGGCGATTTCCGCCTGCGAGGCCCAGTACACAAACGAATGGCCCAACATCCACACGGACTTAACGTCCCGTCGATCTGAAATATGCATACAAGAGGTTAGTTAGTCGGAGAAAAACTTATCGTTGCACTCACACGCTAACAGATTATGGAGAGAGGGAGGAGGAAAAACCGTGGCCGACCAGCTCTTGAGGCACAAAACACACCGCCCGGAGTAAACTACCAAGTACGCCATTCCAGATTGTAATTATAGCCAAATTGTGCCCCCGGGCGAATGCGAAAACACACCTCAAGGCCCCCACTGGAAGTTGGCGAGCGCTTATGCGTCCAGTCGACCATGGTGATCAGTGACAGATAAAGACGGCCGAATGTACCTTCGGAATGCTGCCGAGCGCCATCGACCCAGAGATTGAATCTCCGCGTCGGAGCGGCCCTCCGCAGCCGCCGAGGTAGCAGCCCCGATCCGGAAGGAATGCGACCCAAATTCCTTCGGATCAAGGCCTATGGCCTCCAGCGCTCGTCCCAAGACGTGCCCAAACTGGTATTTGGTGAGAGGCGACCCGTCCTCGTGCATCAACCAAGCACCAGGCAGATTCGGGCGCGCCTGTGTCAAGGCCGTAGCCAGCGCCACAGGGCACGCCCCCTCCACCGTACATGGGAGCAGGGACAGCCATCTCCCCCTACCGGCCTGATCTGTCTTGGATCGTCGCAGGTGACAAAGCACCGAATCCTCCTGGACCACTAAATTGTCCATGGACAAAGGTGAAGAAGCCCGTTTCGATGGAGCCACCAGCTCTCCAACCCTGAAGGCCCCGTGATACGCCATTGCATACGCCGTTCGGAACAAAAGGACCTCGTAGGCAGGCCAACAAATGTCCCCTAGGGCGTCCAGCAAAGCTGGTAGCAAGGCCATATCAATCGGGCGTCTCCGGTCTGGGAGCGCCGGCGAGGCCCTCCGCCAGCCACGTAATGCTCTCGACACCAAAAACGACCGGGACGGGTCCGCCCTACCCTGCAAGGCAGAAAAGAAAGACACCCCTGCCAGTATCCTGCGCACGGAGGCGACAGAACGACCTAAGGAGTATAAACTCCATACGAAGGCCACCATGGCCGCATTAGGTGTCTTACCTGTTTGAGGGGCAGACAGTCGAAACTGTTCCCACTCCTGCCAACCTGCCCGATAGCATTGCAGCATCGTGGGCGCAATAGCCCGCATGGCTAGCCCCTCCATTCCGGCCTGATCATCTGCCAAACATAAGAGGGACAACATTCACCAACGGGAGAAGCATGAGGTGCCAGGGCCCGGAACTTAGCCCAGTCAGCCCTGGACAAGGCGTCCGCCACGGAGTTCTCCACCCCGGGAATATGTCTTGCCACGAAGTGTACATTCAGCAGCAAACATCTTAAAACCAGCCGCGCTAAGAGGCGAACCACTGGAAGGGAGGTGGAACCCTGGCGGTTGATTGCGTGCACCACACCCAAGTTATCGCACCAGAAAACAATGCTAGCATTGCGCAGCCTATCGCCCCATATCTCCAAAGCTACCACTATGGGGAGCAGCTCGAGGAGCAGCAAGTTTTTAGTGAGGCCCTCTGTGACCCACTCCGGAGGCCATGGTGCGGCGCACCATGACCCGTCCAGGAAGGCTCCAAAACCCACCCCTCCCGCGGCATCAGTGAACAACTGCAGTTGGTGATTGTCGCAGGGGGGGGAAAGGCCATATGAGGACCCCATTAAACTGTTCTAAGAAGGAGAGCCACACGCGCAGGTCCCTCTTCAGCTCGGCTGAGAGACGTATGAAGTGTAAGGGATGTCTGACACCAGAGACGGATCTCTCAAGTTTTCTACAGAAAACCCGTCCCATGGGAATCACCCTGCACGCAAAATGTAGCAGACCCAACAAAGACTGCATTTGGCGCAACTGAAGCTTACCTGTGGAGAGCGCGAGGGCTATCGCCGCCTGCAAACGGGCCAGTTTGTCCAGGGGCAGCCTGCAGCATCCGGCAACGGTGTCGATCTCGATGCCCAAGAAGGAAAGGCAGGAAACCGGCCCCTCCGTCTTGTCAACTGCCACCGGTACCCCTAGATACTGAAACAGGCCCTGCATGTATGCGAGCAAAGCACCGCAGCGCGATGATTCCGCGGGGCCCACACACAGGAAATCATCCAGGTAGTGGGCCACTCCGGACTCCCCTGATCCCGTAACGACGCACCAGTGCAGAAAGCTACTGAAGCGTTCGAAGAAAGCACAGGAGATCGAGCAGCCCATGGGCAAGCACCTGTCCACATAAAAGCCTGTGGGGAGGCGAAAGCCCATGAACCGAAACGACTCCGGGTGCAGGGGGAGGAGGCGAAAGGCCGACTCGATGTCGATCTTTGCCAGCAGTGCACCAGGGCCAAAACCCCGAACCATTGTTAAAGCCTGATCGAAAGATTGGTACCGAACCCGGCACAATTCTTCGGGGATGGCGTCATTCACCGAACTGCCCACAGGATGCGACAGGTGTTGAATGAGCCGATACTTGCCCGGGGCCTTCTTGGGAACCACTCCCACTGGTGATAAAACTAAATTGGCCACTGGGGTGGACTGGAAAGGACCTATCATCCTACCCAGTGAAACCTCCTTAGCAACCTTATCCAAGACCACCCCGGGCATCTGTATGGCTGATTTTAAATTTCGGGGTGACGAGGTCGACACCTCCCCGTCAATGGGAAGGCGGAAACCCACGTCGAATCCCGACCGCAAGAAGGAAGCCTCCTCCTCTTGGGGGTATGCCGCCAGCCAACTGGCCATGCGATCGAGCCTAACTGGGGAAGGGGCCTTAGTGAGGGTGTCCCCCTGCCGCTTGCGCAGCTGGTGGGCCTCCCTGCTTTCCTTTTTTGCATTCCTTAGCCGTGTGGGGGCCCCAACACTTAGCGCAGCAGTGCTTGTACTTGCATCGCGCCCCCAGGGAACAGCCCGCCCCGTTGTATGCGTAGCAGCGACCCACGGAAGATCCCCCGGCCCCCCCTCCTGCGCGAAAGGGCGCCGTGGCCTTCTTTGGAGGAGGGGTGGGGGCAACGGTCGGTGGAGCTGCAGGTTTTGGGCCCATCCAAATCTCTACGTCTTTGCAACCTAGGTTCATGATTGCCAAACCCGACTGTTTTCTTCTGAAACTCTCGTCATAGGAGCGCCATGTCGAGTCCCCATCAGTAAGGAACATAGCATGAATCATGTGCATGTAACGCACCATATTCATGTGTTCCTGGGGCCTAGTTTCCAGGTAACAGGCGGCAAACATGAAGAGGCCCGCTTGCCACCGGTGGTAGGTGCAAAAGGCCTCCTCCCCAATCCCCCCTTTTCGCGTTGCTGTGCGGTAATCCTTCTCATCCTGGGCTGTCATCTTAAAGAAATTTACATATTTTCCATCCCTAATTCGCTCCTGTATGCTGCGTCTCAGGCCCCTGAGCACAGCGGTATTTTCACACTGCATCACCTGACCTCTAGGGTACAGGGGGGACCCTGAACTGCCACTGGAGCTTGAATGGCGGCGGCGTCGCCCGTGGCGACGCCGACGTCTCCGCGATTTACGTCCTCCCTCCTCCCCGGACGTAGCGGAATCTGAACGCCCGGAGGATGAGGAGGAGGTGCGGGAGTCCCTACGCCTGCGCCGCTTGCTCTTCCTTTTTGACCCACCTGAAGTGCCGTCCCGAGGCACGAGGCTCAACTCCAAAGGTCCACCTTGGTTAAGAGCATCCGTGGAGGCTGGCCGGACAGCTGCAGCCGAGGATGTGGAAGCTTCTGGAGTGTGTGTACTACCGGCTCCCATCGTTGCTTGGGCCGTCACGCTGGGCAAGATGGAGGGGGAAGGGGGGGGTGCCACGGAGGGAGACGCCACATTTGGAGCCTGCCCCAAAAAGGATGACAGTAGCGCCAGGAACTGACGCGCATCCTCCCCCTCCAGAGGAGTTCGGGGACCCGGGCCTGCCTGAGCTACAGATGGGGCCCCGCTGATGGGGACCGCTGCAAGCCGGCCCCCGGTGGACCGCTGAGGGACCCTCCTAGCCGCCTGCAATAAGCGCCTCCTAGCCAGACGCAATGACAAGGCCGTCATTCTCCCTGGCCTAGTGGGGGTGGCAGTGGGAGCCCCCACTGCCATGGGTACCACCTGCATATTGCCTCCCCTGTCCATACCAGCACCCGTCATAGGGGGCTGTCTACCTCTACCCCCGGGCTGCGCGCGTCTACTGACCACCCTGGCCGCGCTTGAAATGCGCCCCCTGCCCCTTATCCCTAATGATTGACTGCTACTCCCAGCAGGGTGAAGCTGGGAACCATCGGGGGCCACAGGTGCAACCAGGCCTGACTCAGGCCCCGCCTGGCGGGCGCCTGACCTGGTCACCGCCCGCTGAAAGCCCCTGCTACTGCGCGGGGAACTAGTGTGTCTACCTCTCCCTGCTGCAGGCGCGATCAGGCCTGAATCAGGCCCCGCCTGGCGGGCGCCTGATCTGCCTGCCGTTTGCTGCCTCTGTAAGTCGCGCGGGCGGCGGGTGCTCACCCCGCGCCCGCGACTACTTGCACCACGGGCGCTACCCCTGCCCGACCCCCCTGCTGCAGGATAAGCCGCGGCGCCTCGGCCGCGGCTTCCCCTAGCGTGTGACGCGGCCGGGCGTCATCACCATGCGCCTCCGCCGGATCGCTGCGCCCACGTGCGCTAGACGCCGCCGGTCCCCGCCGCGCCCCCCCCCCCGGGCCCCAGGACCCGGCGGGGCGGCTGAGCCGGACACAGCGGGCCCCCAGCCCGTGAACGCCGCATCCGCAAGCCGCGCAGGCGGGCGCGCTGCTCTGGACGGACGGGGCATGCTTGACAGACAGGTAACCACGGGTGACAGAGGGAACAGAATATCAGCGCTAACTATGGGAAGAGAGGAAATGAAAGGACAGTTATACAGTGTATTGTAGCGCAAAAACCTGACTTTTTAGGAGAAGCTGTCTGGAGGTCTTGCCTGGTCAGTAGCTTCTTGGACAGGGGCAGATCACTCTAAACTCGTGATCATTCCTACCCTGCTTAGACCCTCCCCCCTGTTCTGATATGCCTTGTGCCCATCCTCATTACCATAGTCATGTGACCAACAGCAGAGTGTAGCCTGTGAGAACCCTTAGTGGTTTATGTCACTTCAGGCTTAATCAGCCTTCTGTGTTTCTTTCCTTTTGGAGTCTTTAGTTTTATTTTACTCCCACTTTAGGCTAGTCCAGATAGAGCTATGTTCCACAGAATGAGTGAAATTCTATTTAATGTAAATGCTGTTATAAGTCTAGTACAAGTCTAGTAGTAGTGGGAGAGATAGCAACCAATCAGATTCAGTCTAGCATTTTGTACAATGTAACAGAGAAATGATAGATAGAATGTGATTGGTTGTTTTGGGCCACATCACCTCTTTTCATTTTTAGAACCTTGAGTAAATTTACTTTTAAGAATCAGGAAGATTGGAAGCACAACTTCCCAAATATTTGCTCCTACAGTACCTTGCTCCTGAATAATTTTATATTATTTTATTAATAAGCTATTCAAAGACAAGTTCTGGAATTAAGGAAAATAATTGCAAGCAAACTAACCACCCATACTTTTCTTCCATGATCAAACTTCATCTTGCAAATTTGATTAAATTGCTCCTTTCTTGGATAGGGCTAGTTGTCTTAATTAACATAATTATGAATACACTCCCCAGGTTTCTCTAAAGCTCTCCCAGTTAACATCCCTCCCTGTATAAAACTTTAAAGTATACTTTTTTTTTTATTGATCAATTAGCTTATTTCATTATTCCACTGGTTCATGAGTCTAGCTTAAGGCCCATACACACTGGGCAAATCTGAGCGGAAAGAAGTTCACCACCCAGTGTGTATGCTCTGGCGATGAGCGGGGCATACACAGTGAGAACCGCTTTCCACAGTCTACTACTGTGGAAAGTGGTTCACATCATTGCTGTGCATACACGCTGGGCAAATACGCCCAGTATGAATGGGCCTTTAGTTTTCCCCCTCTTCTCCCCAAAATTCTTGGTTAGAGGAAAATACTCCATTTGTTATTGATTTATTAATCAGGAGGACCTCCCTAATCTTTTCCAAGTTACAGGAGACTTGTCATTACACCAATTTCCCTACCTTCATTATTTCTTTAATACGGTCTACCTACTGTTCTTGGTACCTTCCCAATTGCCTATACTCGATTCTTTATAGTTTATGCATTGCAAACTCACTATTTCCTTCAATCTTAAGCCTAATGAGCTCGTATCTTCCATTTCATTTGCATTTCTTGCATTTGTGTACAGACAGAGCTGCCGTCAGAAATTGTGGGGCCCGGGGCTGAAAAAATCCCGGGCCCTACCAACCCACCCCCTTCCCCTACCAACCCGCCTCCACCCCATATTAAAATAATACCTGCAGCCGCGGCGGTGGCAGCAGCTTCTCGGGCTCGTCCTCCGGAGTCCCCCGGCAGCTGGCATGCTGGGCGCCCGCACTGTGAGCTGCGCATTGACGTCACACCACGTCTGGCTTACAGTGCACGCGCCCAGCATTCCTGCTGACTGCTACACTGCCTGTGTATGTCCACGGGCAGCGTGAGGATCTAGCCAGGCCTGGGGACTGTCTGTGTGCGGCAGGCTGCGATGGACCTGCGGCCCGCCGCTGTGTAGTGGTGGAAGGCGGCTGCAGTGAATAGGGGTGCTGGTGGGCTGCTGCCTGGGCCCTACCCTCTGTCAGAGCGGCTGGGCCTGGGACAGTTGTACTCATAGCACCCCCCCTATCGGCGGCCATGTGTACAGGAATGGCAGTTGTTTTTTTGTTTCCTATCTATACCTTCTACCATTTTGCATATCTACTCCATAAATGCATTTTATCATCAGCATAGGCAGACTAATAAATTAGATGTAATTCCTAGTTTGTAGTCCTTGCATCACTGGGCCGAATTCAGACCTGCCAGTGTGAAATCCCACCCTGTGCAAGCCTGCGAATTGATAAGCACGTTTTGCAAAAATATCTCAGGTGTGCGTGTAGTTGCAAATCCATTCGCAAGCCACTCACCATTGAATGATTTTTCACTGCGTACCCTAAAACGCCTGGGCATGCCAGAAAATGTCCAGTTACTATCCCCAAACACCGGCGCACAGCCTGTGATTAAAAATAAATAAGATTTTAGCACAGGATGGTTTGGAGCAGGCCATGCCCATGCGCAGTCTATTGATAATTGCCCGGCCAGCTAATTCTCAGCAGTGTGACCAGGTCTGAATTAGGCCCACTGTCATCAATAATGCTATCTCACAGCATGCACAAACATTGCTTACACTGTCAGCATGCCCATTAATTTCTCCCCCTTCTGAGATTTCAAGACTGCTGATGCTTTTAAATAAACAAGATGCAATGGATTACTAAAACTGAAGAAAAGGTACAGCTCTGCCAATCTGCGGTACTTAACTGTGCCTATGAAGCTGAATGTTTTACCCTAGATGTGACTGCACTGTCTTCTTTTGTAGATTCTCCCATTTCGCAAAGAAGGTATGCTCCAGAGCCTGTATCCTTCATGCCACCATCAGACACCCAATCACCTGACGCCAACAAAGTTGCAGAGATAGAACGTGATATTGTAGGTATAAATTTTATGTATCTGCACCTAGTCTCATTTACGTTGCTTCATACAGTATATACCCAACAAGCACATGATAAGCATTGTACTGGCGCTTCCCTAGAGTCAGCAGCCCAGCTTTGAAGCTCCTGTGCTGCGCTGATTTGAGGCTGAAGAGCGTGTTCTCATTGCCCGGCTTTGGTAAGATGGCCGTGCCCTGCGGACAATACTGCTGCTGACCCGGGGAAGATGCCAGTACTGCTGCAGACAGAGCAGATGCCGTAACTGAGAGCATCTGCAGTGCCCGGCTGCTGTACCGCCAGAGAGAATGAGATTAGACGCAATCTTTTCTGATAATGGAAGCTAAGCAATGTCAGGCCTGGTTAGTACTTGGATGGGAGACCACATGGAAATACCAGGTGCTGTAGTTCTTTTTAGTGATTTTTGGCTCTCCACTCATTCAAGATGAAACCATTTGCATACATTCAATAGTATGGAGAAATTGAAGAATGCATAGAGAAAGCACAGCCCTCACCTACAGCCACACCACACTGGATAGGCCCAATCTTGTCTGTTCTTGGTAGCTAACCAGTGTTGGGTCTGGTAAGTACTTGGATGGAAGACAACCTGGGAATACCAGGTGCTGTAGATATTTTAACATCACTAACCAATGGGGTTTATTTTATTGGCTCTCCAGCTATTCAAGTTTTAACCTGCATACATTTACTAGTAGGGTGAAGTAGAGGAGGGCAAACAGAATTCACATCTCCCACCTACAGCCACACCACTCTGGAAAGTCTCAAGCTCGTCTAATCTTGGTAGCTAAGCACGTTTGTGCCTAAATAGCACATAGATGGGAGACCACCTGGCAATGCCAGATACTGTACTCCTTTTTCATTACCAACCAGTGTTTCTCTGGCCCTCCAGCCATTGAAGTGGAAACTTTTTCATACGTTTACTAGTAGTGAGAGGCAAAAGAGAGCAAAGAGAAACCGCAGACCTCGACTACAGCCACATCCACTGGATAGGCCAAATTTGGTCTTATCTTGGAAGCTAAGCAGTACCAAGCCTCGTTAAAACTTGGAGGGGAGACAACCTGGCAATGCCAAATGCTTTAGTCTCTCCAGAGTGATTGGAATAGAGAGGGTTTTAATCATTAATGACAGGGAGAGGCAAAAAATTATGGAGAAAGGGTGACAGGAGGTGGTGGAGAGTGGCAAGATGAGGGTAAAACGGTGGGGGAAAGAGTGATAGAGAGGTGATGGGGAGAGAGAGGGGGTGACAAGCAGTGGATTATAGGGTGAGGGTATTAGGGAAAGGCAGAAAGAGATGGAGAGAAGCTGATGGGTAACGGAGATAATAAGGAAGAGTTAGAGAGTAATAGAAAGAGGGTGAAAAGTAGAGGGTAACAGGAAGAGACAGAGGCAGAAATTTACTAAGATGGGAGTTCTATTTCACATGGGATGTTGCTATGGGCAACCAATCAGAATCTACTTTTTATTTATTTAGTACCCTCTAGAAGAAAATAGACAGAATCTGATTGGTTGGCCATAGCAACATCCCATGTGAAATAGAACTCCCATCTTAGTACATTTCCCCCAGAGTGTGATAGACCGAGGGTTATGGAGGAGGCGAAGAGGGTGACAGGAGAAGGTAAAAGTGAGATTCAGAGAGTGGCAGAGAGAAAAGGGGACAAGGAATAGGTGACAGTAAGATGGTAACAGAGAGTCAGAGAGTGATGGAAAGAGAAAGGGGGAGAAGACGTGGTTTTAAAAAGTGACAAGCAGTGGGTGACATGGAGAGGCAGAGAATGGGTCAAAGGTGACAGGGACGCCTGATTTCAGAAATATGGGTTGCTACTACACACTATGGCCCTTATTCAGATCGCAGTACAAATTTGTTCTCAAAATGGGCAAAACTATGTGCTCTGCAGGTGGGGCAGATGTAACAGGTGTGTTGAACCTAAAATCTAAATTGCAGTGTAACTATAATGCAGATAGTAATTACCCTGCACAGAAACATAATAACTCACACAAATCTAACTCTCTCTATACATGTTACATCTGCCCCACCTGCAGTGCAGCATGGTTTTGCCCATTTTGAGAACACATTTGTACTGCGATCAGATCTAAATAAGGGCCTATATGGATGATTCAGGGTGTGCTGCTCACTTATTAAGGTTGCTCACCTTCTAAAGATAATGTATGCCATCAAGAAGTGCTTCAAATCCTATATACAGTATATAGTGTATATAGTTGTTGTTGTTACTGTTTGTTGATAATGCTCTTATGAGTGTTGCAGACATATTTATTGTAGTTTTTTACTGTTATATAAATGCATTTATATACCATTGCCAGAGTATGAAGTGTCATGTGCCCAGGAGTTTAGAAATTGCAGGTCACGGTGACATGCAGCTGCAGAACCGATCCTCTGTCACCAGGGCCGGCGCCACCACTAGGCAGGTCTAGGCATTTGCCTAGGGCGCCGGCCACTGGAGGGCGGCAGTTCGCCCCTCGCCCCCCGTGCAAAGGGGGTCCATGCCAGCTTCTGACAGAGCTTAAGTATAAAGTAGTATAAAGCTTAAGCTGGCGGCGGTGGGGGGTCCCTTCAGTGAATAAGAAATCACTAGCGCTATGCGGCGGCGCGGGAAGCGCTTCTGTTTTGAAAACAGGGGGAAAGCAGGGCGCACTGCGGCCAGTGTTTTCAAACAGAAGCGCTTCCCACGCCGCCACATAGCTCTAGTGATTTCTTATTCACTGAAGGGACCCCCCACTGCCGCCAGCTTTATACTCAGCGCCGCAGGAGGTACCCACGCCGCAAGGACACCACTGCAGGGCTGGCTCCTGTCAGACGCCAGCCTGGACCCCCCTGCCCGCTCCCCAGACGGCGCAACAAGTACCCCGGCACCGGGGCGCCCCCACCCCGACTCGCCTGGGGCGCTCCGGTGCCTTGCACCGGCCCTGTCTGTCACTTCTCTTCATACTTGGCAAAACATGTCATGCACTGTTACTTGTGCCGGTGTTCAGCCAGTGCTGTCCCAAGCTTAATTTTTTGGTAATCATATACAGATTTTGACACTGCTTGATGGGATAAACCCTTACATTTATTCATACCATACTTTAAAGAGATAGAGCATGAAAGGGTGTAGTAGCACAGGGAAGGGAGAGGCCAAAAAAGGACCAGAAAAAATAATAATCACAGTACACAGTAGCACAATCTTATTCACATTACACCACACATACTGAAGTTAATATTATGCCACACACCAGTGCCCCTTATTTAGATTACTCTGCACAGTAGTATCCCCAATACACATTATGCCACCCAGTAGTTGCCTTTATACAAAATGCCCAAAGTAGTAGTGCCCCTTACACTAATAATTACCTCAATAGTAGTGCTTCTTACACACATAATGCCCAAAGTATACACATAATGGACCTTATTCTGGTCCACACACACCGCTGCAAATTTTGCTGCATTGCGTATGGCCCAAACGCCACCCGCAGTGCCGGACGCTCTCCCCTCACACTCCGTGATCTCCCACATGATTGCGAGTGGATGATTTGCATAATCATCCATTCGCAGCCGATGAGAAATCATTAGATGTTTGGTCGATCATCAAATGATTTCTCCAGCAATATGGTGTATCTGATCTGCAAGCGCCTTGTGCGGGAAGCAGACAGGCAGCTGACATCTGCTGACATCAACTGCCCACCCTCTGCACCCATGTCACCGGGCAATTACCATGGAAATGCCCAGTGTTTTCATGGGAATGCCCATGAAACGCTGGGCGTTCTCATGGGCTATACCCCCCACCATCGCCCAATGCCCCCTGGCCACACTGCTGGATGTGAGCGGAATGGTGAACATGTGGAACATGTAGAAATGCCCCTGCACAGATGCAAAACATCGGACCCCCGTGCGAATGTGCGAGGGACCGAATCAATTAGAATAAGGGCCAATGTCCACAGTAGTAGTGCCACTCACACACATAATGCCCACAGTAGCAAAACTCCTAACACACATACAGATAGAACGCATCTTATCCTTGCAGGGGCTGGCGGTCAGATCGCCAATCACCAGCCCCCGGAAGGGGATGCGCGTGCACGAGATGCACGAGCATCCCCTTAACCCTAACACCTGCCTGTCTCCCTGAAGCAGAGACAAGCAGGGTTCGCTTCCCCCCTCTGCATGGTAACTGGGACGTGCGTTCTAGTCAGCTGGAGCGCCAGCGGGGGCAATCTGATGAGCCGCGGCGCTGGCTGAGAAGCACTCCATCTGTAATGCCCACATTCATAGTGCTCCTTATGCACACATTGCCCTCAGTAGTATGCCTCTTAAACACACACACATAATGCCCAAAGTAATAGTGCCCCTTACACACATAATGGCAAAAGTAGTAGTGTTCTTTATACACATAATGTCCACAGTAGTTGTGTCTCTTACAGTACCAACCATGGCAAGATACACATACAGTACTAGGCAGATTCCAGATGGCTGACAGATATTGTCTAGTCAGACAGTCAATAGGTTGTCACCACACGTTAGACATTGTCAAAAGCTATATATTCATTAGACATTAAAAAAAGTTAATTGCAGGTGGGTAGCCTAGCGCTCACCTCTTATGTAGCACTGTGGTGTATGTGGCAGATATGAAATAAAGTAGAGAAACTTGATGTTCCTTTAAGAGGTTTATTAAGGTGCAAAGTATATGCGCAATAAAATATGCAATATATCACCGTCTATCCAACCAGGAGCTGCTGCACGGTGGTAAACTTGCAGACTGGATGGCAAGGAGGGCTGGGATATTGCTGTGGGGGTGGTGGGGGGTATTGCCCCTGTGATAAAGTCTCACAGGGAACTGGGTGAGTGAGGGGTGGGAGGCAGTGTTCAAGCCGTGCAAGTATGCAGAGTACTTGGATGGTAATCTCAGGCTGTCACTGGTCATGGGGAGATGCAGGATGTGAAAGTTTAAGTCACTTAAACAAGTGTCCGATGAAAGCAGAACAGTTAGTTCGTGGGGTCAAGGTAAGAGGGTGAGTGTCGCCGGGTGTTGGCGTCCCAAACCACCCGGTGATACACTATACTCCTACCCGATACCTGGTCTCGTAAGGTCCCACGGCGGAGATCTGTCTGCAGACTTGTGCGGGCGGGCGGCAGCAGTAGCACACGCTCGACAGCGTCTTCCGTCACTTCCGGGTTCAGCTTGCGCCCGGAGTGTCAGAGTCAGCCGGAGCTATGTGGTCTCGACTCCTGTTATGAAGGAGACTTGAAGATGGAGATATGTTTGAGTGTGGCTGTGTCCAACGCATTTCGGCCGCTGACGGCCTTTTTCAAGGATACAAATGTGCATTCGTGAAGTGGGTTAAGTAAGGCGGTGGGTCACGCCTCCAAGGTTTTGATAGGTAGACTCAGTAATCACTCAGGTGCGTAGTGACGTCATGAAGAGTGGGTATGTCTGTCAATCACTGTTAGAGTGAGAAACTGTCTCTGCTTGGTGTTTCAGGAGAAACAGGGTATATATTGAAAGGGTATGATAACGGGGATCTGCAGTAATTATCCTAGGTGTCCATTATGAAAATCGATGTTCAGGCCATTTGGTTGTAGGGTTTTAAGAGTGAAAATCCAGTATAACTCTCTTCTGTTCAGTAATTCTACATGATCCCCCCCCCTCCAATTGATATTGGGTGATTCTATGGCTTGGAATGTGAGTCCTTTAGGATTTGATCCATGGGATTCAAGAAAATGTAATGAAACGCTGTGTTTTCTGTAACCAATTTTAATGTTTCGTATATGTTCATAGATTCTGTTTTTGAGGCATCTGATTGTCCTCCCCACATATTCCAAACCACAGGGGCATCTTAGAAGGTAGACCACCCCTTTAGTTTCACATGACAAATGTTGTGTGAGTTTAAATGTCTCTTTAGTGGTGCTAGAAGTCCAGCTGTCAGTGCCTTTGGTCGTTATTTTTGTAAGGTTTTTGCAGCCAGCACATTTGCTGCAAAAGTAGAATCCCTTACTGTCTGTTAATCTTGTTTGTATGAGTTCTTTAGGTCTGATGTGATTTTTAACCAATTTTTGCCTAAGATCCGGGGCTTTCCTAAAGATTAGTCTAGGTTTGTCTGTCAGATGTGTCTGCAATTGATGATCCTGTCCCAGAATGTGCCAATGTTTTTGTAAAATATTTTTGAGTTGTCTAGAAGATTGATTGTATTGTGTAATAAATGTGATTTCTTGTAGTCCTGTCTGTATTCTAGGTGATTTAGTTGTCAGTGTCTCACTTCTGTCCAAGTTTTCTATCTCCTTATATGCTAGGTCAACTATGTCATTGTTGTATTTTTTCTCTAAGAACTGATCCCTTAGTTGATGTGCCTGTGTCTCGAAATCTTCTGTTCTGGAGCAATTCCGCTTAATGCGGCGGAACTGCCCTTTAGGTATCCCATCTAACCAGGGCCTATGGTGTCCACTAGTGTACAGTATAAAACTGTTGACATCAACATTTTTGCGATAAGTTTTGGTATGTATTGTGCCAGATTCAATAAAGATTTCGAGGTCAAGAAATTGTACTGATTGTTTACTTATTTGTGTAGTGAAATGTATGTTCCTGTCATTACAGTTGAGATAGTTCATGAAAGATGTCAGTGAGTCTTGAGTGCCTTTCCAGATGAATATACAGTCGTCAATGTAACGTCGCCACAGGATCAAATTTGACGCCCAGCTATGGTCACACCAAATGTAGTCCTCCTCCCACTTCCCCATAAACAAATTAGCATAGCTGGGCGCCACTTTTGATCCCATGGCGGTCCCGGTTGTCTGAAGATAGAAGGTGCCGTTAAACCAAGTGTAATTATGGTGTAGGATGAAATTGATGGAGTCTATGATGAACTGTATCTGTTCTTTTTTTTAAAGTTGTGTCTGTTCCAGAAAGTGTTGGGTGCTTTGTATTCCGTCATTGTGTTTAATGATAGTGTAGAGAGAGGTTACGTCACTGGTTGCCAGCCAGTAATCGTCCTGCCATTCTATTGTCTGTAAGATGTTAATTATATCAGTGGTGTCTTTGAGGTGAGATGGAAGGCTTTTGACTATGTTTTGTAGGAAGGTGTCTGTGTATTGTGCCAGATTGGAAGAGATGGAGTCAATGCCGGATATGATGGGTCTGCCAGGTGGATTGTGTATGTCTTTATGTATTTTAGGTAGATAATAGAAAACGGGTATTTTTGGGTGTTGAGATTTGAGATAACTATGTTCTGATTTGTTAAGAATGCCCGTGTCTGCGCCATTTTGTAGTAAAGTGTCCAGTTTCTTGTTGAAGTCTGAGGTGGGGTCTCCCGGTAGTATCCTGTATGTGTCGGTATCACCCAGCAATCTCAGGGATTCCTGGATGTAATCTGTCTGATTGAGGACTACAATCCCACCCCCTTTATCCGCTGGTTTGATAATGAGGTTGTTGTTAGTTTCTAGTTCTTTCAATGCTTGTATTTCTTTATTGGTGATGTTGTTATGTGGGTGATGTCTGTCATGTTTAGTCGTGAGTTTGTCTAGATCTGCAGTTACCAGTGTCTCAAATGTCTTTATGTGGTGGCTTTTGACGTGAACAGGATTGAATGTAGATTTAGGTCTGAGGCTGGTATGTTGATATTTGGGAGGAGTGTCTTGGTTGTTACGGATGATGGGATTTGACATGAAGTACTTTTTCAAGCATAATTTACGTGTAAATGACTGTAGATCGCAATATGTGTTAAATTTATTGGGTTTTTTGGTTGGAGCAAATTTCAGACCTTTGGATAACAATGATTCTTGGTCTTTGGAGAGTGTGATGTCACTGAGGTTGAATATCTGGGTTTGTAATGGTTCGGTTCTTACTGTGTCTTGAGTGATTCTGTTTGTTTCTTTGTTTTTTTTGGTGTCCCCTCCTCTACATCCTCTTCTAGGTCTATGTGTCTTTTTTTGCTTGAGTTGTAAGTGATTGTGGTTGGGAGGCAAGCCTTGCGGCCTGCCTCTGTATCTAAAAAATTGTCCGCCCATGAGTTTTCTGTTGTATTGGTGGTAGAGACTGTGTTTGTTGTATTGGTGTGTAAGGTTGTTGTGATTTGTGGACGTACAGTTGTCCCTGCTGTGACTGTGTTGGGGTCTGTGTCGTAATGCCTTTGTGTGGTGACCCAGCCTTGATCAAAGGAGAGTCTGGCAAGGTCGTTATAATTGTCTTCTTCCTCAATTTCATGAATTGAGAAAGATGTGTTGGAAATGGTGTCAGTGGTTTGTTCTGAATCGAGTTCAATGTCCTGATTGTCCTGGTCTGGTATGTGTTCTGCAATCGTACTGTGTATCAAGGAAATGTGTTGTTGGTATGTCAATCCAGTGTTTTTGTACAGAGCAGGTTTGTTAGTTTTAAATGTTTGAGTCCTTTGTAAAAGGGTTTTACGTTTGTTAAGTATGTGTCCCACGTACTGTGAACTTTTTGGTTTAAGTGGAGATTTAGTGGTTTTAGGTTTAAGGTCTCTGTGTATTTTCTTTACTTTGATGGTTATGATGTCATTCTCTTGTTTAGTCAGTCGAGTTTCAGAGATTTTTTCTATGTCGCCATATCCTGGTTCCTTAGTGAAGGGTTTAATTAGTGTGTGGGTGTCCTCAATTTGTTGTGTCAGATTTAATAAATCATGGTCATGTCGCTCAACCAGTAATTTGATTAATTCTAGAGAGCAGGTGTGTAGAAGATTATCCCATTTTTGTTGAAATTGTAGGTCGTCAGAATAGTGTGTCGACTTTTTCTTGATGCGTAGGCCTTTTGGGACTATGTCATGCGCTAAGTACCATTTGAGGAAATGTCTATCCCACCATGTTTTGGTCTCTTTCTGTATTAATTTTTCAAGGTGTCTGTAATTACTACAAAAGTCAGATGGTGGTATAATTTTACCTATATTATCAATATTGATTGTCTCTTTTTCTGCCCTTTGAACCCTGGATTCCCTTATGTCAAGGATACCCATGTATGTGGTATAGAGCTGCTGAGCACAATTGGACTTTTAGTACAATAGAGAAGGGGGTGAGTGCTCGCGCTGAATACCTCTTGTGGCGAGGGGGCTGCTGGGCTGGAGTGGTCCAAACTCCCAGAAATACAGTTGATTGCAGGTGGGTAGCCTAGCGCTCACCTCTTATGTAGCACTGTGGTGTATGTGGCAGATATGAAATAAAGTAGAGAAACTTGATGTTCCTTTAAGAGGTTTATTAAGGTGCAAAGTATATGCACAATAAAATATGCAATATATCACCGTCTATCCAACCAGGAGCTGCTGCACGGTGGTAAACTTGCAGACTGGATGGCAAGGAGGGCTGGGATATTGCTGTGGGGGTGGTGGGGGGTATTGCCCCTGTGATAAAGTCTCACAGGGAACTGGGTGAGTGAGGGGTGGGAGGCAGTGTTCAAGCCGTGCAAGTATGCAGAGTACTTGGATGGTAATCTCAGGCTGTCACTGGTCGTGGGGAGATGCAGGATGTGAAAGTTTAAGTCACTTAAACAAGTGTCCGATGAAAGCAGAACAGTTAGTTCGTGGGGTCAAGGTAAGAGGGTGAGTGTCGCCGGGTGTTGGCGTCCCAAACCACCCGGTGATACACTATACTCCTACCCGATACCTGGTCTCGTAAGGTCCCACGGCGGAGATCTGTCTGCAGACTTGTGCGGGCGGGCGGCAGCAGTAGCACACGCTCGACAGCGTCTTCCGTCACTTCCGGGTTCAGCTGTTAAGCTTGCGCCCGGAGTGTCAGAGTCAGCCGGAGCTATGTGGTCTCGACTCCTGTTATGGAGGAGACTTGAAGATGGAGATATGTTTGAGTGTGGCTGTGTCCAACGCGTTTCGGCCGCTGACGGCCTTTTTCAAGGATACAAATGTGCATTCGTGAAGTGGGTTAAGTAAGGCGGTGGGTCACGCCTCCAAGGTTTTGATAGGTAGACTCAGTAATCACTCAGGTGCGTAGTGACGTCATGAAGAGTGGGTATGTCTGTCAATCACTGTTAGAGTGAGAAACTGTCTCTGCTTGGTGTTTCAGGAGAAACAGGGTATATATTGAAAGGGTATGATAACGGGGATCTGCAGTAATTATCCTAGGTGTCCATTATGAAAATCGATGTTCAGGCCATTTGGTTGTAGGGTTTTTAGAGTGAAAATCCAGTATAACTCTCTTCTGCTTAGTAATTCTACATGATCCCCCCCCCTCCAATTGATATTGGGTGATTCTATGGCTTGGAATGTGAGTCCTTTAGGATTTGATCCATGGGATTCAAGAAAATGTAATGAAACGCTGTGTTTTCTGTAACCAATTTTAATGTTTCGTATATGTTCATAGATTCTGTTTTTGAGGCATCTGATTGTCCTCCCCACATATTCCAAACCACAGGGGCATCTTAGAAGGTAGACCACCCCTTTAGTTTCACATGACAAATGTTGTGTGAGTTTAAATGTCTCTTTAGTGGTGCTAGAAGTCCAGCTGTCAGTGCCTTTGGTCGTTATTTTTGTAAGGTTTTTGCAGCCAGCACATTTGCTGCAAAAGTAGAATCCCTTACTGTCTGTTAATCTTGTTTGTATGAGTTCTTTAGGTCTGATGTGATTTTTAACCAATTTTTGCCTAAGATCCGGGGCTTTCCTAAAGATTAGTCTAGGTTTGTCTGTCAGATGTGTCTGCAATTGATGATCCTGTCCCAGAATGTGCCAATGTTTTTGTAAAATATTTTTGAGTTGTCTAGAAGATTGATTGTATTGTGTAATAAATGTGATTTCTTGTAGTCCTGTCTGTATTCTAGGTGATTTAGTTGTCAGTGTCTCACTTCTGTCCAAGTTTTCTATCTCCTTATATGCTAGGTCAACTATGTCATTGTTGTATTTTTTCTCTAAGAACTGATCCCTTAGTTGATGTGCCTGTGTCTCGAAATCTTCTGTTCTGGAGCAATTCCGCTTAATGCGGCGGAACTGCCCTTTAGGTATCCCATCTAACCAGGGCCTATGGTGTCCACTAGTGTACAGTATAAAACTGTTGACATCAACATTTTTGCGATAAGTTTTGGTATGTATTGTGCCAGATTCAATAAAGATTTCGAGGTCAAGAAATTGTACTGATTGTTTACTTATTTGTGTAGTGAAATGTATGTTCCTGTCATTACAGTTGAGATAGTTCATGAAAGATGTCAGTGAGTCTTGAGTGCCTTTCCAGATGAATATACAGTCGTCAATGTAACGTCGCCACAGGATCAAATTTGACGCCCAGCTATGGTCACACCAAATGTAGTCCTCCTCCCACTTCCCCATAAACAAATTAGCATAGCTGGGCGCCACTTTTGATCCCATGGCGGTCCCGGTTGTCTGAAGATAGAAGGTGCCGTTAAACCAAGTGTAATTATGGTGTAGGATGAAATTGATGGAGTCTATGATGAACTGTATCTGTTCTTTTTTTAAAAGTTGTGTCTGTTCCAGAAAGTGTTGGGTGCTTTGTATTCCGTCATTGTGTTTAATGATAGTGTAGAGAGAGGTTACGTCACTGGTTGCCAGCCAGTAATCGTCCTGCCATTCTATTGTCTGTAAGATGTTAATTATATCAGTGGTGTCTTTGAGGTGAGATGGAAGGCTTTTGACTATGTTTTGTAGGAAGGTGTCTGTGTATTGTGCTAGATTGGAAGAGATGGAGTCAATGCCGGATATGATGGGTCTGCCAGGTGGATTGTGTATGTCTTTATGTATTTTAGGTAGATAATAGAAAACGGGTATTTTTGGGTGTTGAGATTTGAGATAACTATGTTCTGATTTGTTAAGAATGCCCGTGTCTGCGCCATTTTGTAGTAAAGTGTCCAGTTTCTTGTTGAAGTCTGAGGTGGGGTCTCCCGGTAGTATCCTGTATGTGTCGGTATCACCCAGCAATCTCAGGGATTCCTGGATGTAATCTGTCTGATTGAGGACTACAATCCCACCCCCTTTATCCGCTGGTTTGATAATGAGGTTGTTGTTAGTTTCTAGTTCTTTCAATGCTTGTATTTCTTTATTGGTGATGTTGTTATGTGGGTGATGTCTGTCATGTTTAGTCGTGAGTTTGTCTAGATCTGCAGTTACCAGTGTCTCAAATGTCTTTATGTGGTGGCTTTTGACGTGAACAGGATTGAATGTAGATTTAGGTCTGAGGCTGGTATGTTGATATTTGGGAGGAGTGTCTTGGTTGTTACGGATGATGGGATTTGACATGAAGTACTTTTTCAAGCATAATTTACGTGTAAATGACTGTAGATCGCAATATGTGTTAAATTTATTGGGTTTTTTGGTTGGAGCAAATTTCAGACCTTTGGATAACAATGATTCTTGGTCTTTGGAGAGTGTGATGTCACTGAGGTTGAATATCTGGGTTTGTAATGGTTCGGTTCTTACTGTGTCTTGAGTGATTCTGTTTGTTTCTTTGGTTTTTTTGGTGTCCCCTCCTCTACATCCTCTTCTAGGTCTATGTGTCTTTTTTTGCTTGAGTTGTAAGTGATTGTGGTTGGGAGGCAAGCCTTGCGGCCTGCCTCTGTATCTAAAAAATTGTCCGCCCATGAGTTTTCTGTTGTATTGGTGGTAGAGACTGTGTTTGTTGTATTGGTGTGTAAGGTTGTTGTGATTTGTGGACGTACAGTTGTCCCTGCTGTGACTGTGTTGGGGTCTGTGTCGTAATGCCTTTGTGTGGTGACCCAGCCTTGATCAAAGGAGAGTCTGGCAAGGTCGTTATAATTGTCTTCTTCCTCAATTTCATGAATTGAGAAAGATGTGTTGGAAATGGTGTCAGTGGTTTGTTCTGAATCGAGTTCAATGTCCTGATTGTCCTGGTCTGGTATGTGTTCTGCAATCGTACTGTGTATCAAGGACATGTGTTGTTGGTATGTCAATCCAGTGTTTTTGTACAGAGCAGGTTTGTTAGTTTTAAATGTTTGAGTCCTTTGTAAAAGGGTTTTACGTTTGTTAAGTATGTGTCCCACGTACTGTGAACTTTTTGGTTTAAGTGGAGATTTAGTGGTTTTAGGTTTAAGGTCTCTGTGTATTTTCTTTACTTTGATGGTTATGATGTCATTCTCTTGTTTAGTCAGTCGAGTTTCAGAGATTTTTTCTATGTCGCCATATCCTGGTTCCTTAGTGAAGGGTTTAATTAGTGTGTGGGTGTCCTCAATTTGTTGTGTCAGATTTAATAAATCATGGTCATGTCGCTCAACCAGTAATTTGATTAATTCTAGAGAGCAGGTGTGTAGAAGATTATCCCATTTTTGTTGAAATTGTAGGTCGTCAGAATAGTGTGTCGACTTTTTCTTGATGCGTAGGCCTTTTGGGACTATGTCATGCGCTAAGTACCATTTGAGGAAATGTCTATCCCACCATGTTTTGGTCTCTTTCTGTATTAATTTTTCAAGGTGTCTGTAATTACTACAAAAGTCAGATGGTGGTATAATTTTACCTATATTATCAATATTGATTGTCTCTTTTTCTGCCCTTTGAACCCTGGATTCCCTTATGTCAAGGATACCCATGTATGTGGTATAGAGCTGCTGAGCACAATTGGACTTTTAGTACAATAGAGAAGGGGGTGAGTGCTCGCGCTGAATACCTCTTGTGGCGAGGGGGCTGCTGGGCTGGAGTGGTCCAAACTCCCAGAAATACAGTTGATTGCAGGTGGGTAGCCTAGCGCTCACCTCTTATGTAGCACTGTGGTGTATGTGGCAGATATGAAATAAAGTAGAGAAACTTGATGTTCCTTTAAGAGGTTTATTAAGGTGCAAAGTATATGCGCAATAAAATATGCAATATATCACCGTCTATCCAACCAGGAGCTGCTGCACGGTGGTAAACTTGCAGACTGGATGGCAAGGAGGGCTGGGATATTGCTGTGGGGGTGGTGGGGGGTATTGCCCCTGTGATAAAGTCTCACAGGGAACTGGGTGAGTGAGGGGTGGGAGGCAGTGTTCAAGCCGTGCAAGTATGCAGAGTACTTGGATGGTAATCTCAGGCTGTCACTGGTCGTGGGGAGATGCAGGATGTGAAAGTTTAAGTCACTTAAACAAGTGTCCGATGAAAGCAGAACAGTTAGTTCGTGGGGTCAAGGTAAGAGGGTGAGTGTCGCCGGGTGTTGGCGTCCCAAACCACCCGGTGATACACTATACTCCTACCCGATACCTGGTCTCGTAAGGTCCCACGGCGGAGATCTGTCTGCAGACTTGTGCGGGCGGGCGGCAGCAGTAGCACACGCTCGACAGCGTCTTCCGTCACTTCCGGGTTCAGCTGTTAAGCTTGTGCCCGGAGTGTCAGAGTCAGCCGGAGCTATGTGGTCTCGACTCCTGTTATGGAGGAGACTTGAAGATGGAGATATGTTTGAGTGTGGCTGTGTCCAACGCGTTTCGGCCGCTGACGGCCTTTTTCAAGGATACAAATGTGCATTCGTGAAGTGGGTTAAGTAAGGCGGTGGGTCACGCCTCCAAGGTTTTGATAGGTAGACTCAGTAATCACTCAGGTGCGTAGTGACGTCATGAAGAGTGGGTATGTCTGTCAATCACTGTTAGAGTGAGAAACTGTCTCTGCTTGGTGTTTCAGGAGAAACAGGGTATATATTGAAAGGGTATGATAACGGGGATCTGCAGTAATTATCCTAGGTGTCCATTATGAAAATCGATGTTCAGGCCATTTGGTTGTAGGGTTTTTAGAGTGAAAATCCAGTATAACTCTCTTCTGTTCAGTAATTCTACATGATCCCCCCCCTCCAATTGATATTGGGTGATTCTATGGCTTGGAATGTGAGTCCTTTAGGATTTGATCCATGGGATTCAAGAAAATGTAATGAAACGCTGTGTTTTCTGTAACCAATTTTAATGTTTCGTATATGTTCATAGATTCTGTTTTTGAGGCATCTGATTGTCCTCCCCACATATTCCAAACCACAGGGGCATCTTAGAAGGTAGACCACCCCTTTAGTTTCACATGACAAATGTTGTGTGAGTTTAAATGTCTCTTTAGTGGTGCTAGAAGTCCAGCTGTCAGTGCCTTTGGTCGTTATTTTTGTAAGGTTTTTGCAGCCAGCACATTTGCTGCAAAAGTAGAATCCCTTACTGTCTGTTAATCTTGTTTGTATGAGTTCTTTAGGTCTGATGTGATTTTTAACCAATTTTTGCCTAAGATCCGGGGCTTTCCTAAAGATTAGTCTAGGTTTGTCTGTCAGATGTGTCTGCAATTGATGATCCTGTCCCAGAATGTGCCAATGTTTTTGTAAAATATTTTTGAGTTGTCTAGAAGATTGATTGTATTGTGTAATAAATGTGATTTCTTGTAGTCCTGTCTGTATTCTAGGTGATTTAGTTGTCAGTGTCTCACTTCTGTCCAAGTTTTCTATCTCCTTATATGCTAGGTCAACTATGTCATTGTTGTATTTTTTCTCTAAGAACTGATCCCTTAGTTGATGTGCCTGTGTCTCGAAATCTTCTGTTCTGGAGCAATTCCGCTTAATGCGGCGGAACTGCCCTTTAGGTATCCCATCTAACCAGGGCCTATGGTGTCCACTAGTGTACAGTATAAAACTGTTGACATCAACATTTTTGCGATAAGTTTTGGTATGTATTGTGCCAGATTCAATAAAGATTTCGAGGTCAAGAAATTGTACTGATTGTTTACTTATTTGTGTAGTGAAATGTATGTTCCTGTCATTACAGTTGAGATAGTTCATGAAAGATGTCAGTGAGTCTTGAGTGCCTTTCCAGATGAATATACAGTCGTCAATGTAACGTCGCCACAGGATCAAATTTGACGCCCAGCTATGGTCACACCAAATGTAGTCCTCCTCCCACTTCCCCATAAACAAATTAGCATAGCTGGGCGCCACTTTTGATCCCATGGCGGTCCCGGTTGTCTGAAGATAGAAGGTGCCGTTAAACCAAGTGTAATTATGGTGTAGGATGAAATTGATGGAGTCTATGATGAACTGTATCTGTTCTTTTTTTAAAAGTTGTGTCTGTTCCAGAAAGTGTTGGGTGCTTTGTATTCCGTCATTGTGTTTAATGATAGTGTAGAGAGAGGTTACGTCACTGGTTGCCAGCCAGTAATCGTCCTGCCATTCTATTGTCTGTAAGATGTTAATTATATCAGTGGTGTCTTTGAGGTGAGATGGAAGGCTTTTGACTATGTTTTGTAGGAAGGTGTCTGTGTATTGTGCCAGATTGGAAGAGATGGAGTCAATGCCGGATATGATGGGTCTGCCAGGTGGATTGTGTATGTCTTTATGTATTTTAGGTAAATAGAAAACGGGTATTTTTGGGTGTTGAGATTTGAGATAACTATGTTCTGATTTGTTAAGAATGCCCGTGTCTGCGCCATTTTGTAGTAAAGTGTCCAGTTTCTTGTTGAAGTCTGAGGTGGGGTCTCCCGGTAGTATCCTGTATGTGTCGGTATCACCCAGCAATCTCAGGGATTCCTGGATGTAATCTGTCTGATTGAGGACTACAATCCCACCCCCTTTATCCGCTGGTTTGATAATGAGGTTGTTGTTAGTTTCTAGTTCTTTCAATGCTTGAATTTCTTTATTGGTGATGTTGTTATGTGGGTGATGTCTGTCATGTTTAGTCGTGAGTTTGTCTAGATCTGCAGTTACCAGTGTCTCAAATGTCTTTATGTGGTGGCTTTTGACGTGAACAGGATTGAATGTAGATTTAGGTCTGAGGCTGGTATGTTGATATTTGGGAGGAGTGTCTTGGTTGTTACGGATGATGGGATTTGACATGAAGTACTTTTTCAAGCATAATTTACGTGTAAATGACTGTAGATCGCAATATGTGTTAAATTTATTGGGTTTTTTGGTTGGAGCAAATTTCAGACCTTTGGATAACAATGATTCTTGGTCTTTGGAGAGTGTGATGTCACTGAGGTTGAATATCTGGGTTTGTAATGGTTCGGTTCTTACTGTGTCTTGAGTGATTCTGTTTGTTTCTTTGGTTTTTTTGGTGTCCCCTCCTCTACATCCTCTTCTAGGTCTATGTGTCTTTTTTTGCTTGAGTTGTAAGTGATTGTGGTTGGGAGGCAAGCCTTGCGGCCTGCCTCTGTATCTAAAAAATTGTCCGCCCATGAGTTTTCTGTTGTATTGGTGGTAGAGACTGTGTTTGTTGTATTGGTGTGTAAGGTTGTTGTGATTTGTGGACGTACAGTTGTCCCTGCTGTGACTGTGTTGGGGTCTGTGTCGTAATGCCTTTGTGTGGTGACCCAGCCTTGTTCAAAGGGCAGAAAAAGAGACAATCAATATTGATAATATAGGTAAAATTATACCACCATCTGACTTTTGTAGTAATTACAGACACCTTGAAAAATTAATACAGAAAGAGACCAAAACATGGTGGGATAGACATTTCCTCAAATGGTACTTAGCGCATGACATAGTCCCAAAAGGCCTACGCATCAAGAAAAAGTCGACACACTATTCTGACGACCTACAATTTCAACAAAAATGGGATAATCTTCTACACACCTGCTCTCTAGAATTAATCAAATTACTGGTTGAGCGACATGACCATGATTTATTAAATCTGACACAACAAATTGAGGACACCCACACACTAAATAAACCCTTCACTAAGGAACCAGGATATGGCGACATAGAAAAAATCTCTGAAACTCGACTGACTAAACAAGAGAATGACATCATAACCATCAAAGTAAAGAAAATACACAGAGACCTTAAACCTAAAACCACTAAATCTCCACTTAAACCAAAAAGTTCACAGTACGTGGGACACATACTTAACAAACGTAAAACCCTTTTACAAAGGACTCAAACATTTAAAACTAACAAACCTGCTCTGTACAAAAACACTGGATTGACATACCAACAACACATGTCCTTGATACACAGTACGATTGCAGAACACATACCAGACCAGGACAATCAGGACATTGAACTCGATTCAGAACAAACCACTGACACCATTTCCAACACATCTTTCTCAATTCATGAAATTGAGGAAGAAGACAATTATAACGACCTTGCCAGACTCTCCTTTGATCAAGGCTGGGTCACCACACAAAGGCATTACGACACAGACCCCAACACAGTCACAGCAGGGACAACTGTACGTCCACAAATCACAACAACCTTACACACCAATACAACAAACACAGTCTCTACCACCAATACAACAGAAAACTCATGGGCGGACAATTTTTTAGATACAGAGGCAGGCCGCAAGGCTTGCCTCCCAACCACAATCACTTACAACTCAAGCAAAAAAAGACACATAGACCTAGAAGAGGATGTAGAGGAGGGGACACCAAAAAAACCAAAGAAACAAACAGAATCACTCAAGACACAGTAAGAACCGAACCATTACAAACCCAGATATTCAACCTCAGTGACATCACACTCTCCAAAGACCAAGAATCATTGTTATCCAAAGGTCTGAAATTTGCTCCAACCAAAAAACCCAATAAATTTAACACATATTGCGATCTACAGTCATTTACACGTAAATTATGCTTGGAAAAAGTACTTCATGTCAAATCCCATCATCCGTAACAACCAAGACACTCCTCCCAAATATCAACATACCAGCCTCAGACCTAAATCTACATTCAATCCTGTTCACGTCAAAAGCCACCACATAAAGACATTTGAGACACTGGTAACTGCAGATCTAGACAAACTCATGACTAAACATGACAGACATCACCCACATAACAACATCACCAATAAAGAAATACAAGCATTGAAAGAACTAGAAACTAACAACAACCTCATTATCAAACCAGCGGATAAAGGGGGTGGGATTGTAGTCCTCAATCAGACAGATTACATCCAGGAATCCCTGAGATTGCTGGGTGATACCGACACATACAGGATACTACCGGGAGACCCCACCTCAGACTTCAACAAGAAACTGGACACTTTACTACAAAATGGCGCAGACACGGGCATTCTTAACAAATCAGAACATAGTTATCTCAAATCTCAACACCCAAAAATACCCGTTTTCTATTATCTACCTAAAATACATAAAGACATACACAATCCACCTGGCAGACCCATCATATCCGGCATTGACTCCATCTCTTCCAATCTGGCACAATACACAGACACCTTCCTACAAAACATAGTCAAAAGCCTTCCATCTCACCTCAAAGACACCACTGATATAATTAACATCTTACAGACAATAGAATGGCAGGACGATTACTGGCTGGCAACCAGTGACGTAACCTCTCTCTACACTATCATTAAACACAATGACGGAATACAAAGCACCCAACACTTTCTGGAACAGACACAACTTTTAAAAAAAGAACAGATACAGTTCATCATAGACTCCATCAATTTCATCCTACACCATAATTACACTTGGTTTAACGGCACCTTCTATCTTCAGACAACCGGGACCGCCATGGGATCAAAAGTGGCGCCCAGCTATGCTAATTTGTTTATGGGGAAGTGGGAGGAGGACTACATTTGGTGTGACCATAGCTGGGCGTCAAATTTGATCCTGTGGCGACGTTACATTGACGACTGTATATTCATCTGGAAAGGCACTCAAGACTCACTGACATCTTTCATGAACTATCTCAACTGTAATGACAGGAACATACATTTCACTACACAAATAAGTAAACAATCAGTACAATTTCTTGACCTCGAAATCTTTATTGAATCTGGCACAATACATACCAAAACTTATCGCAAAAATGTTGATGTCAACAGTTTTATACTGTACACTAGTGGACACCATAGGCCCTGGTTAGATGGGATACCTAAAGGGCAGTTCCGCCGCATTAAGCGGAATTGCTCCAGAACAGAAGATTTCGAGACACAGGCACATCAACTAAGGGATCAGTTCTTAGAGAAAAAATACAACAATGACATAGTTGACCTAGCATATAAGGAGATAGAAAACTTGGACAGAAGTGAGACACTGACAACTAAATCACCTAGAATACAGACAGGACTACAAGAAATCACATTTATTACACAATACAATCAATCTTCTAGACAACTCAAAAATATTTTACAAAAACATTGGCACATTCTGGGACAGGATCATCAATTGCAGACACATCTGACAGACAAACCTAGACTAATCTTTAGGAAAGCCCCGGATCTTAGGCAAAAATTGGTTAAAAATCACATCAGACCTAAAGAACTCATACAAACAAGATTAACAGACAGTAAGGGATTCTACTTTTGCAGCAAATGTGCTGGCTGCAAAAACCTTACAAAAATAACGACCAAAGGCACTGACAGCTGGACTTCTAGCACCACTAAAGAGACATTTAAACTCACACAACATTTGTCATGTGAAACTAAAGGGGTGGTCTACCTTCTAAGATGCCCCTGTGGTTTGGAATATGTGGGGAGGACAATCAGATGCCTCAAAAACAGAATCTATGAACATATACGAAACATTAAAATTGGTTACAGAAAACACAGCGTTTCATTACATTTTCTTGAATCCCATGGATCAAATCCTAAAGGACTCACATTCCAAGCCATAGAATCACCCAATATCAATTGGAGGGGGGGGGATCATGTAGAATTACTGAACAGAAGAGAGTTATACTGGATTTTCACTCTAAAAACCCTACAACCAAATGGCCTGAACATCGATTTTCATAATGGACACCTAGGATAATTACTGCAGATCCCCGTTATCATACCCTTTCAATATATACCCTGTTTCTCCTGAAACACCAAGCAGAGACAGTTTCTCACTCTAACAGTGATTGACAGACATACCCACTCTTCATGACGTCACTACGCACCTGAGTGATTACTGAGTCTACCTATCAAAACCTTGGAGGCGTGACCCACCGCCTTACTTAACCCACTTCACGAATGCACATTTGTATCCTTGAAAAAGGCCGTCAGCGGCCGAAACGCGTTGGACACAGCCACACTCAAACATATCTCCATCTTCAAGTCTCCTCCATAACAGGAGTCGAGACCACATAGCTCCGGCTGACTCTGACACTCCGGGCGCAAGCTTAACAGCTGAACCCGGAAGTGACGGAAGACGCTGTCGAGCGTGTGCTACTGCTGCCGCCCGCCCGCACAAGTCTGCAGACAGATCTCCGCCGTGGGACCTTACGAGACCAGGTATCGGGTAGGAGTATAGTGTATCACCGGGTGGTTTGGGACGCCAACACCCGGCGACACTCACCCTCTTACCTTGACCCCACGAACTAACTGTTCTGCTTTCATCGGACACTTGTTTAAGTGACTTAAACTTTCACATCCTGCATCTCCCCACGACCAGTGACAGCCTGAGATTACCATCCAAGTACTCTGCATACTTGCACGGCTTGAACACTGCCTCCCACCCCTCACTCACCCAGTTCCCTGTGAGACTTTATCACAGGGGCAATACCCCCCACCACCCCCACAGCAATATCCCAGCCCTCCTTGCCATCCAGTCTGCAAGTTTACCACCGTGCAGCAGCTCCTGGTTGGATAGACGGTGATATATTGCATATTTTATTGCGCATATACTTTGCACCTTAATAAACCTCTTAAAGGAACATCAAGTTTCTCTACTTTATTTCATATCTGCCACATACACCACAGTGCTACATAAGAGGTGAGCGCTAGGCTACCCACCTGCAATCAACTGTATTTCTGGGAGTTTGGACCACTCCAGCCCAGCAGCCCCCTCGCCACAAGAGGTATTCAGCGCGAGCACTCACCCCCTTCTCTATTAAAAAAAGTTAGACACTGGCAAAAGTTAGGCATGCATTCGGTAAACATTAAAAAAAGTTAGACATGCATTATTAAGATATGCCAACGCACTCAATATCCCGACAACCAACTTTTTTTTAAATCAACTTTTGTCATACTTTACCATCCCAGTGCACGCAAAGGGAGAATATAATAGTGTTATGAGGGCAGTGAGGCACCGTGCCAAAGCATGGTGAGCAGACGTGGTACAGCGATACGGTGCCCATATACACATATTGATTTTCCATGTCAGCATTTTACTTGTGTGGTTTCATTAGGCACTGTCAGACTAATGCATGTCTGACTTTTGTCAATGTCTAACTAATGCATGTGTAACTTTTGTTAACGTCTAACTTTTTGATATGGACCTATTGGCTATCTGACTAGACATTGTCAGTGAGCTATACCACACCAATAACAGGCTGGGTCAAATTATATGATTCATTCATACATTCTATAATCAGCAGAGTCTGCTTGTGAGTGGTAGAATCGCCAGGCCCCGTCATCCGTCGGAAGGGGACACACGAGATGCGTGCGTGCCCCCGTCCCAACTGAGTTCCCCACTGCCATCTGCCGCCGCTGCATCCGCAACCACCGGTCCCCACCGCCACTCGGCACCCACCCAACCCTGCCCATCTCCCTGAAGTGAAGACGGGCAGGGTTGCGCCGCCGAGTGACTGGGACGCGTGTGCATGTGAGACGCCCGCGCGTCCCAGTCTGACGGAGTTCCTTTCAGCCAGCGCTCACCAGCGGGGACATTCTGGTGAGCGCTGGGGCTAAATGAGAGGGGCTACACAAAGCAATACAAATTATATACATTTTTGGCAAAAAAGATGCCCAACATTAGCAGAGTTGTATGGGGCACTGTGTATTGGGGCTATGGATGTGTATCAGGACACATCTGTACTTACAGGAAACACATATACTGTACAATAATCCAACATTGTACTGAAATTGGATCATGTACCTTGAGGAATTTATATAGGAAGCTCTTGCTGCTGATTGGCAGCAGCAATCATGTGCAGTAAAGCTTCACTTTAACTGAAGGGACCACCCAAGTCCCAGCTCCAAAATGCAAAATATGACTATAAAAACTGTCCTGGAGGACAGATGGGGGATGAATCTTTATAAAGAAGCATTACTAAGTCCATGTAATGGTTTTTGTATGCCAATTAAGAGAGTGCTGAGTATTGTTTGCATACAGATATTGGGGTTATTCAGACCTGATTGTTATGAGAATTCGCACGCCGACCTATTATGGAAAGACTGCACATGCAAATGGATAATACATGCATGCGTTCAGACAGTGACAAAAATTAGCAATTACTTTTTTTGCATTTTATGGGAGTGTTAGGAAAAACGCAGGAGTGCCCATGTGTTTCAGGAAGGTTGTATGTTGTCAGCTCTAGCTTCGATCAGCCGTCTCTGTCACCGAGTTGTGGAAGGGTCAGAATTACGCACAGTGACACAGAATGAGAAAATCATTCCATTGTCAATGAGTTGCGATTGGATTTGCAGGACAACAAGTCATTGGCAGACTTGCATGGGGCTGTATTTAGCACGTAGATACACGTTATGGAATTCTTGATTTTACCTTAAAGATGGTAACTTAATAACCCCATAATTGTTGGATAACAATTGCTTAGATGTTACTATGCCATGAACAGTTACTTACACACATGTTATTTCACACCAGGAAGTTTTAAATCGAACACTTGCGGACATTGAGATTTTTGTTGAAAAAATAAATTTGGATAAAAAGAAAAAAAAAGGTGAGTGAAGTACAAAAACACATAATAAATGACCAAGCAAGGACATAAAACAAAGATGCCTCTAACATTTATCTTACTCTTTCTCTCTTTTCAAAGGAAAAGTTTCAGAAGCAGAATTTATTGATTGTCTTCAAAAGATTAAGTACAGTTTTAATTTAATGGTGAGTGACTAGCCTCAACAAAGGCTACCTTATTTTATTATACACAGCAATAAATATATGTATACTGGTATTAACATCCCATCATTTGCTAGCAGGTTTTTGGGTACTTATGTAGTATCTGGGCGCCCGATTTTTTGATTGTATGCCTCAACTCCATGCCCACTTGGATAGTAGGGGTATGAAAAGGACCCCTTTTCCCCATTGAATTCCATGTTAAAATGGACTCAGTCCATTTTAACATTGATTCCTATTGAAAAATCTGGTCATCGCATCGCATCGCATCCGATGGTCGCATGCGATGCAATGCGATGTGCCCGATTTCTAAATCGGGCGCCCAGATACTACATAAGTACCGTTTTTTGTTCTATTCTCTCAAAAGATGGGATGCATAAAGCATTGCATTTTTAACTTGCAATGCATCCTGGCATTATTCTCAAGAACAACATTTAGTAATGCCATATGCTTGAAGAAACTCCCAAAGGACAGCTATTGTGGTAAGAGCTGTCCTTTGTAATGGTGAAACCTCTGGGTTTGAGTCCTGTCTAGTGATGCTTGTGCCCCAAGGTGTCCTGTGAGGGATCCAATTCGATCTCTCTCTGCCGGGAAGGGCGGCTCATATACAGTACTTCTATTGGGCAACACCATCTAAAGATGGCACTGCCCACTGAATCCAAACCCCAGAATCTATAGATGCAATAGCAGTCGATTTTGGGTAGATTTTGTGAACTGTCCGATTTTTACGCAAAATATGACATTTTAAAAAGTCAAATAATGTAATAGCATCCAAGTTCACTAAAAGTCAGAAGATTTCAGCTCCAATTACAAGTTACCGATAAAAAGTCGGTTCTAGATGTTTTGGCCATTTTACTCATACAACTCGGCCGATGCAAATGGAGCCGAGATTGAAAGACACAAAACTGTTCTATAGTCCGACATAATTACAGCTGGTTTGTTTGAGTTGTAATCGCCAATGTTCAAAATCATTTATAAGTAAGAAACTAAGCACATTTGTAAATTTTAAAAATGAAAAATATACTTGCAACTGTCAAAATAGCTCATGTACTGTACATGTCATTTACTTTCTCAGTTAAATGCATATTATGAGCATTAGTATGCTTATCAGACATACAGGGGGAAATTTACTAAAGGAAATTTGTAAAAAATAGGTGTATTTGTATTTAGAAATACACTTATTTTTGGCATTTACTATCCCGAAAATACGGCAATTCGTAGTCGTATTGATAGCACATCAATACGAATTGCCGTATTTTCGGGATAGTAAATGTCAAAAATAAGTGTATTTCTGGATACAAATACACCTTTTTTTTTTACAAATCTCCTTTAGTAAATTTCCCCCACAATCTTTTGCTAAAGAAAGGGTTTTTTTTTATCCGCACTGAGAATTCTTTTTGTACGTCTTCCAGTAGGTTATATTTTTATTTCCTTATTGATTTTTGTACTACTATGTAGATTTTTATTGTACAATTCTTTGTATCGTATTCATAAGGATACGGTGCTACCCTTCTCCTATTTTAAATACATAATGTAAGAAAGAAATACAATATTTTGCTAGTTGAAATGATATATAGCATGCCTGTATTTTTATGTAATTGCAATTCCCAGCCCATGACACTCCCATAACATAATAATAATTTGGGGCAGTACAGACACAGTCGTGAAAAAAGTATATGTGACTGAAAGTTTGCGCTTTAGCAGCTTTGAATGATCAGGGGACCCAATGGACTGACACCTTCAGCCCTAGACAAAGTGGAAAAGGATGGTTATGAGTCACCCGAAAGTTCAAAGCGCTATAATAAACAAAATTTGTGAAAATGTGACAAAAATGTGCTCAAAAGATGGAGAAATGGTACTTCCCCTTCTAGATATCCGTATCCTCCGAAATGTAAATATATCCAGGACAAAGGTTTTTAGGAGATGTCTCAGGGGGAAATGTTTGGAAAAAGTCCTGTATTCAATCGATGTTCCCGATGGGGAAAAGAATATAAGAAATAACAAAATGTCAAAAAATAAAGTCACACTGATAATCCAGTTGTTATTCTGTCTTGTTCTCTTTATATGTACATCAAATGGCGTACCCCACTCACACGTAAAAGATGTAACTAAAACGAATAAAGGTTTCTTTTTCCGTATGGTAATAAGGATCCTACAGGGGCGTACCTCTACTCACATGTATGCATGGTGTTATAAGCTCATAAAGGTATCTTTGTTTTGAATATTTATACGAAGAGAGCGTACCCTTACTCACTCTCAATAACTCTTATAAAGGTATCTTTATTTGACCAAAAGAATGAATCACCAGGAGGAATATCTAGCGTACCCTTTACTCACATCCAAATGAATGTGGGAACACTCATAAAGGTATCTTTAAGGATTGACAACACACACACTCACGGTGTCAGAAGCGGGAACTAAACACATCTGGGTATCTTTGATTCTTTAGGATTCCTGGGTCCTTTTCTCTTCAAATGTGAGGTACATTTAGAAGCCTCCAAAAAAGAAGGAATGGGTGTATTTAAAAAATATTTTATTACACAAAGCCCATAGTTGGGCTAAAAGTTCCAACAGACATTACAAAAAGGCAAATATAAAACTTTCTAAAAACATAAAATTAAAAAAGGGCAAACCGAGCTCCAGAAACCAGGATTAAACAAAGAGAAACCGCAGCACACTCACAGCAATAGATGGTAAGGTCCGGACAGGGTGAGTGGTGTTTGGAATCCAAAAGTTACCTCCGTGGTTCTGGTGGGCTCAGGATGCAGGAAAAAACAGTCCCTGGGTCAACGCGTTTCGGCTCACTTGGAGCCTTTTTCAAGACATGGGGACTGTAACAGGCTTCTTAATATTTATGTGATGGTGCTCCAATCAAAATTACCGGAAGTGACATCACATCCTAAATATTCATTGAATAATCTAACATTCAAAATTGCACATGATGTTATAAATAGCGAAATGTTTGCTTTAAGTATTATGATCGACGTAAACAGCATGTAAAAAGATTATACAGAACACTGACACGCTGAAATCATGCTGTCAGTGTTTCAGCTTGAAAGGATAATTTGCTTTGTAAAGCGCTGCGGAATCTGTGTGCGCTATATAAGAAACTGTTAATAAATAAATAATAATAAATAAATAGTCATCAGCAGCAGCACGCTCTGGCCTGGTGCTACCCGCTCAGCAGAGGATGCAAAGCATGGAGGCGCTAGGCCTGAGAGGCACTCTCCCTTGACTGCATAGCGGATGCTGCTGTTTGATGCTGCACCTGTCAGATAACAAGTGGCGCTGCTGGCAGCAGGGCCCAGGCGCGCTCCCCATGCACCGTCTAGCCGCTGTATATGTGATGAAGAGCTTGACCCCTCTGGCACAAGCCTTTGAGCCACAGCAGCTCTCAGCGGGACTCACTGCTGCTTGCTGCACAGCGCTCGCAGTCACTTCCCAACCAAGAGCCTCTTCCAGCCTAATTGCTTCCTGAGCAATGAGCTCTCAGCTTGACATCCCGGATCTTCACCACTTGTCCATGCCACTTTCTCTGCACCAATGTGAGAGCTATGCCAGCCCTCAATGGTAGTGATTATACCAACCTTGTACTCTGGTGTGGGAGCGTAAAAGGTACTGCATCTTTATCTCCCTGATGGGTGCCAGACATCTGAATTGCAGAGTATATCACCAGATAATTTAGTATTGTTTCTATTTTGCATTTTCTTTGGATGTTTCAGAACATTTCATTAATTGGTACATGCCATTTTATCAAGTTCACTGATAGGGAAATTTATTAAGATTGAATGGGTTCAAATGTACCCATTCTTATCAATTTGATCCCATCCACGGCCACGAATCGCACATTGGCAAATTTATAAAGCCAAAATTTCCCGGAATTTCCTCATTTACACATGAAAATCAATAGACCATCGGGCAAATTTGGCAGAACTTTACCATAGGAACAGGACACATTGGCAAATTTACAAGCATTCGAATGTGAATTCAGCTCAAAATATGAATTGCAAATAGATCACCTTTTGCCATTGGTTTTGGCATGGATCAGTTGATCTGTGCATGCTTTTATGTGTAAAAGTAAAACAAAGAGTTAAAATTAACACAAAAATTACGTGGGGGACCCCTCTCCCGAGCATAACCAGCCATGTCATTACCCCCCCAACTGATCAGCTCTGGCCAGAGTCCTCGGGGGAGTGGGGACGCCCCAATAAAGGCCCATAGGACTACCAAGGGCCATGGTTGAAGCCCGGGCTATCCCTGGCACCCCTTGGCGGTGGGTGCTGGGTCGATAGTCTGTAAGTTGTATAAAAGAATTAGCATTGGGTTTTGCTGTGGAACTAAACAGTCTCAGCAAGCCTCCCCTGCATGTACATTCTTAGATAACCACAAGTACCAGCATGCGGGGCATTAAAGGGCCCGCTGGGACTTGTAGTTCCACAGATGAACCAAAACTAAAATAAAAATGCTGACACGCACACCGTGAAAGTGAAATTTTATTAACATACATACACACACACACACACACATACATACATGCTGTCCCCTTGTCCAGTAGAAATCCTATATGGGTACCTGAGGGGAAACAATACCTAAATCGGTTTATTTTTTAACCTTTTGGATGCTTACAGGTAACAAAGAGGACAGATCTACATATGATTTAGGTTATGAACAGTTGGGGTGTAAGGACACGACCATGGGCACTTATACAGAAGTGACCCCAGCTGTGGCATTACCTTACTGACTTGTGGAGCCCAAACTGGTTTAAAAAATACGGAGGACCCTACTTCTTTTGTCCCCCATA
Organism: Crinia signifera; assembly: GCF_055691185.1. Classification (NCBI taxonomy): domain Eukaryota; kingdom Metazoa; phylum Chordata; class Amphibia; order Anura; family Myobatrachidae; genus Crinia; species Crinia signifera. The sequence continues at coordinate 143,496,005 of NC_139218.1, read as the reverse complement.
TTTTTAGAACCAGGTCCAGTGCAAGACCACGTGCTGGTTTTAAAAATACGGGGAACCCCTATGTCATTTTTTCCTATTTATTTTTGGAACCAGAACCAGCTAAAAGCACCCATGGCTGGTTATGTTTAGGAGGGGGGAACCCATGTTTTTTTTTTTTTACTTTTACACACGGAAGCATGTTCTGCTGTGTCTGGCTGCCACTAAACTCAGCAGCCAAATACGAATCACTTCACCATTGGAAAATCCGTATCTGGGAAACTCAGCAGCTTTGTAAATTTGTGGCTGTATTACACCCCCGATCTCGTTCATAGCCAGCCAAATTACTTTTAGATTGGCCAAAACAGACTTGATACTAAATATCTGGGTTTTTTGGAGGGCCTGGGCCCGGAGTCATCCACCCTCTTACCTGTCACTGGCACCAACCTCTCTCCTCAGCATGTACTGGTCTGCAGTAGGGGCAAGGATGCTGCTGCCACTGAAAGCAATTGCCTCTGCCTGGGCAGGGGGCAAGCAATCACACTTCTTGTAGTATATTTCTTAAAGGTCAATTTTAGGTCAATGTTGGTCAATTTTGGATCAATGTTAATAGATTTAAAAAAAATTGTATTGTAAAGCCACAGCCCCTTGCCACAATATGCCATCAATAGCGGGTCTAATTGGAGAAGGCGGGGCTAAAAGTACACGATTCTAATGTAATTCCATCATATTGGCTCCACGCCCTCCCCATTGACCTGCTAATCACAATTGAATTGCGACCATGGGGTGGGGCTTTGTAATATCATGCTTGCTTTCTCTGAATTGTCAAGGGGTTTCTGGGTACTCAGATACCCCCCACGTGTGTGCTAGTGCTCCTGTTCACGCAGCACTGCTGTAAATATTTTTTGATGGTTTATGCCTCTCACAAAGGCCCATGAACATCCCAGCTCTCTACTGCACTGAGCTTTAGTATTGTAGTGGAAAAATCCAATATTTTTTCATTGTTCCCTTTAAAATATTATGTTTATTAAGCAGATTAAATGTTATCATTTCCTTTTATCCAACACATACATACTTGCTTTTATAATTTACAATGGCATGATTTGTGTGCAACAAATGCCATATTCTACCATTTAGCATTAAACAGGCTTATCCTGTGATTACATATGAAAAGCAAATTTCATTCATTCATTTATTTGTGAATTACATTTGTCACCAGGGAAAACTCAAGGATGAGATGTACCAGCCAAGCGCTGCAGAATTAGTCCACATGTTGCTGAACTTGCTACCGAAGGTACAGATAAATGGGCACAATTGCTTTTACACTGGCACAAAGTCATATCATACAGTAAATGAAACTTCTATTACAGATCCTGTCCAAATGTCCAGGGAAGAACACCTCCAGTTCTGTGTTGTCTCCCTTCCTTACACAGAAGGCCATATTGCTGTTGAACTCATGTGTGACAGATAAAGAGCGGCAGCTGTGGGAAAGTTTGGGAGAAGCGTGGATGAGAACAAGGTAAAGACACAGAAGCCAAATCTAATTTGACATCATCGTACATTTCCTGTATATTGTAAATATATTGATATTTACAATTGTCTCATAAAAGGTAGTCACATAAGCACACATTATTTTAAGTGATAATAGTAAAACTCTCCAAAGCAGGTGTACCATATATACATACAACGGGATGAAGCTTAAGAGCAGCAAGAGCAGTAGAGGCGCCCATACACGCTGCGATTATCGCATGCGTTTTGAACTTTTAAAGTTCAAAACGCATCGCATGTGCGATAATCACACTGTGTACCTGCGGGGATGTGATGCGCGTCCCCGCGGGTACAATATTGTATAGCACTAAAAGTATCTGCAGGCAGTACTTTTTGTGCTACATTGCATCGCATCCCTTTAGTAGTACATGTGATGCAATGCGATGTACATTTGTAACGATTAACCCCTTGAGTGGTAGGATTTGCTGGGGCAGGACAAACCTACCAGGGCAGGACTTGACTGGGGGGGGGGGGGGGGGGGGGGCTCTAGAGGTGCTGCACCAGTGGTGCACACCTGGCCACCACCACCTATTTCATATTTGTGGTATGCCCGGAAATTTTCCGGGACAGCCCACTGCGGCAGCGCAGCTAAGCCCCAGAAATTTCCGTGCATACCACTCAAGGGGTTAACTTAAAAAAAAAAAAGAAAGAGGCTGAAATAGCATGTACCTGCATTGTGAAGCCTATGGGTGAGATTTAATAGGATGAGAGATTCAGAAAGTGAGAGATTTGGTGAGAAATCTCCAGGTTTTTTAAAGCGGTAATCATTTACATTTCAAAATCAAACTGGTTTTGCAGTGTAAATGATTGCCGCTTTTAAAAAACTGGAGATTTCTCACCAAATCTCTCACTTTCTGAATCTCTCATCCTATTAAATCTCACCCTATGTGTTGCTTGCTTGAAAACCTACTATGCTGTAATTGGAGAAGTAGTTATCATTGTATGCTGTCAACCTGCTACAAATAATGAATCAGACTTTATTTTTATCCAGTGTATGTGATTCCTTGTCATAATATATATATAAAAAAAGTGTTTTCATTATAGAGCTGACTGGCCCAATGGAAAGATGGTACCACCATATACTCCATTATTTTCTGATGGGTGGAGTCCTCCGGAGATAGTCCCCCATAATGGCCAACTAGAGGTATATAAGGAGGTGTAAAATAAATATAATTTTTTGAATGCTACTGTAGCTTGTGTTTTAAAAAGTGGTTCTGTGGTAACAAATCCTGCAAAAGATTTAAGAATAAATAAAACATTTTTGCTTGCTTCTGCATATAGCGCACATACTGTATACTGAGCAGCTTATTTTTACACTGTCAATTCATATTTGTTACTCTCAAACAATGGGTCCGATTCAGATATGATTGGCCAGGTCTGAATTTGGACGCTGGCCGATGTTTGGGCTACTGCGCACTGGCTGCAATGCGCTTGCACGATGTCCGGCTGCAATCAGCTTCGGCAAATATTTCTATTTGCAAGCCAATAGCAAGGAAGCGACAGGGTGGGCGTGTTGGGGATGGATCCTGGCCATTTAATGGGTGTGCCTGGATACCCGACACATCCATTCCAAGACCCTGCAAACCAATTCATAAGGCGGGGTAAGGGGTGTATACAGACCTGTTTGCACAGGGCTGAATTTGGTACAAACAGGTCTGAATCAGGCCCAATGTCCAGGATACACATTAATACACATGATCATTAAAAAGTAGACCACCTTTACAAATCTTTATATACAGTGCAGCCAGAGGTACTTATATGTTAGTTGGGCACCCACTAAGCTATTTGCTTAGTTTTTCCCATCTGCTCGCCACGCTTCGGGCATGGTGGCTCGCTGCGCTCGCCACACTATATAAAATCAACTCCATGCCGACATGGATAGTGGGGGTATGAGCGTACTAACTATAGTGGGCGCCCAACTAACATATAAGTACCCATCCAGAAAATATTCACAGCACCACCTTTTCCACATTTTGTTATGTTACAGCCTTTTTTTCAAGATGGAATAAATTAATTTTTCAAAATTCTACACACAATACCCCCATAATGACAACATGAAAAAAGTTTTTGGTAGATTTTTGCAAATGTTTTAAGTAAGATAAACTAAGAAATCACATGTACATAGGTATTTAGAGCCTTTGTCCAATACTTTGTTGATGCACCTTTGGCAGCCATTACAGCCTCAAGTCTTTTTGAATATGATGACACAAGATGGCACACCTATCTTTGGGCAGTTTCACCCACTCCTCTTTGCAGCACCTCTCAAGCTCCAGCAGGTTGGATAGGAAGCTTCGGTGCAAAGCCATTCTCAAGTTTTTATCCAGGATGTCTCTGTACATTGCTGCATTCTTTATTCCTCTATCCTGACTAGTCTCCCTGCTGCTGAAAAACAGCCCTATAGGGGGCGTCACCTAGCTGGGAGGGGGGGGGGGGTACTCCTGCACTGGCCAGCTCGTCGGATCTTAACTCCTCCTGGTGGCTGATGCTGAAATCCGGCAGCACCTGCTGCCATTTTCTTACTACACTCAGTCTGTGCAGATAGGCTCTGTGGCTGCTGCTCCCTGCTCCGTTACCTGTGTACTGCCTGCTGTATGTGTTGTTGGTGAGTAGAACTGTATGATTTTACAGGGGGAAGAGCCATGCAACTGCACAGGGCTCCACGTGGCTCATCCCGCTGTTGCTGTATTGCCACGGACACCAGAAGACGGGTCCTCCTATCCTCTGCTGGCTGTCTGCCCTGCCTGAAGTAGAGAGTGATGCAATCCGGACTAGGCGGGCAGAGCCGCGGAAGCCGATAAGTGGGAGGGGGAGAGCCAAGCGCTCCCCTCTGCCTGCTATCTACCGCCTTCTATTTAGAAAATAAAATAAAAAGAAGCTGGGATAAGAATTGTGTGTACTGACACAGAAAATTTAATAAAGTGCAACATGTTTTCAATACAACTGTATTGTCATACGTTTGTATTGAAACTTTGCACGTTGCTATAAAAATTTATATGAAGTATTTCATGGCTGGAGTGTTCTGGTAATTGGGAGCCCTATCCGGAGGTCAGGGCCGGATTAAGGTGTGTGGGGACCCTGGACAAAAAGGTCTGTGCCCCCCCCCCCTCCGCCAGAAGGAGGCATCATCCCCCCCCCCCCTCCACCGGACGGAGGCATCATCCCCCCCTTCGCCGAACGGAGGTGTCATCTGCCCCCCCTTCCCCATACCCGGGCAGCGTGAGGGTGGGTGACAGGCAGTCAGGCAGCGAGATCTGGCAGCTGGGGTGAGGAGGGGTTCTGCACTGTGTCAAAAGCAGTCATCACAGCCAGGGTTGGGTAGCGCTGGCAAAAAGGGGGTCCCTGCGGTGTATGTGAAGTCAGCGGCGGGGTCCCTGCAGCAGATGGGAACTAGTTAGTGCTGCCAGACCCCGCAGCAGTGGGGTGGCGGGTGTGGGGGCCCCCAGATGTGTGGGGGCCCCGGGGCGACCGCCCCTATCGCCCCATGGCTAATCCGCCACTGCCGGAGGTGAGCCATCATTACCCCACACTAACGACCTCACAGCCCTGGGGAAAAGACGATATCAGTGAAGTCACTTTGCAAAAGTCTGTATCCCAAATATCTCTGTCTAAGCAGCATCCTGGTCTCACACATAATTCCTGTGACCATACTGTCTGTTGTATTTTGCTGCAGTTCACCATTATGGAAACTGGCCTGCTTTACATACTTTGCAGATCTCCTGCTGCAGATATTACAGTATATTGGAACCATGGATATCTCCTTACAGAGAATACTTCAGGCTAATTATACACCTACCCGACGATTCCTTAATGAGTTTACGGACACATATTTGGTTACCCTTTCTCCATCTTGTGTACCTGAGCAATGTATCAGAGAAAATTCTGAGGATCTGTCTCTAAATTATATTTCTACAATTCCTGTTGCCCCTGAGGCTGATTATACTTTGAACTTGGGTCTTCCGATGGTTGTGCTCAAATCTGAGACTTCTTGTCTCGTCCAACCTGGATGTTGTTCTGATGTCGAGGTTCCCTCATTGGTTCCTCCTCTGTCCTTTGTTAAGTATTTTTTGCCCCCAGGATTTACTATCTATATTTGCTGGATGCTTTATTGTTTATTCACAATCACCCTGGGATGGACTTTGGTTTTAAGTTTTTGCTCTGTCTGGGCGGGACTAAAGACTATTGATACACCACCTTGGTATTGGAGAAGAATCATTCATCTCTGGATACCCCTTTTTTCTGATTGCTGTGGTATATATTTATTTATTAACAGTTTCTTATATAGCACAGCATATTACGTTCCGATCAGGGCCGGTGCTAGGGTGTCCGGTGCCCTCCTGCAAACCATGCATTTTGCGCCCTTTCACATTGCCATTGCAACAAGCTTCAGCCCGATTGTGGGAGCGTATGCAACATGCGATCCTATGGAGGATCTCCGGTGCATGTACATGTATGCATATACCATCTCAGTGCTGTGTCCGCAAAATGTTGCAGGCACTAAAGGTGCCCACACACGCTGCGAGAATCGCATACGTTATGGGCTAGATCGCATCGCACGGCATGCATGCAATGTGTGTGCAATGCGATCCGAAAGCAGTACAAAAAGTATGTGCAGCACATACTTTTTGTACTGTGTGATGCCCGCAGGAGCGCACATCGCATCGCACGCTGCTATTGCAGGGTGTATGGCCACCTATAGGCACATAACCCAGCCCATTATATAAAAAGTGTCTAAATTAATATAAAAAATGTATTATAAACATGTATAATAAAAGACTCACTGTTCTTTTGCTGTTTAACTCTTGTGCAGTCCCTCCTCTTTGATCTGCGTAGGCAGGACACTGAGGACGCCATTACACCCCTCTCGTGACTGAGTGGGAAAGGAGGGGAGAGAAGGAGGAGATGGAAGAAGAGGGGAGGAGATAGAGGGGGCGGAGTGTTGAGGACTGGCAGTGGCGCTGCTGCCTGTTCGTCATTTGTTGACAGCTGACAGGCGCAGGGAGCAATGGGTAGGGGGCGGATCCAGACATGACATGTCATCCAGGCATTCACAGACAGCGCTTCATGCCTGAGGAAGAGGGGGCAGGTCGCAGGAGGAGGACAGCATGTACGCGGTGCAGGGAGCAGCTCTTTATACTGCCGCCCACCCACTGTCAGACAGGCACTGAGGGTGGTGTGCAGGAGGCAGTGACAGTGAGGGCTGAGGCAGCTTTAGCAGAGCAGGGAGGGAGACAGCGCCTTTTCAGCATGGCGCCTCCCTGCTTTGCAGGAGCTGCTGAGTGGGTAGCGCCGGCCCTGGTTCCGATTTACAACAGGAGACAGTTAAACAACAAACTGGGTTTTGAGAGACAGTCAAAGGTATGAGGGTCCTGCTCGCAAGCTTACAATCTATGGGAAATAGGCATTAGTTCCACCAGAATACAAAGGTTCCTGGTGTGCTGTATGATACGGTGACCCAGCAGTTTGGCCAGGGGTCAGGAGGATGGAAAATGTGAAAAGAGAGTGTATATGTGTGGACTGTACAGTGGGGATGAGATTAGATAGGAACAGTATATGAATATATGTATCCTGTTTTTTAATTTATTGTAGTACAATTTTCCTTGATTAGGAGAGTCTACATATCATGGGCCAAATGTAATAGGGTGTGAGTTTCAGAAAGTGAAAAAATGGGAAAACTCTCCCGAAATCTCTCAAAGTGGCAATCAATTACATGGGAAACTCAAACTGTTTTTTCAGTGTAAATAATTGCCGGTACTTGTGAGTTATCCGGGCTCCCGATTTTTTGATTGTATGCCTTAAGTTAAGGCATACAATCCGATGCGATGCGATACGATATCGCATCGCATCGCATCGCATCCGACCATCGGATGCGATGACCCGATTTTTCCATAGGAATCAATGTTAAAATGATTCCTATGGAAAAAGGGGTCCTTTTCATACCCCTACTATCCAAGTGGGCATGGAGTTGGATATAAACCTGTGGCGAGGGTAGCGAGCCATCGAGCCCGAAGCGTGGCGAGCGAAGCGAGCCCCGCGAGGGGACGGTATTCCGTGTCCCCTCGCGGGGCTCGCTACGCTCGCCACGCTTCGGGCTCGGTGGCTCGCTACGCTCGCCACAGGTTTATATCCAACTCCATGCCCACTTGGATAGTAGGGGTATGAAAAGGACCCCTTTTTCCCATTGAATTCCATGTTAAAATGGACTCAGTCCATTTTAACATTGATTCCTATGGAAAAATCGGGTCATCGCATCGCATCGCATCCGATGGTCGCATGCGATGCGATGCGATGTCCCGATCCGACCCGATTTTAAAATCGGACGCCCGGATAACTCACAAGTACCTAATTGCCACTTTAATAATGGGAAAATTCTCCCAAAATCTCTCACTTTCTGAAACTCACACTCTTACATGTGGCCCCTGATCTCCTTTAATTCTCATTAATGCCTATGTATACTATTTATGCTTTATCGGAAGCAATAAGCAGAGTTCAGTTTACTCTTGCTTTAGGTCCTTCAGTACACATTGATTTGGCATATTGTAATTTACAGTATGTTAGGTTGTTTGTATGTCAGACTGATGTCACATATTATGTGGGGAAGAACTTTATGTCCTTTACTATGAGAGAGTTGAACCTATCTTAGTTGGAGCTATTAGTATTTTGCCCCTGGCAGTTATTTTTTTTATATCCTTCATTGAGGGGTAACGGTGTTTAGATAGTGTAGTTAGTGGGGGTAGGGGTTAGTTGTTTCGGAATCCAAGTATACCTAGGTTGGAGGTAGGCTATTTAGTGTGAGGGGTTGTGGGAAGGGTTGTTTTGGGTACAATTTGTGGGATCCGAGTATTCCTGGGTTGGGGTTAGGTTATACAGGGTGAGGGGTTATGGGGAGGTTTGCTTTGGGATATTGGGTTTATTTTATTTTGGTTTATCTCCTTTTTGGCCAGGCACTTGTTTCTAGTCTTCATTTTCTTTCTAATGGCAGGCCTTTTCTTTTTTTCTTAATTTACATTTGTACTCATATTTGATTGGAAACCGAGAGAGCCCAAATGGTGCCTTTGGGTGATCGAGTTACTATAATTCTGCGAAAACATTATTGTACTTTCCATAACTATGCTGCATATCCTTACTATACATGTACCTCGCTGTTATTGTTCCACTCTTCGTGTTATTGCTGATTGTGTCTGTTGTTATATTAATGCTTATGTTGGGGTGTTTTCTTTATTTTAATTTTCTATTATTTATGAAAAACAATGAAAATGACATCATTTAAAAATAAAACATCCCCGCAGCATGATTCTGACACCATTCCGCTGGTATTGGCTTGGTGATGAAGGGTGTCTGGTTTCTTTCAAACATGATGCCTGGCATTCATGCCAAAGCGTTCTCAGACTAGATAATCTTATTTCTCATGGTCTGAATCCTTCAGGTGCATTTTGGCAAACTCCAGGCAGGCTGCCATGTCGTTTTTACTAAGGAGTGGCATCCGTCTTGCCAATCTACCCTACAGGCCTTTGGTGGATTCTTGCAGAGATGATTTCCTTCTGAATAGTTCTTCTCTCTTCACAGAGGAATGCTGTAGTTTTGTCAGAGTGACTCAGATTCTTGGTTACCTCCCTGAATTGAGCCCTTATCCCTGATCGTTTACTTTAGATTGCCGGCCAGCTCTAGGATGGGTCCTGGTGGTTACAAACTTCTATTTACAGATAATGGAGGTCACTGTGCTCATTGGGACCTTCAAAGCAGCAGATATTTTTCTATACCCTTCTCCAGATTTGTGCCTCGGAACAATCCTGTCTCGAGGTCTACAGACAATTCCTTTGATTTTCCAAATCATGTCCAATCAACTGAATTTACCACAGGTGGACTCCAATTAAGCAGTAGGACCATATCTGGGACGATCAGTGGAAACAGGATGCATCTGAGCTTAATTTTGAGCTTCACGGCAAAAGCTATGAATACTTACGGGATTCTTGTTTTTTTTTAACTTACCCAAAAACTGTTGTCATGAGGGCAAAAAATAAATTTATTCCATTTTGAAGCGCTGTGGATATTTTTGAATGCACTGTATAACATTCACATGAATTTATGTATGTGTAGGGGGTAAAACATAAACTCACAAAACTCAATGCCTGTACCTAATATCACTGGGAAATGTACTTGATAATCATACAATCCTAATAAAAATGAAATTACACAAAATAAAAGTTAAATTTCACCAATAACTGTACACATTGCATAAAGGAATTTTATGATTATTGATACTTGCTGTATCAATAATACAGTACTATAATGGTAAATAATAAAAATTTCAAACATCTAGGGCGAGATGTAATAGGGTACGATTTTTTAGACCGCTAAAAAGTCGCACCAAATCATAAATGTAACGTGCAATATTCGGCAATAAAATCACACATGTAATAGAGTGTGATTTTTTTAGATCAAGACAGACATCACTTGGGAATGTGCAATGATTTAGTAACGTGAGTGTGCATTTTTTTTTGGTAAATGTAAAAACAAAAAAGAATGGGTCTCCCCTGAGCATGATCAGCCCTTGGCTATTTGAGCTTGTCCTGGTTTCCCAGATACAGAGGGCGGGGGGGGGGAGAATTAGTGGGGTTCCCCCATATTTATAAAACCAGCACCAGGCTTTGAGTCGGTCCCGGTTCTAAGATTATGGGGACAAAAAGAATAGGGGTCCCCCGTATTTTGGGACCAACCCTGGGCTCCAACAGCCAGCAGGGTGATGCCACAGCCGAGGGAGACTTTTTTATATAAGCTTCCTTGTCCAAAATATCTCCCCCTGGCTGGTCAGCCCTGGATTGAGTCCCTGGGGGAGTGGAGACCCCCCATTAAAGGGGCCCTCCAGGCTTCACCCAGCCAGAGCTGAAGCCCGGGCTGTCCCTAGCACCCCTGGGCGGTGTGTGCCAGGATGATTGTTTTGTGAAATTTTTTTTTTTATTACATTGGGTTGTGCTGTCACTACGATTATCTCCACCACAAGTCCAAGCATGCAGGGCATTAATGGGCCCACTGAGACTTGTAGTTCCACAGCATGGCCAATGTACAAAGACATTGTCATGATTGAATATAGCCATCTTCATGGAGATGGCTACATCCAATCAGATCAGGAGCTCCAGAGCTCAGCCTTGGTTGGGTAAGTGGAGTCCTAGTGACTGACATCACTGTGAATTCCCTCAGTATTGGGGAAGGGCCACCTGTGAGTAAACAAGCGGCTCTTCGTGTTTTGCGCCAGGAAATGCTATTTTTTTTTTATACCATGGATAACCACAGGAGAAGGGGACCAACCTGCAGGAGATCAGAGCAAGGTGAGTATGTATGTTTAATATCATATATGCATACACACATTCAAAGTTGCATTGTACTGGGTGTATTTGTGTAACTTTTAAACGCAAAACGCACAACTCTACATGTGCAATTCACACCCTATTACATCTCCCCCCAAAGTCAAATGTAGATTAGTCTTTATAATATAATATACTATATAAACTGTGTTAATATGTAAAGGTGTTCTAGCATTTTTCTTTTTATGAACTCTAGATTGCAAGACAAAGTCAGACACCACCTTCTTATCGGTGAGTAAAAACATTCTAGCATAGCATTAAAATGATTTTCTATTAATTAAGGAACAACATATATATTGGTAAGACCAATGTTTATAGGTATCAGTGGTGTGTAGAGAAAAGGAGGTCCTGAGACCAGGACTGGCTCTACCATTATAAATTATAAACCACAATAAATACAAACAGAACATGACAGCAAGTGAAAGACAAGCACTTAAAAACTTAGAACACAACAACCAGATCATAATAAAACCGGCAGATAAAGGGGGTGGCATAGTCATACTTAACAAATCAGATTACATCACTGAATCCCTTAGACTTCTTGAAGACAAGAACACATATCAGGTACTACCTAATGATCCTACATCCAAATTTAACAAAGAACTCAATGATTTACTTAACACAGGCCATACAACAGGAATCCTCAATAAAGCAGAACACAACTTCATTAAACAAACACATCCAAAAATTCCTGTTTTTTATTACCTGCCAAAAATACACAAAAACTTACAAAAACCACCCGGACGACCGATTATCTCAGGCATTGACTCCCTCAGCTCCAACTTAGCACAGTACACTGACACCTTCCTGCAAGACATTGTAAAAAACCTACCATCGTACATAAGAGATACCACTGACATCATCACCACACTGCAAACAATAGAATGGAAAAATGATTACTGGCTGGTCACCAGTGACGTCACATCACTGTACACCGTCATTAAACATCACCAAGGTCTCGATAGCACCAGGCATTTCCTCCATAAAACACAAAAATTACAACAGGACCAAATACAGTTTATCATCGACTCCATTGACTACATATTACACCACAACTATACATGGTTCAACGGCACTTTCTACTTACAGACAACGGGGACCGCCATGGGATCAAAAGTGGCGCCCAGTTACGCTAACCTCTTTATGGGCAAGTGGGAGGAGGACTACATATGGGGTGAGCGTGACTGGAGCGCCAATTTGATCCTATGGCGGAGATATATAGATGACTGCATTTTCATTTGGAAGGGCACTTACGACTCATTAGAAAAATTCATGCAATATCTCAACGACAATGACAGAAATCTGCAATTCACCTCAACGGCTAGCCAAAAAACAGTACAATTCCTTGACTTAGAAGTTTTCATAGAATCCAATCTAATTCACACAAAAACATACAGGAAACAGGTGGATGTGAACAGTTACATCCTTTTCAATAGCGGACACTACAAACCATGGCTCAAAAACATCCCGAGAGGACAGTTCCGCCGCATCAAACGGAACTGTTCAAAAACTGATGACTTTCACACACAATCCATAGAACTCAGGAAACAGCTCCTAGACAAACAATATGACCAGGACTTAGTTGACAAAGCATACAAAGACATAGCCACCATGGACAGATCTGCCACCCTGACTAACAAAAACCCAACTGACACACAGACCACACAAGAAATCAACTTCATCACACAGTTCAACCAATCCTCTGACCAACTCAGAAACATACTAAGCAAACATTGGCACATACTCAGACAGGACCACCAACTCAAGGACATTCTACCGGACAGGCCCAGACTTATATTCCGTAAAGCACCCGACCTCAGACAGAAACTCGTCAAGAACCACATTAAACCCAAATTAAACCGACAAACCACACTTAGCGACAAGACTGGTTTCTTCCACTGTGGTCGTTGTGCTGGATGTAAAAACCTGACCAGTCTCTCCACTAAAATCTCACCGACGTGGACCTCCACCACCACCAACCAGACATTCAAACATAGACATCAACTGTCATGTGAGACAAAAGGGGTCATATATCTCCTAAGGTGTCCTTGTGGATTGGAATATGTCGGTAGAACCACGAGGCCCCTTAAAGTGAGACTTTACGAGCATATCCGCAACATAAAAATAGGGTACACTAAACATAGTGTATCAATGCACTTCAAACTGACACACGGCTCTAACCCCAAGGGACTAGTGTTTACCGCAATTGAAGCCCCCGAGATTAATTGGAGAGGGGGGGATCACACAGATATCCTCAATAAAAGAGAACTGTTTTGGATGTTCACACTCAAAACACTGCATCCAATGGGCCTGAACATTGACTTTAATAATGGTACATTGGGCTAGCAGAAAGAGCCCCCTGCTGGCCCTTTTCTACACAGGCCATTCATGATGCATTATATGTGCCAGAAACATATGCACCTTCAAAATATTGCCAAACAGTGACTTGCTGCAAGAATCCCAATTGAAGGGAGGCTACACACTAGGCAATACAATACTTCAATCTCTAACACAGGCGTCTGCAGTAAAGCAACCCCATTATGATCACTCCCACAACTGGTCACAGCCTATCAGAGACTCAGAGGGCGGGACTCCATTTGTGCTATAAAACAACTGACATTTACCATGGCCCAGTATCCTTGAAGAAGACCGCACAGCGGTTGAAACGCGTTGGACACAGCATCACATCTACAAACTTCACATCCAAGCCTCCTCCCGGCTGGGAGTTGAGCCTGTAGTACAGACGCTACGGAACGCGGCTGGGGTATCCCTGGCAACCAGGCGCCGGGACCCGGAAGTCGTGCTCCACCGCGTCACTACAGAGCCGAGCACACAGCGTAGTCCACACGCTGTCAGTGCTGCGGCTGACCTACACCTCGATACGCCGCGGGACCTTCCGTGCTTCACTAACACAGGTGAGAGGTGCACTGCGGGGGGACGGGACGCCAGCCCCCTGCACCACCCCCTGTGCTTCATTTGTTTATTTGTCCAATAACTCTTCTCCCATCCCGTCTGCAGTTGCGGACACACTTACCCAGATACACCCGAACAGCACTCACACCCGTGCTGCCATTACCCCCCTCCCTCATTCCCAACTTTTCCCCCCAGTGACTTTATCCCCACATTAGTGGGTTCTGGACTTTCACGCTCCCCCTTTTTTTATATAATATAATTTTCCTCATCAATAAAGCAAAGGTGCTTTTTTTTTTTTTTTTTTTTCACTACACTGCCTCCAGACCCGTTTTTCATTAGGTCAATACTCAGTACATCCAGCTGACGGCTGTCAGTACGCAGTGCCGCATTTACATCCCACAAGGCAGACTTCTGCACACAGGCATTAGTCTGTCAGAAGGTGAGCGCATAGTATACCACATTTGCTACTATTCTACCATTAGGCAGCTTTAGGCAGCAGCCTAGGGAGCAGGGATCTGAGGGGGCACCACCAGGTCTGCCTATCACAAAATTAAGGGTGTCGATGAGTAGACATCATTGTTGTATTTAGTACAGATGGCAATTGTGGAAACTATTAAGCCTCGTACACATGGGGCGACCCGGCTTATTTAGCTGAGCAAAGTGCTGCAACATGAACGCTCAGCACATAGCGGTACACCTGCTTAGCACATTGCGATTCTGTATGCTGAGCATTCATACTGAGCGTGGCTTTGCCTATTTTTATAATAGGCAAAGCCCCACGATCTATGGAAAGTCAGTGCAAGCACTGGCTCTCCCTGTGAACGATGCCAATGCACAGGACCGAGCATCGGCATTTATGCAGCGCATACACATGGAGCGTTCTGTGCTCCTTTTCGAAGTGATCGAGTCAGATGGCTTAGATAAGGGGCTAAAATCGCCCCGTGTATATGCAATTTATATTGCATGTCAAAATGTCACACCGTCCAAATCGTCAGTGAGCTCTCCCGGAGCTGCCGGGGGAGCTCAAGGGAAATTGGATCCATCTTGTCCCTAGAACAAGTCATGTATGGGGGCCTTAAGAATAGACCCCGTCCATACTTAATACACCCCTACAGACAGCTCTAGCTTGAAAGCATTAGCAATAAATATAAATAGTATTCCCTATTTGTGTAGAACATAATGTCATAAAAATTGACTACTAATATAGTGCTACTGATAATACAGGTTGAGTATCCCGTATCCGAGTATCCGTTATCCGAATTATTCCGAAAACCATACATTCCAGAAAGTGAAAAAAAAAATTTTTTTTTGCTAAAAACTCACTGGGGACATTTGTAACAGCACTACTGGTGACATGATATGTAACTGGCACTATATATATGTGCAAGAAAATTATTGCTTGGCATTCAAATTCAATATCTGAGATAGTACACAAATTTTGTTTCATGTTTTGAAACCTTGTTTTTTGAACAAATAAAATATATTTGTGTGTATTTTATGTGTTTATACAGCATACATGCAAGATACTTCAAAATACATAATTGAAATATTAAAATATTCCGAAATACGGAATAATCCGTTATCCAAAATTCTCCTGGTCCCGAGCATTTTGGATACGGGATACTCAACCTGTATCACCATCATTGTGTATTATTGTAGAAGCCATCCAATACCAGAAAAGAGGTGTATCTGCCGATGTGTATTCACCTAATTATTTCTGAACTATGTGAGCATGTCATTACTTTATTCAGCATACTGCCTACTCCACTTCCACTATACAAGGGGGATCACAAGTTGAAAATACACATTAAAACTAGGGAAGCCAATCCTGGGGAATTTTTTCAGTTCCGGGATTCCCGGGAGCAGGCAGGAGCCGGACCAGGAGAATGATGAGTCTAATAAATTTAATATTTCCCCCACTCCCCTTCCTTCTTTGCAGATCTAAAAGTGCATACACAAATTGAGATTTTGGTTATGTACAATGTTTTCTACTGATGTGGACTGTATAGTCAAAGTTGGTAACTCATATTGTGCTGTGTGCATACACATTAAGGGATCACAAGTCTTCAATATACACAACATTTATACAGACATTTTGGTATGTTAGTACATTATTAGAATGCATATATGTATACCAAAAAACTGATATGTACTGTATATCCACTTCTAAAAATGTGGAATTCCATTTTAAAGTTGTAACATAAGACTAGTTGATGGCACCCCAATTTCGTAGTATTATTTTGTCACAATTATCTCCGGCACAGACAATCCACACCACTCCAAATGAAAGTCCTTTATGATTTTGAAGCAAGAAATGATCGTGAACTGTCAGTAAGGAAAGGAGAAAATGTGAAGGTAAGAAATTATCTTCTGTAAAACATTTGTACAGTAGCTCTATCATAACAGCAATTCTAGAACTCGGTGGGTGAATCTTTACATTTTCTAAATATGTGCAATTACATTTATTGTGTTTATCTTTGCAAGAGTTGACTATTGGGATTACTGTAATGGGGATACGGTCATTGGGTCACCAGCATGATGGACGACAAGCATTAGGTGGACAGGGTCACTAGGTCGACATGTTTTTTTTTACTGTTTCTTGAGCCAACATGTGCCGACAGGCGGTATGCCCTACTATCCACTAGGGCAGGGCTGGGAAACACCGGCCCTCCAGATGTTAATGAACTACACATCCCAGGATGCTTTGCATTAGTTTTGCTATGTGGCCATGCTGTAACTGATGCAAGACATGCTGGGATGTGTAGTTCATCAACATCTGGAGGGTCGGTGTTGCCCAGCCCTGCGCTAGGGCGTGGCGGGAGAATAAAATATTGTAAAGTATTATGAGGCACCATGCCCGAAGCATGGAGAGCGCAGTGAGCCATGTGAGTGGGAGCGGTGCTACGTTTAATGTTTATGTTGACTGTGTTCACTTTTTCAATGTCGACCTTACCCATGTGGACCTAATGTCATGTTGACTTTCCTGCATGCCGACATTAACTCATGTTGACCTTCACTCATGTCGTCCTAATGGTGTCGACCATAATGCTGGTGACCTAATGATCCATACCCCTGAAATGAATAGTTCAGTTTTGTGATTTAAGTTATTATTTTTATTATTACTATTGTCCATTATTTATTCAGATGTGTCCAAATACATCTAGTCTTGCACCATGATTTGCCCCTCAAGAGTGAGCTGGTTGTTCCTGTGAAACACTGCTAACTTCAGGAATCTTTTTTTATGATGCAAATCCAATTTATTTGCTACTACCCAATCTTTCTTCACCTGTTCAAACTACTTGAGTGGATGATATATAGCCATCTCACCAGTTACCTCTCTGACAACTCCATCCTTGACCCTCTTTTCAATCTGGCATCTGCCTACTCCACTCCATTGAAACTGCCCTCTGGATGCACCTTACCAACTTCCTCTGTTGCAACTCCACTTCTGCCATGCCCCTTCAGCAAAATCTGCATTGGCTCCTATTCCCCTGCAGAATTATCTTCAAACTTCTCACCATCACATACATGGCTCTCTGTGACTCCACTACTATTTACATCTTAAACCTTATTTTCCTACATACTCTCTTCTACCCTAACAGCCAATGAACATCATCTCTCCTCTACCCTGGTTACCGCATACCATGCATGTGTCCAAGATTCTTCTTGTGATGCCCCATTCACTGGAACAAGCTCCCTCTCTTTATAAGACTCCCCGACCTTGCAAAGGTTCAAACTGGCACTGAACACATCTGCTCATCAAAGCAAACCCTTCCAGATAAACTAATCCCTAGGGCGCTCTCCCTGCCTCATGCCTCATGCCTTGGACATCCCTGCCCTGCTCACTTTCTCCCATTGGGCCATCTTGCTTACACCTTTTGTCATCTGACTGTCTCCCTTTCCTTCTAGATTGTAAACTCTTTGGAGCAGGTCCATCTTCTTTGCTTTTCTCACAGCCCTCTTTTCTTACACTTCAATTTAGGTCTCTCTCCTATTCAGCAACCATCTGTACCTGCATCTATTCTCACTAGTGTATATGGGGCTCTTCTATGATGTAATGTGTATAAGTGACACTACAGTTGTATAAGGGTACTACTGTGTGGTGTACTATGACTAATGGACACTACTGTGCTGTGTGTTTGTGCTGCTGCTTTGACACTTAGGGCCCGATTCAGACCTGCTCGCTAAGCTACATATATTCGAAGCCTAGCGAGCAGGTTAACGCAGCCCCGGCAAACGCATGCCCACCCCGCCGGCCAGATCCTCTAGCTATACTGCGAGCGGATGGTTACGCTTACACATCCCCTTGCACACCATTGAATGACTTCTCGTCTGTTCGCAGCAGAAGAGTAGCCCAGGGCTTACTTTTCTGCAGCTGGGGTTTCTCCCAATTGAGTGCAGATGCTGATGTCATGTGATGTTATCAGCCCGGGCCTGGGTTTTAATGGGCACCCCCACCATTTTTGTGGGCACGCCCATGAAATGCCGGGTGTCCACCCCGGAACGCCTTCTGGCTGCCAATCAAAGAGTGAACACACTGGTGAGTGAAAATCTTGCCGAAGGCATTCGCTGCGGGGCGTGATTAGCAGACCCCCACCATCGGAAACAGACCCGAATTT
This sequence comes from Crinia signifera, assembly GCF_055691185.1. Taxonomy (NCBI): domain Eukaryota; kingdom Metazoa; phylum Chordata; class Amphibia; order Anura; family Myobatrachidae; genus Crinia; species Crinia signifera. Next base: position 143,477,590 of record NC_139218.1, on the reverse strand, counting down.
GGACCTGAACAAACAGGTCTTCACCTGTCAGCTAAAAATGGTTGTGAGGTGGTCAACATTTATTGGAAAAGAGGGAAAATCTATGTTATTGAGGTTAAAATACTGTTGAAAATCACTTTGTGGTTTTAGCTTTTTTTTTGTAAATTAAAAAAAAAAAAAGAGCAAATGCCAAACTATTCATTGCGGTTTGGCAACTTCAGATCCAGACTATGAATCAGAGCTAAATATAAATCCAGCAAAATTGGTACGGCGCACATCTCTACATAATAACCTTACTAAACTGCACAGTAGAGGAGCAACACATGCTGTGAGAATAATGGAGCCATGGCCTAAGACAACGTGTAATAAATTGGTTAACATTGGTTAAATAGGCCCCATGATAGATTACTGAGGAATTTTTTATTGTTCAGTAAACAGTGTCTTTTGCTTAATGTTTTCCTACAGGTTTTGGATCAGAGCAGACAATGGTGGATGATTGAAAATGATAAGGAGCAGCGAGGATTTATACCAAATAACATACTGGAGACCTCAACTAAGGACCAGGTACTGTATATCAATTTGTAATCAGTATGAGTGGGGATGGGTTGGTGTAATTACATTGCAATGTGATAAAGGTAATCTCCTGTTATGTTGCACAACAGGTTCCAGGGAATTTCTCATCACTACAGCCAAGTTCCAGACCAGAAGAAGTGACAGCATGGCTACAGGATAAGGGCTTCTCCAGAATGTAATCATGATACTGTATAATGAACCTTCTCTCATTTTGTTTTCATTTGCTTTTAAGCACAAAATTGCTAATTTGACAAAATAAAATAGGTTTTTAGGTTTTCTTTTTGCCTTCAGATTTAATTTACCTTCAAATATCCGATTTATAGCACAGTGAGATGTCTTGGTGTTCTAAGAGGAGAACAACTACTGGGCCTGACTCGTGAGGACATAAAGGCTGTGTGCCCTGAGGAAGGTGGCCAAGTGTTTAACCAACTCAATGAAGTTCGAACATCTTTGGGGGTGAGATTGTGTGCTGTGAATATACATTTCAGTTACATATATCCAGAGGCACACAGATGCTAGTAGCTTTTTTTTATTATTATTACCGTGTCATCCAACTGAAATATATTACTATTATTATCATTATTACTCCAATGACAGATAGTAGGGTAACATAGAATGTGATGGCAGATAAGAACGACTTGGCCCATCTAGCCTGTCGCTCTTTAACCCTTTTGTTACCTCAAACTCTATGTATTTCTTTGTGAGGGTATTCTTCTGTCTATCCCATGCATGTTTAAATTGCTCTGCTGTCTTAGCCTCCCATCAGATATTGTAGAGGCTATTACACTTATGTTGAGCTTCACAGCATTTTCCAGTCAATTATAACCACCTTGAACCTTAAAATAGTGTTCACCAACATAGGCCAAAGGCTGACTTGCTCAATGTGAGAGAGCTGTGGCACAAACACACAGCAGTTACTATAAGAAACTATCACATCTTTGAAACATTGCAGCACAGCAGAGGCAGACGGTCATTGAAGGGTGTGGTATGACTCCCGACAGTTGTGATTCCAACAGTCAGTATACCGACTCTGAAATCCTTACTGCTGTTACTCTGACGGGGGACGAGCGCAATAAACCCTCTTGCGGGCTCACTGTGGGCTTGGTAACTCGCCACAAGTTATAATCTCCTTCTATGGGGTCTTGGCATTTAAACTGTCAGGATCCCGATGTCTGTATACAGACCATTGGGATCCCGACTGTTGAGTCATCATCCGGCACCTGTCATTGAAGGAATTTTAGCTGTACCCTGACTCTCCTGGAATTCAGCAGGAAGACAAGCTTTTAGGGGCTGATTTATCACAATCCACATCTGAGGGTGCAGGAAATGTAGATGCTAAGATAATATTGCACGGTTGTATCAATTATTGCATGCAAAGATATATCCCTTTTATGCCAGTCTACAGCCAAATGAGCTGTGCTGCTGCACTATAACGCCATCGGCACCCTATCTAAAGACTACCCTGCCCTCCTACATGTGCCACGCAAACCGTCAACCCTGATCATATTTATCAGAAAAATAAGAAGGGTGATAGGAGCTCATAGAGTGCTGCTGGTCAGGGGGGGTCCCTGCTGCTGTGACCTCCGGTGCTGTAAAGTGTAAATAGCAACATCCCATGTGAAATAGAACTTCCATCTTATTATTATAAGTATCCCATGGTCTGCAGGATGTTTTGGCTCACTGAAATTGATGTGAACCTTACAACATTTTTGCTGTAAAAAAACAAGGTGCGGTCTCGTCAAAAGGGGAGTGGCTTAGCATGGCTGACACTATCTCCAGCCATGGCTTATTTTAATCGCTATGGAGACATAGCTTCACTCTGTTAACTGCTGGTATGCCCCAGCCCCTCTCTCTCCCATGAATCTACACTGTGTCTATTCAGCACTGCTCTGCTTAGCAGGGGGGAGCCCAACTGCCGCCCTCCACGGTACACTGCTGCCTGTGGAACCGTGGGATAGTCCCCCCCCCCTGAAAAATTGGGACAGTTGGGAGGTATTGTATGTGTGTGTGTGTAAAATTTACCATTGTATATTTCTCCAAATAAGTCCAACTTTCCAAACCTAAAAATAGTGGTCACTGTCAAGGTCATATGTATGGAATAAAAACTAGTGTATAGATCTAACAGAAGCCATTTAGATTTTAGGCATAAAGTTATTTTATTCTGATGTTAGAGTAATTTATCTTCTCATATGCAGTCACTTTGGTAACACTGTCATAACAAAGTTTTTGTATTTTTTATTATACTAATACACCAACATTTTAGCTTTTCATGTATCTATTGTTTCTCAGTTTTGTTCATTTGTTTTCTCATCAGATATGAAAACTTGCTGTGACTCCATACATTCCCCAAATTTCTCTAATGGAAGATCAAATAAAGACCGACAACAAGGGAGGATTTTCATGATTATCATTATCCATGGAAAGACTGATAATTTATTATTGATCCACAATTTACTTCAATAAACAAGAACTACAACTATTAGTGTTTTGAAATCTAAAGTATGCAAAACCACCTTTAAAAAAATAAATAAAAAAAAACATGAAAAACATGTCTGCCTTTTTTTAGTGTTGACCTTTCCCATTTCGACCTAATGCTTATGGCGACCTAATGACCATGTCGACATAATTTGTGTCAAACTATTGACTGTTGACCTATAGTGGTCGACCTAATGACAATGTAATCCTTGTAGACCTAGAGAGGGCATCCCAAAACAGCTTGGAGTGTGTGCAATCACAAATACTGAAGCCAGATTTAGGTAACTACAGAGACAGGATCATCAGAACCATGAAAGAAGTTGTCTTTCCATACCTGAACTACCTGTTACGTGTCTGTTCTATGAGTCTATACTGGATGATTAAATATATGCCAACAGAAAATGGTATGAATAGGCCCACTGCACACCTCTAGCAGTCACACAGATCTTTTGGTGTAATGGTATCAACTGTAGCCATACAATATACAGGTTGAGTATCTCTTATCCAAAATGCTCGGGACCAGAAGCATCTTAGATAAAGGATAATTACGTATTTTGGAATATTTTTATATTTGAATGAGGTAACTTGAGGTATCTTGTATTTATGTTGTATTAAAATATCAAACACATGAACTACACACAAATATATTTTATTTGTGCATGAAACAAGGTTCCAAAACATGAAACAGAGTCTGTGTACAATCTCAGGTATTGAATTTGAATGGATCGGTGGGGATAGGACAGGGAGGGTATTCGTCTGCACACTCTGAGTTAAGCTGGGTACACATCTATACAATCCCTGTTTTCTTGCGACCGTTCCACTGACGGTAGACGCGTCAGACTGTCCAAAAACAACAGCCGATACGCGCGTACACACCTGTACAATTTTACTTGCGACGTCCGATGTACTCCCGTCCAAACAGTCACAAGAAAAAGATTGTACCACCGTACACACTCTCTCGATTTGGGCTTTTGACACAACATATATAAACAAAATTATCATATAAGGGGCTGGGTTAAGGGCATACCAAAACAAAGAGGCGTGAGCACAGAACCTAAACAAATGTGATGGGGTACGTGTCTAAAAATTAGTCAGCCGGCAAGGTGACTAAAATTCTATATAGAAATGCCGGCTAGGACTGTATGAATTAACGGGGGTTAACAGTGACTAATGTGACTTCACAGGAACCTTAAGCAGAATTATACTGTGATGGTTCTCTAATGAATCTTAAATAAACACTGTTATCACTGCATGTCTGGCCCCGCAGTTAAAATATAGACGCTGACTAGTCACAATATAAATAAAGGAGACGTATCACAGAGTCTATGTGTTCCGTCTATGGTCTGTCCGTCTATGGTCTATGTGTTCCGTCTAGCGTTTCAAAGGTGCTCTGTTCTGAACATGAATTTCCCAGACATGGTACACATTATGTTACTCTGTGGTATCATGGGCAGCTTCTCATACCTCTTCACCCTGATGATCTGGTCCCTCATGGGCTTGATGTCCTGGAAGCTCTGCTGTTTCACCAGGCTGTACACTAGGATAAAGCCCTGGCGGTTCTTAATGTACAGGTCTCTCATGTAGGCGAACTGCTCGGTGCCCGGGGTGTCAATATTCAATGCAATCGCAGTGCATTATGCAATCATATCGGCAGCATTTATGAATAGGCGCCTACAGGGAGAGGAGAGCATCCCTGCGATGTGCTCTGCCGGCTGCATGAGCAGTCAGTCAGACCGAGCTGCGCAGAGGAGAGAGTATCCCGCTAAGACTACTTCCAGATGGCAGTAGCTCCGGGGGGCAATATCGGGAATGCTTTGCAAATTGGCCAGCATGGGCGTTCCAGCTTTGGCAGTATAGAACGGCCAGCATATCGATCGAAAGTGCGTTCACACTGCACTTTTGTTCCGATATGGTCCCGGCCGGTCGGATCAAAATTAAACAGCACTGAACCTTCGACCGACCGAGTATGGACGGACAAGACCATTTTTGGCCATTTATCGATCGTACAGAGGGAGTCGGGACAGCGTACACACCTATACAATTGAACGGCCGTCCGACCCAGAATGGAAGAACGGCCCGACGATTGTATATATGTGTACCCAGCTTAAGGTCTCTATTCTTTATGGACCTATGTTGCCCGCTATTTTATTTATCTTGCGGGGGTGCCACTCAGGGTAACTTGAATTTATGGAGAAAGAATGGTAGCACAAGAGATTGTACAAAAAAAGTGGTTACGCTGGTTGAGTGCACACTGGGAAAATGTTTTCTTTTATCTTGTGTTTACTGTATTGTTTATAATCATTTGAGTCAATAAAAATTAACTTTTAATAAACATATTTTTAAAAAATTACCCCTCTGTTTTGATTCCTTTATTTGTATAGGAACAAAAGGGAAATAAATCGTTCTAGGTGAAATAAAAAGTTAAAATCACATACATTTGGACATGGTGCTCATACAAAGAAATGAAAGAGAGTGAAAAAATAGATTTTTTTTAAAAAGGATGTTAGAGCCCGTTTTCTGCTGCACTGTATATACTCTTTGTATATTACTTATCTACTGTATATAGTTTTACTTATCTAAAGGTGCCCACAGACGCATCAATTATCGAATGCGTTTTGTACTTTTTAAGCACAAATTGCATCTTATGTACAATTATTGGATGGTGTTTATGTTCCCGGGAGCCCGATATTGTATGTCTAAAAAAGTACGTGCTGCACGTACTTTTTAGACTACATCTGAAATTTAACATTACAAACATGGGTTCATCACATGCATCCAAGTGCACATCTCATAGCAAGCTGGAAGAAAAATTGTATAGAACCATTGTACAGTCAAAAACGCATAGCACAGTACAATTGTAGCGTCTGTGGGCACCTTAAGGATATTCACTGGGTCTGTTTATTTGTACATATACAATGTTGCCTATAATTGGCCTGCAGCCCAGTTTTCCTCTTTTGATATGTTTGACACAGGGATGTATGCTGGCTATTATTGTTGCCAAATTGTTTCTATTAGTTGGCTCTTAGCCCAGCATATTCCCCCTTTGAAGAGAAGTGTGTGTGTGGGATTTTAGTTTTATACCCCTTTCACATCGCACTTTTAAAACTGTATATTGCCGTTTTTTCCCATTTTAAAACGTTTAAGGCTGCAATGTGAAAGTGCCAGAGTTGATTTACCGGTTAAAGTTAACTGGTATTTCAACACGGTTAAAAAGCAGAGTCCTACACGTTTTAAAGCCGTTTTTTAGGCAGTGTGAATGGCTCTATTTCAATGGCTTGAAACGTGTCCCTTGGGGGTTAAACGGGTTGAATGTTTGAATGGTATTAAATGGTTTTTAAAACGGTTTTCACCTGCAATGTGAAAGGTCTCAAGGCTCAGACCCGTTTTAAAGTCCCATTTAAGAATACCGTGTCATTACCCATTTCTGCAATGTGAAAGCAGCTCTCTCAGAGCTTGGAGTTGTATTTATTTGGACAGGGGAGGGAAAAGAAAGTATTCACATATGCACACGATTTTGCATGTGTGTAATATTTTTGTAGCTCCCAGTGTTTATCCACCACTTATACCCTTTTAACATTGCAAAAACCTGCTTTCAACCCGTTTTTCTAAACGTGTCTTAAAACTGGTCAAAAGCCAGTTAAACCCCTTTCATATTGCATGATGTAAAGGTATATTGCAGTTTAAATACCGTTTTGTACCTTTCAGATTCAAGCCGTTTCACCCATAGAAAGCCATACAATGTCTTTTTAAATGTTTTTTTTCCTGCTTGTGGGAGGGGATCAAGTGTGGTTGTCATTTATAGCAAATACCGTTTCTGAGCTGTTCACACTGCAGGTGAAACGGCTCCGAACCGTGTAGGATCCTCCTTTTAACACGTGTCAAAATGCCGGTTTTCTGTAACCGGTAAATTGACAATGTAGCTTTCACATTGCTGCTGGAAACGTTTTAAAGCACTAAAAAAACGGCAATATGCCGTGTTACAGCTGCAATGTGAAAGGGGTATTAGTGGTACTTATACCGGGTTTTTAACAAAAATATGCACCACTGAAAATTTTTTGAAAATTATTTTCTGTGTGTGGTTTTTGCTTGTACCACACGATTTTGCACGTGGGTAATACTTTTATTAAGTCTTGAGCTCCCAGTATTTGTCCACCAATTAGTGGTACTTATATCGGGTTTTTATATTCGACACTGAGAATTTTCTCAAATCTGTGTGTGGTTTTTATTTGTATTCATATTTACACACGATTTTGTATGTGGGTAATATTTGTAATTAATTCTAGAGCTCCCAGTATTTGTCCACCAATTAGTGATACTTATACCTGATTTTTTTAAATATATGCACCACTGAAAGGTTTTTTTTTAGAGATAATTATTTTCTGTGTGTAGTTTTTACTTGTGCCACACAATTTTGCACGTGGATAATACTTTTGTTAAGTCTTCAGCTCTCAGTGTTTGTCCACCAATTAGTGGTACTTATACCGGGTTTTTATATTCAACACAGAGTTTTTTCTAAAATCTGTGTGTCGTTTTTATTTGTACCATATCATATTTGGAATTTTATTTTCTGCATGTTTATTTCATGCATTAATTTTTACTTGGTCCACTGTTGAAGGTGTTATAGGTTTACTGAACAGTTTATTGTGTTTTATAGCTGTTCAGTGGGTTTGTCACTTAGTATCCTAATTCTGCCTTCTCATATTTATTCTCTGTTTAGTGAATTCTGTTTTGTCACTTTATATGTCTGTATTACAACGAGGGTCCCCTGCCTGGACCGGCAATCGGAGCCCCGCTATAATCTCCTGTTTGAGGAGTTTTATGATGACAGTTTTAGTACCAATTGTTTGTTTTACATATGGCAATATTTAGGGCTTTTATGTTTATAAGCGATTTTCCCTCCTATTTCAACAGTGCTTTGTTCTCTATTATATGCACATTCTTGTTATCATATGCAGATTAAATCACACTCCCCAAGCAAAAACCACACACAGAAAATAATTTTCAAAAAAATGTCAGTGGTGCATATTTTTGTTATAAACCCGGTATAAGTACCACTAAGTGGTGGATAAACACTGGGAGCTACAAAAATATTATCCACATGCAAAATCGTGCGCATATGTGAATACTTTCTTTTCCCTCCCCTGTCCAAATAAATACAACTCCAAGCTCTGAGAGGGCTGAAACTAAAACTAAAATCCCCCACACACACTTCTCTTCAAAAGGGGAATATGCTGGGCTAAGAGCCAACTTATAGAAACAATTTGTCAACAATAATAGCCAGCATACATTCCTGTGTCAAACATATCAAAGGAGGAAAACTGGGCTGCAGGCCAATTATACCCCTTTCACATCGCACTTTTAAAACGGTAAATTGCCGTTTTTTTCCCTTTTTAAAACGTTTAAGCCTGCACTGTGAATGCACCACAGCCGATTTACCGTTTAAAGTTAACTGGCATTTCGAACCGTGTAAAAAGCAGAGTCCTACACGGTTCCTTGCCGTTTTTTGTGCAATGTGAATGTGTACAATGCTATGCATTCACAGTGCAGGCTTAAACGTTTTAAAAAAGGGAAAAAAAACCCGGCAATTTACCGTTTTAAAAGTGCGATTTGAAAGGGGTATAAACCGGTATTTAAAACGGTAATCTGCGGCAATGTTAAGGCTCTGACCCGTTTTAATTACCGTTTTAAATACCGGTTTTTAAAACGTGTCGGCGATGTGAAAGTGGTATTATAGGCAACATTGTATATGTACAAATAAATAGACCCAGTGAATATCCACTGCAGACCCGTTTTAAGTTACAGGTAATCTTAAACGGTATTTAGCATTCCCACTGCAGCAGATTACAGTTTTAAATGCCATTTAAGTACCATTCCCATTGCAGGTAAAACGTTTTAGCTCTTCAAAACTTTTTACAGCACAAATGAGTGCCTGTGACTTTAATGGGCTTTTCAGGGTTAAAAAGGTGCACACCTACAGTTGTTTTCACATAATAAAAGGAGGGGGAGGGGCCAGTGGTGCGTACAAATCCCGCAGCCATCAACATTTGTGCTATGTGTCGGCTCAATTTAACCCATGGTGGACAGTAAAATATACATTGCTGGCCAGTGCCAGCTATGTATATATTACTGCCTAATAACTAAATCATTGGTGCCCAGTGGTGCCTGTAATAAATAGATTGCTGGCATGTGCCAGCAATCTATATATTACTGGCTTAGGATTCTCATTGGTGCCCAGTGGTTCCAGAAATATATAGATTGCTGGCATGTGCCAGCAATCTATATATTACTGGCTTAGGATTCTCATTGGTGCCCAGTGGTTCCAGAAATATATAGATTGCTGGCATGTGCCAGCAATCTATATATTACTGGTTTAGGATTCTCATTGGTGCCCAGTGGTTCCAGAAATATATAGATTGCTGGCATGTGCCAGCAATCTATATATTACTGGCTTAGGATTCTCATTGGTGCCCAGTGGTTCCAGAAATATATAGATTGCTGGCATGTGCCAGCAATCTATATATTACTGGCTTACAAAATAAAACATTGGTGGCCAGTGCTGCTCCGTGTGGAGCAGGACGGAGGGAGGCGGGGCATGTGGCCGGACCCGGCCAGCGTCGCTAACGGCATCCAGCCGCAGCAGCAGCCAGCCGGACACAGCGGGGCAGCGTGGACAAGTGAGTATAACAGGAGGGGTGGGGGTGGCAGCGGGGCGTACTGCCGGGCTGAAAGTGGTTAATCTTTCAGCCCGGCAGCGTACACACACGGAGATGATGGCTGAAAAAATCAGCCATCATCTCTACCGTTTAAGATGCATTCCCATTGCCTCTTAAACGGTAGATTACCGTGTAAAACCCTGCTCTGAAAACGGGTTGAAATACCGTTTAACTTTAAACGGTATTTCAACTCTGGCGCTTTCCCACTGCAGCCTTAAACGGTATTTTGCCCTCAAAAATCGGCAAAATACCGTTTTAAGGCTGCAGTGGGAAAGGGGCATTTGAAAAGTAAAACTAAATACAGTGCAGCAGAAAACGGGCTCTAACATCCTTTTTTTTTTTAAATCAATTGTTTCACTCTCTTTCATTTCTTTGTATGAGCACCATGTCCAAATGTATGTGATTTTAACTCTTTATTTCACCTAGAACGATCTATTTCCCTTTTGTTCCTATACAAATAAAGGAATCAAAACAGAGGGGTAATTTTTAAAAAACATGTTTATTAAAAGTTAATTTTTATCGACTCAAATGATTATAAACAATACAGTAAACACAAGATAAAAGAAAACATTTTCCCAGTGTGCACTCAACCAGCGTAACCACTTTTTTTTGTACAATCTCTTGTGCTACCATTCTTTCTTCACTGAATTTGAATGCTAAGCCATAATATTATTGCACATATTTAGTACCAGTTACATATGTCCCAGTGTGCCAGTTACATATCATGTCGCCAGTAGTGCCAGTTACAGATGTCCCCCAGTAGTGCCAGTTACATATCATGTCCCCAGTAGTGCCAGTTACATATCATGTCCCCAGTAGTGCCAGTTACAGATGTCCCCAGTAGTGCCAGTTACATATCATGTCCCCAGTAGTGCGTTACATATCATGTCCCCAGTAGTGCCAGTTACATATCATGTCCCCAGTAGTGCCAGTTCCAGATGTCTCCCAGTAGTGCCAGCTACATATCATGTCCCCAGTAGTGCCAGTTACATATCATGTCCCCAGTATTGCCAGTTACAGATGTCCCCAGTAGTGCCAGTTACAGATGTCTCCCAGTAGTGCCAGTTACATATCATGTCGCCAGTAGTGCCAGTTACAGATGTCCCCCAGTAGTGCCAGTTACATATCATGTCCCCAGTAGTGCCAGTTACAGATGTCCCCAGTAGTGCCAGTTACATATCATGTCCCCAGTAGTGCCAGTTACATATCATGTCCCCAGTAGTGCCAGTTACATATCATGTCCCCAGTAGTGCCAGTTCCAGATGTCTCCCAGTAGTGCCAGTTACATATCATGTCCCCAGTATTGCTAGTTACAGATGTCCCCAGTAGTGCCAGTTACAGATGTCCCCCAGTAGTGCCAGTTACATATCATGTCGCCAGTAGTGCCAGTTACATATCATGTCGCCAGTAGTGCCAGTTACATATCATGTCGCCAGTAGTGCCAGTTACAGATGTCCCCCAGTAGTGCGAGTTACATATCATGTCCCCAGTAGTGCCAGTTACAGATGTCCCCCAGTAGTGCAGTTACATATCATGTCCCCAGTAGTACCTGTTACATATCATGTCCCCAGTAGTGCCAGTTACATATCATGTCCCCAGTAGTGCGAGTTACATATCATGTCCCCAGTAGTGCCAGTTACAGATGTCCCCCAGTAGTGCAGTTACATATCATGTCCCCAGTAGTGCCAGTTACAGATGTCCCCCAGTAGTGCGAGTTACATATCATGTCCCCAGTAGTGCCAGTTACAGATGTCCCCCAGTAGTGCAGTTACATATCATGTCGCCAGTAGTGCCAGTTACAGATGTCCCCCAGTAGTGCCAGTTACATATCATGTCCCCAGTAGTGCCAGTTACAGATGTCCCCCAGTAGTGCCAGTTACAGATGTCCCCCAGTAGTGCCAGTTACAGATGTCCCCCAGTAGTGCGAGTTACATATCATGTCCCCAGTAGTGCCAGTTACAGATGTCCCCCAGTAGTGCAGTTACATATCATGTCCCCAGTAGTACCTGTTACATATCATGTCCCCAGTAGTGCCAGTTACATATCATGTCCCCAGTAGTGCGAGTTACATATCATGTCCCCAGTAGTGCCAGTTACAGATGTCCCCCAGTAGTGCAGTTACATATCATGTCCCCAGTAGTGCCAGTTACAGATGTCCCCCAGTCGTGCGAGTTACATATCATGTCCCCAGTAGTGCCAGTTACAGATGTCCCCCAGTAGTGCAGTTACATATCATGTCGCCAGTAGTGCCAGTTACAGATGTCCCCCAGTAGTGCCAGTTACATATCATGTCCCCAGTAGTGCCAGTTACAGATGTCCCCCAGTAGTGCCAGTTACAGATGTCCCCCAGTAGTGCCAGTTACAGATGTCCCCCAGTAGTGCCAGCTACAGATGTACCTGGTAGGTTTTTAGCAAAAAAAAAAACTAAATAAAATATATTTAGGAGACTATGGTTTTCAGAATAATTTGGATAACTGATATTTGGATAAGGGATACTCAACCTGTACAATATAGTCAACAAAAAGGTCACCAATAAAAACCATAGGCGCATAGTTCTTAAATAATACATCAGTGTGAGTACTTGTCACGGTAGGTCAACAGTCAAAAGGTGGACCACTAATGCTCGATAGGCAAAAGGTTGACACATGAAAAAGGTTGACACGAACAAAAGATCAACATGGAAAAGTATGACATGGAAAAAATCTGATATCAGTTTTTCATGATTTAAAAAAAAAAAAAAATGACTGAGAAAGGCTCCAAATAGTGTAACACCATTTTATTATATACAGAGATAAGTTATAAAACTCTTACCAGATGGTAAATAAATTAGTAGACATTTGAGCATTGGAAAAATTTGAGCAACCCCGGCACAAGCCAAAGTCCAAATAGAGTCTAGTTACTAACCCAAACAGGTTTTCTCCTTGCCAATGCATTTTGTTTTGCAGGAAACAGGCCTCTGTGTCTGGCTGCTCACATTGACTCCATGCCTGGCTGTATTCTGTTTCGCTGCTTGTGCATCTTAAGGTGCCCATACACTAGTAAGATTTATCTTCAGATCTGGCTGGTTGGAACAAAAACATGGTTATGGATGAATGACAGTTTGTCAGTTTTCCAGCATTTCCAAGCAAATGGTCAACTGTCATTTGCTCTCATCCACAACCATGTTTTTGTTCCAACCAGCCAGATCTGAAGATAAATCTGCGTGTGTATGGCCACCTTTAGTATAGTACATGGCTACTTAGGTTATGGGCTAATGGATAGCAATGTACAGTAATCCATTAACTCCATACGGATTCACAAAATGGACACTTCTTGGAAACAGTTGGCCCAGGGACATAATCACTGCTCGTCAAGCAGAGCCCTAGGATCAGATAGCAGCTGCCTTGCCAGAGTAAAAATCTGCCTTGTGCAAGGCTGCAAATGGCTTTCAAAAATCAAATTGATGGCTAGCTGCAACTCCATACACAACTGTTTTACCATCTAATGATCTAACGTAACATGCTCGACCTAAAAACTCCCGGGAATGCCTGCATTTTCCCTGACACTCCCAGATAATGGCCGGTCACTACCACCCAATCACCGACTTTCTGTTAAACAGCCACCGGCCTGTGATGAAAAGTATTACTGATTTTTATTGCTGTTTGGTATCCCGCACGCGTACTGTGATCTTTACACATGCATATTCATACGATGATTGGGAGCTGTACGAATTCGCACAACAGTGATCAGGTCTGAATACCCCCCCCCACTCCCAAGTTGGATGCACAATATGCTATACATTGCCTTTTTCTCATGAGTCAAAAATACAGTATACAGTAGCTATGCATACCTCCCAACTGTCCCAATTACAGTGGTACAGTCCCACTAATTGGCACTGTCCCACTAATTGTGGTGGAGGTGGAACTGAGTTCCCCCTGCCATTAGAGGTGGTGGAACTCAGTTCCACCCAGTTCCTGCCCACTTTAACCCCTGGTGGAGAGTTAGGGGAGCCAGTGAAAGTTGTCTACCATGTATGGGCCTTAAAAAAGCTACAGCTCCCTCTTGCAGTCTCCTCTATTACCGTGCAGTTGTAGTAAATTAATCGCAATTAGGTTTCCTTTCTACTGAAATCTGGGTTCTCACGGCTGCTGGAGAACAATATAGTGCATGCACACTGACCGATATCGTTCACAATATCACAAAGTGATGTCACCGTCCCCTCTGCCCCCACTCCGTATGTTCATGCAGTTTCTGACAATATTGTTAACAGGGAACAACAGGGGAGGTTGTTAACAATGCGTAGGAGCATACTGACCCATGTAGCGTTAAAGAAATATCGCCCAGTGTGTACCCAGCTTTGCTGTAACAATATTTGGCTATTTGGTTTCTGGCTGTTTCTTCAGTTATTTATACTTATCTGCTGGGCCATAGATACTCTTTGTAGCACAGCTCAGTACTGGCCCATTTTATAAACTGTCAATCTAGGATGAATGCAGTCTTTAAGTATGCTATTTAAGGAGCTGTGGCGTGCTAAAGTTGCAATTTTACAATACTTATATTTCCAAATGATTATCATTTGCAGCACCCAATATAGATTGCAGTTTGCTCACCTAAATGTTGTCTCTGTACAGTTAATGGGAAAAAGTTCAGGATCTATAATAAATCTTCAGCAGTGTAGATTTATAAATAAGGCGCTTGCATGTTACAATCTGTAACCTTGTCACCACTATAATTGGACAGTGGACACCATGTGCTGCATCCTGTCACCAAAAAGGCTGTGAGTTTCCTTAATAACCTTTTTGCACTAGTATTGCTAGCATAAACACAGCTCATATTGTTCAGTCAGAATCGGTACATCTGTCAGAATGAACTTAGGTCTACAGTCATTAGGTCGACCCCACTAGGTCGACTGGCAGGAAGGTCGACCTGACTTAAGGTCGACATGGGCCAAGGTCGACATGACTTAAGGTCGAATTTGCATAAAGGTCAACATGAGGAAGGTCGACTGGTCATAAGGTCGACATGGGTTTTTCACTGTTTTTTTATCCGATTGTCGACACAGTCGACATGGACACAGTTGGCAATTAGAATCGGACCCTCGCTTTGCTCGCAATGCTTCGCTCGCCACAGCTTTAATAACCTCCTCCACGCCCTAGTGGATGGTAGGGCATGAAATACCGACTGTCAGCACATGTCGGCACAAAAAACAGTGAAAAACCCCATGTCGACCTTATGACCAGTTGACCTTCCTCATGTCGACCTTTATGCAAATTCGACCTTAAGTCATGTCGACCTTGGCCCATGTCGACCTTAAGTCAGGTCGACCTTCCTGCCAGTCGACCTAGTGGGGTCGACCTAATGACTGTAGACCTAAGTTCATTCTAATAGATGACCGCAACCCGTTCAGTCTATGCGCCTTATTCAGAGTTGATGGAGAAAACCATAAGCACTGCAGCAGGGGGAGGGGGGGGGGGGGGGGCATGGGATAATTGTAACATGTGCAGAGAGATTTAGATTTGGGTGGTGTGTGTTCAAACTTAAATCTAAATTGCAGTGTAAAAATAAAGCAGCCAGTATTTACCCTGCACAGAAACAAAATAACTCACCCAAATCAAACTCTCTCTGCATGTTAAGTCTGCCCCCCTGCAGTGCGCATGGTTTTGCCCTTTAGAGTAAGAAATTGCTTTGTGATCAACTCTGAATCAGGCCCTATACCTTACAGAAATTCATTATAGGGAATATAAAATAGTATATCATCATCTGTTTTCCTGAGTAGATGGGACAGAACCAGGTGATGGAGGGATGTGACTATTGTTTTAGAAGACCCCATTTCCCTTGAAAACAATGCTGTATATTTGAGTGCATGGTGCACCGCTGCATTCACGTTGCTTGAAGCTGATGGACTCCACATGGTCGTTTCCACTCTTTATTGATTCTGCTTCAGGTCATGTCTCCAATTCTGCACTCCTTGCATGCCATCCGTGCATTATCTATATTTAGCACATTTCTTACTTCACATCTTGCACCCCTATGTCCAACTCCCCTTTCCAACAGCCACTGTTACCATAAGGTCTAATTTTCCTTATATAAATCCACAATAATACAGGGGTCTGTTCGGAAAGTAATGAGACTGATATTTTCTTCCCGTGCATGGCAGCCCTGTAGGGCGGGATCTCTCAGTACACATTCCCGTAGGCGGCAGTTGCCTGTGAGCCTTCACAGTGTATGGATCGAACTGTAAACTAAGTGTCCTGTTTTGAGATGGAGGGAACCATCCAGCGAAGAAACACGAGCGGACACGGAATACATGTAAAGTAATACGCGTCCGCTCGCCACACTATATAAAACCAACTCCACGCCGACGTGGATAGTGGGGGTATGAAAAGGTCGTAGGATGCATACCACCGCCACTCACCACGCTTTGGGTTCATGTTCATAGTGGGGGTGGCGTGGGGGTGCATTTAACATTGTAAGCCCCCATTAGGATGCTTACACAATTAAACATCGTATATGGGGCTTATACAATTTAAAATATCATCGCAGTGCATCGGGTGTATGCCATGCGACCAAATATCGTGGGCGCCGTGCTAGTACACAAGTACCCTTAAAATTGTGTCTATGTCGACCTAGACCCCTGTAGACCTTGTCCTCTGTAGACCTTGTACTCTGTCGACCTTGCCCCATGTCGACCTAGACTCGTCAACCTTGCTGTATGTCGACCTAAAGATCCCAGCCCGTCTCCTGGACCCTGTGTGTCACCCTCCTACAGTAACTACACCCTGCATGTCACACCTATACAGTCGCCTGCATCCTGTGTCACATACCCCCAGACCCTGCGTGTCACCAGTCCCCTGCACCGTGTGTCATCACCTATACAGTCCCCTGCACCCTGTGTGTCACCCCCCACAGACCCTGCATGTCATTCCCCTACTACCTGTGTGTCCCCCTCCTACAGTCCCCAGCACCCTGTATGAAAACCCCCATACAGTCCCCTGCACCGTGTGTCACCACCTATATAGTCCTCTGCATCCTGTGTGTCACCCCCTACAGTCACTGCACCCTGTGTGTCACCCCCTACAGTCACAACACCCCCTATACAATTGCCTGCACCCTGTGTGTCACACCTATACAGTCCCCTGCACCCTGTGTCACACCCCCCCAGACCCTGCGTGTCACCTGCCCCCTACAGTCCCCTGCACCGTGGGTCACACTCCTGCAGACCCTGCGTGTCACCTGCCCCCTACAGTCCCCTGCACTGTGTGTCACCCCCCCACAGACCCTGCATGTCCCCCTCCTACAGTCCCCAGCACACTGTATGAAACCCCCCATTCAGTCCCCTGCACCTTATTTGTCACCACCTATACAGTCCCCTGCACCCGGTGTGTCACCCCCCCCCCCCCCACAGACCCTGCATGTCATTCCCCTACACCCTGTGTGCCCCCCTCCTACAGTCCCCAGCACCCTGTGTGTCACCACCTATCCAGTCCCCTGCACCCTGTGTGTCACCACCTATCCAGTCCCCTGCACCCTGTGTGTCACCACCTACAGTCACTGCACCCTGGTTCTGTCACCCCCCCACCACAGACCCTGTATGTCACCACATATAGTCTCCTGGACCCTGTGTGTCACCCCCCCCCCATACAGTCCCCTGCACCCTGTGTGTCACCCCCTACAGTCACAACACCCCCTACAGACCCTGCGTGTCACCACCTATACAATTGCCTGCACCCTGTGTTTCACCACCTATACAGTCCCCTGCACCCTGTTATAAAAAGTAGGCAGGTATGCTTCACCCTGTGTGTCACCCCCCTACAGTCTCCTTCATCATGTGTCACACCCATTACAGTCTACTGCACTGTGTGTAGCCCCCTGCATGAGATTGCTTCCCAGTCTCTCCTCATGCCCAACTGCCGTTGCAAAACAAGTTGAAATGCCTATTTTTATAATGGAGCATATTTCACTAAATTTAAAAAAAAAAAAACTGTAACTATCTGAAAAACATTAACCCCAAAATGCACTACACTGGGACAATATATATCTAATAAAACAAACCACAAGTCTTAGTTCTTCCTCTACCCTGAGTTATGCCTTCCCAAAAATCCCCTCATAGACTCTGTGTCAAAAAGCCATTTCTGAAGTGGCAGAAAAAAAGTGACAGTTGGAAGTTTAGATTGCTCCCAATTGCTAATTTTTTACTATTTTCTCTTTTGAGGTGTAACCCCTCAAACACCATGCCCCCATCTCAAAAGTTCCCTTTGGGAAAATTCAGTTTGTTCGATTCAGCTTTAATATAAGGGCACGACCGTGCCCTTATAATAATAATAATTATAAATGATTTAAAATAGAAGGTCAGTTGGAATAATGTTGCCATTAGGCCCTGTCTTTTAGTGGTTAAATGGATATGATTGGGAACTATTTGCATAGAGGTCATTAGGCCCCACCCCAATTTCCACATTTTGCACACTTCACTAGGAAGTGAGAAGAATGCTGGGCAGGTGCCACCTCTTCTGGGGCTGTGGGGGACTACCCCCAAAACAGTGTCTATCCCGCAGGATTTTGGAAACTGGACAAGTATGAATTAATGTATAATATTTTTATTTATTTATAGTTACTTATATAGCGCAGCAGAATCCGTTGCACTTTACAACTGATAATATTGTGCCAGATTCAGAGATAGACAATATACATCAGCTGCGCCACTAGATGCATACATAAAATATAGTATTAGTGAGGTTTAGTAGTTGAATTGAGGCCTAATAAGTTTTAGAACACATAAAATAAATGTTTTAGCACACAGTTCAACTGTGATGTAAAGGTCTGTAATGCATGCCCGCATAAACCTGCACTTCCTGTCTGTAACCAAACTTCATTTTAGCTGTAAATTATTCTTCAGAGAAATTTAATCCTATGTTAAATCCACACATTCCAGTCCCTTAATCAAACAAAAAAGAAGGTCAGGTTTAGTTGTGCACAATCACAATGGCTGAAGCCAGAAGTAGGTCACTCCACAGGCAGGGTGATATGTGGGAGGGGATTAACGTGCACAAAAGAGCACCAGCTCTGTTATTTGATCAGCCAAATCATGAAGTATGTGGTCATTTTTTTTACAAAATTAAAATACCACCGCAAAGTACCTAGAAAAGCCTGTTACTATGGCTCTGGACCCATGCCTTTAGTAAGCAATTAATACCTTACTAAATGGCTTTTTCAAGGCATACAATGGAGTTTATTTACAAAGATGTGAGTTCTTTTGAAGATGGGGTGTTGCTATGGGCAACCAAACAGATTCTACTTCTTATTAATATAGCACCTTCTAGTAGATAGAATTTGATTGGTTGCCCATAGTAACATCCCATCTTCAATAGAACCCTCATCTTCGTAAATAAACCCCTATGAAGTCGAATTGTTGTAGGAGACTGAAGCCAGGTACACAGGTAATTAATCAGACAACATTCCAATGGAGGTGCTCAGTGTGTACCTGGTGTTCAAACGTTCCCTAGGTCATCCTGCCAGGCGTGCTGTGTGACCAATGGGATGACAACATACATTTTAAAGGCAGCAATACAATTAAACACTGTCCTCTACATCATGAATTGTGTACAGATGGCACAATGTATCATGCCAGCATTGGGTGCACCATCTAGTATATACCCAGCATCAATTCCACAGGGCTGTCCAATTAGTCCCCAATAGCATCTCGAAGCCAGCACTTATTAGGATTTTTTTATTTCTGGGCCCGCTGAGATCCATCCAAGAAATACCAGTAAGTGCTCGGTTTTCATGTTCAATGCTGCAAAAACATATAGGTCCATGATCTTTTCACAGATCCTATGTGTATTTACCAAAAAAAAACAGGTACATTTTTTAGACGGGCTCTAATTTATAGCAATTAAAGAATTACCATGGCCAATTACATTTCCCCCACAATTATAGTATATGTGTCACATACTATGGGCAGCTCTAGAACAAAAGCTGTGAAAAACAACTTGCATTGAAACATATACAATTTGACTCCTTTTCAAGGAAGCTTTGAGATGTGCCATATACCCAGTACAGTAAAATGCAATGAAACAGGCGTGGTAGGAAAAATACAGGTGGCATTTACATATAGAAGCTATGCAGCATCTAGGCTTATATAGATTCCTGTTAAATGCAGTAAGTGCCCGATTCTGAGTTATCTGCAGATATGGACGCACCTCCTGAGTTTTAGCATACTGGACATGAGCACGGGGGGAAATCAGTGACCCCCACCTGCGCAGGATCCGCCATATGACAGAGCCCAAGTGCCACTCTCCCTCTTTGTGAGATACAGAACTCTGAGCGGTAACCTACTAAATCCATGGGACGGTTTCATGGCATTGGGAGTGTAGGCCCACTTACCTGTTCTATCATAGCAACTACAGAGATGGGGTGCCTGCTTCGGATGGATCTTTTGCACCATTATGACAAAATTACCCCCTTCATACATCATAAATCACACATCAAATCTTTTCCGCAAACTACATCTCACTGAAAAAAAACCTATTCACCCCACCCAGTCAACATAACTGTAAAATACCAGCCCCTGCACTCATCAGTGTGAATTATTGTTAACACTCCCTCAATAACTAGCCATACGATTCAAGAAAGACTATGCATTATAGAGCTCTTCACATTCAGGCGCCTCATTCTCCCAGCAAGCAGCATTCGGGCGCAAACATCCTGTGAGTAACGTTCTACTAAAGGAATAGTCTACATACAGTATAAGCACTTCATAGTCATACACATACTGACGGTAGACAATTATATGCAATGTTTATTTGAAACTTGTTCACAGTAGAGAAACATGGTATTAAGATGAACAAATCAGGTCTTGCAGAAAACATGAAACCATGGGGAAGAAATAAGTCTTCAAAATGTTACTGGGTGAAAAACTATGAAATAAGTGGAGCTAGATTACTTTTTGTTGCTCCAATAAGATGTACGGTTGTTTATTGGGGTCTTCATAAAGCGGGGTGATTTCATGTATGCAGCAACAGCTGGTAGAGCCTGGATGGAAGAAAGGAAAAAAAAAATAATTTAGTTAACTTGAAATGTTAAAGAGTACACATAATGGCGCAGTGGGACCCATTCAGTGGGGCCCGCTAAGCCACAAAGCCTACACACAGGCTCCTATGCGGTTGCCCCGTGTAACACCAGGATCCGACCACACAGCTGTGTTTGACACACCGCTTCCGCCTTGTGGCCAAGCGGGTCACACTCACTGGGACACGCTTGGCCGCAATGTTTGGCTTGGCCCTAAGGCATTGGCTTTAGCAGCTTGCGTTTTGGCAGGATGCAGTCGAACAGGTCCTGTTTGGCAGGACACACCTTCTTGTGACACATCGGCCCTTATTCAGATCTGATCGCAGTATAAATTTGTTCTCAAAATGGGAAAAACCATATGCACTGCAGGTGGGGCAGATGTAACATTTATAGAGAGAGTTACATTTGGGTGGGGTGTGTTGAAACTGAAATCTAAATTGCAGTGTAAAAATAACACAGCCAGTATTTATCCTGCACAGAAACAAAATAACTGACACATATCTAAATCTCTCTATACATGTTACATCTGCCCCACCTGCAGTGCACATGGTTTTGCCCATTTTGAGAACAAATTAGTACTGCAATCAGATCTGAATAAGGGCCATTTTGTTTTAGCAAGATGCAGTAATTGGCAGGAAAGTGGTTGGGGGTTCCTTGTATACTCAGAATTAGCACTGGGATCTTGTATCAAGCCCTGGTTCCCAGAATATGGGGGACAAAATGAGTGGGAGTACCATGTATTTTAGGGACCAGCACCGAGCTCCACTAGCAAGAGGTGTAATGCTGAAGCAAGAGGACCCTTGCCAAAGTCCCATGACCAAAACATTACCCACCCTAACTAGTCAGCCCAGGTTGGGGGTTCTTGGGAAGATGGGGACTCCCCTCAAATAGAGGGACCCCCCTCTCCAGTTAAATGTGCGGCTGTTTCACCCTACCACTGACGGATCTGGACTACCGCCGCTCCTTCTAGCCAAGCGGGTCCTGCTAAACGGGACCAGCTGCGCCGCTAGGTGTGGCCCTGCCCTATTAAAAGCCCTATAATGCTTTGCCGACATAGCTGCCATTTGTTTATGATCAGTATTGTAATAGATTGTAGAGAGGCAGCAATAACTATGTAGTAAACACCTCTTAGATTTACATCCTCTGTGTCACTTAGTCAAAAGGACAAGGTTGTCAAAACAGATTCTCATTTTTAGTGTTTTTTTGTGTTGTGAACAATTACAAATGCTGAACCCAGACTTAGGGCCTTATTCAGATCTGAGCTCAGTACAAATGTGTTCGGAAAATGGGCAAAACCATGTGCACTGCAGGTGGGGCAGATGTAACATGTGCAGAGAGAGTTAGATTTGGGTGAGTTATTTTGTTTCTGTGCAGGGTAAATACTGGCTGCATTATTTTTACACTGCAATTTAGATTTCGGTTTCAGCACACCCCACCCAAATGTAATTCTCTCTGCACATGTTACATCTGCCCCACCTGCAGTGCACATGGTTTTGCCCATTTTCCGAACACATTTGTACTGAGCTCAGATCTGAATAAGGCCCTTAGGCCCTTAAATAGCCCAGGTGATGACGAAAACAAGGAGCCGCCGCTCAGTATCTGCCACAACTTAATGAATAAGCCCCCTAGAAGCACCTGTTACTGTGGCTCTGCCAACCTTCAGTACATCTGTAAATTCCATCACAGAATAGTGTACAATATACTGTAAATATTTCTATACAATCCAATTACTATAGGGTTACTAAAATGCAGGTGCGGTTTGAGAACTTGATGCAGGATTTGGAGTTCTCAGGGATGATGGTGGTGGTGGGGGGTTGACAGTTTTTATCTTCTGCAAACTAAACCATACTTACCTACTCTCATGGAACGTCCGGGAGGCTCTCGGTTGGGTGCCACTCCCAGGCCCCGGAGAATTGGACAGGCCTCGCTACCCCAGCAACCACCCTCGGCCGCTGACTTACAGAGCACAAGGGGGAAGCCCGTGGGGACCCAATGATGAAATTCTTTCTAAATGCATTCATTGTGCCCCTACTGCTATTCAATGCATGTAATACCAGCATTGTATTCCCTGGGCATGGCCACAATGACGCAACTGGCAAGTCCTTGTGTTGTCTCCTATATTAAGCCACTCCCCACCACACCCCCTACCATCCTCGACTACACTGCTTCTTAATACGCTGGGTGTCCGCTCCCAAAAGGAGGCAGTCAATGTCGGAAACTTTGCTTTAAACTCCTATTTCTGTACAAGTGGTAGCATAGACCTACTAAAATAAAAACTTTACCTCAAATCGGGTCAAGAAGTCCTGCAGGTTTTTAAACTTTTGCAAGCAGGTTGGCTCTAACATCCGATGCTGATCCAGGACATCATACATCAAAAAGTCTGCAAATGTCAGCTGGAGAGCAGAAAGAAAGTACAGATTAGTACCTGTTAATAGGCTTTCCTCTACTCCACCATGGCAGCATACATATGGGTTACGCCCTCTTGGGTAGATATCTGGAAAGGAACACAAAAAAACAGACACTGCCCCTATATAAGGACCTCCTCCCTTGGGCTCTGTGTCTTTATTAAATAGCTCCTTATAACATAATCACTTATACTTGTGGGACGGGAAAACGGCTGCCATGGTGGAGTAGAGGAAAGCCTATTAACAGGTACTAATCTGTACTTTCCTCTACCTCCCCATGGCAGCATACATATGGGTATACCCAAGCAGTTTTACTTCACTGGGTGGGCAATACATAAGTAATACATAAACAATAATAAGAAAAAAGAAAAGGTTACTTCACCACCTCCGTCTGTAGTCTGTACGTATTATTATCATACGACTGCGCTTAATATTTTGCGCCCCATGCTAGCATCTTGGGATGCTGTAACGTCTACCCTGTAGTGCTTGGTAAACGTGTGTGCCGATGACCAGCACGCTGCTCTGCACACTTCTTCTATCGATGTGGACTCCTTTTCGGCCCAGGATGCCGCCAAGGACCTGGTCGAATGGGCTTTAAGCCCCACCGGGATCTCCACTTTCCTAATTTTGTATGCCTCTCTGATGCATGTTTTTATCCATCTTGAAATGGTAGTTTTGGTAGCTCCTAACCCCTTATTCCTTCCATCAGTACGAACAGTCTTTTTGACTTCCTAAAGGCCTGTACCCTTCTTATGTATGTTCTTAGGGCCCTTGTCACATCTAGATTGTGCAGCCTTTCTTCTTTAGCATTCTTGGGATTCGCACAGAATGAAGGAAGTATTATCTCTTGGTTGAGGTGGAAGCTGGAAACTACTTTAGGTAAGAAGGTAGGATTAGTCCTAAGGACTGCCCGGTCTTCGAAGAAATTTAAGAATGGTTCTTGTACCCACAGGGCCTGAAGCTCCGACACCCTCCTTGCTGACGTAATGGCTGTAAGAAAAACCACCTTCATAGTTAGATAGTTGAGTGAGATTTCCTCTATAGGCTCAAATGGAGCCTCCGTCAGTACGTTCAGCACCAGATTAAGATCCCACGGGGCCATGGGGTTGTGGAAAGTCGGCCTGATTTTCTTGATCGCCTGAACGAACCTCTGGATGTATTTATTGTCTGCAATCTTGGTATCCAGCATCGCCCCAATGGCCGAAATCTGTACTTTCAAAGAGTTCGCCGCCAGCTTTTTCTCCAGTCCTGCTTGCAGGAAGTCTAGAATGGTAGGTATTAGCTTGGGATTTTTGTTATTTTCTTTACAGAAGAATACATACTTGCCCCATATTCTATAATAGGTCGCGGATGTCGACACCTTCCTTGCTTTCAGTAGTGTGTCGACTACCTTCTGGGAAAACCCTTTCCCTCTCAGTGTCCTGGTTTCAGTAGCCAGGCCGCCAGGTTCCAGCTTGCTGGCTGCCGTTGATGGAACCGGCCCTGCCCGATGAGATCCTCGTGGTCGGGTAGGAAGCATGGCCCTCCTATCGCCATCTTTACCAGCTTGGCAAACCAGGGTCTTCTTGGCCAGTAGGGCAGGATTGCGATTACCGTGGCTGTCTCTCTCTGTACTTTGTTCAGGAACCTGTGGATGATTGTAAACGGGGGAAACGCATACACCAGCTCCGCTCTCCACTTCGCCGTGAGTGCGTCCATTTGCCACGCTGTCGGTTCCCAGTGCCTGGAGATGAATTTTGGAACCTTGGCATTGCTTGCCGTTGCCATCAGGTCCACCTCCGGTACCCCCCATTCTTGCGTCAGTTGTGCAAACACTGGGGCTGACAGCTCCCACTCTCCTGGGACTAGCCTGTACCTGCTCAGAGCATCTGCCCTGACGTTTTCTCTCCCGGCCACGAATACTGCGGAGATGTTTCTGACATGACGTTCTGCCCATCTCAGGATAAGTGTTACTTCCGCCATCAGTTTCCGGCTCCTTGTACCCCCTTGTTTGTTCAGGTACATGACCACTGACTGGTTGTCTGATCTTATTATCAGATCTTTGCCTCTTACTATCTCCTGAAATTCTTGACATGCCAAGAACACCGCCCGCATCTCTCTTACGTTTGAATGTTGTCGGCCCGTAGCCTGCTCCCGTTCTCCTTGCGCCGACTGCTCTTCGCAGACCGCGCCCCATCCTGTCTCGCTGGCATCTGTTGTCAGCACCACTTGTGGACCGGCCGCGAATGACTTTCCCTTGGTCAACCTGTGTGTCTTTGACCACCAGAGCAGATCTTCTATTGCTCCTTTTGACAGATAGATCCTCTGTCTTCGGTCCTTCGCATCCCCGTTCCACTGTCTTAAGAAGCAGTTCTGCAGCGTTCTGATGTGGAATCTGGCCCAACTGGTCGTATCTAACGCTGCTGACAGGATGCCGAGTACTCTCATGCAGTCCTCTGAATATACCGCCTTTTTCCTCAGCATTCCTTTTACTTCCTGTAGAAGTTTCAGGCGTCTGTCCTCTGTCAACTTTATAGTCATTTCCTTTGTATCCAACATGACCCCTAGGTACTTTACCTCTTGTGTCGGTACTAACTGACTCTTTTGGATGTTGATTAGCCATCCATGTTGTCTCAGGTAATCTAGCACTATTTCTGTATGTGCTTCCGCCATTTCTTTGGTGTCTGCCGCAATCAGGAGGTCGTCTAAGTATGGCCAGATTGTAATGCCTAACACCCTTAGGTTGGCCACTAGGACCACCAGAATTTTTGTAAAAGTCCTTGGGGACGTAGACAGGCCGAACGGCAGTGATGTGAACTGGTATGTTATTTGTTTTAGTCGAAACCTGAGGAACTTTTGGTGTCCCAGAAATATCGGGACGTGTAAGTATGCATCTTTTAAATCGATTGTTGTCAGAAACATTCCTCTTTCTATGTCTGGTATAATGGATCTTATTGAATCCATTCTGAACCGCTTCACGTGAATATAGGTATTTAGCCTTCTTAGGTCTAATATAGTTCTGAATCCCCCTAATGGTTTTTTTACAACGAAAAATCTTGAGAACCAACCCAGATCTTCGTCTTGTTTGGGGATTCTTATGACTACTCCTTGCTCTATCATGGTCTGTAAGCTGCTGAACAAGGCCGCCCTTTCTTCTGAATTGCTGGGAATAGGTGACACTTCCATCCAGCTTCCTGGTACTGTGACAAATTCTATTTTGTAGCCTAATGAGACTACTTCCAGTACCCACTTGTCCTGTACTGACTGATGCCAAGCGTGTTGAAACTGCATCAGTCTGCCGCCCACTTTCTCTCTGGCGTCATTGCTGGTTTTGCCTGAAGGCAGACCTGCCATCTCTGCCTCTTTGGCCACGAAAGCTATACCTGTTGCCAAGCCAAGGTCTGCGAAAACCTCTGCCTGGTCTGTATGTTTTTGCTTCCCTGAAATCCGTGGACTGGTACCGGGATAATTTATTAAATGATCCCCTTTTTGCGGCCTTATCCTGCGGTAGCCATACCGACTTACCGCCCGATATTTTAGTAATTATCTCGTCCAATTGCTGGCCAAACAGGTAGCTCCCCTGGAAGGGTAAGGATATTAGTTTGTTCTTGGACTGACTGTCCGCCGCCCACGGCTTCAGCCACAAAGCCCTTCTTATAACCGCAGTTGTAGCACTAGACCTGGCCGCCAACCGCACCATATCAAGGGAAGCATCACACAAAAACTCTACGGCCACCTGTATGTTTTGTACCACTTTCAATAGTTCCGACCTCTTAATGCCATCCAGCATGTCGGACTCCAGGTCCTGGCACCATGATCTTAAGACTCTAGAGGTCACCGCTGCTGCTGATGAAGCCTTCATGGAAGCCCCTATTGTGGCATGTTGCTTCCTCAGACTCATTTCCATTTTTCTTTCCATTGAGTCCTTAAATATGTTCGCATCCTCTAAGGGGAGCGTGGTTTTCCTTGAGATGCGTGCTATCGCTGCATCCACCTTAGGTGCCTCATCCCACTGTTTGACCTGCTCTTGGTCAAGGGGGTACATTTTAGATACTCTCAGGGGTACTGCCACCTTTTTATCGGGGTGCCCCCATTCCTCTTCCACTACCTCTTGTAGTGGTTTAGATAACGGAAAAGTTTTATTTTTCCTCTTTTTGTCTTTAAACAAAAGGTCCTGAAGTTTACCCTCCTCCTGAGGGTCCTCTATGTTGAGTGACTTATGTACTAAGCAGAGAAGGTTCTCCAGTAAGTCTGGGTTGAAGTCCACCCCATCTTTTTCCTGGAACACTTCACCTTCCTCCATCTCTTCTTCTGGCTTTCCCGAGGGCCCTGGCTCTGACCCCTCGGAGTCAGAACGTACTGCCCTAGGTCTCTTCCCTGAGGACTTGACAAACTCCTCCTTAGACATGAAGGTGTCTGCTAGTTCAGTTTTAAGTAATTTCACTAAATCCGTTATCTGTATAGATCCCATCTGGACCGAGCTCCTGCATTTACTGCATTCAGGACCTGAGCACTTATCTGTTAGTGCTTTATCACAGGATGAGCATTTCCTCTTGTGCTTAGCCTTAACTTCTCCTTTCTCTTTGCCAGTTTCAGACCTAGCATGAGAAAAACCCTATTTAGGTACATGCATAAAAAAGAAATTTCCCTTTAGAAACACCGCTACTTCAGTGTGGCTTACCCTGGCTTACTCTGCTGCTTTTTCTCTTCCTCCATTATTATTTCTATCACAGCCTCACTGTAACAACATGCGATTTACGTTATAGTCAGTAGAAATAACACAGCCAAGTCCCAGCAGCGCCGCTGCTTGTCGGGACCTTACCACAGTCTGCTGGTATCAGGCACCCGCTTGCAGCACCTCCGTCAGAACACAGTCCTGCACGCGATCCCCGGCATCCAGACACGCTGAGACGCCTTCCGATGACCTCAGACGCTCACCAGCGCCTCCTATGTACCACGCGTGACGCCCTGCGTCATCGCGCGCCGCGTCATGGAAGTGCGCCTCTCCCTGTACACCTTGCCATGCCTGCTGAGATGCCGGCGTCGTTACCCGCAACCGCTCCTGGCGGCGGGGTACTCCAGCAGACGGACATCCCAGACTGCCCTCGACAGCGGGGGTCCAAAAACGCCATTACCCCTTACTGCACTCGGCAGGGGAGCCAGCTCGCAGCCACTTCACAGGGTAAGCCACTCACATCTACCCGGAAAGGAAAAAAAGACACAGAGCCCAAGGGAGGAGGTCCTTATATAGGGGCAGTGTCTGTTTTTTTGTGTTCCTTTCCAGATATCTACCCAAGAGGGCGTAACCCATATGTATGCTGCCATGGGGAGGTAGAGGAAATACAATTAACCTTAAAAACTACCCCATTGTAGCACTTGAGGAAAATGCATAGTAATACAAGTAGTGTACTACAGGAAAATGTACCTTGTCCCCTGCAAACCAATGTCTTTCCCCCAAAAACCGAGAGAATCTGCTCAATGCTAATTGTAGTTTTTCAAGATAAGGACCCTTCAGTGTCTCCTGAAAAATGTACCGGTACATTGGTAAGTTATATTATTTAACAAACCAGCTTCAAGATCAGTTTGCCTTTTCTTCTCTACTTACAAAGTTAGGGTTGTAGGTTATACAAACAAGGCCCATCCGAAAATCCATAACTTGGTTTTCAATTAATGAGACATTATTCATTTCACTTTCAGAATCTCCACCTGGAACAATGCAAAGAGGGGGAAAACAAAATATATTATATACCCAAGCCTGGGTATGTAAATAAACCCTACATGGGCTTAAGACTTAAGTATAAACAAACAATGAGACATCCGATTGGACAGAATCCAAAACCAATGGACCACCACAAAGGTGAAAGTACTCTACAAGCTGGTACTACTTTTTTACACTCTGAAAGCTTTGTAAACAAGTGTACGCATCTATGAGTAATGCAGTTTTGTTCATGACTGATGAGGTGCAACTGGGCTGTGTCAAGGCACTCTCACATAGGCAATGCTCAGAGAAGATTTCTGCAGAGTTGAACAAAAGCATAAATATACACTTTTTGCAGCAAGCATTGGGTGGTGCAAGTGCCCACTGATGATAATGGCTTTAAAACTCACCGTACATATAAAGTACAACTCTTCAAAAGGGAGAATAAACACAATTTCCTTTTGTACACGCAGCCCAGCCCGAGCCGCCCGTCCCCGCTCACCTCCTCGGCACAGTCCATCTATCCATACACCCTGCACATTGCCCCGCACACAAGTGTCCGAGAGATGCGGGGGATGCTGCTAGGGATCCTGCACTGCTCTTAATACCAGAGGCGCTGGGTGTACAGGGCAGCTGTGAGAACTACTAGTTCCCACTCCCTGTAGGGACCCTGCCACTGATATAATATACACTGCAGGGACCCACAGGTCTGAAACGGGTAGGACCCTGCTTTTTTACCGTTTCCAAAAACCGTTTTTTGGAAACGGTAAAATCACTCTGCACCTTTCAGACCGCACATATTGCCGTTTTGAAACGGTATAAAAAAAGAGTTAATATGTGCGGTCTGAAAGGGGCATTACTGTTGTGTGTTCATCTCTACAATAGGCCTCGTGTCTATAGCACAAAATTCTATGAACAATAGTAACTAGTGTTCCCGCTAGGCTGTGCAGCCATGCCCAGCCCCTTTAGTGGTGTCCCACTAAAACTCTCCCTTTCACGTGCAAGGCACAGTGCAGGACTTGACATAGTGGGCGGCCTTGTCGGGGCATGTGTTTTCCGCTTATTGCATTCATCATACTCTCCACCCACTCTGACCAGAGTATGCGCTAAAACCTTATCCCTTTTTCCTATTTCTAAATATGATCCCAGTGGTGAAAAGGTTCTCTGACCTATTCAAATTAAAAACAAATAAAAGACAAAGCAGCTACAAAAGCAGCTACAAAATTTCCAACACTACATGATACAGACAAGACCAAGATCCAATACTTACATAATCCATGCTTGCGTGCAATGTAGCGCAGAATAGTATTACTTTGAGTCAGCTTAATATCTCCATCCAACAGGTACGGCAGCTGTAAAATAGAAAACATTCTCAATAGAAATCTTTGCTCAATCAGTTAACATTGATAAGAATCTCCTCCCTTCAGCCCCATAACATTAAAAAAGCACCTAATTTACAGTGCAACATCAGGTCATTTTAAAGAAGAAAATATTATGATCATAGGTGCAGGGTCATAAATACTGCCATAGCTACATCCACAATGCAGCCTGCTCAGCCCTTCCTGTGGTCAGCTGATTACAAGCCGAAGAACGATTGGAGCACCCACCAACGTCACTGCCTCTTGTGGCCCACCCATCATTCAAGATTTGGGTCTGCTAATCTCAGTGAAAATTTGAGTTGTGACTGCCTAAAGGGCATACAGACTCATACTTTGTGCACACCCCTATGCTTATAATAGGACTCCCCTACAATCCCAAAGTCACATACATTTGGAAAGTCCAATCCCAGCTTCTCCTTTTCATCCAGCCACTGAGACTTGTCATAGTCTGGTGCTGCAGAAACAATACATGTAATAATAAAAATGTATTTATTCATTTACAGTTAAACGGTCCATATACTTTAATATTATCTGTGCAACCATCCAACATGTTGGGTTGGAACAATAATCCACAGACAAATTCTTTAAATCAAACAGATTTAACCAATTTTTCTTAACAACGGTTTTCCAGTGTTCAATAGTAAATGTACACTTAAACTCACACACTACCACATTTTCATTCCAATCAGCCAATTAGGTGGACAGATAATCTTAAAATGTATAGCTAGCATTAATTATATAGTGCAATCATAGCAGAGATTTTTTTTTTTAGGGACTGTTGAGCCTTTCTTGTCAGTCAAAAAACAAAAAACAAAAAACAAGCCGATGTGCCCAGTGTCAAAGTTGCAAAGTTTGCAGAGCCTAAAATTGTACAAACCCTGCTTAGTGGGTGCCTGCAAATAATTTAGTGTTCATTCTAGCACCCGCCATCTTTGAAAACCCATGCAGTTCCTGTTCCCTGCCTGGGTTGTCGCTGTCTGCTGTGGTGTTTCTAGCACACGTCTGGTTTGCATATCAGTGCTGATATACAGACCACACTGTGCTAGAAGCACTACAGCAGACAGCGACACCCCAGGCAGGGAAGAGGAACTGCATGGGTTTTCAAAGATGGCGGGTGCTGGAATGAACACTATAATTGTCACAGTTTCCAGACCTCCAAGCAGGTCACCAGCTATCACATCATAGAAATCTTACGCATAAAATTTGGGCTTCTGCTATTAACGCAATAATGAATGGTTTATGCTGAAACAAATCAGTTGTTTTTGGCTCACTCCCCATTTAATGCCTCCGGTGTTGCAATCCTGATTGTTTCTTCATAATTATGTAACATTTTCCATCATGCACAGAAATGCAGTAGGAGGTGCACAGACTGGAAGGATTTTACATATAAAAAAACTTGTTCACACAAGTCTGTTTAAAGGAATTAATTTAGCAATAAAATTTACATTTAAAAAACATAACAAACCAGTTGGGCAATTCAAATATATACAGTTTACATGGATAATGCAGTGTTTTGAGGTTCCAAGAAATAAATAGTCTTAAAACGGCATACATTTAATTGATTCAAAGGCTCTTTATGTTGATGTAAAAAGTGCATCAGGGCAACAGAGTGGCAAACAATGTGTGGGGCCATAGAGGACACAGTGACCATTGTACCCATATTACAGTAATATTGTTATACATAGGGGGTTATTCTAGTTCACTCTCTGACAAATTCCTTCTTATATGGACAAAATGTGCACTGCAGGTGGGGCAGATGTTACTTGTGCAGAGAGAATTAGATTTGGGTGGGGTTTTACTTCAAAGTGAGATCTATATTGCAGTGTAAAAATAAAGCAGCCAGTATTTACCCTGCACAGAAGCCAAATAACTCACCCAAATCTAATTCTCTCTGCACATTTTACATTTGACCCCCTACAGTGCACATGGTTTTGTCCATCTAAGAAGGATTTTGTCAGAAAGAGTGAACTAGAATAAGGCCCATAGTCCCATGAACATATTGCACAGAAGCCAGAGGAGGAAACGGAACCTTTGGGAGATGCTAAAAGCATGGTAGTGGTCTGTATAAACAAAATGCCAATTGACTATAATGGGAGCAGACTAAACATTTATGTATACTGTATTTTAAAGCATATTAATCCTATGCACTATATCTTAGGCACAGTTGCTAAGATAATATTACATATACAGTATTACATGCAGAATGACATGGAATAACGACTGCTTACTATGTAATGACAGCTCTTATATTCGCATTCCCTTAACAAAAATAGGAGGTAAAGTTGCAAAGCTAAGGCGATTAGAGTAATTGCTGGGCAACAAAGTAGACAAATACTTAACTAAGA
Organism: Crinia signifera; assembly: GCF_055691185.1. Lineage (NCBI taxonomy): Eukaryota > Metazoa > Chordata > Amphibia > Anura > Myobatrachidae > Crinia > Crinia signifera. Next base: position 143,445,001 of record NC_139218.1, on the reverse strand, counting down.
TTGTGCAATGTAAGCATCCTAGTTTAAGAAAAAATCATCAAAACATCCACAAAAAAAAAAAAAGGTACTTATGTAGTATCTGGGCTGCCGATTTTTTGATTGTATGCCTTAAGTTAAGGCATACAATCAGATGCGATGCGATGCGATATCGCATCGCATCGCATCGCATCCGATATCGGATGCGATGACCCGATTTTTCCATAGGAATCAATGTTAAAATGATTCCTATGGAAAAATGGGTCCTTTTCATACCCCTACTATCCAAGTGGGCATGGAGTTGGATATAAACCTGTGGCGAGCGTAGCGAGCCACCGAGCCCGAAGCGTGGCGAGCGAAGCGAGCCCCGCGAGGGGACGGTATTCGTCCCCTCGCGGGGCTCGCTTCGCTCGCCACGCTTCGGGCTCGGTGGCTCGCTACGCTCGCCACAGGTTTATATCCAACTCCATGCCCACTTGGATAGTAGGGGTATGAAAAGGACCCATTTTTCCCATTGAATTCCATGTTAAAATGGACTCAGTCCATTTTAACATTGATTCCTATGGAAAAATCGGGTCATCGCATCGCATCGCATCGAATCGCATGGTCGCATGCGATGCGATGCGATCTCCCGATCCGACCCGATTTTGAAATCGGCAGCCCAGATACTACATAAGTACCAAAAAAAATCCAGTGTCTCTCACATTTGTTATAGAAATTCAAGAATAAAAAAATATATTTCCTATATAAAAGGTAAACATTACAGGTCATTAAGATGAATAAAAAGATCTGCTTGCCAATTGTCACTCCTATTTTGACAAATTCACTTGGCACTCAAATGGCGAGGTTTCCATTTAGTTTTCTAGTGATCAAGCGAAGACCTACCCCCCACCCCCTATTAAAGTAATTTGGAATTTGTGTGTTATGGGTTTTCAATTGTGTTGGAGGGTGTTATACATAACATTAATAATACAAATGCTTTCCAGCAGATAGGGCGCAGCCCGGCAAGGAAGCAGCGCACCTCGGCAATTTCCCTGGGAGAATGGAAAGATTGTATCTAAAAACAAGGGGCGACCTGGCTGCCATCTTTAAGGAGGGGCCAATTAAAGGGGAGTGGTGCAGCCCAGCCCATTTGCAAGGGGGCAGAATGTCTTCTATCCCATTTGGATAAGGAAATATGAAATCATAGGGCTGTTGCCATGGGTATGCACCGCTTCTTCTTGGCACTCTTCAGCTACCAATTTTTAGTAGATCAATAAATTGGTCTGTGACCACTTTATTCAGCAGGAAGGAGCAGTGCAAAGGTAATGGGAGTAATACAATTTACAGGGCAGCCTAAAGCATTACTTCAGCACATACTGTATGTGCCACATAAAGAGACAGTGTGTGTGATTAGGGGATCATAGAAAATCTGGTACTTGTTTAGCTTCACGGCAGCAGTTACGTAATTAGCATAGCGTCACTTTCAGAATTCTCGTGTTCGCGACCAGCGTAGTCAGTTAGAAGTAGCGTAGTGTGTTCCGCGGGACCAGCATAGTCGGTCAGAAGTAGCGCAGTGTGTTCAGCTAGTCAGCGCCGTAGGCAGTTCTAGTCAGCGTGTGACAGGCAGCCGTATTACAGTCATGGCTGTTGAAAAGCTGACACTCTTCATCCTGCCCCAGACTGAGGAGTCGGTGGCATTTCTGCAGAGCCACAAGTTCCTGCCTGACACCCAGACCTGCCCCAAAGGGCACCCTATGAGGCTCAGTGTCAGGGAGTGGATGTGGTGCTGCCATATCCGCAGTTGTGGCAAGAAGGTCAGTGTCAGGACTGTGCAGTGCTTCAGAGGGTGCCATCTGACCTTTGTCACCCTGATCCGGTTCGTGTTCTGTTGGGCAGAGGAGCTGACCAGCATACGCTTCTGTCAGCAACATCTGTCCATCTCACAGGCAACCACTGTTCTCTATAACAACTTAATGCGGGAGGCCATCGACCTCCTGTGGCAGCCTCACCGGGAAATTGGCGGCCCAGGCAAACGGAAGAGCCATGTGTGCCGCATGCTGCCCCAGCAGTGGATCTTCGGGAGGGAGACCGGAGAGAGCTTCATTACGGCAGTCGAGAGACATGATGCCAGCACCCTCATGGCTGCCATTGAGAGGCACGTGCAACCAGGGACCATCATTTATTCCGACTGCTGGCAGGCCTACAAGACGGAGCAGCTGGAGCAGGCTGGGTACAACCACACCGGGGTAAACCACCGGTACTACTTTGAGGATCCGGAGACCGTGGGTTCACACCCAAAACATTGAGAGGCTGTGGTGTTCCTGCAAGTGGCGCAATAAGCGCCAAAGGGGCACTGCGCGCCATCAGCTGAACTCCTACTTGCAGGAGTTCATCTGGAGGACGACCCTTGGCGCAGAAGACCCCTTCCAGCGCATCCTGCAAGCGCTGACCCTGCTCCTCCAGGCAGAGAAAGGGGACGCCGCAGAGGCAGAGATGACTTCGGCTGCTTTTTCTGCCAGTGCAGTTTCCAAGGAATTGCTTTTTCTAATTTTTTTGTGTCTTTTTTCTTCTTCTTATTCATTGTATTGACATTTCATCATTTATCCTTGATTCTTCTTCTTAATCTTAACTAAAATCCAGTTACCAGTTATCACATGTTGTCATTACTGTCTCAGATGCATGATATGGCAGGTGTGAATGTGTTCCTGAAACACCCCCACTATCCACAGCAGCCCAAAGCGTGGCGAGCGACTGCGGTATGCGTCCTCCCGACCTTTGCATACCTCCACTATTCACGTCGGCGTGGAGTTGATGTTATAAAGTGTGGCGAGCGCAGCGAGCCACATGCATTGTGTGGGGACGCGGAATACATGTGAAGTTATCTGCGTCCGCTCGCCACGCTTCGGGCTCACCACACTTTATAAAAACAACTCCACACCGACGTGGATAGTGGGGGTATGAAAAGGTTGGGAGGAAGCGTACCACAGCCGCTCGCCACGCTTCGGGCTGCCGTGGATAGTGGGGGTTTCAAAAGGAGTCATTTGCCAGTATGTAACATGGAGCACTGGCAAATGCCTCCTTCATCGTGAATGAGACGCACTTGCGTCCGCACCCCCACTTTGGAAAGGAGATACACGCGCTACAGAACCCCTAGCCCTGTCCGCAGGGTCGATGTACCCTGTCGCAATAGCTAATGAGACACAGGAGCGGCTCAGTGCAGGCGCGTCTGAGATGCTCCTTTATCTGAAAAAGATAGAGCGCCTCTCCGCCAAAGAGAGGGGATCATGCTGGCACCGGCGGTGTGAGAGGCGCTGACTAGGCTTGCCATGGATGCCAGGGACAGAGATGCAGTTCCCGGCAACACTTGTGTAGTTTCACTATTAGCGTAGCTTCAAAAGTAGCGTAAGCTCCCGCTGTGAAACTAAACAAGTACCCAAAATCTAATACCTTTCCATATGTGCCCACCTAAAACCCCACTCTAAAAACTATAATGTTCCAGAATGTAGGCATGGATCTGTGAGTGGATAATGATCTGTAATGCATTCCTAAATTTGCACAGGTGTTTTCTATTTACATTTGAGCAGTGGCTATCTACTTGCAGTCAGCTATAACTTCTCAGATTAGTGGTCCACACTAAATTAGGCTCTATGTGGTATGCACAGAAGGTTACAGATTGTGGGCCAGATGTACTAAACTTGAAAAGTGATAAAATGAAGAGTGATAAACCACCAACCAATCAGCTCCTACCTGTGATTTTTCAAACCCTGTCTGTGACATGACAGGTAGGAGCTGATTGGCTGGCTGTTTATCACTTTTCAAGCTTAGTACATCTGGCCCATAGTCAGAAACATCAGGAAGGAGATTAGGATATGCACTTAGTGGAACATCAAGTAATTTTATATGGCACATACGCGATGGTTCAATTATATTTTTTAAAAGTATGGGGACTAAGACAGTTGACATTCCATAGTAAGCAGCCACCAGTCCATGTCATTCCGCAAGCAACAGAATGTGTGATTATCTTCAAAACACATCTTGCTATGATAGAGTGCATAGGTTTAAATGAAATATTCATAAAAGTTCAATCTGCCCCTTTTAAGGGACTCGGTAAAAACTGGAACCAGACGAGACTTTGAAGCGCTGTACCGGACATGCTCCATTCATCAAAGCCTGTAGAGTCCAATCCTGTGGAGTGCCTGTGACAGCTATCAATGGGGAAGCAGAGATTACAGGCTCCCCATACTGTATGTCCCAGAACATTCTGGTTTTTACTACATCCCCAGACGTAGAGGGACACTAAGCTCTCCCTCCTCGTCTCTCTGGAGACAGGTGTCACAGGTACCAACACCAGGAGGGTGTGGTATAACACACTGACAGTCAGAAGGATGTTGGAACTCAGGCAGGGGGGTGAGCGCAACAAAGCCCTTTGGGGGCTCACGCACTCGCCATCTATTCTCCCCCTATGGGGGTCGTGGACCCCAGGAGGGAGAATAGCTACTGCCAATCTGTTGGGGTCGAAATCCTGACTACCGGTCAGTCATTCATGAACATAGCCGTGATCCCAGGAGCGAATTCCCCCCCAGACATGCATCGGTGGACAGGACGCTATACGTGCTCTGGAATGGTACCATTTGATGAATGGAGCCTGCCCAGTCGTCAAGTGTTCCAGGGTCTGTTCCGGATTTTATCCATTTGACCTTTCAGTCACTTGGCATCCCATATATGCAGACCAGTGTCATTCTTTTTGGCACAGCTGAAACCATCACCAAATTAATATGCACATTAGCTTATAGTACACGTGGTCCATTACTAAAACAATAGCACTTTTACATAAGAGCCGATGGTAGTTGTCTTCTATATTGGCTAAAGACGCGCACCAATGTAATTAGGCACTTACCCTCCCCGGTAACATACAGCTTATCTTCATATGGTGTTCCGGTATACTCCAGCAGCAGGCGGATAGAATGAGCCAACTTCACGGGTAACCAAACAGGGAGAGAGCAGTGTGAGAGCAGAGACAGCCCGACCGCAGCCACACACACATACACTACATGTACACACATCGCCCACTACAGCCACATACACACACAGAACATGTAGAATCTCCTCACCCCGCGAATATCCCAGTATCCGAGTATCATCATCCTGTGCAGGTAGCGGGACAGGCACCGTACGGCCGCGCGTACAGTTATATACAACAGACCTAGAAAAGTAGCAGCACAGCAGTGGCTGATGAGCCTCAGGCGGTCACATGACACCACGAGCTCACATTCGCACCAATGGTCCGGGCCCGAGCAGGCTACACCCCCCTGGCAGCGAGCACCGCACAACATGGTCTCGTACGTACATTAAGTACACGGCCAAGGGCTGCTGCCTGCCACTGAGCTAGGAATCCACGGGCATTCATTTTATTTGATGCAGTCGGCCGTGTAATGTATTTTTTGAAGCCACAGTGTACTGTAAACTGATAATCCAGTCTGCAGCTAGTGTATAACTATAGATATAATTGTGTTGTGTGCAGGACACAGAGATGTCAGAATCAGAATATTTTTATGTTGCCATAGCATCCAGAGTTCAAAATTTTTTTTGGGTGCCTCCCCCATACATTTATTATCTATCTATCTATCTATCTATCTATCTATCTATCTATCTATCTATCTATCTATCAATATATCAGGGTTGCCGACCCTCCCGGAATTTCCGGGAGTCTCCCGAAAATCGGGACCCCCTCCCGGCACCCCGGAAGGGTGGGCAACCCTCCCGGATTCAGGGGGGACCCCCGCTAACCCCCGGATCGCGGCATTAAAATGCCGCAATCCTCGGGTTTTCGAGGAGGGGGCGGGGCTAAATGACGCGATTTAGCCCCGCCCCCTCCACGGAGATACCTTAATCCCCTGTTTTACCAGCATAGGGGCGGGGCTTAGTGATGTCACCCTTAAGCCCCGCCCCCCTGAGTGGCTACAGAAACTCTCCTCTCCGGGCTTCTCCCGGAGAGGAGAATAACAAAGTCGGCAACCCTGCAATATATAGAGTATATAGATAACTATCTATATATAGCCTTTGGTGTACACAGCCACCCGGGTGCCTTTGCAATGATTAAGTAGGTAGATTTTGTGTATACCTGGCCACTTGCAGGGAAGGATACAGCACACAGCACTCCAGGGCATAGCTGCCTACCCTCCTCAGTAGCGCAGGGGGGGGGGGGGGGGGGTGGGTGGGTGGGGGTGGGGGTGTTCTGAGCAGGGGTGCCGAGAGAGGGGGGTAGCAGGTACAATTTACCCGGGCCCGGGCCTGTCAGGGGGGCCCTGGTTTGGACACACAGTTTTTTTTTTTTTTGGTGGTAAGTCCCCCAACATGACCCATTCCATTAGGTACAATGGGGCAGATGTGTTAAGCTTGGAGAAGAGATAAACTGGAGATAAAGGGGAGATAAAGTGTAAGGAGATAACGCACCAGCCAATCAGCTGTGTTTGAAATATGACAGTTGGGAGTTGATTGGCTGGTGCATAATCTCCTTACACTTATCTCCAGTTTATCTCTTCTCCAAGCTTAATACATCTTCCCCAAAATACTTTGTTCCTGGACTTCCCTGCCAGTGGTAGTTACAGAGGTTGGACTCCAGCACAGTCCAAAATTCAAAGAGGGGCAGTCACATCAACTGCCAGTGAGTCCAGGACAGTGATGCTTGGGGTGGCAGTATATGTGACCCCCCCTTTTTGAATATTGGATTGTGCTGCATGCTCACATCTGTAACTGCCACTGGCAGGGAAGTCCAGGAACAGAGCATTTTGTAACTAATGTAATGGGCCATGTTGGAGGGTATGTGTAAATCCTTTGCAAAGAGCATGTAACCCCTGGCAGAGCATGTTAACCCCTGGCAGAGCATGTAAATCAGGGCAGACAGGTTAATCCCTGGCAGAGCATGTTAACCCCTTAATATGCAATGAGCATTACGGTGTGTGGCATAACGTGTAATGAGCATTATGGCATGTGGTATAATATGTAATGGGTGTGTGACATGTGTAATAGGTGTACATTTTTGTACGTGTATCCACCTTGGAAGCAGTGGCGTAACAACGGGTCCGCAGAGTGTGTGGGGAGCTCCGTCCGAGGGGCCCCAGGAAGTTGTTGAACCGGGGCCCAGGATTTCTCTTGGCGGCCCTGGTTCTGAGTACCCAGAAACCCCCCTAGGAATCTAACAGCCTTAGGCTGAAAACTGAGGGTCCTCTCTTTGGGTACAAGAGTTTTAAAAATCGCCCTTGGGAACTGGAGATATATGACTTCAAAGCAGTGGTCCCCATCCAAGCCTGTTAATTGCTCTTCCCAGTCGGATATTTCAGGTTCTATCTGACATAGAGTTTTTCTGAGGGTATATTCCAAAAGCTGGGACTCTTCCCATTTGATGGACAATAGTAGCTTGTCTCTACTGTTCCCAAAATCAGAGATATCAGCCTTCCAGCAGCTGATTACTGCTCCAGCTTCACACATCTGGTATGTAGGTATGTAGTTTTATATTCTCATTGGCAGATTGCTCTGCCTCCTGAACTCTGATCCCCTAGTTCCCAATACCATTTGGTAGGGGGTATTCTCTAATTTTTAATTCCCTTAAAATCAAAGAAATCAATTTCTGAGAACTGGAGATATCTGCAGTCAAGCAAGCTGTCCTCCCACCAGAAAATTATGAATAATAAGCTCACTCCACTATACACCCCTCCTCTGCATATTAAACATCCTCTACCACCCTGGAAGTTATGTATCAGGGCCCCTTCATTTATCCCAATGCCCCCTTGTCCCACCCCATCTCCCACCATCTGTGCAGTAAAGGGGTAATTAGTGGAAATTACTGATCCAGGCCCTACATGCTGAGCGGTTGATATAATACCCCCTACCACCCGGGGGCATCAAAGCTTCCCCCACACCTACCACTGGAGGATCGGTAGGGGCCCCAATACATTGTTATACCCAGGGGCCTACACTGCTGTTGACACCCCTGTATGTATATATATATATATATATATATATGATGCGATCAGTCGGCACTTACAATCTGGTGTCAGCGTGGCGGTGCACAGGACAAGCTAAAGCTCATACGTATCCACACTATCTCCGGCACTCGCCTCAATCTTCTGAATAAAACTCACATACTCAATGTGTGCATTTCATGCACACATTGAGTATGTGAGTTTTATTCAGAAGATTGAGGCGAGTGCCGGAGATAGTGTGGATGGATGGATATATATATATATATATATATATATATATATATATATATATATATAGATAGAAGTAGAGTCCTGAATAGTACAGAACAACCGGCACCAGGAAATAAGGAAGTCCAAATGAAATTTCTTTAGTGCATATTTAATGCAAACATGACTCCAAGCTCAGATAGAACAAAGCATGATATACATCACCCATCAGGCATTGAGATACAAGGTTAGTACTCCCGTCTCCTCGACGGCCGTTTCGGTGCAACAGCACCTTTTTCAAGAGGGTTTGACAACATACTGAGCAAAAGGCCTGTGTATTATAGGGCATACAAGACACACTCACCTGCTCTCACTTGCGCTAATCACAGGGATCACGGTCGCCCACTCCATGTGTCTCCTTCACATTGCCGCTGACAGTATCCATCATCGCCGCGCACCGGAAGTGCACACGGCGTTGTGGAACTGATCTTCAGCTAATGTTGGAGGAGGACAGCAGATAGGTTCCCCCGTCCCCGGAAGTGACGCAAGTGTGTAGCAGTAACCATGGCAGCCCAAAAACGCCAGTCATTTACGTAAATAAAGACAGATCAGGAACACAAAAACTGCATTCCACAAAAATACACATACATACACGGAAAAGACATTGAAAAAGACAAAAAAGAGAAAAATAATACATGTGAAGAACGGGATCGCATAGTTGTTGTCTGACATGTCACTCGCAGCCTGCATGTCACGTGACCCACGCCAGACAACCACACATCTCAGCTATGTAAAAAACACTTCAATCAAATATAGCATTAATGACAAAAGGGTTATTTGGAGCGGTGCAAATATCCACCATCAAAGCATATTAATGAATGAATGGTGAAAATGAGAACTCCTCATTTAAGCCCATAGGACGCATACAATTTAACTCATATATCCAATAACATTCCTTCTTCATAAGTAAGGCATGTCTATCGCCACCTCGCCTCAAAGGGGGCACATGTTCTAGTGGCATAAAGGCAAAGTCTCTGATCACTCGGGATGCTCTCTGATCACTCAGCAGCGCATATTGTGCTTTTGTAATACCCCTGTACAACGGGGCAGTCTGGCAGGGGACGTTGATGGACAGGGGGGTGTCCGAAGGTGCGCACTATATTCACTCTTTACTTTTCCATACCCCCTCTTCAAAATTTCCATACCCCCACTTCAAAATTTCCACTTCGACCACTGTATATATATATTTATATATATATATATATATATATATATATATTATTATTATTATTAATATTATTATTTATATACATTTGGTCTATCTATAATACTTTAACTGACCCGGCATATACTGAGTCACCTAAGTGTCCATCTCCGTGCTTTGCTCCGCCCCTCTGGAAACCCCCTTCTGAAAATCCTGCGTTTGCCCCTGCTCCTGCATTCTGCAGGAGACTCCCTGAAATAAAAGAAATCTCCCTCTCTCCCTCATTTCACCTAGCCCACATTATACTGTTACATTTTTGGGGAAAAAAGGAATGAGAAATAGATACATTTACATGGAATCATCAGCACCATTTCACAGCACTTTAGCAAGTATAGTTTCTCTTACTAACTGCTTTGGGGCTCATCTACATTTGTATATAAGTCATTTTACAAGATTCCACTCAGATGTAGCAGTACACACCATCGCTTCTAGGTGCCACGTTCACAATCTGTTTTCACAATCTCTCCATATTTGGAACTAGACATGCCCTTTGGGTGCAGCATGACACACCCCCTTAATGGGGCGCTGTGCAAAATTCTACTACCAACTATAATCTAACTGAAACTAGTTTTCAAAAGTAGGCAAGTATGCTCCAGGGACTTGAGTCAATACGGCGAAAAAGTTATAAACAGTTTCTCTTTCGTCCATCCTGGTGACACAGCTTGACATTGGGATGTAGGAGGGTCCGCAGGAGCCAAGACACCTATGCTGACTTCTTTGAGAGCAGGCTCCTACCTTCTGCATCCCATGATGCTCCAGTTCGTTTTAGGTGCCAACAGGAGTGGGTGCTGTGCTGAACTGGCTGCTGTCTGCAGCCATTTTGTGAGAGTAGCTAGGTGTTTTTTATTTTATTAATTCACTAGTTAGTACAGGCTTTCCAGTGTGTTACTTCTACTGGAAGTTCACACACACTGAGAGCGCAGCAAAGGCTGCCAGAAGCGTCAGCGCTCTGTGTGAAGAGAGATGCAGCTTCTGTTTCAGAGAGGTTGTCCTGGGCCCCGGGGGGAGTCCTGAACTGGCTCCTTGCATAGAAGGGTATCCGGGGGGATGGACCCCCCGCGATGGCGGGCGCCATCTTGAAAGTGCTTAAAGACTGATATCCCACTAGGGAGGTGACGTCTAATACAGGAGTCCAGCGTTTCGGGACAACTCCGAGTGTTCCCTGTCTGGGGGAGTCACTGGAGGTGAGGCGAGACACTTAGTAGGAGTGGCTGATGAAGGAAGGGGGCCAACAGGTTTCCCTCCTCGCTGAAGCAGAGACTGGGTCTCTTCCTACACTCTGTTTGTCGCCATTTTCTCTCCACACTCAGGAACTGAAGTTTGGATTACACGGCTGAACTGAGTGAAAGTTTCTCCTGGGCAGCGTCTTCCCTGGAGGATCTATTGCAGCAGAACAGTCAGATAAGTACTCTGTACTTTATTCTTAACAATGCCTGATATTGTGCACTGTCTTTTTTTATGACATAAAAGTGTTATACTGCTGCTCATAAGGAATATATGCCTGCCATGTTAATTTTCTGCTGATTATGTGGTGTAAATTAACATTTGTACAGATGGATCAAGGGGATTTGTGCCCCTCATGTGAGTCTGTGCATAGTAGGGCTCAAGCCCAGAGGTCTGAGCAGCCTGTACCTGCGTGAACAGCTGCCCTGAGGAGGTCTAGGATTGCCATAGAAACCCAGTAGACAAATAGCCTGGAATAGGCAGAGAGATCACTTAGAAAAATCTCCTCCTCCTTTTTTCTCCCCAATCCTTGGGTGACCTCTATTAAAACTCCATTTCATAGAGTTCCTGCTTATTGCAGGGTATGCAGGACACTTCTCGGTGTGTCCATAAAATGGTTGCATTCAAGGAGCAGTATGCAAGGCTCCAAAGGTAATTTACCCTAGGCACCCCTTATTTACACCTCCCCTGCTGAATTTAAATTCTGATAATGAGATGTGTGTCCTGGGGACACCTTAAGGGAAGTGATATTTTCTCTGACATTGAGATATTTGATTCTAGCAGCCAAGCAGGCTTTGAATCTCTCAGAGGAGAAAAATAAGTGCCAGCGCAGAGTAATGTAGAGACTGTGCAGGGATATACAGTTACCTTTACCCTCACATGAGGGTATGGTAGCGTCACTTTGGAAAGCATAAAAGATGCCGGTACTTATGTAGTATCTGGGCTGCCGATTTTTTGATTGTATGCCTTAAGTTAAGGCATACAATCAGATGCGATGCGATGCGATATCGCATCGCATCGCATCGCATCGCATCCGATATCGGATGCGATGACCCGATTTTTCCATAGGAATCAATGTTAAAATGATTCCTATGGAAAAATGGGTCCTTTTCATACCCCTACTATCCAAGTGGGCATGGAGTTGGATATAAACCTGTGGCGAGCGTAGCGAGCCACCGAGCCCGAAGCGTGGCGAGCGAAGCGAGCCCCGCGAGGGGACGGTATTCGTCCCCTCGCGGGGCTCGCTTCGCTCGCCACGCTTCGGGCTCGGTGGCTCGCTACGCTCGCCACAGGTTTATATCCAACTCCATGCCCACTTGGATAGTAGGGGTATGAAAAGGACCCATTTTTCCCATTGAATTCCATGTTAAAATGGACTCAGTCCATTTTAACATTGATTCCTATGGAAAAATCGGGTCATCGCATCGCATCGCATCGCATCGAATCGCATGGTCGCATGCGATGCGATGCGATCTCCCGATCCGACCCGATTTAGAAATCGGCAGCCCAGATACTACATAAGTACCAAGATGCCTGATATCAGGTTTCTCATGTCCAAAAGGTGGCAATCATATACCAGAGTGCTACAGGAGCAAAAAACTTGGGAGAAAAGTCCCATCTGGTGGATGAGCCTGTGGCCCGGTTGTTTATTCAAATGCCTCATCTTTACAAGGGGGTGCTGTTTTTAAGGACCCCATAGAGAAAAAAGCTTGGAGGCTGTCGTACGGCTGGGAAAAGGGGTAGGTTTTTACCTTACGCCCTATCAAGACATCTGCTTGGATGTTCTAAAGCAGGGGTGGGGTACCTCCGGCCCGCGGGCCGGATACGGCCCCCGCACCCATTATGTCCGGCCCGCCCACCCGTCTGCCTATATTACTTTTTAAAGTACAGCCACCCGCACTGATTTATCGCCCGCCCGCCTGCCTATATCACATACCAGCCGCCTGCACGGATAATCTGCTGCTGCTGCCACCGGGGAGATGTGCAGAGGACGCGCCCGCCAATCACAGTGGCTGTGGAGGTGATGCGCCGGCGGTGATTGGCGGGCACGATGCGGGCGGTAGGGAGGGGGACTTGCGAGGTTTTGGATGCGCCCGCCATGCACTGCATGGGCGGGAGCATCGGTGGTCAAAGTCAGAGACTGTACAGCAGCCGCAGCAGCCCTCACGCTGTGCTGCCGCAGCTTAATCAGTATAAACTTGAAAAGGTAAATGCCGCTCCTCTCACCCTCCCTTCCCCAGTGACTGACATAATCACATTAACCTGTTTGGGGTTGACACCCCCCCCCTTCCTCCACACTGTCACTTTTTATGAATAAATAACAGCCCCTGGATCTGTAAGTCATCCATATCACCCTCACAATAATGCTGGACATTAATTAGCCAGCCCTGGTGTCGCTGCCGTGTGTATAATGCCCACATGTATACATGTATATGTCGCTGCCGGTGTGTATAATGCCCACATGTATATGTCGCTGCCAGTGGGTATAATGCCCACATGTATATGTCGCTGTCAGTGTGTATAATGCCCACATGTATATGCCGCTGCCCTGTGTATAATGCCCACATGTATATGCCGCTGCCGTGTGTATAATTCCCACATGTATATGCCGCTGCCCTGTGTATAATGCCCACATGTATATGCCGCTGCCCTTGTGTATTATGCCCACATGTATGTGCCGGTGCCCTGTGTATAATGCCCACATGTATATGCTGCTGCCCTTGTGTATTATGCCCACATGTATATGCCGCTGCCAGTGTGTATAATGCCCACATTTATATGCTGCTGCCAGTCATAGGCGTGCGCACAGGGGGTGCCAGGGGTGCACAGGCACCTCCTAATGACACCGCCACCTCCTTCCCCTTTGAGCCGCTGCCCGCTGGCCGGATGCTGCCTGCCTGGCAGCTGCAAATTAGTCCCTCATCTGCGGCTGCCGGCCCTAGCAGCATGGACATGAGCTCCTTACCCCCTCCGCCCGGCACCTCTATCCCCCCTCCGCCTGGCAGCAGCATCTCCCAAGACCCCGCCCCTTCGTCCGGAACATACATCCCCCCTCTGCCCGGCAGCTTCCCCTCCAAGCTCCAACCTCTGCCTGGCAGCGGGACTCGGAGCTCCGTCCCCCTCCGCCCGGCAGCTTACCCTCCAACCTCTGCCTGGCAGCGGGACTCGGAGCTCCGTCCCCCTCCGCCCGGCAGCTTACCCTCCAACCTCTGCCTGGCAGCGGGACTCGGAGCTCCGTCCCCCTCCACCCGACACCTACATCCCCCTCTGCCCCGCAGCGGCAGATTTCCCTCTGCCTGGCAGCGGGAGCTCTGTCCCCCTCCACCCAGTTCCTCCTTCTCTCCACTGCCTGTCAGCGGCAGCTCTGTCACAACACCCCGAGGCAGTGGCTGCTACAGTAGCTCTCCCCTCCTTCCACAGGCTCCAGGCAGCTCCTGTGTAAATAGCTTTATGGGGGCATTATATGTGTGCCAATACAGGGCATTATGTGTGTGACACTAAAGGGGGCATTATGCATATGGCACTATGTGGGGGCATTATTTGTGTGGCACTATGGGGGGGCAGTATGTATGTTGCACTATTGGGGCATTGTGTGTGGCACTAAAGGGTCAGCATTATGCGTGTGGCAATGCGGGGCATTATGTGTGTGGAACTACAGAGGACATTAGGCATGTGGCACTACAGGGGCATTATGTGTGTGGCACTATGGGGGCAGTATGTATGTGGCACTATTGGGGCATTGTGTGTGGCACTAAAGGGTCAGCATTATGTGTGTGGCACTATGGGGAACATTATGTGTGTGGCACTTCGGGGGGCATTATGCGTGCGGCACTATGGGTGTCATTATGCATGTAACACTATGGGGAGCATTATGCGTGTGGCACCATGGGGAGCAATATGTATGTAGAACTATGGGGGGCCTTATATGTGGGCAAAGAGCATGTATCCCCCCCAGACAATGAGCATGTAATCCCCTGGGCAACGAGCATGTAACCCCCTGGACAGCAAGCATGTAATCCCTCCTGGCAATGAGCATGTAACTACCACCAGCAACAAGCATGTATTCCCTGTGGCAATGAGCACTCAACTCCCTGTGTCTAGGAGCATGTAACCCCCTGGCATCGAACATGTAATTCCTGACAACGAGCATGTAGGTAAGCACACTTTTATGGCATAATATGTAATGGCCATTATGGTGTGTGGCATAATGTGTAATGAGCAATATGGTGTGTGGTATAATATATAATGTATAAACTATATACGTGTGGTATAATGTGTAATGGGTACTTTGGTGTGTTGCAAAATGTGTAATGGGCATTGCTGTGTGTGTGGAATAATGTGTAATGGACATTCCAGCGTGTGTGAAAATGTGTAATAATCAATTCGGTGTGGGGCGTAATATGTAATTGGCGTTACGGTGTGTGGCGTAAAAGGTAATTGGAATTACAGTGTGGGGCGTAATGGGTAATTGGCATTACGGTATGTGGCCTAATATGTATTTGGCATTATGGTGTGAGGTGTAATAGGCATCACAGTGCGAGGTGCAACGTGTAATGGGCATTACGGTTTGTGGTATAATGTGTAGTGGGCATTAGAGCATGTGGTATACTATGCAATGGCTGTGTGATGTGTACTAGGCATTACGGTGTACATTTTTGGTGCATGCCTTCGGCGCGCACTGTCCCTATTGTCTGTATTTTACAAAAATTTGTCAAGCCCTGGCATAATGTGTAATGGGAATTATGGTGTGTGGCATTATGTGAAATGGGCATTACTGTGTGTAACATTATGTGTGATGGGCATTATGGTGTGTGGCATTATGTGTAATGGGCAATGCTGTGCATGGCATGATGTGTAATGGGCAATACTGTGTGTGGCATTTTGTGTAATGGGCATTACAGTGTGTGGCATTATGTGTAATGGGCATTACAGTTTACATTTCTGCAGCGCGTCTTCCTTGTGGAATAAGTTTGCATTTATGCCCAATAGGTGGTGATGGTCAAGCCCAGTAGGCGGTGATGGACATGCCACTACAATGGTGCACCCCCTAAAAAAATGGGCTGCGCACACCTATGCTGCCAGTGTGTATAATGCCCACATGTATATGCCGCTGCCCCTGTGTATTATGCCCACATGTATATGCCGGTGCCCTGTGTATAATGCCCACATGTATATGCCGCTGCTAGTGTGTATAATACCCACATGTATATGCCGCTGCCCTGTGTATAATGCCCACGCGTATATGCCGATAATTGATCATTTTTATATGGCCCCTGAAGGGTTTTCAAATTTTCGAAATGGCCCTCGGTAGAAAAAAGGTTCCCCACCACTGTTCTAAAGCCATGATACAGTGGGCTTATGCCTGGTGTACTCAACTTCAGCCTCACATAGTAGCTTTTGTGTTGACTGAACTGTTAAAGTGAGCTGCAGAGTACTTTTATTTAGCTGCGAAAGAAAAGCCAATATGGCGTAAGGGCTGCCAGCTCTTTGCTTGATGCTTGGAAAGCTGACAGTGAAGCCAAAAAGTCTCTGGAGGTTTTGGCCTTTCAGGGAGCAATTCTGTTTGCAATTCTGTATACAGGCCACAGGGGGGAAAGAGATCTTGCCTTCCCGCCACGTCTAAGCATTCAGTGTTTAGGGGTGCGTCCAATAAGGACACACAGGTAAAGGAAAAATGCCTTCTAATATAGGAAAGGCTCCCAGATCACGTTTTGGAACCTGGACAATGGACCACCCGTCCATTGGGAGGTTAATTCCTCAGCAGTTTGGGGACTCCCTGTTTTTGAGTCAGGGGAGGAGAGGTCAACTCATGCAATATCAGAGTTACGGAATCTATCTCAGGGGTACCTTTCCAAAGAGATGTCTCCCAACTCCACTGCCGTGAGAAGCTTGCTTGCGAAAAGCCCTCTAGGGGGCGGCAATGTCGCTTTTCGAGAAGGGATGATGATCCCGGTGCATCAAGGGGGAAGAAAGAAAGGATTTTATTCTGTTCTCTTTCTTTAGTCCCCAGTCCGGAAGGTTCCGTCAGACCCATTCTAAGCCTGAAGTGTTTAAACTCACTTCTGTGGATGACTCTTCAGGATGGAATCTTTGAGGTTGGTGCTTGTAAGCACAAAGCCTTGAGGGCTTCTAGTGTCAGTGGACGTCCAGGACACTTATTTACTTGGGCCTGTAGACTGTGGTCATCAATTTTTTTCTGACTTTCGCAATAGGAGAAACTCATCTGCAGTGTGGGGCCCTACCTTTGGGGTTAGCCACAGTTACCAGAGTTCTCACAAAAGTGATGGCTGTCATGACAGCAACTCACAGGCAAAATAAATTGTTATTATTCCTTTATGGGACGACCTCTGGGTCAAGGCCAAATCTGCAGAAATAGTTGCAGGATCCTCTGACAATGGTGGCACAGTTTCTCAGAGATAAGGGGTGGATGTTGATTCTTCATCTCTCTCCCCGCCTGGCTGCCGGGTGCTGTCTCATTTAACACCCTCTCAGAAAATTCTGTTGTTTGGTGTGATCTTGGATACACATATTCATTGTGTGTTCCTTGTCCAAGACAATAAAAACTTTACCTGTTGGTGCGGTCGATTCTCCCTTCGCCGAATCTAAAATTTTGGCAGGGTTTAAAATGGTTAGGAGGTAGCGTCCTGGGAAACTTGCCTGTAGGTGAGTTTTTCTCTCAAGCCCTTTACGTAGAACATTCTGACCTGTTGGTCAGGGAACCCGAAAACCGTGAAACAGGGAACTCAGGAGACAAGGAGCTCATTGATCTGAGGGACAGATCTGGAGTCTCAGAAAATTGGGCGGTTTCTCCGCTCATGACCAATGCCAGTCTCAGGGCATGGGAAGGCGATGATTCTGCACCTCAGTCTTCAGGGTCTGTGGTCCAGAGAAAAGAATCCAGATCTATCAAATACATTCAAACAAAGACACGGCTTTGTGTATAGTCTCTGAAACGGTATTCTGACCACATGACTGTAATCAGGCAGGTGATCGGCTCTCTCTCTGCCTGATTACACTCTACGGTCCCTGCGAAGGATGGGAACTAGGGGGTCCCTGCGCCAGATGGGCAGATAGCAGCGGGGTCCCTAAGGAGGTTGGGAACTAGGAAGCCGTTAAGCACCAAAGCCGGCTCCCGTAGATTGCGGCCTACTTCCTACCCAGAGCCGCGGCCTCAATTCGGAGCCCCCAGCGGAGGTGATCACACAGGGACGTCTGGTCCGCTGTGAAACGGGTTGAATGTGAACGGACCAAAAACTTTATTGAAACGGTAATTTACTGTTTAGAAGATGCAATGTGAAAGGGGTTTAACTGGCTTTAGACCCGTTTTCTGAAATGTTTATAAAAACAAGGTGGAAAGCAGGCTTGCAACATGAAAGCAGCATACTGTAAGTGCCCCTTAATATACTACTTGTAGTTTTATGGATGCTGGTAATAAATTTAAACACCCACAAACGGGCAAACAGTTTGAAATTCAACATGTATATAACTGCAAATCGCAGTACATAATTTCTATGGATATGGGTTTAGCACCCGATGGCATTAACGAAAAAATAGCCTGGAATGCTTTTATTTAAACAGCAATTTTAGATGGAGTTTTACATATAATTGCAATTAGTCACATCATATCCAACCTAATATGCTGTTGTAGGCCATAACAAATGAATAATCACATATTAATATCATCAATGTATACATAGTAAGAAATATATTTATTTCTAAGCAATAATTATTTAACTTTTTTAACAGATGCAATTCTTGATTACGTTAGTTTTTGCATAGTTTATACAAACACTTTTGCACATAAGCACTTGTAACAGAAATTATGTACAGTCATGAACGTGATCAGTGCCGGTGCAAGACACCAGAGCGCCCCAGGCGGGATAGGGAGGGGGGCGCCCCGGTGCTCACCTGTTCCAACGGGCGGGAAGACGGCTGCGTTGTGGCCGCCACATTGCTCCATGGTAAGGTGTGTTGCGCCTGGATGATGCCGCGCTGCCGCTGGGTAATGCTGTGCTGCTGGCTGCGTTGGTTCACAGGGGGGGGGGGGGGAGAATGTTTGCGCAAAGCGGCCGTAGGGTCACTTCACGGGGGTGGGTGATGCTGCGTCGCTCACAGAGAAATCACTTCACAGAGGGGGAAGGAGGGGTGATGCAGTGGCGGCACTTACCTCCATCCAGGGAGGGGGGGGGCTGCTCACAATTGCCGCCCCCCAGTGGCCGGCGCCCTAGGCAAATGCCTAAGGCTGCCTAGTGGTGACGCCGGCCCTGAACGTGATTTTGTGTAAAACCATTAATGTCTCTGCCCAGGCCTCAGTGACTCCTCCCCCCCCCCCCCCCCCCCGCCACCACCACCACCCACGCTACCCACGGCTCTCCCTACAGGAAGATGGAAGATGGCGCCGCAATGACTGCCTAGGAACTGTGCACTCAGCCATATGTATCCTGTG
The DNA here is from genome assembly GCF_055691185.1 of Crinia signifera. Classification (NCBI taxonomy): domain Eukaryota; kingdom Metazoa; phylum Chordata; class Amphibia; order Anura; family Myobatrachidae; genus Crinia; species Crinia signifera. Next base: position 143,425,920 of record NC_139218.1, on the reverse strand, counting down.
TCCTCTATGTGATAACTGTACTGTCTCTGTTACAACTGTGCTGTCTTTGCTCACACTGGGCCTTATTCTAGTTCACTCTTTCTGACAAAATCCTTCTTAGATGGACAAAACCATGTGCACTGCAGGTGTGGCAGATGTAACGTGTGCAGAGAGAATTAGATTTGGTGGGGTTTTACTTCAAAGTGAGCTCTATATTGCAGTGTAAAAATAAAGCAGCCAGTATTTACCCTGCACAGAAACAAAATACCTCACCCAAATCTAATTCTCTCTGCATATTTTACAGCTGCCCCCCTGCAGTGCACATGGTTTTGTCCATCTAAGAAGAATTTTGTCAGAAAGAGTTAACTAGAATAAGGACCACTGTTACCTCATACTGTGCTCATACTGTTACCCACCTGGCTGCTGCAACAACCAGTGGCGCCGCTGATGGCTGCCTAGGTGCTGTGCAGCTTGGCGGGAATGTGTTCCCTGTGCGATAACTGTACTGTCCCTGCTTATATTGTTCCCACCTGGCTGCTGCAATGACCAGTGGCGCCGCTGAATGGCTGCCTAGGCGCTGTTCAGCTTGGCGGGTATGTATCCCCATGTGAAAACTGTACTGTCCTTGCTTATATTGTTACCCACCTGGCTGCTGCAACCACCAGTGGCACCGCTGATGGCTGCCTAGGCGCCGTGCAGCTCGGCGGGCATGTTGCCCCCGCATGTAATATCCCAATGTAACGTATGTAATGTCACCCCCACCACCACCTTCATCCCTGCTTGATGCTGCATTGAAATCCACAAAAAAATCCTAGTGTGCGCAAGCACACATGGCCAATAAAGTTGATTCTATTCTATTAATAAGCATTAATCTATTGTATAATATCCACCGTCCACCACTAGATGGTGTTACAGTGCCAATTATGTTATATTTTTTTTACTAAAGTTGTTTATATGGTTCAATATAAAATAGAATTTTTAGAAAATTCTAACAGTATGTCGCTAGTTCAACATTCGCTGTAGACACTTTATTATTTAAATTGTGCTCATCTCTATTAGTAACCCCTTACTGTAGCCCGGGTATGAAGTGGGTGGGATGCTACCTAAAATAATATAAAGGTACTTGTGTATTAGCCAGGCGCCCAATTATCATACGTACGCAGGCATAGGCTAGCTACGCTGTCAGCGTAGTCCAACGGCTGCCTAGCGTATTTACTCCACGGCAGCCCCACTCTGTCCCCGGGGTCCATGCCAAGTCTAGTGAGCGCCTCTCACACAGCGCCATTAACCGCCATATCCCCTGCGCTGGCGGAAGCTGGCGGAGAGGGGATCATGTGGGCGCAGGCAAAGAGGCGCACCAGCTGTCTGAGACGCAGGTATGTCTCAGACGCTCCTGCATCTCAGTAATTATTAGCATGTGCGCCTCATGCATAAAGGGGGTATGCAGGCGCAAGTGCGTCCTATGCACAATAAAGGAGGCATTTTCAAACCCCCACTATCCACGCCAACCTGAAGCGTGGCGAGCGGCAGCTTTAGGCATCCTCCCGACCTGTTCATACACCCACTATCCATGTCGGCGTGGAGTTGATTTTATAAAGTGTGGTGAGCGCAGCGAGCCACCGTGCCCGAAGCATGGCGAGCGGACGCGGAACACATGTGAAGTAATCCACGTCCCCTTGCCACGCTTCGGGCTCGGTGGCTCGCTGCACTCCCCACACTTTTTCAAATCAACTCCACGCCAACGTGGATCGTGGGGGTATGAACAGGTCGGGAGGACGGGTAACGCGTATGCTCGCCAAACTAATTGTATTTTAGTTAATAATAAAGGAGAAAAGATCACAGCGGGAACACTATGCTGATTCTGACAGAGACGCTGCCTATGCGGCCGCAGGAACAATACACTGATTCTGACAGGGAGGCTCGCGAGAACACTGCGTTACTTCTGACTGACTACGCTAACTACACTGGCCGAGGGAACACTACGCTGATTCTGACAGCGCCACTACGCTAACTACGTACCGGGCGCACGGCTAATACACAAGTACCAATATAAATATTATTAGTTTAAAACCAAAATCTATTTGCATAAAAAATATAAATAAATTGCCAGTAAACTCCATCCATTATTAATCTGTTATGTTTAACCCTTATTTATTATAGCCTCAAGACTTTTAATGCCTCCTGCTTCTGTGACATATGACTGCTCACCATAAAGAAAACGATTTTATTATAATTAGGTTGTAGTTAAGTATTGGAGACTCATTTACATACTTTTTAGGAGCCCTATAAAAAGCAACCCAAATGTAATGCTTCATTAAGGCCGTTTGGGCTAATTGTGTTTAGTTTATAGATCCAGGTGCTTTCCAGATGCAAAAGCTTTCTGGGATACTTTTAGGCACCTGATCGATTGAGCAGCTTGTTGCCAGGCATTTTGGTGAGGCCCGACATGGCATGGCAACACTTCGCTCTGTGTCCACTGGCCAGTGTAGCCCGAATTACTGCCAGGGGCGGGCTGGACCGGGGGGCGGGCTGCCATGTGCCCCCCTGCCGCTCAATCGTTTTGTGTGCGGGCCGCCATTGTTCTGTGGCTGCTGTTGCAGCCAGGCTGACCAGTTTTCGACTGGTCTCCATAAACATGGCCGCCGGCCTCCTGCACTGAGGACATGTCTAGTGCAGAAGGCCACTACAGAGAGTGTAGTAGTGTGTTCCACCTACTTTCCCATGCTGCAGCCTGCCTCACTGTCTGGCATCAAGGTAAGAGGGACTGTACAGGCTAAGCAGCCTGTGGGGTTCAGTTATTATACAGGGGGGAGCAGCCTGTGGGGGTCCAATTATTATTCTAAGGGGGAGCAGCCTGTGGCGGTCCAGTTATTATTCTAAGGGGGAGCAGCCTGTGGGGGTCCAGTTAATATTATAAGGGGGAGCAGCCTGTGGGGTCCCATTATTATTATACAGGGGCATACCTCCCAACTTCTGCAGTTGGGAGGTCGGGATTCTCGTGCGGCGAAGCCGCGTGCGCTCCCGAAAAGGGGGCGCGGTCTCGTGAAAAGGGGCGTGCCTGGCGAAAAGGGGGCATGGCCTCCGGCTGCGCCCCCGTTTTCCGCCGCTCATCAGAGCTGAATAGACGCTATGCGCACAGCGTCTATTCTTGCCAGGCTGGGGGGACTCCCAACTGTCCCCCCACCGCGGGACAATGGCGGCCCCGGGCGTTCCCGTGGTAAGCGGGACAGTTGGGAGGTATGCAGGGGGAGCAGCCTGTGGGGGTCCCGTTATTATTACAAAGGGGGAGCAGCCTATGGGGGTCCCGTTATTATTATACAGGGGGAGCAGCCTGTGGGGTCATGCTATACAGGGGGAGCAGCCTACTATGTCTTGTTATTATAAAGGGGGAGCAGCCTGTGATGTATTTTTATTATACAGGGGGAGCAGCCTGTAGGGGTCCTGGTATTATTATACAGGGGGAGCAGCCTGTGGGGGTATTGTTATTATTATACAGGGGGAGCAGCCTGTGGGGGTCCAGTTATGATTATTATTATACAGGGGGGGCACCCTGTGGGCTCATGTTATACAGGGGGCAGTGGCGTAACTATAAAATTTGCTCCCCCAATCCAAAAAAGTTACCTGCGCGACCCCCCCCCCCCCCATAGCATTCTGGTGAAACAAACAGGGCTGTTTCTTTACAATATGGCTCCCAGTTGTAACAGTACAAATGTGCCCCACCAATACATATTTTAAAAATAAAGAATGCGCGCATTTCAAAAAAGTATGTGCGGCCTCGCTTCAAGGGTTACTGCCCTTTACAAAAATGCCGCACACTGCAATGCCCATTAAAAATAGGTCACCCATCCTAATGTCCCTAAAACATTGTGCCATGCACCGTGGTGTCCATTGCACATTGTGCAACACATCGCAATGACCATTACACAATGTGTGACACACAGTAATGCCCATTGAACATTATGCCACACACCGCGGTGCCCATTGCACAGTATGCCAGGCACCACAATGCCCATTACATATGCCGCACACTGCAATGCCCATTACCACATAATGGTAAGTGCAGCTTACCTACATGCTCATTTCTACGGGTTGCATACTTGATGCCAGAGGTTGCAGGCTCTTTGCCAGGGGGGATTACCCCTCCCCTCACTGCGATGGTGAAGGAGCCAGGCAGTCAGCAGCTATTTCAAAACTTGTGCAGGCTCACAAGCCAATCAGAGCTCACTGTAAGACAGCCAATCCGGATGTTCACAGGTGGTGAGTCGAAGTTCACACAGAGTGGGTCAGGGGTCATGTTGTGCCACAGGGATTGAGCCAGGGTTCACATTGTGCCACACATGTTGGGCCAGATATCACACCGAATGAGTGGAGATTCACATTGTGCAAAGGTGAATTCATGTGATTTGAGCCGGGGATCACATTGTACCGCACTGTTTGGCCCAGGGTTCGCACGGAGTGGGTCCGATTTCATATTGGGCCACACAGGTTGAGCCAGGATTCACATTGCAGTGTGCCACACATGTTGAGTTGGGGTTCGCGTTGTGCCACATGGATTGAGCCAGGGTTCGCATTGCGGCACAAAGATTGGGCCGGAGTTTGGGTGAGGCGGGGATTCGGAGAGGATGTGGGGATGCAGGGGTGGAGGGGATGCGGGGACAGGGATGGAGGGGACGGGGGGCAGGGGCGGACATGGGTAGGGGGGATGTGGGGACGGAGGTGGTGGGGGCATAGATGGCAGGGATGTGGATGGAGACGAAGGGGACGTGGGGACAGAGGTGGAGGGGATGCTGTGATGGAATGGTGGGTGTAGAGGCGGAGGGGATGCGGGGACAGAGGCAGAGGGGATGCTGGGACGGGGGCAGTGGGGACAGAGATGGCGGGGATGTGGAGACAGAGACGTGGGGGATCCGGGGACAGTGACGGAGCTCTGCAGGAGGCTGCCTTTCCAGTGTGGTGTTGGTGCAGCATGGCTGTTGTGGGGCAATGGGCTTTTCTGGATGTTCCACCCACCCCCACCGCCCTGCTGTTTTTTTCTCTTTGCAGACACCTGTGGGGAGACCTTTGTTGTGTACCTATATGAGTACACACTGGGGAAAGGGAATTACATGTCAAAATTCTTCCCTAGCAAACAAGGGGGTGGGAGGGAAGAATTTTGACATGTAATTCCCTTTCCCCAGTGTGTACTCTTATAGTGCTCACCTTGCCTGTCAGAAATCTCTGTGGCTTGCTCAGAGCTTGGTACCAGGTCTCCCTTCGGTGGTGCCTTTCTGGCACGCTCCAGGGGCAGGCAGCTGATTTGTTGTCTCCCCGGTGTCTTTTGTCTCTGGGCTCGGAGTCTCTGGGGCAGCATCGGAGGGAGCTCCTCATCAGCGGGCCATGGGAGGAGGAGAGGGGCAGGCAGAGGGCTTCTCACAGTGCGACAGAGGAGCGGTGCGGCGCCTGGGGCCCCGGGGAGCGGTGCGGGAGGTGTCGGACTGGTTGCTGTGCCGGCTGGTTGCAGACGCTGCGGGTTGTTCCCAGCGCACGATCACCCACCAGCCTGCTGCGTGCGGCAGTGGAGGGGCCGCCACGTTCATTACTAGTGCTACTGCAGTAACCGAGCGGCGCCGGTGGCGTGTAGGGAAGGGGGGAGGAGTCAGGGATGTTAGGGCTTCCTCTGCGTCCCTTACTATTATCAGCTATTTGGGCAGCTGCAGCGGTGCCGCTTCTGGTCTTGGCGCCCCCGCAGCGCTGTCTCCTCCAAGCCACTGCGGGGGCTGCCTCATTATAGCTACGCCACTGACAGGGGGAGCCTGTTGTGTCCTGTTATTATACAGGGGTAGCAGCCTGTGGGGTCATGTTATACAGGGGGAGCAGCCTGTTGTGTCCTGTTATTATAAAGGGGGAGCAGCCTGTAATGTATTTTTATTATACAGGGGGAGAAGCCTGTGGGGTCCTATTATTATTATAAGACAAGGGGAGCAGCCTGTTGTGTCCTATTATACAGGGGGAGCAGCTTGTGGTGTACTTTTATTATACAGGAGGAGCAGCCTGTGGGGGTCCTATTATTATACAGGGGAGCAGCCTGTGTTGTCCTGTTATTATTATAAGACAGGGGGAGTAGCCTGTGGTGTCCTGATATTATACAGGGGAGCAGCCTGTGGTGTCCTATTATTATTTTTATTAATACATATTTTTAAACTGCAATACCTAAATTTAACGATGCACTGTTACTTATGGGCCAGTGCTCTGGACTTGCCCCCCAGGCTAAAAGTTGCCAGCCAGCCCTTGATTGCTGCCCTCTATAAATTGTTTTATTCCCCTTTTACACCGCTGCAAAAAAACGGGTCAGAGGCAGTGTAAATGGGTCACTCCGTGTACCTTTACACAGGACTTCTACCCAGGTCCTGACCTGGGTAGAACAGGGGCTGGGGGCAGCCCAGAAGCTTACTTTGGTGCTGGGCTGCCTCCAGCATGGCGATCAGCGGCCCCGGCGGGGATGACCATGGTCCTGGTGCTTGGAGATGATGTCATCTCCAAGTGCCACCTCCATCTACACTTCGGGTTAGGGTCACTTTATACAGAAAGGCCCCCTTGCACTTATCATTACTGGGAAAAGGATTAACCTCAACAATTCAACTCCCCGTCAAATAACCCGATTTGGATTCCCCTGCAATCCTACCCAGGTAATGATCAGGGTAGCACCCGGTTTGCACCTGGGTTCAGGGTTAGTGGTAACGCTCCCAACCTGGTATATTTGAAAAACAGAGCTGATTGGAGCTTCTGGGGCATTGTTATGAGCATTTTGTATATGTTTATGTGCACTTTTTACATGTCTAGGTACACAAATGGCTCAGGTATACTGCAAACAACAGTTTTCACAATAGTTTTACGTGTGTGAAGACACTTTTGAAAAGGTTTCATATTGAATATTTGGGACTAAAATAAAAGCACAAACTTTTTAAAATAAAATTTTTTATATTTTTAATGGTGGCCCTGTTTTGGGACATCTCCCTTGGTAAAGCCCTTTAAAAAGGCCTTTTTTTATATAATCTATAGGAAAAACTGGCCTTACCCGGGTTAAGTGTAAACGGGGCTGATCCAGCAATTTACTGGATAGCACTGTAGTTGAAATGTGTCTTAAACCCAGGTCCAACCCGGTATTGATCCGGGTACAAATTACCGGGTCTGACCCAGGTTGCTAGTGGAAAAGGGGTATCAGATATTACCAGGGTTTTGTTCCAACCAGCCCAATCTGACAATCGATCTGTAGATGTATGGCCACCTTAAGTCCAGGAACAGAGCATTTTCTCCCTGAAGGAGAGGGTGAGGTAGGCAAGTATAGCCCTAATCGCATGTGGCAACATTCACAATATTGATATTTTGAATATGTTGACATAGTTACATATATTTAGCAAAATATATGTAACTATGTTTAATTACAAATAAGGTTTGAAAAACCAACATAATAGAAGGTAATTCAGAGTTCTTATTACTAATGCCCTTTGGTGTGCTGGGGTTAAATCCCCCTCCCTTGCAGCACATGAGGGGCAGTGGCGTAACTAGAAATTTTGCTCCCCCCTGCCAAAAAAATTCTGGCGCCCCCCCCCCCCCCCCTCCCATTTTTAATAAAACAAGCAGGACTATATTTTGGCGATTCAGCTCCCAGTGCGGACAGTAAAAATATCCCCCTCTTTACTTGAAAAAAAAAAAAAAAGAATTTATGAAGAACATAAAGAACCTATAGCGTGCCCATTCCAAAAAGGGTATGTGGCAATGCTTAGTAGAAAATATGCCACACAGTATGCCCAATATAATGCCCATTACACATTATGTCACACACATGCAGAATGCACAGCGAAGCATTCTTCAGCTTGGCTGAAGCCCATAGTACGCTTATTGATGCTTTTATTTATTTTTTACAAAGAGGCATTTGAATGATATGAGAGGACAATGGGTACATCAGGACCAGAGAGGCTTGGAGGGTCAGGGCTTCCAAATTAGGTTAAAAAAAAATTGCCTGCTGCTCCGACATCCCCATCTTACCCCATCATTTTTTTCAGTCACGGTGGTCAGTGCTGCTTTGATGATGGCAGTATCAGACAGGACAGGGAGCCTGACTGTGAAATACTGTCTGCATTGCGCTCCCGCTGTCTGGCATCCCTTGTAAGGTAAAAGGTCATGAGGTGTGGCAGAGGGTGCAAAGTGTTTTGTCCAGTGCCCCACTTCTAGCACTGCCTGCCAGCGTATAGCAGGCAGCGCCATTCACACAGCCTGTGAAGCCACTGCCCAGCAAGTTACAGGGAGCCCAAAGATATATTATAACACACATTGAAATGCCCATTACATACCACACTCATTTATGCCACTGACAACATTTTATGACACACAAAACATAATCAGGTAACAATATAACCAATAATATAAACATACATTAAACTGAAAACACATAATATAATGTAGTAAAGAAAGTACTGTAAAATATCATGAAAAACAGGGTGGAGGCACTTGGGGGGGGGGGGGGGGGGGAAGCAAGCAAAGAAAAAAAAAAAGGAAATACTGTAAATGCAAACAATGATCTATATAATATACACACATCATTTATGACAAGCTGAATAGCAGAACATGGAGAGTGGTGGGCACTGAGATGATAATTTTCAATGTGCTACCAACTTACCCGGAGTATGTAGTAAGTCAGGTAGGAGGCATGAGAGGAGCGTGGGACACAGAAGGGAGGAGGATAAGAGAATGAAGAAGAGGGATATTGTACTTGGGTGGGCAGCTGGGTGTGGGCATTCTACAGCACATTGCCGTCGGAGGGGGTGCGGATGCTTTTGGGAGTGCGGCACAATTTGGTTTCACCCCACTGAAGGGTGACACCTGGCTGCAGGTCGCACCCCCCCAGTGCCGCTGCTGGGTCTGACCGCAGCAGCCACCATTACCCGCAGCACAGAGTTAGTCACCTGACTTCATGGGGACCCAAGGAATACGCAGCACGATTGCCCTGTTCCTCTCCCCACGTGGACTGCTCCCGTCGGTACTCCGGTCTCCTCGTAGGTGTCAGGCATACAGCTTTGCCTGCAGCACAGGCAGGCAGCCAGCTTGTGAGCTGACATCCGGTGGCTATAAAACAGCGGGGCAAGCCGTGCGGCGCACAGTGCACTGGTCCCTCACACAGACAGCCAGAGGCTGAGACGGCTGCTGCAGCTCTCAGGAATCTTGCCTCCAGCGCTGTTAGAACGCCGTGACCTTGCGCCCCAGTGGCACCTGCTCACCCCCGCCATCGCTGGGGCTGCGGAGCGATAGTTACGCCAGTGATGAGGGGATTACTAATTTGATTGAGCAGCTCTAACCCCACTGTTTTTATGTGCAAGAGGCATTTAATAGGACCTGCATTTGGAGGAGATGTTGGTTCCTGTAGTGTCACAATGAGGATTTAGGGGTAACTCCTGATAGGCTGGATCGCAACTTAGACTACAGGACAACAGCACATACCAATATATCTTACAGTTATATGGCCCACAATGGGTACTGTTGTCATGCAGTATAAGGACTGCCGGTATCAGAAAAGCCCGTAAGCTTATCATATTTTTTGCTAAATATATGTAATTACCTTCTACTATGTTTAATTACAATAAAAACCATGTGAAAGCTGCTCAATCAAATTAGTAATTTAAACATGTCAACATTCATAACATGTCATACTGAATGTTGACATATTAACTGGAAACCCTCAAACTACGCAGATTGTATACAGGAACCTTTTTTTCCCCCATTCTTCATGATGGTCCATTAAACGGTAAGACTCCTTCAAAATGTACCCTTGCAAGATGGATAAGGATACTTTTCATTTATCCATTATATCCTTGATATTAGGTGTTCTTTTTTTTTTTTATATTTTTATTTGCATATAAAAAAGACAAACTACAAATTACATATACAATACAATACATATACAATACAAGCATTACATAAAGACATTGAGCATATTGGTGGTAAAGTGTAGTGACGCGACTACAGTGCGCATTACCGCAATTAGCAGCAGCACTCAGCTGATGGGCAGTCTGACGGACGGTGTCGGGCGCAGTGAACGCAGTAGGCGTTCAGGACAGGTATCGTTCAGTACATTCCCGTGACAAGCAGCCGCTAGCATCTGACGGGCAGACTGACTGACGGTGCCGGTTGCGGGGAGCGCAGCAGGCGTTCGGGACGAATATCATCCTTTGTATTCCCGTGGCTGGCAGCCGCTGGCCTCTGACGAGCAGACTGACTGACGGTGCAGGGCGCAGGGAGCGCATTAAACGCTCATTACAGGTATTAGTGTAATTAATTCCCACATCGGGCACCGACGCTATTCTAGGGCTGAATTGCCTCTGACCCCTCCTAAGTGGCCTAACATTTAAATTTATACCATTTTTTCTGCTGAGTGCAGGCTATAGTGTCTAGGATTAACCCTAGCATAACTTCATCTTTTCTTTTCTCTACCTTTCAAAAATCATTTTTTCTGCTGGATTGAAGTACCGCTCACCCTTCACCTCTGCATTAAATTACAAGTGGAGGACAGCAGCATACTGTCCAGCTCTATCCTTTTCACTTCTGACTCTCCCACCGCTACGGGGGTCGCTCACCCAGACGGTGGCCCCGTGGACCACCCTGCACTAGACTTATCTAACCAGGGGGACAGAGGGACCTATCTGGGCAGCAGTACCCCCATATACCGGCTCGATAATTTAGGAACCCCCTTGATAGGTGCACACAGGCCCGCTCACCCGCAATACCCATAAGGCCCATCAGATTTAACTTGATGGCAGCCGGTCAGGGTGTAGAAAACATCTTCTGAGGGAAGGGCGACCTCCCCCAGAAACTCATGTATTAATTCCACCCTGACTTCTCGGTATATAAAGCTGGGCAGCAGCCGCCTGTCACCCTAGGGAACCCAGAGCCAACTGTACTTTCTCCGACATCCTAAGGGGAAAAGTGTTCTCCCACAATACCCATAAAAGCCCACTAGTTATTAGTGGCAGCTGATAGGGAGAATAGCGGTTTCTGCGGGACAGGAAGGGGACTTCCCTGTCTAACCAGACCCTGCTGCCCCTTCTACACCGGGTATATAAAGTCGGTTTGGGAACACCTCTAAGTACCTGTTCAGGAACCTTGGACTCTGATATTCTATTCTATCTCTCCTCTCATACACTTGTCCTGGCCACAGAGTCTTCAGGGAGTTAGTGCGGTGTCTGAGAACAAGGGAGGCACCTCCTATACCAGCACAGACACCTAGGGGGTCTAGAACTGCTTAGAACTTATTTTATAGATCAGATCTGCTTGCTAGCGGTGTAATAAATTATTGTTGAAATTTGCGCACTTGTGTAATGCTTGAATACGAGTTGTGATGCACTTCCTAGCTCGTAAATTTGAAAATAACACATGATGACAGTGATATATGTGATTTAAAGGTGTACGAGCCCTCCGTGGCGTAGATAAAAAGTGTACGTACATATTATACTTGCTCTACCAGTGATTATAGGATTTTTTTACACTTTGAAAATGTTATGGTGATGTTGACGCCCTCCGTGGCGTATGAAAAAGGTATTGATACACTGTGATTTCTATATACACTTGAAAATTGCCCATCCAGGGTTTCCTGGTAATAAGTGTAATAATACAGGGTAAGCATTTAACTGTACGTAACAATCTGTAACACAGTATCTTATTAGTATCCTTGTCCAGGATTACAAAGCGATACAGTTACTATCAGGTACACCATCTCACTGTCATATATGTTTATGTGTAATGTGTGTCAGTGTTTATGTTTTGTCTAGTCCTTTATCTTAATTTATGAACGATTAAAAGTTACATTTTAGAGAACCACACTCATCAGGGGAACCCCACTTCAGGGTGGCTCCCCCCACTTGTGTTTAGACTAGCGAAACACTATTAACCCAGGTATAACTGCTACTAGGGTCATCCTATATGGGAGTGGCCCGCCTCAAATTGCGATCACGCCAAATTAAGGGCAAGGGTGATGGTGGGTACCTCATAGTTGATGTTAACTAGGATTAACTACTATTACTAAAAATTTACAGATTACCATGAGTAATCAGTCTTAAAGAGTGCCCCAAAAAAAGAGAGAGTCTTTTTTCTTCCTTTCTTTACAGCAACATTTACTCTCCTGGGTGCACCTCCACAGCCTTTATATAAAAAAACACGGAGGGAACTTACCCCCTATAAATTAACATTGACTATTGTGGATCTACATACTGTATCTTTATTGCCATATTTGATTCTAACTTGTGCTCTGGTCGCCACCCCCTTCCCCTATCCCCCCAAATAGTCCTTCAAAATGTACCCTTGCAAGATGGATAAGGATACTTTTCATTTATCCATTATATCCTTGATATTAGGTGTTCTTTTTTTTTTTTTTTATATTTTTATTTGCATATAAAAAAGACAAACTACAAATTACATATACAATACAATACATATACAATACAAGCATTACATAAAGACATTGAGCATATATCTAAAGTCAGGTGGTCAGACTCGACCCATTACTATCATATACTATTGCCCGCCTTCCTGACCTTCCAATTGACTATTCCATAGCCATAAATCGGTACTGTTTTGCTATATGCTCAACACACAACAGTGAAGGTCCTAGTTCTTAATACCAAACGCAGAGTCTCGGAACTATATGTAAATCTTTTCACCCTTAACCACATGGGTATCTCGCACCTGGTGCAATCCACACCTCTTCTATATATCCTCTGTAGCTGATTATGCTCCCCTATTTTCCCCTACTGGCTTGGAGAAATGGTCAGTTTCTGCCCCACTCTATCCTTAATTCAACTCTTTTTTTTTTTTTTATATATATATTTTATTATATTTTATCATAGTGACTATATTGTGTTTTCTGTATATATTATCCATTTGTGCCATATCTTATTAAATTTCCATATGCTTTTCCTGCTTGTGTAAACGTGTCTTTCATGATTAAATGTGTACTTAACTAGTGCTCTCCACTCGTCACACCTTGGTCCTATTTTTGACAACCAATTCCTTGCTATAATCACTTTAGCCAAGGAGCACATAATAATTATAAATAGTTTAGTGTATTTATCAATATTGATTCCGTTAAACATATTTAATAAACACCCACCAGGCGTGAGAGCCTGTTCTATAATTCCTAGATCAACCAGGATCTCTTTCACTCCCACCCAGAATTCCTGTATAACCCTACAGTTCCATATCAAATGAAAAAACGTGCCCGGTGCTATATTACATTTAGGACATACATCTTCCTTGAGGGCACCAAATTTCATGAGCCTCCCAGTGGAGAAGTACGACCTGTGTAGAATAAATAATTGTATCTGCTGTGTTTTAATAGAATTAGTTGCTTTTGGAATTGATGCTAGAGTGGACACCCATTCTTCCTGACCTATTTCCCCCAGATCTCCTTCCCATTTAATTTTTAGGTTCCTCAAGCCATCCTCATGTTTCTTTTGTAATAGGGTGCTATATATCTCAGATATTTTCTTTAACCTATCCCCACCTGTCAAAATTACTTTTGCCGGAGACTGTCCAAATTCCATAGGACTACCCCCATTCTGGATCTGGAGTACGTTTTTCAACTGTAAGTATCTAAATATATATGCAGAGGATAAAGAAAACTCCCCTTTCAGCTGCTCAAATTGCTTAATTTCGTTCCGCTCATATACCTGACTTAGGGATCTAATACCAACTCTACCCCAAAACTTTAATATTTGTGATGTCTCCGCCCTTTCCAAGTTAGTCTCGTTAACTAAGGGGTAGTCTATATCTATTTCCCTAAAATTATACATTTTATTCACGTCTTGCCACACTTTAATTGCTTGGTTCACCATCGTGAGACTCTGATCTACCTTTTCTCCTACTACCAGTCTTTGTACTGGGGATAGTCCCCCGCCACTGTATCGGACCAGATCTTTCAGACCTTCTCCAATCGTGGTATCTATGAACCAGTCAGTCAATGATCTTATTTGACAGGCAAGGTAATACAATTTGAGATCCGGCAAAGCCATGCCTCCATCCCCCTTTTTTCTTGTCAAGTTTGAAAGGTTTATTTTTGGGCGTTGATTTTTCCAAATAAATGACCCCATAATACTATTGACCTTCCTAAAAAAATCACTAGATATATAATGTGGAGATTGTTGGAAAACATAAAGAAATTTTGGGAGGGCAATCATTTTAAGTAGGTTAACCCTACCCATACTTGTTAACGGGAGTTTATTCCATCGCTTTATCCTATTCCCCAAATCTTGTACTAATGGGCGTAAATTTAACTCCTCAAAGTCCTTGGGGTCGGGTGTGATCCATATTCCCAAGTACCTAAAGGAGTTCACTATTTTGAGTGGTGATCTTATTCCCGTAACCCCAGGACGCAGAGGCAAAATACTGGACTTCCCCCAGTTTACCTGGAATCCTGAAAGCTTCCCAAATTCTTCTATTATATTTAATGCCATTGGAACTCCCTTACCTCCATCTTTCAAAAATAATAACACATCATCCGCATATAATGCTAGCACATCCCTACCACCCCCTCGTCTAAATCCTTCATTGACAAGATGACTCCGTAGTAAACAAGCCAACGGCTCTATCACCAGGGCAAACAAACTGGGCGAGAGGGGGCACCCCTGTCTAGTGCCTCTACTTATTGTGAATGAGTTGGCTATATAACTGTTTATTGACAGTCTGGCTTCTGGCTTCTGATATAACAATTGCACCCATTTGATGAAGTTAGGTCCCATACCAACTCTCTCCATGACCCCCCATAGAAACGGCCACTCCACCACATCGAAGGCTTTAGTTGCATCTAACGATACAATTACCGGGCAGTGGTCGTCTGTATGTGGGGCCTGTAAATGAATAAAGACCTTTTTCAAGTTCATAGATGTGTCTTTCCCCGGCATAAAGCCGGATTGATCCTCATGTATAATTTGGCTTATTAGTTTATTTAATCTTTTGGCCAAAATTTTAGCCAGTATTTTTGCCTCTACTGATATCGGCCTATAAGATTCCATTGCCTCTGAATTTTTTTCTGCTTTGAGAAGAACTACGATCTTAGCTTCAAGCATCGATCTCGGGAGGTTATTCTCTAAAAAACTTGAATTCAAAATCTCCAAAAAAATGGGTGCAATTATATCTAAATATTTTTTGTATATCTCCCCGGGTAGACCATCCAGGCCTGGGGATTTACCATTAGGGAGATCCATTATGGCCTCTTTTATTTCGTACAGGGTTATTGGTACCTCCAACTCTTTTTTACCATCTACTGATAGACTAGGTATATCTATTTTCCCTAGGAAGATCTTAATTTCCTCTTCTTTACCCTGAATTTTGGTAGTATAAATTGAACTAAAATACTCTGTGAAAGCCTCAGCTATCTGTCGGTTGGTGTGGACTATCTTTCCTTTCCCATTGCTTACCCTCGTAATTACATTAGATGGACTATCAGCTTGAGCCAAATAAGCCAGAAAAGAACCTGATTTGTCTGAGCTGGCATATTTTGACAAGGAACTATATTGGAGGTATTTTGCATTTACTGATTCTAATAGTTCTACCCATTTCTTTTTGGCCTCTGTCCAGTTTATTTTATTTTGTTCTGTGTTATTGTGCACGTATATCTCTTCCATCTCCAGGCATTCTCTCTCTAATTCCAATATTTTATTATTACTGTGTCTTTTCTGATCTGTTAACCGTTTCTTTAAAGTGCCCCTCATATGTGCCTTTAACGCCTCCCAGACATAACCGTTCGTAGTGGTTCCTTTATTTATGGCCCAAAATTCCCGCAGGCTTCTGCAGAAGGTATCCTCATTTCCCAGGTCATTCAACCGTCTGGCATCGAACCTCCAGAATCGATTCCCTCTGTCCTCCTCGTCCAAGAGGTCCAATACCAGAGGGGAATGATCTGACACCCCTCTTGCTTTATATTCCACCCCCCCAACCTTCAACATTAATTTCCTTGTTACCCATATCATATCGATCCGAGAAAATGATTGAAACTGAGGGGTGTAGCAAGAGAACTGCTTAGCATATGGATTTCTCTCGCGCCAGGCATCCACCCATCCCAAATCGCTTATGAATTTTCCCAAACCCATATTGCCCCTTTTCGCCACCTTCTTCCCACTACTCCATCTATCACAGTCAATATTCAAAACATTATTAAAGTCTCCCGCACAAAACACTGGTATATCTGGAGAGGGGGAAATAAATTCCAAAGCTTCTTTCAACACATCAAATGAAAAGGGGGGCGGGATATAGATCGTCAAAAGATAAATATGTAGTGCACCAATAACACATTCCATAAAAATGTATCTCCCAACTGAATCAATTTTGATCCTTTTACAATTGAATGGCAGGGATTTCCTAAATAGAATTGAGACTCCTCTGGAATTAGATGTGAATGATGAGTGGTAACTCATCCCCACCCATGTTTTATTCAATGATTTCACCTTATTACCCACCAAGTGAGTCTCAGCAAGGCATATAATATCTGCTTTTGATTTTTTTATTTGGTTCAAGACCAAGGTTCTCTTTATCCTATCATTAATTCCTCTTACATTCCAAAAGAGTAACCTAACCATCCCGGCCATTCATTTGATATATACATCGGATCCCGTCATTACAATAAACAACAGTAAATAGCACATATTCCGTTGGAAGCAAATTACCCCATTGCAAGCCCCATGTAAATATTTTCATTGATCTCGTGACCTCTGCGTTGGGACCTTCAAAACCCACAATACAACTACATATAACAAATCCACAATACAAATACATATAACAAATACCCCCCCCCCCTCGACCCCCCTCCCTGTATACCCCTCACCCTCGGGTATACCTATCCCCATGACCAATTCCCCAATAACCCCTGGGGAGCTCTACACACTAAGGCCACCAACGTGCGGCCTGCTCCCTGAACTTTAATTTATTGATTATTATTCTGTTGACAACTGGGTATCCCCTGATGCCCACTTATCCACCCATTTAGCGGCTTCATTAGGCGTCTGGAAAAGGAAGGTCTGTCCATCAAAAATCACCCTCAATTTTGCTGGGTAAAGCATTGAGTACTTTACTCCTCGGTTTCGCAACTGCTTTTTAATGTCCAAAAACTTTGCTCTACTTTTCTGGACTTCTATTGCCAGGTCTGGAAAGATGGAGATTCTCGCCCCTTCATGCTCTAGTGACTCTAGGTTCCTTGCCAACCGAAGGATGGCATCCCGGTCTTGAAAATTTAGCAGTTTTATTATTAAGGTGCGAGGCGGTGCCCCAGGGGGGGGGAATTCTGAAAGGAACTCTGTGTGCTCTCTCAATAGCGAATGATTTGGAAAAATTCTCTATTCCAAACTTAGCCGCACACCAATGCTCCATGAATTTAATCGTATCTTGTCCCTCCACCCTTTCGGGGAGCCCGATAAATCTTAAGTTATTTCTCCTTAATCTTCCTTCCATATCTGTCATTTTTAACCTCATCTCCTTCACTTGATCCGCAACCGAGTCAATTTTGGCCACCAGGAGTACATTACTGTCCTCGATCTTTGAGATACGACTTTCTGCCTCTGTTATTCTCCCTTTAACCTCCTTAATCTCTTGCCTTGCCAGTGCTACATCAGCTTGTATTTCTCTGATTTTCTCCATTAGGCGGTCTTCACTGCCTTTAATGGCTTCCATTATTTGCTGGAGGGAGATTTCTGGGGGTGGCTGGGGGGCGCCGCTTTTAACTGGTGTGGTAACAGGGGTGGTTGTGGGGGTGTTGGTATTCTGGGACCTGGCGAAGCGCTCCAGTCGAGCAGCCGCCGCCGTGGCATTGCTTGTTTTCCCCATTATGGCTTTGGGGTAGGCAAGAGATATTATAATGACACAGTTGGTAGTGAATGGCTAGTAATTAGCCCAAGTTCATCAGATATAAATGCAGCCAGGAAGAAAACGAAGACCTCTTCACCAATTAAGCCACCAAAACAATTTTCATATATGGCCCTTTTTACTCCACAGTCCTGCACAAACCACTACCAAACACAAGTCACTTGAATTATTCTACCACATAGGGCCCGCCAAATATGACCTTGCTGGCTGCTCAGCCGACCTCCACTCCGTTTGCGCTGTACCCCTTCGCCTCTCCGGCTCCCACCACACCTCACCCTGTACCTGGTGCTGTTATTCTCCTTGTTGCCAGAATGCGCTGTCGCTCTCTTCCCCCAGCTACCTTTCTCCTTGCTGCTTCTTTTGGTTGTGGCCGCTGGTACTAACGCCGACCTCGTGGCGGGTAACCTGCGTCTGCACAACGCTGCTCTCACTTCCGCGCGTTAACACGCCTGCTGGGCTATCTCCTTCTCTCCTGTGTGTCAGCCGCCACGTGACCAGCGCTGTCGCCCGGCAGTCAGCGCGTTCAGCCCAGCACTTCTCAGACAGCAGGGACGGAATTCTGCCAGTGCCGTCTCGGCTTCCGTACTCCCATTCGCCCACTGGCCAGCCTCCTTCACTCCTGCGAATCAGCAGGTATGTAACGCCTGGCTATCGACTTCTCAGCGGGCAGATAGAATCCTCTTGCCGCCGCTAGTACTGCATCGGCGGCCAGACGCCAGCGTTCAGGGGATATCAGGATGGAAGTCCAGGGAGCTGCTCACCACACACCTCTACTCCCGCGCTGCCGTGGCCACCGATATTAGGTGTTCTTAACATTTTTTTTTTTAGGAAACAGATTCCTCTGGAGGGTATCAATAAAGCTGTAATACACAGATCTGCCAACGCAGTTTATCTGTGTTACCAAGTAGAATCTTATCTAAAAAAAACTTTTTTGATGAACTGCATCACAACCTAATATACTATATATTATATGTTACCTTGCCAATGTTTATATTTTTCAGAATCAGCTACTGTAGGTAAGTAACTCAAGACGAGGAAGGTAAGGTTCATCAAGAGATAGCTACCAGAGCATAAGCACATTAGTTACATTCTGATTTATAGCAAAACATGGGAATTAATACACTTTTAAGGGAAAAAAGTGCTTACGGCATTGGTAGGTTATGTATTTGATGAAACTTATGTCTGGTGGGTGAAATGTTCTAGTACAGGCAGCATTGATATTCAGTCCTCTATGCATGCTGAGTGTATACATTCTTGATATAACAGATCTGTAGACTGAACGCAACAGAAGCCCTCACCTTAATGTATGTGCAGAGCGAAAAGATCATTTTTGTACAAACCTGTAGTATAAACAATAATGACATCTGTATTCAAGTAGCAAATGCCAGAAAATGTATGGTGATGCAACAGGTGCTCCCACTAAAAATGAATGGGTGTTGGGGCACTGGGGAAGTTCTCACTCACTGGGAAAGTAAAAATCAGCAATAACTCAGACATTTAAAGCCCCAAACACACGGGGGAGATATATTGCTAGCAATATATTGCTCAGTTTCTCCTTTTCATCAGCGACCAGAGATGGTCACTGATAAAAGGGAACCAGCTGGTCGCAGGAGCAAGCTCTTGTGACCAACGATTAGAACGGGGCTGAAAACGGGAGCGCGCATCCGGCGATTTTTCGCCAGGGCACGCTTCCATCACTGGCAATATGGTCGCCTGCGATCATATTTCCAGCGATTTCAGCCCCTATCGCTACCGTGTGTACACAGCTTTAGAGTTATTCTCTTCTCCTGCAGTCATCCTTACCCCACAGCCTTGTCCACACCCCTAGCACCACCCCAGATACTACGTCCGAGTGGCCAGTCAAACAAAATGGTATGGGGAAATAAGTTCCTGGACCCGGCTGCAGTAATAATGTTCAAAAAAATCCTGTGCAGTAAACTATATGTATAATGTATAATTCGCTTTGTCCATGATGAAGGATATAGTCAGATGAATGGTAAAGGATCTGAAACAAAATGCAAATCTAAAACTATAAAACTTTTTTCAGTAACTGTTTTTTTTCTTCAATTACCTACATCCAAAAGAGTTGTTCATAGCTTGTACCAGACTGAAGTTCTCCTACCTGTGTGAAATACTGTATATGTATATCTGTAAATCCGTGTCCTTGTTGTTGGCAGGGTTGTGCTCACTGCTCATTGTTGGTTAGTAGGTGATTTTCATCTTAAACACAGACCCATGCCCATCACAACCACAGCTCTATGATGCATAGAATTCCACCTTGATATAATCCATACAGTACCAATCTATTCTGGAAAATTCCAATCCTTCCCAACAGCTGGATCAAGGAATCCAGAATATTAAACATGTTTAAAACTTCCCTGATTCCAACTGAAAAATGTCTGGGATCAGCAAATCAAGTATTTCTCTGCTTCGCCAATGGATAGATAATCATCAATGACACCTAATCTACAACTTGGCAGTGCCGGACATAAAATGGGGTTTACAGTAGATGTTTGAGGGACTTAAACCTCAGAATGAGAAGTTTCTAAAGCTGACAAGTGGAGAATTTGCCTATAGAAACTAATCTACTATAATTTTCCTACAGGTGGTACATTCTCTAATATGCTAGCTAGAAGCTTAAAGGTTGCGATCGGCAACAGTTCTACCTGTCCTCTCTTAAATGTTTAATACATCTCCCTTTAGTGAGGAAAAGCACCAGTCACAGTAAAAACAAAAAAGGAGGGAGTGTTTCTTGCAGCTCAGACTTCTTATGTAAGGCCGTCTGCATCAGGGAACATAGGCGCAAATCATGTAGAAGTGGCTTTCCAGATCCTATTTAATCAGAATTAGAGACTCCCAACTTTCTCCCACTGACCCATACACTAATGGTATATAGGGAGAATCATACAGGTGAAAACAGTATTTCTTTAGGGATGTGATTCATGCAAGTATAGTTAATAGACAGTCAATAGGTAGACCCCAGATTTTTTATTTCATTTTGGGGTGTCGTTTTGTATCTTCATATGTGACACCAATTAATGTACCCTTGCGATACTTAGCACAGGTTAATACACTATTACCAGTTGTAGTTTACATTGATGGCAAATGAAGCAAAAGTTTAATTGAAAAAGTTTACAACCCATTTTTATGTGACCCATCTGTATGAAATTGGCAGGTTTGGTCTTATGAAATGTTGGGGGGAGTTATTGACCAATGCAAGCAATTTATTTCAGATCCTGTGGTGATCAAATACTCAGACAGTATCTCGGACTAGCAGATTATGCTGTACATGTAGCTACAGTTGTGCACAAATTATAAATGGTAATATGACTGGCATAAAAAAAAAAAAAAAAAAAAAGGATCAAAATGTTGTAGAACATAGTAAAGTATGGATGACAGAAGTGACTTTGTGATGATTGGGAAGATATAAGTGATCATACGAAAAGCAGTGTAAGAGCTGTGAACACATGGCAGACGACGTGCATGAAGGCATAAAAATTCTCAAGTGTATTTTAAAAAGAACTAGATGAATAACAATTTCAGCTACACATTGTTTATTAAGGTAATCACATTGCAGTGGTCCAATGATGAATAGAACAGATATGGACATTAAAATCCCCACTGCTAACCCTTTCAGTAGTAAAATGCATATGGGCATTTTTTTTGTTAACAGCACTTTCAGCAAAACAGGATATTCAATTTATGTCAATAAAATGTGAAATCAATCATTTTTTTTTTAACTAAAGGCCAATACACACTGGGTGATTTTGAGCTGAAAGCAGCTATTAAAGCTTTACTGTGTGTATGGCCCGGAGATGAGTGCCAATGTGCGCTCCCACATCATCACCAGCCACCGTCGCTCATCTGCTGGTATTACCAAGCCATCCACCCCAGGGAAAACAGCTAGGACAGGCAGAAATCACCCAGTGTGTATGCACTGAGTGATTTGCAGCCCAGTGATTTTCCCTATCATCGCTGTGCATACACGCTGGGCAAAAACGCCCATTGTCTACGCACCTTCAGACTCACTTTAAGATTTTAAGAAGGATGTGAGAATCAGATGTGGTAATTCTGAACTAAAATTGAAATGACCGCATAGCTTTTTACTGATCATTTCAACACCAAAAAATAGCTCATTCTAGAATGAGCACCATTTTTGTTATTTTGTTAATGTATCAAAGCGTATCTATATTCCTTAATCTAATGGCAATCTGTGCAATATGTCTCACTACTGAAAGGGTTAGCAAATCAGATACCCCAATCCCCAAACACTCATTTGTGGCGGTCTTCAAACAACAGTATTGTCTGGCTTCAGTTAACAGATTTGACAAGTAAAATAAATTACTGTAACAGATACTCTGCAAACAAATGTACAAAAGTAATGCCTCAGCTTGCTGGAACTGCTTGTTGTATGTTACATACTGTATCGTGAACAGGACTCCATTTTAGCATAATTTACAAAGTCATACATCAACACAATACCAAGAGCAAGGCATATTAGACAGCATGTTATCTACATATACTAGAAGTACCCACGTTTGAACCAATTATTAAGTCTGAAGTTCTAGTACCATCATGACAATGTGTATGAGATGTCCACTAGGGAAGTGTATCTAGGCAACAGTTTATCTTCAAATACAGTAATTAGGGCAATCAGCATAAACTATTGACACAAATAAAAAAAATACACTGCATTTACCTTAATTGAACAGAACATTAAACAGAAAATTGTGAAAGATTGTATTGGACATACTGTACTGTTAACTTCCATTAAACATAAAGAAACTAAGCATTATTTAAACATAGCATACATACTCTTTCACAAATGAGCATACAGTATGTTAGAAGCACATGCCCCTACTCACTGTATACATTTAACACACCTACCTTTTCATTTTCTTACAGAGACAGGCTCACAACCATAAACAAACACAGACAGTACTTATATGGCACTGACCCCTGTCACAGATCAGGTAGAGATGTAGCCATGCTCATATATCCTACATATGGCGGTTGGATCACCAATTGAGGCGCACTGCAGCGTGTTGCAGCATTGAGCATGTGGATCGTATCACTCCTGCTTTCATTTCTACTGTTACTATATGCTACACTACAGTATGTTAACAAGCACATTGGACGTTCAACTGCCTTATCGGAAAGTGGTTAAAAAAAACAAAACACTTCTTGCAGAGAAGATTGTGGGGGAGATAGCAAGCTATCACTCGGGGCGCAGTTAGTGAGCTGTTTGGCCAAGCTGCAGCAAAGAAACGTGGAAGGTCAGTCCCACATGTACAAATGAGTAGAGTAAAAAGAGCGGCATGCTGTGTTAATGAGCAGTGTTCTTGGTTAAAAAGTATAATATTTATTACATAAAGGAAATTAAAAGTAATAGTAATGTATATTAGACAAATTATCATGACAATATTAATGTAATAAATATTATACTTTTTAACTAAGAACACTGCACAGTTTTCATTTAGTACAGCAGACCGCTCTATTTACTGTATTCTCTTGCAGAGAAGACTCTCGTAAAGCCGTTCACACTCGGTGTGGAAATGTATGCCGAGCTTAGCCCACCCATACGGAGATCTCTGCATACATTTCCCCACTGAGTTGCTGGGGCTGAAAGAGCAACTACATAGCATATTCACAAAATGATGGCAGGCCAAGACTATGGGCCATGAGGGAGCTCACCCTTGTGGAGTCAAGCTCGGCATACACATGTAAAGTGGAAGCAATGGCGGCCAGTAAATGGTGATGGCGCTTCACATATCTATCCGCGGGATGTACTGTAGGTTCAATTAGTGGGAAAACACCACCCAGCTGCAAAGCAGTGCATTTACATGCTTTCGCCATAGTACACCATAAAGCAGGGCTGGGCAACAGTGGCCCTCCAGATGTTGATGAAATACACATCCCAGGATGCTTTGCATTAGTTTTGCTATGTGGCCATGCTGAAACTGATGCAAGGCATGCTGGGATGTGTAGTTCATCAACATCTGGAGGGCCGCTGTTGCCCAGCCCTGCCATAAAGGGACATTTCTCATGGCGAGAAAGGAAACTAGGATGACGGTCCAACAAGACAAATGAGCGTGGCTACATCTGTACATGAGATGTGTAACTGCTATGTAAAAGCAGAAACACATTTTGGTATATTTAGAAACAAATTAAAAATGATAAAAACTGTGCGTAAATTTGCTTTCCAAAAAAGCCCACACATTAAAATTTAAAAAAATATATATATAAACATTCACTATTGGCCAGTTATTATGCAAACTAACAATTCACATTTGTTACAGCAATGATGATGTATCAATTTAAAACAAAAACATGTATTACTTACATCTAAAAATAAATACATTAACCCTAAACATTTCAGAATGGCTCATCTCGAACACTGAAGGCCACCAATGAACATTAACATGTGATAAAATGTGCTACAAGAAAATAGAATTAACTACACTGAAAATCCAGCAATATACACACACGCGGCAATATGTACTGCAGTTAAGTCATTTGTACTCTGAAGCAGGTCAATGAATGAACATTGCCCTCGAGAACCCAATAATGCAACATTACTGTGATCGTAGACACTGGATCCAAGTGGGCTACAGGACCTCTGATGTCACAACCATATGGCCTGCGACAGCAGGGCAAAGTCAGCAGGCTAGCAGTTTTACTATCCACATGGACATTTATTGGGAATAGTAAAATGTGGTGCAAAGAGACCTGCCTTGCCCAAAGCATGATGAGTGAAGAAAGCACACAATGGTATATGTTGGCCCCCATGTTATGAAACTAAGCCAACCTTGCTAGTCTCCCCGCTATCGCCAGTCACATGGTTGTGACATCAGAGGTTCTTTAGCTTTTTTTGAATTTATACTCAACCTTATTGTAAGCAGTTGTGTTATTGTCATAGTGTTCATATCACAGTGTTCGATACCATGCTTATTAGGCAATCTGTGAAATAACCTAGAGTCTTTTATTTAAGAAATGCACCCAGCTCTTAGGCAAACACAATTGGACAGAGACTAATTAATGAACTAGAGAAATAATGATTACAGTACATATGTAGCAGCTGCAATAGGATGGCTTAAGATATATGCCTTAATCAAGAGCCTCACCAATTGGGCTGTCTTGCAAACCCAGCAGTTTAGTCAGTGGGCAAGTGTTAAGAGGCACATTATGGATTAAAGCAGGACAAATAAATTAATGAGAATTGTTAATGTAAATCATCCAAAGATCCATGTAGACAACTGGTTTTTCTGCTATTTATAATGGTAACGTTTGACAGAAATATTTTTGAACATGCATTCCTCAAGTAACTACAAAACAGACTCTCTGTGCTAAAGACATTTAGGAAGTAATTATGTGGCTGGATACAGTATGTATTTTAGTTTTGAACTGACAACTCTTGGTTCAAAACAAAGTAAAATATATGCCAGGCACAATAAAACAGGCTTGGGTCATCACGTAATAATACAGTCGGGTAGTAACAGAGGTCTATTCTAATATAATAAAATGTTTTCCACATATTTTTAGTCAGCTGTTTTAGATAAGGGCAGACTGTTCTACTTCCCAGCCTGTAGAATATTAACTAAACTTTATTTACTTTAGAAGAATACCTCTTGATAGTGCGCTCTTTAGTAACTGCAGAGATACAATATCTGTTGCCTGCTAAGCGCATTATGTTCCAGGAATTGTGCTACTCATGGGTAAATATAAATGAAAAAAAAAAAAAAGCTACCATACTGTATTGCTAGGCTTTTATACAGAGATCAGGGAACAGACCAAGGCATATTTTCTTGCAGGATGAAATACATATGTAATTACCTTACACAATGTCAATTTTAAAAGGTTAAAATATTAATTTGTACTCTTTATTATGGCCATTTTAGAAATGGTCCCTTCAAAGAGACAAAAAGATGCAAAGTAGTACAGATGAACACATGTGGCAAAAATGAATTAAAGTGAGGACACTTGCAGGCTTCTGGATATTAAGTAAGGGATTGCTTGTGCATTGTAATTAGCAACACAAGTTTTAATGTTCTAAGAGGCAGATTATGTGCTGCATGTCTGTTTTATCATGGAAAAGTCCATAGCTCATGGTCAAGTCTATAGTATGCGTCAAGACAAGTGTACATAGTGGATGGAGCAGAAGAACTTGTTGTGGATCCTACTGTCATTTATAGCACAGCAGACCGAGACTGAAAGACATCACAACCATTGGTGTCCACTGCCCCCCTAAAAAAAAAAAAATACGCATTTATTTCTAGGAATTACATAAGTCTTTACAAAACATGAGCATTTGGTATTATGTTCAGAGAGTTGTTGAGGAAGATAGTTAAAACAGGAATGAATAGGGTAAAGTCAAATAATTATTAAATACAAAATGAACTCCTACTCACATGCAAGCACTCTCCAAGGAACGCTGTTAGGTACAAATCATAACAAATATATTAAAGTCAGAGTGTGCAAACAAACATTTCAAAATTACACCAAGAAATAAAGTATGAGAAGCAGAATTCAATTAGTCCTGTTCAGTAGTGTGTAGTCCCATGTTACATTAATATGCACTTTGTAAGATATTTTCATGAAATGAGCTCTGGATACCCAGCCAATTCCAAGTGGCATTATTTAGGCATTTTCTCCCCAATTTTTTTTTAAATAAAAGTACACAAATTAAAATGTTTTCATTGTCCATATTTTTCTAAATAAAAACTTCTAAATGTTTTATTTAAATTACAAGTGATAGGCGTACTGGCTCTATGGACTGACGATGTTACAATTAAATAAAAGATTTTCCCTATGATGATCTATTCATTCCAGGCCCACTTTAAAGGAGATTTCATATTGTTTTTCCTGTAAGCCTATATCCTAAAGGTCCATACACACTGAGCGGCTTTCCCCCTGCACGGCGCCGGCGCAGAGCTATGCAAAGCCGTCCTCAACGCCGCTCATCGGCGATGATGCGGGAGTGCGCAAAAGTGCTCACCGCTCAATGCTGGGGCATACACAGTTGGCGGCTTTGAGCAAAGTCGCCCAGTGTGTATGAGCCTTAAAAGGAAACATGTATGATTGGACTTCTATTTGATTGTATAAAAGGGAAACCAATCACAATATAAATTCACATACACCTTAAACAGTGAAATACACCCCAAACTTCTACCACGCTACGTTACCAATCTTTTTTACATATGGCTCTTTGCAGCCCATAACTGCGTCCAGTGCTGCACCCATCCCTTGACAGCATTGAAGCCATCAATAACTAATCACCCCAGTTGGTGAATTTAATTTGATTCGCTAGCCTGCAGCTCAGATCATCATACAGACACTTCAAGTGGAATAACGGCTCCCACTGCACTAGGGGAGAAGACAGTGTCTATCCAAACAGTGCAAGAGCACCGATCACGGAATGTTCAGCAGCTGAGGATAGGCAAAGCTTGTACTGTGTGGCTGCACATCACTCCTTACTGCCCTTGCCCTTTTTAAAAACCCATAAAAAGAAACACTACAATAAGGGGGTAATTCTGGTTGGCTTGCAAAAGCAAACTCCTTCTTTAATGGACAAAACCATGATGCACTGCAGGGGGGCAGATGTAACCTGTGCAGAGAGTTACATTTGGGTGAGTTATTTTTCTTCTGTGCAGAGTAAATGTTGGCTGCTTTATTCTCATAGGTTTGGATTTTACACCCTAGGGTGTCACCCTGCGCTCGGTTACACTTGCCGCTTAGTGGGTGCAGGATCTAATTCAATTGGTTAATAGTTTACATACACTTAAAACAAGTTTCTTGAATAGTAAATGTAGTTTATTTGTAATAAGACATCATGTTAAACTTTGTTTGACAATAGTATATAGCTTGAGACACAATATAGATAAATACAGAGGTAAAATGTATATAAAAAGTTGTTAAAAATTCTTTGTATAAGTACGATAAAAATATATTATATATATAAGAGATGCTAAACTAAACTAGTACCGGTACAACAAACCACATGGGGAAGGATGGGGTAAGGGATGACAGACAGAGACTAACGCAGTCCTTCTGGTACCAGTACAGGGTGATGAGCGATTGCTGGTGTGGGAGCTTCAAAATATGAGCTGAGTGAAATCTGCAGTATTTGCAGTAGTGGTGATGTTCGTTCAAAAGTTCCTTTACCTTTACCTTTTAGTCAGGCTGGGATGAGTGTCTGCCGGCAGACTCTCGCTGGTGCTGCTTCTGTGTGTGCAGCGCTGGGCGAGTCCAGGTAGTTCACCTCTCGACTAGTTTCGCCTTTTGCAGGCTTCTTCAGGATGCTGGTGAATTCTGGGCTTCTCTCCCCTTTGCCTTTTTATTCCGTTTGTAGTAAAAGGTTACCTCCCTCTGGGCAGGTCTCGGCTCTCTGCGGCCGGTTACGTCACTTCCGCCCTTACTGTCGGAGTGACCGTGCGGCTCTCTGTCTCTGTGTTTCCGCCCTCACTGTGCGTAGTATGGTCTGGCCGTCTGTGGCCGTGCTTCCGCCCTTCTATTCGCATCATTTCCGCTTTGTGTGCGGGCGGCGCTTTCTCTTAGTTCCTGGTTATTGTTATGCGTTCAACGTGCAGGGCAAGTTACTTCCACGTTAGTTACTTCCGCGTTCCATTGGTGATATAATTGGTGTATCGGTTTTTATTCAGGGCTTAGATAAGTTCTACATAAAACATATAACATTTAACATTGGGGTCGGTAGGGAACGGGGAGGAGGAAGACATTAGTATCTGAGCTTTTCATTAGAAATGGTTAATGTATTTTACTACCCACACGTTCATATTTCTGTATATATGCCAATTAATCACTTAAGTATCCATCGTTTACTCACACACGTGTTTATCTGTATGAAATCACAAGGGTTGAGGATAATTAATACATTAACCATTTCTAATGAAAAGCTCAGATACTAATGTCTTCCCCCTCCCTACCGACCCCAATGTTATATGTTTTATGTAGAACTTATCTAAGCCCTGAATAAAAACCGATACACCAATTATATCACTAATGGAACGTGGAAGTAACTAACGTGGAAGTAACTTGCCCTGCACGTGGAACGCATAACAATAACCAGGAACTAAGAGAAAGCGCCGCCCGCACACAAAGCGGAAATGATGCGAATAGAAGGGCGGAAGCACGGCCACAGACGACCAGACCATACTACGCACAGTGAGGGCGGAAACACAGAGACGGAGAGCCGCACGGTCACTCCGACAGTAAGGGCGGAAGTGACGTAACAGGCCGCAGAGAGCCGAGACCTGCCCAGAGGGAGGTAACCTTTTACTACAAACGGAATAAAAAGGCAAAGGGGAGAGAAGCCCAGAATTCACCAGCATCCTGAAGAAGCCTGCAAAAGGCGAAACTAGTCGAGAGGTGAACTACCTGGACTCGCGCAGCGCTGCACACACAGAAGCAGCACCAGCGAGAGTCTGCCGGCAGACACTCATCCCAGCCTGACTAAAAGGTAAAGGTAAAGGAACTTTTGAACGAACATCACCACTACTGCAAATACTGCAGATTTCACTCAGCTCATATTTTGAAGCTCCCACACCAGCAATCGCTCATCACCCTGTACTGGTACCAGAAGGACTGCGTTAGTCTCTGTCTGTCATCCCTTACCCCATCCTTCCCCATGTGGTTTGTTGTACCGGTACTAGTTTAGTTTAGCATCTCTTATATATATAATATATTTTTATCGTACTTATACAAAGAATTTTTAACAACTTTTTATATACATTTTACTTGAACCTCTGTATTTATCTATATTGTGTCTCAAGCTATATACTACTGTCAAACAAAGTTTAACATGATGTCTTATTACAAATAAACTACATTTACTATTCAAGAAACTTGTTTTAAGTGTAAGTGATCTATTAACCAATTGAATTAGATCCTGCACCCACTAAGCGGCAAGTGTAACCGAGCGCAGGGTGACACCCTAGGGTGTAAAATCCAAACCTATTACCTCCAACAGGTATCCTGTAGTATACCTCCACCACCCCGCAGCCCACCCACTTACACCAAGTCTACAGCGCGGCCACCCCGGAAAAACCCTTTGTTCCTGCTTTATTCTCATGCTGTGTACACACTGTGAGATTTGACATTAGATTTTGACTATATATTTAAAATCGCATGCAGATCGCACAGGGTTTTTACCTTGCGATCCCGATGCGCGCTCCAGTGACAGTACAAATCGAAACCCAGATAGACAGGGCAGCAATGACTACATAGAGCAAATATAATGCAGATTGTATGAATTGTATGTAAATAGTACAGAGTTAGCAAAGATTGCATAGCACTTGAATCTTAAGTCAAATAGCAAGGGAATCTCACCATGTGTACACAGCATTACACTGCAATTTAGATTTCAGTTTGAACACACCCCACCCAGACCTTACTCAC
Source organism: Crinia signifera (assembly GCF_055691185.1). Lineage (NCBI taxonomy): Eukaryota > Metazoa > Chordata > Amphibia > Anura > Myobatrachidae > Crinia > Crinia signifera. The sequence goes on along the minus strand of NC_139218.1, from coordinate 143,395,653 downwards.
TCTGCACATGTTACATCCGCCCCACCTACAGTGCACAAGGTTTTGCCTATTACAGGAGGAGTTTGCTTTTGTGTCAGTAATGGGTCAACTGAAATATTTTGGTGTAAAACATTTCCTACCCTAATGTTTGGAGCATTAAGCTTCATAATTTAAATAACTTTTTTTTAAGTTATTTAAGTAAATAGCCGTCGATCGGAGTCAGTTGCATGCAAACAAAAAGTCTGTTTAATTTAATAATTTGTGAATACAGTACATAAAAAACCCCAAAAAAACAGTTACCTGTTTCAAGGGACGGTCTAACCCATCTGAAGACAGCCTGACCTTTTCCAACCCCACTGGGTTATGTGGTCGACTCCCAACACTGTAATTTCGTGGCCGCCTGACTGTATCAGAGCTGGAAAGAGGGGTGAAGCTGTTTCTTCTAATCCGCATCTGCGTTTCGTTTGCATCAATGGTACCCTGATAGCATTTAAAAATAATGGAATATATTCAGTGACATTATAAGAAAGTTTGTTTGTACATCCTGAATGACTGATGCTCCTCTGTCGGAAAAAGGTTAATTACAAACAAGGTTGTATTATTACAGACAGACACTTTAAAAATGAATAATAGAAAAAAAAAATGTATAATTTATACACACACACACGTATAATACTGCTAGTGAAGCAGGAAGCCACACAGACTAGATGTATTAACATCTAGTCTGCTGGAGCTGGGCTGTGAAAACCGAGAGTTTTATTTAAAAAAAAAAAAAATTTGTAATATACATAAATCTATTATACTTTAGTAAGGTTAAATATTTATCAGGAATATTTTGAACCATATATCACTATTGTTTTGTTTACAAAAATATTATTGGATATCTACCTACAGTACATTAATATTATGCATGGTCACTCTAAAGAAAACTACAGGTTTGCACCATCCCAAAGGGTTGTTTAAAGCGCTATTATATAGAACTGGGGTAGCCAAATCCAGTCCTCGAGAGCTACCAACAGTTAAAGTTTTCCAGATAAATCACAAGTCCACAAGTGAAGTAATTAGCTCCACCTGTGACTCTTAAAATGTGTCAGTGAGTAATGAGTGCACCTGTGCAGCCAGGGGCTCCGATTTACGTTTTTTCTGGTGGGTGCTCAAGGGGGCGTGTAATGGCAGAGATCCTTTCCCCAATCCAGGAAGGAGGCATACGGGGTTTAAGGCAGCGCTGTAGTGGGGTCCGTCCCTGCAGTGCTGGGGAGGTAGCGGGGTCCCAGCGGTGGATGGGTAGACAGCTACTAGTTCCCATCCGCCGCAGGGACCCCGCTGCTGACTTCACATCCGCTGCAGGTACCCCGCTGAGTGTTTTCAGACTCAGCGGCATAGGGTTGTCGGCGAGCGGCAGGTAAATTCCGGCCATGGCCCATGGGTGCTCATCACTCTCCATGGGTGCTCGGCCCCGGAGCACCCACTGTTTCGGCGCCTATGTGTGCAGCAGCTAGGTTGTCTGGAAAATGCGAACTGATGGTAGCTCTCGAGGACTGGAGTTGGCTACCACGGATATAGCATATACATCTATTATTATTGTGATACAGTGCCCATAAGTTTCCAGTATGACAACTTACAGCTGGTTTTTCTCTATGCGTATCCACAGCATCAACACTCAGCTTGATCATTTCAACTTTACAGCCTTAAAAAAGCACAGCATCAAAATGATGTTAGTAAAAGGACTTCTGTAATTACCAATAAAAATGTCCAGGATTCCCTAGGGGACACTGAAGTAAAGGTGCATACACACACACTGTACAATTTTTGTGACCAATTTCGCTCATTTTGGCCATTCTAAACGATATTGGTCAAAATATCTTTCAGTGTGTACACTGAAAGACACTGATGACCAATTTCCCTTGAACCCAGTGTCCTGAACGAAAGATGCTGACGAAAGACAAAAGGTCTAGTTACAGTTTATAGGCTTTTTATTTTTTGAAAGATAACCATGTTGAGCTGCATGCACAGTTGACGAACAACCTTGATGAATAACTGGTGGGTATGTGCATCATCATTTGTCATTTTGGCGAAAAATTGTCCAGCACCTTAAGGAAAGAACAATAAAAGTAGTAATCGAATCTCTTAACTAATTTGCACATGACAGCAGCCAAACCCAAACAGAACAATATACACTAGACACAATCATGTAGAAAGGGTGTCCAGTGTCCCCCATGGAATTGGACAACTGGATTTTAGTGGTACGGAAAATAATTCCGTTTTCTCCTTCATCCAGTAGGGGGACACTGGAGATGTCCCAAAGCAGTCTTCATGGCAGGGAGTACACTGTGGAAGCATATCGCTCCCAAAACTAACCTCCTGGAATACAAAAAGTGTCATTTTTAAAAACTGAAATCTGTGCCATGATGCGCAACCCACACGGCACCCTATGTATATATGAATGAATGAGTCACAACTCTGAAAGGCACTTGTGGACATTGGGAAATGTAAGCCTGGCGGATGACTTCTCATATTAACTGAAGCTGGACATCTCATAAGGGGATTTTTTAAAGAACTTACCGTTCGAATCCCTTTCTCTGAGTCCATCCTGGTGACACAGCTCAACCTTGGGATGTATTGGGGTCCGCAGGAGCCAGGCACCTATGCTACTTCTTTAAGAGGCAGGCTCCTCCCCTGCTGCAACCCGGAAATCCATGGACATATTAATATGCACAATCAAAAACAACCATATAACATGATAAATGTTAATTTATCATGATGTTTGAGTGCGCCTGGCCAAGTTCTTGGTTCCATCCTCCATGTGTCACATGCTCTTCGCATACTGCGTCCCAGCCTGTTTTGCTGGCATCCATGGTCACTATTACTTGCATGCCTGCTGCAAAGGACACAGCCTCTCCATATTGGACCACCATTTGAGATCTAGCGTAACCCCTTTTGAAAGCTGAAATCCTTGTCTCAGATTCTTTCCGTCGCCATCCCACTCCGCTAGGAAACAGTTTTGCAGAGATCTCATGTGAAACCTTGCCCATGGGATTGTGTCTAATGCAGGTGACAGGAGGCCCAATACCCTCATGCACTCTCCTGAAGAAGCTACCATTCTCCCTAGAAGTCTTAGGACTTCCTATCTTAGCTTCAGCCATCTGTCCTGAGTCAGTTTTATTGACATGGACCGTGTGTCCAAAAGAACTTCCAAGTATTTTATGGACCGGGAGGGCTCTAGGTGACTTCTGGATGTTTATTAACCAGTCATGCTGCCTTAAGTAATCTAACACCTGCCTTGTGTACTGGAATGCCAATGCTTCTATTTGCGCCATAATCAGCAGGTCATCCAAGTATGGCCAAACTGATATGCCCTGCAGCCTGAGATTGGCCACTAAAACTACCAGGGTCTTTGTAAATGTCTTCGGTGAGGTCGCCAGTCCAAAAGGTAGAAAAATGTACTGGTAATTGTTTCCTTTGATGCAAAACCTTAGATATCTTTGATGGCCGAGAAATATTGGAACATGCAGATAAGCGTCCTTAAGATCTATCGCTGTTAAGAACGCTCCTATTTCAATATCTCACAAGATCGACCTGATCAACTCCATTTTGAATTTCCTTATATGGACATATGAATTCAGCCTTCTCAATTCCAAGATTGTCCTGAACCCTCCTGAGGACTTTTTCACGATGAATAATTTTGAGTGCCAGCCTCAACCTTCCTGCTCTTTTGGGACCCTCATGACCACTCCCTTGGTCCATCATGGTCTGCAGACTGCTGAACAAGGCTGACCTTTCCTCTTGAGATAGGGGACTCCACTATCCAGTCTCCTGGAATTTTCGAAAACTCTATCTTGTAACCCGAGGACACAATCTGTCCTCAGCCGATTGGAGCCAGGCCTGCTTGTAGTCCAATCTTCTCTCTGGCATCATTGCGACCCCTGGTGGAAGGCAAACCTTTCCTCTCTGCACATTTGGCCATGAAAAAGTACTCCGATTTCCAAACCAGGGCCTCCTGAAGCTTCTGCAAGGCCTGTAGGCTTTGCTTCTTTAAAATCAGCAGACTGATAGCAAAAAGGCCTACTAAATTGACCCCTTCTCACGACTGAGGGAGCCATACAGATTTTCCTCCTGATACTTTTGTAATGTCGTCCAACTGGCGACCAAACAAATACCCCCCTGGAAAGGAAAACATATAAACTTTTTTTTTTTTTGATTGAGTATCGTCAGCCCAAGGCTTCAGCCACAAAGCTCTTCTAGTAACTGCTGTCGTGGCATTGGTCCTGGCCGCCAGATGTACCATATCCAGCAACACATCACACAGAAATTCGACCACTATCTGCACATTTAACAATTTTCATTAATTCTGCCCTTTTTATTCCATCCAACATCAGACTCCAGGTCCTGAAATATAGTTGTGTTTAACTCTCATTGGTATTGATTTGGTATGTAAGAACACAGAACTCAGAAATTGTAGAGAAATAAATTAATTATCTTATCTAAAGGAGTGTACATGCGGTGCGATTTTGGCTTACAATTTTGACTAGTCAAAATTGTACGAAAAGTTATTCAAAATCTCAGTGTTTCCCCTGCATTTGCGATCGATGCGTGACCACGAGAGTTTGGTACTGAATGGATAAATAGACCGTGCAAGCAAGGCAATTTTGACTATGTCGCTTGCAATGTATTTGGCCATAGGTACAATGTGCACACAGCTTTAGATGACTACTGAGGTCAAAAGTTGCTAATCAAGATTATCTGTAATAGATGCCTAAACAGATATTCGCACCACTTATATTATAAAAGCATGCTTTGAAGCATAAAAAATAAAAATAAAAAAAAAAGGATGAATTGTATTAGCTTTTCTTTAGTGAAAAGGTTAGAATAAAATTATTATTTGGATTATGGATATGTAATAATGAAGTAGCACACTTACCATAAGCGACCGGTATTAATTTCAGCACTGTATGCAGCGGACAACGGAGGTATGGCAAGTCATCTGAAATATTGAAAGACAAGTTGATTGCACTACTACTACTGAAAATGGATGAAAAAAAGAAAACTTCTGCGTTCATACCAGTAATGCGCAATTAGCCATAGGCATCATTTGATGAATGTACTATTAAGCTATGCCTAAAATGATTTCAGGACAACAAACATGTTCCCATTGAATTTCATCTGGATCTTACATGATGAAATTATTTCTACCTGCACTTTTGTCCAGGAAATATGCCAGGAGACACCTCATGACAGCTTGGTGACAGATGACAAGAATGTTCCCCTGACGCTCCAATTCCATGATGACTGGTTCTAGCCGCTGAACTAGATCTTGATAAGACTAGAGGAAATATACTGCATTAGCATAATTCCAAATGTTAAGAAATAAAGTTACAAAAAAAAAAAAAAAAATCTATCTATATTTCTCTTACAGTACCCACTGTAACTAGTCTCTACTGTGGACTTACCCTTGGTATAAACATGTTCTGAGTCAGATAGAAAGTTTGTGCTTTGTTCCCCCATCCTAAATCAATGGCATGTTGCTTGTGGCATGGCTGGCCAACCGGAAGTCTGGAGGTTCATACCGACATCTGAATTCTGGCCCTGGGTACTCCAACAGGGGGATGAGTGTATGCTGTGGGTTTGGTGGCTCGCTACAGGTTCTATTGTCCTTCTATGGGGGTTGTGGACCCCCACAAGGGAGAATAGCCCCGTTGGTCAGAATACCAAAAGTCGGGCAGTGGAACCACATTAAAAGCAGAAATTTTAGTTTTTTTATTCTGTTTCTTACACAGCACTTGTATTTTATTTATACTAGGCTTTAAGTTTCAGCATAGTGTGATATTTGAGGTTTGCCACAATATATGGATTTTCTGCTAGGGGTGGGATGCTTAGTCCTTTCCCTATGTTTTTTCATGGTTCTGGTATTGTTTTGAGGGGTAATTCCTCCATTGTACTTTTGGCATAGTGTATTTGGATTTCTCATCAGCACAATTATGCTTGGGTTAGAACAGTTCAGTCGGGCCCTCATCTTAATGCTTGTAATTAACAGATTTTTAACGCCATACATTTTAATACTTACATTCCACTTGTTTATAATGAATATGGTTGGAGACTATGCTTGTATGCTATTACTATGCCTGGTTTGATGCCTACTGGTTTCTGTACCAGCTAAGAGATTGTCTAACACTGGGTCTCGTTTCCTTACAATGCACTTTGTAGAGTAGCAAAAAACATTTATAATGTCAGTTTATTTACAAGATGTGATTCTGTGCTGACATATATGCTGTGCCTTTTCTCCATTTTTAGTTTATAATTTTCTGTATTTATTAAGTGATGTGTCAATTTTAAACCTTTATAAATAATCTCAATAAAAAAAAAATGGGCAAACAAAATTAAGGTTTAAAAAATTAAAATAAAACACATAGTCACCTCTCCTCCAGGGTAGCGATAAAGATATTTATCCTGATCTCGCATTGAAAACTCTTCTGGATATTTCTCTTCAATCTCTTTATAGGTCATCTCCTCACATACACCCTAAAAAAAAAAAAAATCTCATAAAATAACAAAAATATGTCTTAACAAATAACTAGTTCTTCTAAATTTGTGCATGATCTAATCTCAACTCCACAAAGAAAAACAATAATTACTACATACATATATACCAGCTTCCCTGTCTGGGGGTATGAGCAGTACAGAGGATGATACTGCACATACATGGGTCCCGATGCATGTGACATGCATTGTACAGGCGCCAGGACCCCGTGGCAAAGCAGCTGGGGGTGGCTCCATTGCAGACAGTGGCAGCTCCCCACCTACAATGCGGTAGGAGCCACTTCTGCTTGCAATTGTTATTACCAGTGTTTGAGATTCTGTTTAGTGAGGTTTATTTTATGGTATCATACTGGCCTGGTGTTAACATTGTCTAGCACAGTGCTTATCTTCCTTGTTCAGTTGACCAATTTAGCTCAAGTTTGTATCCTGTCTCTTAATCAGACAGCTTTATATTCATTCTAGTGGGCAGCGGTTTTGAAAAGGAACAGTTAAACTAAAAAAATGAGCGAATATTTAACATTTGAGATTTCATGTTACATTCCTTTATGTTATGACCCTAATATTATCTTGCCCCACTGCAACCTTAAAAACAATAATTATTTCAGACAACCAGTGTTAGAAACTTACAGCATCAATCTCATTAAGAATTTTCCACTGTTCATAAGAAACACCAAGAGCCTCTGCTGTCTGAATCGTTCTTTTCAGCTGACTAGTCCAAACCTTGAGGTCCACAATTTCCTGCTGCTCTATAAACTTTCTGAGGGCCTGCGCAAACTATAAAAGTAAAACACAGAACTTGGATAAAATGGACAACACTAAGAAAATAAGCATAAGAAAACATAACAGAAATATATACAGCGAATAGAATAGTTAAACAAAACAAGTAACAAAAGGTACTAAAAAAATAAATAAAATAAAAAACACATGTACAAAACAGTAACTTTGTGGAGAAATGTACTCACTTGCTTTCCTCCTGCAGAGAGGCCCGAATCTCCCCCAATCCTTCCTGCAAGATTACATTCACTTTCGCCATGTCGGCACAGGTAGATGGTACGGGGTTGTACATGAATGTTCATGAGGTAGTAGACAATTTTACTTTGGATGTAATCCTGTATTTTGTTCACCAGGAACCTCTGACCTACGTTGATAACTTTTATAAGAGAATGGTCCCTACAAGATAAATCACTGAGTAAATGTTACACCAATCTGTAGAACAGATAGCAGGGGGAAGAGGGCTTATGTGTGGAGAAACTACATGAAAGGGAAAACTCTGTTGCAGGCAGAAGATCAGAGAGTAGTTAAACACCAAATATAGATTTAAAGTATTCATTTAATAACTTTACCTAGTAGTTAATATGTTAACAGGTTTGTCAGCAAAACACAATGCTTTTAATGTCACCACAACAAATTGTTTCCGTGACTTGGCTTTTTTGTTGTATCTAGATGCACTGGGACATGCAATATTCTCTAAACCAGTGGTTTCTAAAATTGGCATGGTTTGGTGATGCAGGTCCACATTAAATAATTTAATAAGTTTACCAATAAGAAAACATTGGACCTAAAGCATTAACACTAGTGTTCAATATAGCCCCCTGCAGCTTTCAAAACCTGTGCAGTACCTCTTCTCTGCCTGGGGTGTCGCTCCCTGCTGCGTTGCTTCTAGCACAGTGTGGTCTGTATTTCAGCAGTAAGATGCAGAACTGACCTGTGCTATAAGCACCACAGCAGAGAGCGAAACCCCAGGTAGGGAAGAGGAACTGTACAAGTTTTGAAAGATGCAGGGTGCTAGAATGAACACTATACAATTTCATTTATATATATATATATATGAGGCTGGATTGAAAAGTAATGCCTCCATGGCTATAACTATTTGTGAGCACAATTTTTTGTACAGGATAACTCAGTTTATCCTCTATGTCAGTGGTCTCCAACGTGTAGCTCACGGTCATAATTTGGGTAGCTCTCCTAGCTGCAGTACTGCTAAGTCAGCAGGGATGAAGTGACTTCTAATGAAGTGCCTCTAAGCCACCGGCAGCTGCAGACGAATCCATTGTCAGTGTCCCATAGCAGTAAGAAGGCTGCTTCGGGGACACACGAAGATGCACACCACCGGGAGCCACTTATGGGAGACAGAGATGAGGTGGAAGGTTTGTGGAAGTCACTGCAAGATGGAGGGGGATCCATATGATCAGTCAGAATAACTTGCAGTCATAAGCAGATCGGATGAGTTTTTAAGCACATACATCTTCATCGTATGCAGATCGGTCTAATGTATGACCAGCTTAAAGGTACTTGATGCAACTCCTCTGGTGCCCTTCCTCCATACGGTGTATACTTGCAGCATGTGAACAGTACTTTGTAATAAAATGTTGACATGAGGTTTTCGTGTTTTTTTTAGATGTCTGTGTTGACACAGGTTGGCATGGACACCGTATAAGTGTGCTGCACCAAGCTTCGGGCATGGTGTCTCGCTGCACTTATAATTTAACTCTATGCCTACGTGGATGGTAAAGTATGAACAAGAAAGTTTTTGTAAAAACTAACACCACCATGAAAAACTCTTCTACCTTTTGAACAGGTCAACCTTTTGAATGTGACCAATAGTGGTCGACCTTATGATTGTCTCCCTGTAGATCTAAAGCAGGCATTCCCAACCACGGTCCTCAAGGCACACCAACAGTGCAGATTTTAGTGATATCCAGGCTTCAGCACAGATGGTTTAATCAGAATCCCTCAGATACTAATTAAGTCACCTTTGCTCAAGCCTGGATATCTACAAAACCTGCACGGTTGGTGTGCCTTGAGGACCGTGGTTGGGAATGCCTGATCTAAAGTATGGTACCAATGAAGATGAGTGATGAATCGTGTTGAATGCCAAGGCATTACAATTGGAAACCAGTAAGGCTGGTGCAGTTTAAGCAAGAAAAAAAATTTAATAAAAAGGTCTTCCACATCGGCCGCCAAAGGTCCAACTGAGTCTAAAGGTTCAATCTGAGCAGACTATAAAAGGCAAGAACTACCATGGATAAGTCCCAGGGAGACAACGGAGGGAAAATGTAGACAATAGAAATGTCCATGACACAGCCAGAACGTCGACTAGGAGAGAATGAGGATCCCAGGTCTGAAAACAGTACCTTGGTTGATGGTTGTGCCGAGATGCCATAATGTCTTTGTCAGGACAAACCTGGTGGTTGACCAACATTTGAAAGAAGTCAGGATGGAGCACTGAACAGCCTGACTGGTCAGCCTGATGGCTTAGGAAGTCCGCCTACCAATTTTGGATGCCTGGAATAACTACCAACAGAGCCAGAAGGTGACACTCAGCCCACCGCAAGATGTGTCTAGTGTCAGTCATGGCTCAGCTGTGTTTAATGCCACCTCACTTTCAAATTGTCCAAATAAATCCTCACAAGATTTTCCTGTACAAGAGACTGAGTCAGGAGCCTTGTACACAGTCTTTAGTTCCATGACATTTAATCTTGGGTAAGCTCACGTGAGCTGACCACTGTCCTTGAAAAGATCTGTTGACAAGTTATTGCCCCCCCCCACCCCCGCTGACTTATCTTTAGTGAGAAGGAACCAGTCCTGTTTCCAATTAGGGACAACCCATGTCCTGACCGGATGAGTGGAGACACCACAGCGCAGAGTGTTGCACTACTGGTGACAGAATGATAGTCTGTCTCTTAGTGTGTAGATGAGACTTGTTTCGCAGAGTCAAAACCTCTAGCATATGCCACCATGTTGAATGTGAAGACCATGGACCCCAGGATCTGCATTCAACAATGGATGAACAGACGATGACCCCAGAATGTGCGAATCTTAGATTGCAGGACATGAATCTTGTTCTGCAGCAGAAATACTTTTTGACAGCAAGTATTCAACTGTGCTCCCAAGTGAATCCTGTTCTGAGACGGTATTAAGAAGGGCTTGCACCGGGGGGCGGGGCCACGGCTGAGCGTGCGTGAGGAAGCGTGTCCTGACCTCCTCCATGCCGGCTGATTAAACCTGCTCCCGTCCTACCCCCATGCAGGGAGAAAGGGAACACTACCCCCCAGGCGAGCGGTGTGTTGCGGACTGCTGACTTTATGATATAGCGCTCTACCTCCTTTCCTAGCCGAAGTCGAAGCTCCAGGGGAGCTGGTACCTGTGCCGCTTGATCCTTCATCGCCCGGAGGTAGTGGGGGCCGGATAGGCGGCGGAGCCGGGGGACAGATTATCGCTGTCCCTGCGGGTTGCAGCCTTGACGGGAATCCACACGAGTGAGCCGGAAACCGCTGACGTCACTCCACCGCGACGACAGTAGCGCTGGTCCTAGCCGCGGTATCCCCGGGACACACTCGGAACAGCGTGTGCCCTCCGACAAACCCCTACAGGTGGCGGTAGCCGGGAGGTCCAGAGGCGGCAAAGTGAGACCGCACACCGTGGCCAGGAGAGAGCCCAGACAGAGAGAGCGCCTAACGGACTGAGCAGGCGAGTACTGCACACAGCACAAGAACTACACCCAGTATAGGGTGGCGACAGCTGGGAGGACAAGGCTCAGAAGGGGAGACCGCACACTGGGGCTAGGAGAGTGCCTAAACGGCAGAGACCGGAGACAGAGAGGTGCCTAAACCAGCCCTGGGTCGGCTGGATGCACGCGCTGTGAGCAGGGACCGACAAGCGCTTGCGGAGGAAGAAGGCAGCAGCGTGGACTAGTACAGACAGCGGTACTATCCTAGTGGCCTGCGTAGATCCTTCGGCCTGGGAAACACGGCTGGGGACAGTTATCCGGTAGCCAGGTACTGGTGAGTGGTGCCTGGAGCACATATTTAAAACAACATTTATGACACTTTGATTGAGCTGCTGGTTGCTGCAGTATATTTACAAGGTCACGGACAGTTCTATTGGCGCCCTGCGGTGTGGCATCTGGAGTATAATATTTGGAACTGTTTACAAGGTGCTCTTGACTGCGGTGATATTAACTGAAGTGTGATAGCTGGTCTCTTGTAGACATATCAGTCCTTACCTTCTGACTATTTGGCACAAGTGGCGTGCAGCGGAGTGTTGGCTCAATCTGGGCTAGTGAAGTGGTAGTGGTCTTACTGTCTGGTGGCGATTAAATACAACCTGGGAGAAAAATGGGTAAAACTGGGCAAAGCTCGGCTGCCGCCAGGCTTGAGAAATATGCCCGCGGTCAGACGCAGCCTGGGAGCAGTTCTCAGCTAAGTACCCCCTCAACTACGCCAGTAAAGGCAAATACCACTCCTGTAGCTCCTGAGGTGTCATTGCAGCATGTGCTGGAAGCTATTAATAATTGTGAATCTCGGCTTATGGAGCAGATGCAGAAGGTTCAATCGGATATCATGTTATTACGGAACGATGCACAAAAGATTCAAGAAAGGGTAACAGAGGTGGAAAACAGGGTTTCCTCGCTGGAAGATATGCTCAACCCTGTGCAAGCAAAAATGGAGGCTATGTCGGGCCATCTTGCTGATATGAGGCATAGATTTTCAGATTTGGAAGGGAGACTTAGAAGGAACAACATTCGATTTGTGGGGTTTGAGGAGAGGGTGGAAGGGACTCAACCAGAAAAATTTCTGGAGGACTGGTTGGTCCAGAGATTTGGAAGGGACACACTCTCACCTCAATTCGCAATAGAACGGGCACATAGAGTTCCAGGTCGCCCCCCTGCTCCTGGTTTCCCTCCCCGTACGATAATAGCCAGAATCCTTAACTTTAAAGACAGAGACTGTATTCTGAGATTGTCAAGAAGCAAAACTGATTTAATATTTAATGGTCAGAAAATCGCTCTGTTTCCGGACTTTCCAATTGAGGTCCGTAAAGAACGTGCCAAATTTAAAGATATTAAAAGTCGCTTGAGGGAAATTGGCCTCAGCTACTCAATGATCTTTCCTTCCAAATTGCGCATCATTGAAGGGGACAATACTAAGTTCTTTTTTTCTCCGGTAGAAGCAGCCAAGTGGCTTGATGTAACCTACCCAGCGAAAAAGCAGCTGTTGATATAATAATATGAAGAAAGTGGTTATATTGTGTAGTTGATCTGCATGGGGGGGGGGGAGGGGGGGAAGTGGGAAGAGTAATGTTGAGATATTCGTGTTGATACAGTCTGGGCATGGGGGGGGTGGGGTGGGTTTCCTCTAGGTGGCTATTAGAAGTTTGCCCTTGGGAGAAGAATTGCGAAGAAAGTGGTGGTTTAGGTGGGTTAAACAGGTATGCCTAGAGGGGTAGGTAATACAGGGTGGGGGAGGGGGGCGGGGAATGTGTGTTTTGTCATGCTTTTGTTTTTTGTATTGTTTGTTTCAGGCTGGTTAATTATGATTAATAGGAAAATGGTAGTAGATCTGCGTTTCCATCAATTTGAGAATGGTTAAAATTATTACCTGGAATGTCAGGGGGCTAAATAACCGCTTTAAAAGAGCTTTAGTTCTAAAACAATGCAAAGAAACCGATGCAGAAATTATATGTCTTCAAGAGACACACCTATGTAAAGACAGGATACTCTCGCTCAAACGTCCATGGATTGGGCTTAATTATCATTCCTGCTTTACATCTTCATCGCGAGGGGTGTCTGTGTTGATCAAAAAAACAGCTCATTTTGTTCCAGGTGAGGTTAAGATTGACTCACGGGGGCGCTTTATTTTTATCCAGGGTGTTATAAGCCATGTTAAAATTTGCATCCTTGCAGTTTATGTTCCCCCTCCCTTCTCTTACGAGGTTATTAAGGCGGCCGTTGAATTTTCAGTTAATCATCAAGATAGCCAGGTAATCTGTTTAGGCGATTTTAATAATGTAATTGACCCACGCTTTGATAGATGGAAAAGCACTATTGGGGATGTATCAAAGCAAGGCAGTAATTTTGCAGAGTTTATTAGAGAAATTGGTTGGTGGGACCCTTGGAGACTTAAATATCCGGATTCTCAACAATTTTCTTATTATTCCCCTGTACATAAAGTTTTTTCTCGTATTGATTTGATATTAGTCTCTGAGGGTCTTCTTAACAATATCACTCGGATCGAGTATAAAGCTCGAGGAATCTCTGACCACTCTCCGGTGGTAATGCATCTGGAACTGGGGGGTGATCAGGGATTTAGATATTGGAAACTACAGCCATTCTGGATTTCTCAATTGGGTGATAAAAAGGTGCTGGAGGACACAATGGCTGAGTTTATGTCTTTAAACTCTGGGACCTCAAATAATATTATTGTGTGGGATGCCTTTAAGGCATTTATTAGGGGAGTTCTAATTAAGAAAATCGCCATTTTGAAGAAGGAACATAGGGTCAAGGCCTCTGAATTAGAAAGAAGGGCGGGGGATTGTGAAAGGTGTTACATTGGGAGTAAAAGTGAGCTGGATAAAGAAGCATGGCAAATGGCGCAAAGGGAATGGGTAGATTATTTACAAGATATCACGTCGAGAAGGATGATTGCTAACTCCCATCGATGGTATTCGGTAGCAGACAGAGCAGGGAAGTGGATGGCCTACTTGGCAAAACAAGATCAGCCCTCTAATGTGATTTCTAAAATACAATTAGGAACTGGGGAAGTGATAAATGAGACCCCTCGGATAGTTCAGGCATTCGTTGATCACTTTAGCTCTTTGTATAAATCCCAACTTATCATGAACAATGGAGATGTGGAGGAATATCTGGGCCAGATTCAGCTACCCCAGATAACGCAGGAGCATGTCGAACTGTTGGAGGCTCCAATACAATTGGAGGAAATAAGTGAGGCGATTAAATCAATGCCGGCAAATAAAGCTCCCGGATTAGATGGACTCCCTGGGGAGTTGTATCGTGAGTTTGCTCCATTTATTGCTCCACACCTCTTGGACCTTTTTCAGTCAATGGAAAGGGAAGAAAATACCCCCACTTCCATGACTGAGGCTTCAATTATTGTAATTCCCAAGAGTGGGAAGGATCCCTCTCGGGTAGAGTCGTACCGCCCGATATCATTGATCACTTCAGATGCCAAGATTTTTGCAAAAATTTTGGCAGTACGTCTTGGCAAAGTGATCAGTGATATTGTACATCCCGACCAGACGGGTTTTATGTCTGGGAAATCTACAATGACTAACCTGAGAAGGCTCTTTTCATACCTGCAAACGGCAGCAAATAGAGAGGAAAATGTTACAGTGGCCTCATTTGACGCAAATAAAGCGTTTGACTCCATTGAATGGCCTTATCTTTGGGCTACATTAAAAAGATTTGGTTTTGGGGACCAGTATATAGGGTGGATAAAACTTCTGTATAAAGATCCGAAGGCTAGGATGACCATTAATGGATACTCTTCCCCCCTATTTTCATTATATCGGGGTACGAGGCAGGGGTGTCCACTGTCTCCGTTACTTTTTGCGGTGGCAGTGGAGCCACTGGCCTGTGTGCTCCGAGATACTTTACAGGAGTCAGATGCTGCCCAAAATATGATTTCTTTATATGCAGACGACCTATTGGTGGGGGTCTCGAATCCAGGGAGGGATATTCTTAGAATAATAGAGAAGATACAGGTATTTGGGCTATACTCAGGTCTAAGTATGAATTGGGGAAAATCGTGTTTGCTCCACACGGCTGATCAATCTCCTATGGGCCTGGGAAATATCCCTATTCAATCCACTCCTAAATTTAAATATCTGGGTATCGTAGTATCTAAGGATACGAATGAGTTTATTGGGGATAACTTACTGCCATTGTTAAACGATATTAAGAGCAAGTGCAGATGTTGGAGCAAACTGCCGTTAACACAAATTGGACGGGTTAATCTTATTAAGATGGCCATTCTTCCTAGATTATTGTACATTTTCCAGCAGTCTCCTGTATATATTAAAGATGCATATTTTCGGAAAATTAAAAGCATTATCTCAACATTTGTGTGGAGAAATAAGAAGGCAAGAATTAGGATGGAGACATTATATAGAGATCGGGATAGAGGAGGACTCGCAATTCCTAATTTTAAAGAATATTACGTATCCGCACAACTGGTCCATATATGTTCTTGGGTTCGGGAAGAGGAAGCCTCTTTAGACCTGCGTGCGCTAGTGAGCTCTACTAACTTGAATTCGACTCCACTACAACTGTTATTGGAGGGCGAACTAAGACGGCACTTTCCCCCAATTATTAAGCAAGCTCTGATAATATGGAAACGGGTGGGAAAAATGACTAAGCATGAGGGTATCGACCCAGAGATGTCTTTGTTCTCCATTGGGACGCTTAAAACAATTAGAACTTATCAGGGCGGGGACATTTGGAGTAGATCGGGCATAGAGGCTGTTGGTCAGCTGTATCAGGAGCAAACTATTAAATCCTTTTCTGAATTGCAAGTGGAATTTGATTTACCGAAGCATATGTTTTATAGATTTCTGCAAGTCAGGAGTGCTTTAATTGAAGCTGGAGTTGGAGATAGGATTAAGATAAGGGAGTCCCCGGTTAAGAGATTTATTAAGTTGGTGAGCTCTGGGAAAAGACTCTCGAAAATACACAAATATCTTAAAACACTTACCCAAGATACGGAGTTGCCACTCCTGAAAAGGAGATGGCTGGAAGATATCCCACAGATGGGGGACCTTGAGTGGAGTGAGATTCTGGCAGCCCCAAGTAGGGCCACAACATCAATACGAATACAGCAGGTGCAGTTTAACATCTTACATCGTAGTTATATTACTCCCGTTAATTTAAAAAAAATGGTTAATACTAATTCTGATAAGTGCCCAAAATGTAAGGTTGGGACTGGGTCTTTTAAGCATCTTCTGTGGGAGTGTGCAGTGATAAGGGGATTTTGGGCAGACATAATAAGAACATTGCGGATGGTGGGAGCCCCCTCTGAATTACTCTCTGTTTCTAATCTCATTTTGGGGGTTTGGCCAGTGAGTACGTATGGTAGGGAGTGGGAACACTCATTGCAGGCGTTCGGAGCAATTGCAAAGGTGATTATTGCTAGACATTGGTTATCATTAGCCGCACCTGATAAACAGGAATGGATAAATTTGATGAATACAACGTGTGCCCATGAGAGATACGTGTATGCAACAAGGGGTAACAGGGCCAAATTCTTAAATATATGGGGTCAATGGAAGCAGTCTCGTTTCTTTGAAGTCATTGATTGGAAGGATGGGTAAACTTCTTCTTTTTTTTTTTTTTTTTTTTTTTTTAGACACGTTAGATAATGTAGAATGTAGATATCATCACTGGTAATAATATCGTAATGGATAGGCAGATAGCATATGTAATATTGTCCACTGTATGTGGGAAGGATTCTGTAGGGGATCAATATAGGATATTAAGTCCGATAAAAAGATGGGTTGAAGAATATATCACTTAAATTTAAACGACACGATTAAATACTGTTTGGTAAGAGATAAATTGCGTTATAGATATTATATACACTGAATAGGACACCAAGTTTTTGAAATATATTGTAGTAGTGTTAAAACACGGATATTATGCTTTGTAGAATTTTTTTACTTCAAGCAGTGTTTAAAGATTGGAGTTGGTAAGGGGAAATTCACGATCACAGTAAGCAACTTGAGATACAGAGCTGGATAAAGAGGTGACGTTTTGATAATGGTATTCATTCATTTATATATTTTTATCTTCATTATTTTTTACTCACCAAGGTGCTTTTATTTATGGATCTGATTAATGATCTTCAATTTGTCGGATTGCAGTAATTAAATCCATTGCCCCTTTAAAAGGAAACCCTATGATAGTATCGAATTGAATAACTGCCATGATGTTGATATCAAGAGAAATTGGGATTTGTGATCAGAACCAGCCTGAAAATGTTATTTGTTTGTGTCTGTATTGTGTTGGGAAGCAGTGCAAAAAGGAAGAATTG
Organism: Crinia signifera; assembly: GCF_055691185.1. Lineage (NCBI taxonomy): Eukaryota > Metazoa > Chordata > Amphibia > Anura > Myobatrachidae > Crinia > Crinia signifera. The sequence goes on along the minus strand of NC_139218.1, from coordinate 143,378,314 downwards.
TTGTCATATGTTAAATATGGGGAGAATTGTACTGGTTTCATATATGTATGTTTTTATGTATAAAATTTTGTATACTTTGAATAAATAAAACTCAATTTAAAAAAAAGAAGGGCTTGCACCAACTGATCATTCAGCTGTGAGATTGGAGAAACTCTACTATCAAGCAAAGGTGGGTATAGGGCAGAATTCAGATGCCCTGATAATGAAAATGAGTCCCAACTAACACCTAGACCAGGCATGTCCAACGTTGGCCCTCCAGATGTTTTGAAACTACACATCCCAGCATGCTTTGCACTAGTTTTAGCATTCTCTAATAGCAAAACTGTGGCAAAGCATGCTGGGATGTGTAGTTTCACAACATCTGGAGGGCCAACGTTGGACATGACTGACCTAGACCTTCATGAAGACAGGAGGAAATGTAGACAGTCCAAACGGCAACACCTGAAACTGGTAGTGATTTATGGGGATTTTAAGCCTGAGAAAGCATTGATGATCTGGTCAGATAGGGATGTGTAAATAGGCATCCTGGATGACCAATGATGCCAAGTAATCCCCAAGCTGCATAAACAGGAAGATGGAATGGAGGGACTCCATGTGAAATCTAGGAACCTGAAGATACCTATTGAATACTCTGAGTTTGAGAATAGAACAGAAGGATGTGACTGGTTTCTGGATTAGAGTTTAGCATACAACCCTGTAACTCTTGTGACTGAGGGACTGGGATGTGACCATGGAGGCCAGATTGGAACAAACCTATTCAATGAGAGCCTGTGCCTTACCTGGGTTTTCAGAAAATCTGATGGAAAAGAACCTTGGGGGGGGGGGGGGGGGGGCAGTCTCACGCTATGGGGTTCCACTCCATCTTGTAGCAGGCATGTCTGTGGGGGTTGGCAGGAGGATTTCTGATAGCCAGGGTTGCTGACGGTGGAAGATTATCTTGGATGCTGCTAAGGTTGTCATAATCTTGCTCAAAATTAGCTATGGATTTTTTTGGAATTAGCATCGGCTCACCAAGCACATAGCATAAGAACCCATCCAGCCTCCAATGGTGACACTGAAACCTTAGGACCCCAGAACATTAACAGCCTCCTCCCCAAAATAGGAGCTTGCCAATCTAATATTTGTCCCTAAGGGTAACAAATCCTTGTAGTTGGTACCCACAGTGAGGCCTTCCTACAAGTCTTCCATTCAAAGGGAGACTCTCTTGGCTGCACAGGCTGATGCCAGCACAGGGTGCATGATGACACCTATATTAGTGTACCGGTAATCAGAGGCGTAGCTAGGGTGGAGCACACGCTCCAGGCGCAGAGATGTTACCTGGTGCCGGAGCCGTGCACTCTTCCACCGGCTCCCCCGCCCTGCTCACCGGCTCCCCCGCCCAGACACTAGGCCTTTAGATGAGTGAGGTGGGCGGTGTCTCTTCTCCGGCTGCTACGAGCTGGGGACACCTCTTCCCTGCGCAGCGCTGACTTCCCTTAGAGTGGGCAGCTTAAGCGGCTGGGCGGCGCTATGTCAGTCTTTTACAGGCAGCGCTTCTTTCATGCAGGCAGGCGCTCTTCCATAGACGCACGTTGCAATGATGACTCTGCAAGTGGAGCGGCACTTCTCAGCAGGGAGGCGGCGGCACTTCTAATCTGTGTGTGGGTGAGTCCAATAACCTGGAGCAGGCTGTATACTTCCCAGCAGTTAAGTCACACACCATCTGTGTGATCACCAGACCCCCACCGTCTGTATGAGCCCGGGAATATGTCAGTCTTTTCCTGACAGTATTTTCACTGCTATCTTCCTAATTCTATTTTGGATGCTAAGATTAAATGCCCCTCATGTGTTTGCAGTCTTCTCATGATCATGGTGGCCTGTCTTGTGATTAATGGGGGGATGGGATACTATATCTATATACTGATCACTGCACTACAATGTGGTGCTCATAGTCTAGAGTTCTGGGTATGTTTTTTTTTTCATGTGGGGACCAATATGTATTTTTTTGTAACCGGTCATGCCAAAAGGGTGAGGGTGGGGGGGCCCTTTCAAAAGAATTTATATGCCCAGAAGGGGAGGGGGGTTATATGCGTAAGAGCCCACCTACTACAAATGGGGGGGGGGGGGGGGTGCAAAACATGCCCTTGCTCCGGGCACCGTGGCACGTAGCTACACCACTGCCGGTAATACAATTTCCTATCAGTAGAATCTTCAAGGGAATAGGGGTCAGGAACAGGAAGGATGGAGTACTGGAGGATCAGGTGGAAGTCATATTTGGAGAATTAGAATTGCCTGGTAGGCAGAGTCCGAGCTGAGTATTAGCTGTGTAGAAGCTGGAAAATCCATACAAAAACTTTTTTTCCCGATGTTTGAATACAGGTCACTTAGCCTATGGAGACTGCTCTGCATCTTCAGTTAGCAGTACAACCGTGCTCAATGTCACTTACTTCTGTGACATGGATTCATTCGGAATGGAAAATGTATCCACCTCTGAAGTAACAGAAGCACTGGTGCCCACATCTGAGGAAAGACCATTATCAGATTCTTTATCTGACAGTAGAGTAGAGGGTACTTGAGTAGTACGGTGGCAGGAAATCGCATCACGTGCAATGTGATGGTACTTTTGTAGTTTCAAGTTTCCCCTGCCCACGTATCGCATGAGATTGGATCGCATGTGTGATCGGGTCGCGCGCGATGCGATTAAGCACATTTAGCACAACCCCACCCCGAAGCGTGGCGAGCCCTGAGAGATTGCGGTACACGTTCTCCCGACTTGTACATACCCCCACTATCCACATCGGCACGGAGTTGACTTTACGTGATTACGGCGAGAATTACTTGACGTGTATTCCGCGTCCACTCGCCACACTTGCAAACACGAAACTACCAAAGTACCATCGCATTACACATGATCGCATATGACCGGATCACATGGAATGCGATTTCCTGCCACCGTGAAACTACACAAGTACTGAGTAGTGCTCTATTATCTTGCCCATGCTTTGACAACTTGTCCCTGTCTAGAAGCTGTTGCACTCAATTCTAAATGTGTGCTAACCTCTGAATAGTTTGTGTCAATTACTGCATCCAGGGAGGTTCTGCAGAGGGGTGCTGTGTGAGCTGCACCTGGGACCACTGACACATAGTGGAATAGTAGGCCAAACACAGGCGTTACAAGCTTATCTACTAAATGGTTCCTTAGAGAATGATGAAACACACACAGGCCACCCCTGTCTGCATCCTGGGTAGAGAAATGGTTATCACAACCCTACAAGTGCAAGATGCAGGAGTATGGGGGTTTTACTCTTTAATGACAGTTATGTAAGCAAAGTTGTAATCCAACTCAAAGAGGCATCAACATTTAACTCAATGCACAAGAAATATGGAAAATACTACACATCTATACAGCTACAAAAAGCAAAAAAGGAGCTCTGTGCTGTAACCAGGATACAGGGAGTGATCCACCGGCCTTGCCTGGCTTAGGATTGGGGGGGGGGGGAGATGCTAACAGGCAGCAGCTATCTCACCCTGAGGTGAAGAGACCAGCTGTATCAGTAACCTCTTGACTATTGCCTTAGTGGTGTAAAGTACGGAGCAGTGCCCTAGCTGCTACATCTTCCCTGCACTGTTGTTGGTCTACCACCCTGTCGGTTAATAGTCGCAACTGTGTGCACCAATTCTGGGTCCAGGAGCAGTGTGTTCAGTATTGTCCCGGACACCCAGTGCTGCTGCCATTGACTGGATGGGTGTCCTGTACAAAATGCTCAGCCAAAAAAAAAATCTAATTGTAACATAGGAGGTCACTCTAAGCAGACCCCTTAACAGAGGTGCCAACTCCTGTTGGCACCAAACTAAAAACTGAATTGCCAGTGGCCTTGGGTATATTGGAAAGGGGACCTGAGCATGCTGTGCACCCTAGCAGAAATACAAACATCCTAATCAAATTTATCACCAAATTAATCTGCCCTAATTGTATTGTTTTTGACTATTAGAAGCATTTTAGGCAAAAAAAAAAGACCTGCATGGGACCTGGAGGCCCCATCTCTGATTCTGTATTCCTGCTTTGGGAATAATGTTGGTCTTTATTAACCTTGCACACTTGTTTTGTTTGTGTTAGTTTAGTGTTATGTTCAAGATTCAGTAAGCAAAAATATACATTCCCTACCAGCATGCCAATTTATATTCTAGCCTCTAAATTGTGAAAATCTACAAGTTTGACACAGATTTAATAAGATGGGAGTTCTATTGAAGATGGAATGTTGCCCATAGTAACCAATCAGATTTTATTTATTATCTTCTAGAAGGTGATAAATAATACATAAGAAGTAGAATCTAATTGGTTGCTATGGACAACATTCCACTTGAATAAAACTCCCATCTTAGTAAATTTAGCCCTTTGTGTCAAACTTTTTAGAATTTAGAAGCTAACATTTAAATTGGCATGCTTGTAGGAAATGTAAATGTTTATCCCCAAGACCACAAATAGTAATTCTAAAGACAACAAACATAAAAAGACATTGTCAACCATTATTTTTCTCCCATACTTGTCATAATTGTCTGGGTCCAGTGGCTCATAGGTAACTTTATAGCACTCAATTCTCTTTAGGAAATCATCCATCACATTCTCCCGGTCTCTTTCAGGATAATCAGGACTAGACACTTTCACTTCCTGTAAGGACACAGATATTCCATTCTTGCATTTAATTCATCTACTAACTTTAACAGTGCTCCCATATTTATAGCAACATAATATGGGCTTCTCCACTTGAGTGGTTCTTCATTACCAGAAATAGGGGCAGATGTATTAAGCCTTAAGAAGAGATAAATGCAAGGGTGATAAGGAGAGATAAACGTCTAGCCAATCACCTGCTAACTGCCATGCTACAGGCTGCGTTTGAAAAAAGTCAGTAAGGAGCTGATTGGCTGGACGTTTATCTCTCTTTATCACCCTTGCATTTATCTCGTTAAGGTTTAATACATCTGCCTCATAGTCTGTTAATAAGTTGATATCCAGAACTTTCTAACACAGATTAACCATTTGAGTGCCAGGTGACTGTCAAAATAGGTGTGGAATTCTCAAGCAAACCTTTTTATTCATCATAATGACCTGGAATGTTTACCTTATATAGAAAATACATTTTTTTAACACATTTTATTTGAATCAATATAACATATCAGAGCAGTGCTGGCATTTTTAGCGGATATCTCTCACAGATATGTTGGCACCTAAAGGATTAAAGGGCTAATTCTGCATGGATTCTGTGATAATTTGCAGTGGACTGTGAAGAGTAAGAAACCTTGTAGATAGAAAGAGAAGATGCTGTTTCCTAACTGTGAACGTATCACTAATCTCTATACATTTGCAAATCCATATGCAATTCCGAACCATGGAAGAGTTTTTGCCAGCTGTGCAATTGTGAGTAGGTCAGAAGCTTCCACTAATTTAAGTGTTCATCACCGACGTCACAGATACATTTTTCCATATAGACCCATAAAACGTCAAGTCTCCACCCCCATACACCGGCTTCCTGTGAGTTAAGCTTGGGCCACATTGCATTTATGATCCATCCAGATTGTCAATCACTATTTCTCCTTGCTTGATGCATTCAGTACACATTACAGTACACATGAATTTGCAGCCATTAGATATCACCAATTTGATTTGAGAATTCTCAGATTAGTGTACATGCTGAATTAGCCCCTAATGCTGGCCATAAACTAGACCAACTTTCATACAACTATCCGACTAATTGGTTGGATGTAAAGAAAATCTGGCACTTAATGGGAGCAAATGTAATTTGTAACTGTAATTTGCTCCCAAAATTTGGAAACAAAAAAGGTACTTAAGTGTAATCTATTTGATTTAAACAAATTGACTGCATGTTTTTGCCCATTTTCCTAGGTTCGTGAGGAAATTGCAGATTGTCATTTGCTCCCATACAGTACCAGATTCTCAGTCCTACCAACCTAGTTGGATGAAAGTTGGTCTAGTGCATGGCCAGCACAACTTAATACAAATTAGGGAAATCCCAGTGTGTAATATAGATTAAGAAACTCTAGCAACTATCAATACATATGGGCAGATGTATTAAGCCTTAACAAGAGATAAATGCAAGGGTGATAAGGAAAGATAAACATCCAGCCAATCAGCTCCTTACTGACTTTTTTCAAACACAGCCTATAGCATGGCAGTTAGCAGGTGATTGGCTGGACGTTTAGCTCTCCTTATCACCCTTGGATTTATCTCTTGTTAAAGCTTAATACATCTGCCCCATAGGGCTTGACATAATTTTTTTTCCTAGACTTACTTGAACAAGGAACTAATTCTATTATGACTGATGCAGGGCCGCCGAGAGGTATGCCGGGCCCCGGTAAATGGGGAGCATGGCCTAATCGCGGGAGGCATGGCCACCTCCAAAAATTATTATGAGGAGAGTGAAAAACCCCTCTAAATTCGAGGGGGGAGTGTTATCCCCCCCACCTATGGCATGTGCTGTGAGCAGGCTCAGCATAAGCTCCCACGCTGTCGCTGAGCCTGCTGTAAGCACACCACATGCAGTACCTGTGTTCCGCTGCTGCCACCGCCCGGGAGGTACGGAGGGGGTCATACCAGGGCCCCTCCAACAAGCCCGGGCAATTAGTACCCGCTCTCCCCCCTCTCTCGGCAGCCCTGGATAGATGCAACTACCCTCAAAATATCGGGCTATGCAACGGAGTCCCCAGGTTTTTGGAACTTACTTATCACCTCAAAGTTTTTTTATGTGAAGGTCTACATCACATACAGGTTATAGATGCAGTGAAGATTTTGCAGACTTATTTCACGGTCTATGGTCGTGCCAGATAGTCAAGGGTTTCTGGCTTCAAATTAAACGCTATGCCAAAACTCACTTGGTTAATTATTTGCCTTTTAATGCTGCTTGAGCAATTTTTGGAATTATCCCTGTAGTAGCTAAGGTTACAAAGGGATGCAAATGATTGTTAAACAGCTGTAACGATGCTGCAAAAAAAACCTATTCCATATGGATTGGGTGGAGTTCTCTTTAGAGAAGGGAAAAAAAGGTGGAAAAGTTTTTATCATGTGGAAAACATATATTGTAACTCTATTGCTAGAAATGAGAAATTTAATCCATTTGGGTCTTAGTAGTAGTAGTAGTAGTAGTACGTTTATTTATAAGGCGCCGCAAAGTGTCCGCAGCGCCGTACATAGCAAACAAAAAACAAATGACAAGGTAACGTACAGGGTGTGTTGAAAAATACAGTATAAATAGGGGTATAGCTGGTAGAAATAAAATCAGCATCAGTTCAGAAGTAGGTGTCAAAATTGTCGAGGAGACTGAAGAAGAAGTAGAGGAAGGGAAGAACAGGACAGGAGGACAGGTGAGGTAAAGAGGTAGGGTGAGTACGTGAGGCAGGAGGACCCTACTCATAAGAGTTAACATACTAAAAATAGGTATGTGGACGAACGAACGAACGAAAAACAACAGGATAAGTAGGAACGGAGGGGAACGGAGGCAGGATAGGAAGATCAAAAGAGGTTAGGAGGAGGGATAGGCTAGTCGAAAAAAGTGGGTTTTGAGGGAGCGCTTGAAGGAGGTAAGGGAATCAGAAAGCCTGATGGGTGGCGGGAGGTTGTTCCAGTGCAGGGGGGCAGCACGAGAGAAGTCTTGGACACGGGAGTGGGAGGAGGTGATTAGGTGAGAGGTCAGTCGGCGGTCAGCGATGGAGCGAAGAGGACGGGAGGGAGTCTGGATAGAGATCAGTGAAGAGAGGTAAGGAGCGGTGGAGGAGGAGAGAGCCTTGTAGGTGGTGGTGAGGAGTTTATAAAGAGAACTCGGAAAGGAATGGGGAGCCAGTGAAGAGATAGTCTTAAAACATACATCATGGAATCTACTGCGACTAATAGGTGGTGACCCACCCGTTACATTGGATAATGTTAATATATATTGAACAGGGGTTGGGTAGGGTTGGAAGCGAGCCATTTTTTTTTCTTCATTTTTATTTTCTCGATTATTAAATTATTACTAATCTTTGGTTGAAATTCTTAATATCTTATATTGGGATATTGATTGTTTAAACTGAATATGTGTAGAAATACAACATATTTGTCTATATGACAATTTTCTGTTTAATCTACAACTATTTGTATGTAGTTTCTGCATTTGGTGCTTCAAAAAAAATAAAATTAATTGCTAATAAAACCATCACAATGATTATATGGGCGATTTGCTTAATTTATAGACAGGATCTAGAGATTAATTTGTGGATCTAGAGATTCATTTGTGGAGATTTTGGAATAGGACAACTCATCAAGTTCAATTAAATTAACCTTTCAATAAACAAAGTACTACTTGGGCATTGAGAGTGTTAAATCTAGGTTTATTGCGGTTATTGTTTGTAAGCCTACACTCAGGAACATACTGCTATTGTAAATCATTTTCATCAAAAGACTATAAAGGCTGGATTACCAGTCTATCAAATTTTACAGAATTTCAGACATTCAGCTATCCATTTTCATCGATCTTGCTCTAACGCTGTAGTTTATACCCATCATGCCCATGCGGTGAGGTGTATGAGGACAATACAGTAGCAATTTATAGCTCTCGAGATTGTCCATATGCAGCACATTTGAAAAGGGTAGTCATGAACAATTAAATCGAGAGAGTCCTAATTCCACATAATCTTGTCATTATAATATACAGGTCAGTGTAAATTTTGTCTACGAAAATTTAGACTAAAACTATTTGTCAACAAACGTTTTTTCTGTGACTAAAATGTGATAACAAAAATTTTGACTAAATATCCGTCCATGTTGTCATGACTAAAATGGACTAGATGAAAATAATGTATAATTTTTGTCACAAAACCACATTTTGAGTGATTGATTTTTTTTGGAAGCTTTAATTAATAATACTGGATTTTTTACAGTTAGATCCATCCTCTCTGGCCTAGATTTACTTGTGCTGCGGCTGCGCAACAACTCTGTCATGAGAATCACTCAGTTTATGTAGATAGCCAATTAGTTAACTTTAGTTAAATAGCTATATATTATAATATGCATCCTTACAAACCTCCCCCCCCCCCCCCTTGTGGAATTTGGATTCTGAGGAGGAGGGTGTACGTGAAGAGGAGGTGCCCTGGGGCTTAAATAAGGAGGTAGATGACTCTGTCCCGGGCATTGAGGATTTAATATTTGCTGGTAGACAGACATTAAACCTGTCTGAGGAGAACAAGGTGCCTGCACTATTGTGTGTTTAAGAAAGTTTGCGGAGACTCTGACTTTTCCATCAGATGAGGGCATGGTATCCTTGCTTGAGACAGCATGGAAAACTCCTGACAAAAAATTGATTATGTCCAAGAGATATGCAAATTTGTACCCTATGCTGGAGAGCCATGTAAAATTATGGGAAAAAGTTCCCTTAGTAGACGCTCCTCCTGTGGCTAGGTTATCAAAGGCCACGGTTCCTTGTTTTAAAACCTTGTTTCATGCACAAATAAAATATATTTGTGTGTATTTCATGTGCTTATACAACATAAATGCAAGATACCTCAAGATACATCATTCAAATAAAATATTCAGAAATACGGAATAATCCGTTACCCAAAATGCTTCTGGTCCCGAGCATTTTGGATAAGGGAGACTCAACCTGTATAGAATGTTAGAACATGTTCCCATCTTAGCGCAAACTCTACTGGCCACTTAGCTACCCTGTAATGTTTTCTATTATGAATCAATACTTCATTATATATTTTACTTTGTTCAATAGACTTCATCAATTTTGAAGGCGACATGTATTTGTTTACTTTGTTTCACTGTGTACGCTGGTTTCTATGGTGATGGGTTCAATTCTATGTGGTCAGCTTTCTTCAAATGCAGGAAGCAGCTGGGCACTTTGGCCCTGATCCAGGTTGGATCATATATGCTAAGATGCTCACAATATACCACCTCCTTAAGTCTGACCTTTCTCATTCTTGCAACTAAAGGGGGCTTTACTTGCAAGCTAGGCCAAGTAAAACTGCATTGCAGATGCAGTACTTGGCCTTGCCATGCCCACTAAATGGGGGAGAAACACCCTTTGCTGAATATCGGTAGCCTCTGCCCCTACCCCTCCACACAAATGCCTCTGCCTGACAATCAGACAAAAGCACTCCAATACAGCGATTTGATGGTAGGACCCATCTAGCACGTCTTTAGAGTGACTGTTCATGGTAACCATGCAATCAAGCTTCCCACCATTATACATTATGCATTTCCTAAGCCGTCACATTACAAAATAAGACCCCAGAAAACGCTGGTCTTGGTTATTTCGTTTACCACTGCTCAGAAAGGTGACCCCTCAAAGCCTTAAGGAGCCCACACAGGCTCCGGTCCTGGCTGTGCGATGTGTGCTTTGAGCTGCGCGCTCCCGCGGCACCTCATCGCACAGTACAAAAAGTATATACTGCAGATACTTTTTGTACTTGCTTTTCATTACCTCGCATCGCATTGCATTGCATGCACAAGGCATGCAATGCCATGTGATGGATGCTATTTTAGCCCACGCTGGGATCTGAGCGTGTATGGTCTCCTTTACTTTTATTTTGAAGGAAGTACATTTTACTTTGGACTAGTCTTTCTATACATAAACATTCACACTTACCATTATGTTAGCAGCAATTACTTCTGGGTCATCACATTCAGACTCCACAAAAAATACCTAATAAAAATAATGATAATTAAAAAAAAATAAAAAAATCCAGCATAGATTTATGGTTTGTAGTACAATAATATTTGTAATGTTACTGAACTGAAGAGTACACACTCCAGGTTATATACATAGCAAAGTCACAATGACAATGGTGTCTAAAAACAAAGCCTCATACTGTACTTTTAGCGTATATCCAGATTTACTGTATACTTTAAGATGATCTGACCGATCTTTCTGGTTACAACGGAAATCTGGTAATGTATGGGAGAAAATGACAATTGGCTGTTTGCTCCCAAACACTGAAGAACAAAACAGTAATGAATGTCTATGCAAATTGGTTAAATCCATTTGAAAATCCAATTTATCCGAGTAACCTTAAGGCCCCCATACACTAGGGCGACTTGTCCTTAGGACAAGTCGCCCCCGACTTCCCCCTGAGCTTCCCCGGCTGCTCCCCGGGGGAGCTTGATTAGATTGGCACTTGATGTGCCATTTTTTACATGTGATAAATCGTCTCGATTTATCACATGTAAAAACCCCGGGGAGCAGGGGGGGGGGGGGGGCTACAGAGGTGGGAGCAGGGGGGCGGGGGACACGTCTGTGTCCCCCGCTGCTGGGGACGCTGCGGGGGACAGCGTCGGTGCGAGGCGGTAGAGGGAGCAGGGGGGGCTGGGGACGCTGCGGGGGACACAGGCGGCAAAGAGCCGGGCAGGGGGAGCCGGCCGGGAGCTGTCAGTAATGAATAAAAAAAAAAAAAGCCCATACAATGAATGGGCAGCCTGTGATTGGCTGCTGAGCGCTCTCTCAGCCAATTGCTGACTGGCTGAGAGAGCGCTCAGCCAATCACAGGCCGCCCATTCATTGTATGGGCTTTTTTTTTTTATTCATTACTGACAGCTCCCGGCCGGCTCCCCCTGCCCGGCTCTATGCCGCCTGTGTCCCCCGCAGCGTCCCCAGCCCCCCCTGCTCCCTCCACCGCCGCGCCGCCCCACTAGGTCCCAAGTCGGGTGGTCGGACGTGCAGCAGGTCCGACCACCCGACGCAGATCCGATGCGCACGGGACCGCGCATCGGATCTGAGGGGACATCAAAACTAGCCGATTTTGGTCCGATTTCGGCCAGATCCGACTGATCTGGCTGAAATCTGACCAAAATCGGCTAGTGTATGGGGGCCTTTAGCCCATTTTCCAAATTTAGAGATTGTCATTTGCTCTCATGCTTTACATTATGAGATTCTAGTTCCAAGTGTACAGATGGAGTGTGGCCCATCTTTGCAGGGGATGGCGGAAGATTCGCCAGCCGCCATCCCCCGCCAGCCGCCGTAAGGGGACGCGCGCATCCCCTTACAACGGGGCTCCCCCCGGGTCCCTGCCGCCTTGCCGACGGTCGCCCCGGCTCCCCGCCGCCTTGCCGCAACCCCCCTAACCCTGTCCATCTCCCTGAAGCGGAGACGGACAGGGTTCCCAACCCCCCGCCGACAGGAAACTGAGACGCACGCGCGTCCCAGTCTCTATCGCTGGCGCTCGCCAGTGCAAGGGATCTGCCGAGCGCCGGCCAAAGATGGGACACGCTCCATCTGTATATCCAGCTTCATATTATAATTGTATACCTCCTACATAACATTGTAACCCACAACTAAAAAAACCTTGGTGTCATCAGATACTAGCTTTACAGTCATTGCTTTCTGCAGTAAAGAAAACTTTCTTCCAGTAGTTTATTGCCACTGAATGTATGCCCTCTATATATCTGTCTGTCAATGTGTTACAAAGACATGTCTTTCTATACAACTACTAAATAAGAATATCGATTTAGTAAGATGATCTTTAAACTTCATGACCAGCAGTATTTCATATCTTAACGCCCTGACAAGAATTCACATTTATGTGGTGTGCAGAGTTTTCTTGGAATAACTTCGATAGATTAGCCTTTTTAGCTTTATACTGATAAAGCTTTCCTTTTTAAACATAATTGTGAAAATATCTTTATTTAGTGAGAATTGCAGAGACATGCCATATCCACAATAAGAGCAATCTTGGAAATGAAACTAGTACAAATTTTGTAGTATAGAGCTGTAAAGGCAAGAAACTAATGTACAAAGCAAAAAAAAAATTAGGGAAAAAAAAACCTCTCAAAATTAGAAATATGCTGTGAATTCACATAGGTTTAAGTCATTGCTAATCCTTAACTACATAGAAGCAACTTACAAGTATGTAGCGGAACGTGAAAGCATAATCTTATTTCTTGGATAAAATCAAATTCAGGATTTGGGCATAAACACAGACAAAGCTCACTGTCTGGAGGTTGACAAAAGGTTATTACACAAAAAACAGTCAATAAATACCTTAAAAGCATTTTCCTTTGCAAAGTTTAGAAGAAGGTCTCTTCTTTCACGTGTAGTATTCGTGGCATCAAACACCTATAGCAAGTAACAAAAATATTGATATTTAAATGTAAATAATGTTTTCAGAAATTGAAGAATTAAGTTCTCTTTATTATTTAGTGTCATTAGAAAATACACTTAAGGGGCACACACACACACACACACACATTTAAGTGCGGATCGCTCAGTGTGTATGCCCCCAAACTACGGCGATCCACTGTCCCGCGTGCCACCATTGCCTGACTAGATCTTGACTACATGGAGTGAAGATGTAGTCAGATAGCCAGTGTTCTAACCACACTGGGATGCACTGGAAACATGCAATGGGTCATAGATTGTTAAGTTGGTACCATGACAATAAGTTCTGTGAACTGTACTCCCATGGCTTTGAGTGTCACCAGATCTCAACCAAATACAGGACCTTTGGCATGTGAAGGAATGCAAAAGCTTCCTTCATATGTCGATAGGTCATGATTTAGCAGAATTCTTATGGCATGTTTGAAAAACCTTGTTGAATCCATGTCTTGAAAAACTCGGGCGATGGGGGTGGGGGGGGGGGGGGTTCAAAATGTGGTTATAAAAGGTATGCCTCAAATACTGGGAGGCAACAGATGGTACAATGAATCTAAGAGTACTAGCAGTATGTTTTATATTAACTTACTGCTATTTGGCCCCCTTCTTCCGTTACATAGAACATCACATCTTCCAAGGCAATCAAAGCACACTGTCTGCAATAAAAATGATTGAAGGTTAGAGAATACCATCTATTACCAATAAAAAAGGACAAACAGCGAGTTGCAGAATTCTGATAACTTAGGTATTGATGTACCAAGCAGTGAAAAGTGCAGAGAGGTGCACCAGTGGAGGATTTGCCTGTAGCAACCAATCAGGTTTGTAGAATGTACTTTAGAAAGACTGCCTCAAATCCGATTGGTTGCTATAGGCAACATCCCATCGTTCTACTTCTCCAATCATTTCACTGCTGGTTGCGGTGCAGAGACCATTTAGTTGCCTTAAGTATGACAAAGCATGAATCAGAATATGTAAGCCAAAAATCACAATGAATACATCTAAGAAACAGAGGATTTTACTGTAGTATGCACAAAGATCAGATTAATACAGCTAAAACTATTCTAAAGACCATTTTCATCAACCATTTTCAGGCTGACCTTTTTACGCTCAACCTTGTACACAATAACCTTGTCATCTAAGTTTTACTTAATTATTTTCTAAACTCCTAACATAGATAATGGGAATTAACATCTTTAAAGCAAAGACGACACAAACATACAATGGGATTTCACTTTTCTCTTGTAAAAGTGTTTGACAACAGATGTTGAAAATAAACCAAAACAACAATTTTCAAAAATTATATTTTTAAACCTCACATACTTGCGAATTCTCATGGCCTCTGCATTGTCATGACGGAAAAATTCATAAGATTTGTATGACCTCACCACTTCACGTCGATAGGCCCCTAGATTAAACACTGAAAAAAAACAGTATTTGATTAAAGACAACATAACCACTTATTATTATACAAGAATAGGAGATGCAGATGTTTATGTCTTGAATATAAAAACAAAAAGAGTAATCGAATAATACAAACCGGATTTTGTAAAATTAGACCATGTTTTATTTTATTTTTTTTACAAAAAGTGAATAATATCTCTCCGCCTTGCCTCTACTATTATAAAATTGCATGCATGTTAACAAACTGCTTTAGGAGCCTAACAGTATAAAAATGCTTATAGCACTTGAGAGATGATAGACAGAAAAACGCCAAAAAATGGAGGCTAAACACATACTACCCTTTTAATCTGGCATGCTAATAACAGACTTAAAGCCTGCATTTCACCATAGTGACAAAGACAGAAGGGCGGCTCGCAGTTGCGGCATCCACACCGCCTTTTCGGATGGTCACCTATCTCTAAAGTTTAAATGTTGGGAGGTATATATAATCTCAATAGCAATATCACACGGCAATGCAGGTGATAAAGTATTATAAGTCATCTTAGCAGCATGAGCACTATTGAGTAAGTCAAGTCACATGTCACAATACATTAAATAGAGAAAATAGCAGCATGTATACTTATCAAGCTCCATAGGAAGTATAAAGCAATTTAGCAGAATAAAATGGCAGCCTTTAGTAGCAGCTTAACCAAGCAGCCTTTAAAGTATACTATTATCTGCATAACGTCAGTGCTTCTAACAGGCATGCCTTTCATGTGGTCTAAGCATTGCACTTAGCAAAATGCAAGGGAAAGCGCAGCATTTAGCCAATAGCAGGTAAGGTCATTAATTAGGCTCTTCAATTACCGTTCCATATGTAGTCCATCTAACAATGTGTTGGAGCTGATTTGTGTGCGTCTCATTGACAGGCTACATGTCACAAGTACTTTCTGTACTTGGCAAAGTCTAAGTAAATAAAAGAATTCTAATAATGATATGTAATTGGAATGTTATATGGCATTTTTTAAATAGCAATAAAAAGTAGGCTAGAGTTTTGATCTTTATTCATGAAGTTTAATTAAAGGCTGGTATGTAATTCTTAGTATAGTTTATTTCAACATAATCCTAAATTACAGTACTATTTCTCCTGGAAATGTTTTACAAGCATCTAGCAAACATTTAAAAAAATATATAAATTTCCAGAAATTACTGCTGGTTAATTTTGTGCATTTTTGTCTAAAATAACTTGTATACGTCCTAAACCCATTGGACAAAATTCAGGTTAACAAAACACTTTGTAAGTTGGCAATGACATATTATTTAAAAGTTAATTTTTAGTAAATGCAATTTGTTTAAATAAATATAATAATAATAATAATCATGGCGACCTAAAATAGTTTAAGTTAAAAGTTGTCTGACTTCAAAGCAAGAGGGATGGTCAGAGAAAATTGTGCAAAATACAGTGGTGTGAATATAATGAGGCAAAAAAAAAAAAAAAAAAAAATTTACAAACTTCAGTCCACAGGGAAGTTGTTTCCAAAAATGTACTACAAAATTAGGAAACACACCAAATGCAGATTTGGATATGACAATTAAGATAAAGAAATGTAAGTTGTTTAACTACTTGCATGCAGTGGTTGAGCCAGATAACATCAGGCTGATTTATCTGATGCAAAAATCTAGAAAATCTGATTATTTGGCAGACACCAATCTTAGAAAAACCTCCCTAGTCCCTCGACACCAGTGGTTCTCAACCTCGGTCCTTAAGACCCCACAACAGTTCACATTTTCTAGGTCTCCACACAGAATCACAAGTGAAGTAATTAGCCCCACCTGTGGATCTTTTAAAATGTGACAGTGAATAATGATTGCACCTGTAGGGTGACCTGGAAAACGTGAACTGTTGGGGGGGTCCTGAGGACCGAGGTTTAGAACCACTGCTCTACACACTCCTAGTTTCAGCTAGTGTCTGCCAATTAGTCAGGCAGCCCAGCAGCACCCCTCAACTGTAAACATTGATGTTTCCAGCATTACCCCAGAGTAATACTGGTCGTTGGAGAAAAGCAGTAGTCTGAAAAAGGTAAAATGCATCAACTGATACTCCCAGCAGTGGCATACCATGGGGGGCATTACCCAGAATCCCCCCAGCCAATGGACCTCATATGTTTTTTATTACTGACCACAACTCCACTGTCCATGATCATAGAGCACTGATTAAAAGATTAATATATAAAAGTCAATAAGTCGATTTTAACCCTATTCCAAACACTAACCTTCCCCCAAGTCCCCAACCCTAAAAATCATATTAAACCAAGTGTCAACTTCTTCTGTGGCAACCATTTACATGTCAACCATTTGCACCCATCTACCTTTTCACTATCTATTTACTGTCTATCTTCCATCCACTTACCAATTGTAGCCCTGCCCCATCACTGTATTTTTCTCACCTCCCCACAGTTCAATAGGGAGGCAATAGGGCCAAAAACTGCGGATTATACTCACCGATAATTCCGTTTCTTCCTAGAGATCCCATGGCAGCCAAGACCTTGGGATTTCATCCCTCTCCTCCTAGTTAGACAAGCTGTTTTTTTTTCCTAGGACCTCCCCCTTCCAGTATAAATCCCAGCTCCTCCCTATCTGCCTTGTCTTTTTACGTGTCTCCTTCTCTATTCCTGGAAAAAAACACAACAAGGGGGGGGAAAACTAATGGCTGCCATGGGATCTCTAGGAAGAAACGGAATTATCGGTGAGTATAATCCGCAGTTTTCTTCTACGATCCCCATGGCAGCCAAGACCTTGGGATAATACCAAAGCAAGAAGAGGGAGGGACACCAATAGTATGCAAGAATAATTTTAATCTTCAAGGACACTTTGAAGCACTTGATCTCCAAAGCAAGATTTTTAAACATTAAGAGCATAATGCCTTGTAAATGTATGAATGGATGACCAGGTTGCTGCACCGCAGATATCCTTGACTGATGCTTGAGCCTTCCTTGCCCATGAAGTCGCCATTGCCCTGGTGGAGTGAGCCTTTATAATACCTGGAATCTCTTTGTCTTCCTGCTTATAGACAAATTCGATCAGCTCCCTGATCCATCTAGCCATAGTCTGTTTAGACGTTGGTAATCCTTTCCTTACCCCTTCTGGGATAACAAACAGGTTCTTAGATTTTCTGATTTCTTTAATACGATCCAGATAAATGGTGATACCTCTCACCAAGTCTAATGTGTGCCATTCTTCCTCTTTTCCATCTTTTGGACTTGAGTGAAATGCTGGTAGTGTAATCTCCTGATTGAGATGGAACGTACTGATTACCTTTGGTAGGAAATCTGGGTGTGTTCTCAACACCACCCGGTCAGCGAAGATTTTCAAATAAGGTTCCTCTATGTAAAGAGCTTGAAGCTCGCTTATTCTCCTAGCAGAGGTAATTGCGACAAGAAAAATGATTTTCCATGTAAGGAATTTTAGGGAATCTCTGCTAGAGGTTCAAATGGTTCTCTCATGAGAGAGTTCAGCACTAAGTTAACATCCCACTGAGCATTGAGATCACAGCCATAACCACCCTCCTGTCGTGATTTAATACATCCCTATGCACCACTAGAATATCGACAACATCTGGGCTGTGTCCAGAAATCCCTAATATAGAGACCAAACTAATATGCTTGGTCAACACGAACCTCAACGATATGTACATAACCACGCATGATAACCATCTGATTTGAAGCCAACTTTTAGGTGCGAGATGGTTTAGATAAAAGCTAGTAACAAGTATACATGACATCAAGTAGTCACGAGAGGTGACATGGGAGGGAGGGAATGGGATCATTTGTCAGACTGCATTTAGGTCTACAGTCATTAGGTCGACCCCACTAGGTCGACTGGCAGGAAGGTCGACCTGACTTAAGGTCAACATGGGCCAAGGTCGACATGACTTAAGGTCGAATTTGCATAAAGGTCGACATGAGGAAGGTCGACTGGTCATAAGGTCGACATGGGTTTTTCACTGTTTTTTGATCCGAATGTCGACACAGTCGACATGGACACAGTTGGCAATGAGAATCGGACCCTCGCATAGCTCGCTATGCTTCGGGCACGGTGCCTCGCTGCGCTCGGCACACTATTTTATTCTCCCACCACGCCCTAGTGGATGGTAGGGCATGAAATACCGCCTGTCGGCACATGTCGGCTCAAAAAACAGTGAAAAACCCATGTCGACCTTATGACCAGTCGACCTTCCTCATGTCGACCTTTATGCAAATTCGACCTTAAGTCATGTCGACCTTGGCCCATGTCGACCTTAAGTCAGGTCGACCTTCCTGCCAGTCGACCTAGTCGGGTCGACCTAATGACTGTAGACCTAAATGCAGTCTGACGAATGACCGCATCCCGGAGGGAGATGGTCAATTTAGAATAGGCACAGTTATGTTGCTCCTTTAAGGAAATACTTACGTTCATAGGTAGATTGCAATTTTGGATTTTATTGATTGTCTGGGTTAACAATTATCTACATCTTGTTGAGAACAAAAGTTATTATGTTCTAGACTTTGATATGCAAACTCAAACTGTATTCTATTGTAAAACTAATGCTTGAGATTGTACACAATGACATTCTTGTATGTTCTGTTCTATATTACTCAGAAAACCAATAAAAAGCATTTAAAAAAAAAAAAAAAATATCCCACTGTGGGTCTCATTCTCTTGACTGCATTGCAGAATTTTTTAATAAGAGTTTCTTCCGCCAACCTTTTGTTAAGCGGGATGCTTAATGCCGAAATTTGCACCTTTAAAGTAGACAGGGCCAGACCTGACGAATAGCCTTTAAATAGAAACTGCAGTATCTCAGGAATAGAAGACTGATCAATTCTCTCCTCTGAGCCCCTCCAGCGAATAAACGCCAGCCACACTCGATAGTATGCCAATGATGACACCTCTTTCCTGGCCTGTAGCAGCAAAGATGTAACTTGCTCTGAAAGACCTTCTTCTTTTAACAGCCTCCTCTCAATTTCCAGGCCTTTAGCGATAACATCTCTGGATTTGGATGGTTCACCGGCCCTTGAAAAAGGAGGTTTGGAATCGCTGGAAGAGTTAAAGGCTCCTGTATTGATAGTTTCAGAACTGTCGCAAACCAGGACCGTCTCGGCCAGAAAGGAATTATCATTATGACTGTTACCTCTTCCTGTATTATTTTCATTAACACTCTGTGGATCAGAGGAAAGGGTGGGAAGATGTAACCCAGTTGACAGGTCCATTGTATTGAAAAGGCATCCACTGCTGACGTTTGAGGCAGATAATACCATGAGAAGTATTTCTTCACCTTCTTGTTGATGTTTGTCGCCATCAAATCTACGTCTGGTTCCCCAAATAGTTCGACTATCTGCTGCAACACTTCCCCATTCAACTCCCATTCTCCTGGAAGGATTTCGCTTCTGCTCAGGAAGTCCGCTATCACGTTTTCTTTCCCTAGCACGTGAACTGCTGTGAGAGATAGGACACTCTCCTCTGCCCACGCTAGTATGTTTGACATCACCTACATCAATGCCTTGCTCCTTGTGCCACCTTGGTGATTGATGTGTGATACCACCGTCATGTTGTCTGAGAAGACTCTTAGATGTTTCTTTCTGATTCTGCGTTTCAGACTCATCATAGTTCTCCAAACTGCCTCTGCTTCTCTCCAGTTTGAAGATCTTCGACCTTCCACCTTTGTCCACAACCCCTGGATAGTTTGATCTTCCATGTGGGCTCCCCAACCTTGAGCACTCACGTCTGTTGTAACTACAAGAAACCTGGGGAGATCTAAGGATACTGCTCTGTTCTCCATCTCTTGGTCTATCCACCATAACAGTGAATTCTTCACCGATACTTCTAGTCTGATAACTTTTGTTAGTGGACATTTCTTCTTGATGAAGGGAAGCAACGCCCACTGAAATTTTCTTAGTCTCCAGTGGGCCCACGGCATGGTACCTATGGCGGACATCATCATCCCCAGTAGTTGAAGACACACCCTTAACTGTACAGCTTCCATCTCCATAATATCTTCTGCTAGAGACCTGATTTTTGGCATCTTTCTCCTGACAGACGGATTTCGAATTCCCCTGAGTCTATCAGGACACCTAGAAACTGTATAGCTTTTGTTGGGTTTAGCTGGCTCTTCTGAAAGTTTATTACCCAACCTAGATTCTGAAGCATGTCCATCACGATCTCCAGATCCCTCAGGAGTTTGTCTCTTGATGAAGCCGCTATCAGCAAATCGTCTAAATAAGGCCAAATACGGATCTTCTTTCTTCTTAGAACAGAAATGATTGTGACTAGTACTTTTGTAAATACTCGAGGAGATATGGCTAGCCCAAAGGGCAGACATGTAAATTGGAAATGTTCTTTTAGTACAAAGAATCTCAGATACTTTCTGTCCTGTATCTTGACTGGTACGTGATAATACGCGTCTTTTAGGTCCAATGAGACCATGAGATCTCCTCTCTCTATTCCTGCCAGGATGGTCTTTAGAGTTTTCATCCTGAATTTTTTTACATTTATAAAACCGTTCAGCCTCTTCAGATCGAAAATGGTGCGATAGCTCCCCATGCTCTTCCTTACTAAGAAAATGTTTGAATAGAATCCTTTCTTTTCTTGGCTGACTGGAACTGATTCTATTGCTTTGATTTCCTTCAGATGGACTATCAGTTTCTTTAGTTCTAACCTCTCCATAACCTTCTTGGGTCTTCTTGACTCCCAAAAGATATCTCTTGTTGGTCTCTTTAGAAATTCTATCTAGTATCCTTCTCTGATAATGTTCATCACCCATCTGTCTTGAATCAACTCTTCCCAGAGGCTGGCAAAATGGAGTAGACGGGCCCCGACCTCTAGGACACTGTGGCTGTCATTGACGGGAACCTCTTCTTGTGGACTGCCGAAAGGACTGTCTCGACAAGGGAAAAGAACCTCTCTGACCATAAGGTCTACCTGGTCTGTATGATTTCGCTTCCCTATATTGTTGTCCGGAGGAAGTCGGATACGGGAACTTATTTCTTTTATCTTGGGGTAATTTCAGCGATTTACCCCCGGTAAGTCTGTGTATCAGTGCATCTAACTTAGATCCAAACAAATGAGAACCTTCAAAGGGAAGAGCCACTAATCTATTCTTTAAATTAGCATCTGCTGCCCAAGATCTTAGCCAAAGGGCCCTTCTAGCCGTAAACCCTGCAGCCATAGATCTAGCTGCAAAGGATACCACATCTAGTGAAGCCTCACAGATAAATTCCGTTGCCTTCTGCATAGTCTCTAGCTTTTTTAACAAATATTGCTTGGAGATTCTTTCCTCGATATCTGAGTGCAATTCTGTTCCCCACAGTCTTAGGGCTCTAGAGACGGATGCTACTGACACTCCGGCTTTAAGAGATACTGCTGACGAAAAATGAAGTTTTCTGAAAGCTCCCTCCATCCTCCTATCCATAGGATCTTTGAAGGACGCTCCATCTTCAAGTGGTAATGTGGTCTTAGAGGTGAGCTCCGCCACCGCCGCATCCACCTTGGGCAGAGAGCACCAATTAAGAAAGGTATCATCCTTAATAGGATACATTCGGTCTATCCTAGACAATTTTCCCTGTCTTTTGTCTAAATTGGACCATTCTTTTGTAATCCTTCATCACCTTATGGATGGGAAAATGTCTACCTTTTTTGGATCTATCTTCGAATAAAATGTTCTCATCCGCATCAGCAGTAACAGGTTCCTTAAAGTTCATACTTTTGTATATAGCTTTGAGAATACTCTCCCCTTTCTCAAAACTGAAACTTCTAACTTCCTCTTTAATTTCACCTGATTCTTCAGAGGAAACATAATCCGGATCTGGATTCTCCTCTGAGGAACCGTCATCATTTAAACCAGCCTGATCCCTTGATCTTTTATTTTGTGCTCCCATATATTCCTCTTTGGATACAAATGAACTCCTCACCCATTCCATTAAATCTAATAAGATCTTTGATTGTCCAGGAGTGGAGACTGGCTGAACATCACAGACATCGCATAATGATTTATTCTGGGGTCCAGAGAAGGCTGCATCACAGACAAGACAGTTCTTATCGATATTTTTCTTTTTTGCAATTTTCTTCTTTGGTGCTGGATTGGCAGGCTCACTATAAAATAATAAAAGCCTGTCACTAAAATGGTTAAAAATAAAACCCTATTTTTCTAATCAGAAAAAAAAAAAAAAAAATAGTGGAGCTTACCTCACAGGGACACTATCTTTCCTAGGGGGGGGGGGGGGGGGAGAAGGCGTATCCATAATGTAGTGATTAGCAATCAATCCTAAAAGGATATAGCATATTAAAAACCTAGAAGTCCAGACTTTGTAATCTTGCCATAGAAAAAACCCCAATATCAAAGAAGGTACCTTAAAGCTGACTCCAACTTCTAAGTGCAGCAGTCTTTCATTCAGCGGCTACCTGCATGATGCTGCTTGCACTCCCAAGGTTTAAATAGCTTGCACGCTGATTTTCCCCGCGGCGTCCAAACCGGAAGTGCGTCACGCGTGTGGGCTTATGGGTTTTGTAGTTTACCCGACGTAAGCCATATAACCTGCTCCCGGAAGTCGCGCTGTAACGCAATGCATTCCGGGAACTGTAGTCCGTCCAGCGCGATCCGGAAGTCCCGGCCACGCTGAACGCTGCTTACTGCTGGTGTGCTGAGACTCTGGAGACTCACCCATAACGAAGCTCCTTACCTCTTTCTCTCTCCTGGACAGGACTCATACATGACCACGCTTCCAGGGTTTCAAAATGGGCAGAAAAACCTCTTGGTCCACACTCCCATGTCGCCTTATCCCCCCAGAGTGCTCCCTGTATCCTAAGGTAAGCTCCCTGAAAAAAAAAAAAACCTGCTCTGCCTATCTCTAACTAAGTAAGGAGACAGGAAAAAAAGACAAGGCGGATAGGGAGGAGCTGGGATTTATACTGGAAGGGGGAGGTCCTAGGAAAAAAACAGCCTGTCTAACTAGGAGGAGAGGGATGAAATCCCAAGGTCTTGGCTGCCATGGGGATCGTAGAAGAAATGAAATTACTCCATTAAAATCACATAATTTTGTCTCCAACACATCATGATAGATTTTAAGATTTCAGTGCCGAAGTCGCATAGCAAAAATTCATACCGTAATGCCTATTACACTTTACGTCACACACCGTAATGATTACTACACATTATGCCACATACCGTAATGCCTATTACATGTTCTGCCATATAAGTGTGGCTCGTTGCGCGGGGCGGGGGGATTACATGCTCCTTGTCCAGGAAGGGGGTGGGCATAACACTATGAAAGGCTCAGGCGGGTGCAGCGTCGGGGATCAGGGTACCAGGAGGAAGGAAGCACCTTTTTGCTTACCCCACTAAAAGGGTTCTGCTGGAAGGTCAGAATTTGCAGCTAAAGATCCGTTGGATTGCATATTGGATCGCAAACGATTCACAGTAAAATCAGCCAATAAATAGGCAAAAAAATGGCAACTTATGATATATTTTAACATGAGGAAAAAAAAAACACATTGAATAAAATGAATTAAATTATGCAGCACAGGTGGTGCAACTCAAGTTGCTAGGTTGCCATAATTACTAGAGACACAAGTATAATTGAGGTCAGAACAAAGAACACACCCTTCTAATGATTGCAAATGAAGTCAGATAAGAATGTAGATTGTTTTTCTCTGAAAGAAGTGCTCTTCCCTATAAACAATGACAAGTCACTGAAAAGTAAAAGGACTTTAAAGGCAACAACTAAAAAGCAACAGCTTTGGCAAACCCTCCACTTTGGCATTACATGAATTAATAATACATTTTCTGCTGTAAGCTTCAAAGTGCATACTACACACTGAGATTTGAGCTTCCGATTTTGACTAAAAAAGTACAAAATGGAAAAGTTAGCACAAATTTCACCATGGGGGTCATTCTGGTTGACTCGCAAAGCTGCATTTAGCAGCTTTTCAAGTCAACTAAACCCCACCCGCCGATTTTCCCAACATGCATGTCATAAACATCCATTTACAGCTTGCGTGCCAGCTGAAATCATTCGAAAGCGCTCGTAAGTCTAAATCACTCTCTGGTGACACAGATTTGCGGCACCCTCGTATGGGAAGAGAGCGGGCAGTGTCACAGCTGAATTACCATGGGAACACCCATGAAGCACTGGGCGTTCCCAGGAGCATGACCTGTGCCCACCGCCCCATGCCCCCCACCCGCACTGCTCTGTACGAACAAGTCTTTACAAGTCCGTTCGCAAACGGAGCCTGCACATGCACATAAATGCTTATGCGTGTGCACAGTAGCAAAACATCACGCAACGGAGCGAACTAACCCAAATTACCTCCATGGTGTATACAGCTTGCGATACTGTCGCTTGCCCCAGTGGGATTGGCATCACAAGAAAAACAAATAGACCAGGGCTGGGCAATTGCGACCCTCCAGATGTTGATGAACTACACATCCCAGCATGCCTTGCATCAGTTTCAGCATGGTCACATAGCAAAACTAATGCAAAGCATCCAGGGATGTGTAGTTCATCAACATCTGGAGGGCCGCAATTGCCCAGCCCTGAAATAGACTGTGCAGGCAAGACAATTTTGACTACATTACAATTTAATGTTGTAGTATAGTCAAAATCGGTCAGTGTAAAAATCTCAAGTAAATATAATGAATATCTGTGCAGAGTTTGTATATTTTCCCCGTGCTTGCGTGGGTTTCCTCCCACAATCCAAAAATATACTCCTAGATTAACTCGCTCCCAACAAAATGAACCCTATAATTAAATGTGTTTGCGTGCATATGTGGTAAGGAATATAGAGTGTAAGCTCCACTGGGGCAGGGACTGATGTGAATGTTCAACTATGGAATACGTGTGCGCTATATAAAATAAGATTAATAAATAAATAAAAAAATAGTATGGTTCTGGGCTCTGGGACTTCAAGGGAAATTGGTTTGTCAAAATCGTACATAGCCAAAATCTCACCGTGTGTATGCATTTTTTTTTTAGTAAAGAATGCTATATCCCACCCAGATAAGTGTAGTAAACCCTTCAGAATTACAGTATGCATTCAAATTTCATGCATAAAATTTAGCTGGCACCATCAATCAAACTAAGCAATGGTGTATAGACCTTGCTAATTACTAAACAAGTGTATTCGATCGGATAGAATTCATTATTTAAAGGGAAGAGAGGGGCGTTTAAATCAAAAAAAGGGATACAAGTTTTATTTAAGTTGCGTACACACATATAAAAGGATATGCATGATAACTATATGTTTAACAATATTTTTGCGTGTATCGTCTAGTGTGCACATATTATATTTTTAGCTATGGGTGATCCTGCGAGTCATCTGTACATTCAGGATAACCGCATCTGCAAGTTTTTATATACTGCAGCGTCCCATCGCTCCAAACATCGTTGGTTACACATTGGGCAGTCTCCCTGCCTGCCCCAGAACGTATGTGAGGGGGAAGGTGGGCTCCCCGGGAGCCAGGCAGCACAGGCTGCCCCCCTCACCCGGGAGAGCCGGATATAGAGAGAGAACAGATTTTAATAGTGGTGCACCACAGATTAATTGTAAGGCTTAAAACTTAATAACTTTTATTAGATTATGCTGGATAAAAAAGGAGCTGCGAAAATATGACAATACTACATAAAACATGAAACAAAGACAAGTGAGATATTGTGCAGTTTAAAAACTTGGGCTCATGCGGCGTCCCTTAGCACTCTGTTCCCTTCAGTTTTATTTCTTTATATATTTTTTATTTGTTAGATGCCGTCTTTCCCTGCGTGTCGGCTATTCCGCCTGGATCACGCTCAGGGGACAAATCTATACACAATAAATTTTAAACAATGTCTCCCTGTCTGTACGCAATGTCTGTTCAGAGGTTACAAATTATCAAGTCCCAATAAGTTCTCAGCTATAGTGAGATTATGTCAGTTTGTTTTAATTCACACTGCCTGACTCATAGAAGGCGAGCAATCATCCAATACTGCTGCTTAGGATTCGCATACAAGCTGGATTTATAATCCTAGTATTTGTCACTGTGTAGCGTATGGGTCGCTTAATAGTAGACCACCACAGTGATTTGGATTGTATACAAGTTTTGGGCAGATATCGCCTAGTGTGTGCTGCTTCTATTA
This sequence comes from Crinia signifera, assembly GCF_055691185.1. NCBI lineage: Eukaryota > Metazoa > Chordata > Amphibia > Anura > Myobatrachidae > Crinia > Crinia signifera. The sequence continues at coordinate 143,351,676 of NC_139218.1, read as the reverse complement.
GTGCCGCAAGTATTGTGGGCTGGTATGATACATATACTCTCACATGAACACATTCCCTTCCATATGGGGTGGTATAACACAATGTTATGGCATCGGGTTAGAACCTTGTGCGTGGCTGTGGGTTATTATACAAATATGGTCAAGGTCATGTGTATCCGTCCATGCGGATGAGCCGGGCTAGATGTGATCCGCTCCAACACCCTAGACTGACAGGCGAGGTGGCGGCGTAACCAAAGGACAGAGTTAAGTATTGCAATAAAGGCTAAGCTAATACAATTTTAAGCTAAGCATTAGAGTCCTTAAAAAGACTAAAAATCACAGTCAGACAGGGGTAGGGAGAGCTAAGAGAGCGACCGCACGGCTGTGGAGGCCGGCGTACGCTTCGCAGTTCTTCTTCAGGGCCCCCGGGAGAGCCAGCAGGGGACCGGGTATTCACTGCACCCGATCGTGCATATGTAATGATCGGGAGCAGTGACTATATGAATATCTAATGAGCGGCTCTCGGCTCCCGGCCCCCTGCTGGCTGCTATGTGTAAAAAAAATATATATTTATTTATTTTATTTATTAACAGTTTCTTATATAGCGCATACATATTACGCAGTGCTTTACAGAGAATATTTGAACATTCACATCAGTCCCTGCCCCAGTGGAGCTTACAATCTATATTCCCTACCACATGTACATGCACACACAGACATTCTAGGGTTAATTTTGTTGGAAGCCAATTAACCTATCTGTATATTTTTGGATTGTGGGAGGAAACCGGAGTACCCGGAGTAAACCCACGCAAGCACGGGGAGAATATACAAACTCCGCACAGTTAGAGCCATGGTGGGGATCGAACCCATGACCTCAGCGCTGTGAGGCAGTAATGCTAACCATTACACCATCCGTGCTGCCTTTTTTAATTAAATATATATTCATGTGCTGAAAGCCATGAATATATATTTTTATATATTGCCATCTTCTCATTGAATACACTCACGGCGAATCACATTGAAAAACCCATTGAAAAACCACAGCGAGTTGTGGAGAGTATCAGACGGTGAATTGTCCCTCATTCACTGTTCACCGTCGGCAAAAAGTGCACGTTGAATAGGGTGATTCACTTTCTGACACAAAAAATCACCTTCCAAAGTGAAAATAGCTCAAATTCGCCATGAAACATGGCGAATTGGCCTCATTGAATACTGCCCATTGTGTAATGTGTACACAGATTAAGCCTTGGATGTAGATAAAGTACCAATCACTCAGCTCACCTAACTGCCATGTTGCAGGCATTGGGGCAGAAAGTGGAAGGTGATAACGCACTAGCCAATCAGCTATGTTTGAAAAATGAATTGATTGGCTGGTGCGTTATCACTCTATACTTTATCTCTTAAACGGGCTTAATACATCTGCCTATTTGTTAAAAAATTAAAGCTATGAGCAGATTGGCTGGTACTTTATCTCTATCAAAGACTTAATAAAAGCAATTTCTAAGGATGAATGAAACTGAAAAAAAAGTTTAATAAAACATGGGATGCAGGTTTAAAAGACCCAACAATACTATGTAAAACCTACTTTCATATAGAAAGTTTTCTGGCTAATATTTACTTTTCCAATACAATAGAATTTTAAATATATTTAAATATAGTGCAACTATAAAGATAAAAATATCCACTGCACACAGCAATCTATTCAGGTACTTAATATGACTTATACTTCTAAATGTAAAGCTTCAAACATTTCACTCTTGCTCAACCTCTAGCTCACCTTGAGCTGTATGAGTTTTCCAACATGCAGAAACGGTCATTAGAGTGATAGAAAACCTATATAAATAAAGTAACCATCAGCTTTTCCAGTTTGTTGGTAACCAGTAGACACAGAAATCCCCTATAAAATGGTCCCCCAAATAGACCTCAAGGACTCATAGATGCAGTAATGAAATATACTGAACAGGGGCGTAACTAGAAGTCTGTGGGGCCCCCCCTTACAAACACACAATTGGCATAGGAGAGAGACAGGGAGGGAGGGTGAGAGAGAGACAGGGAGGGAAGATGTGAGGGGGAGACAGGAAGGTAGGAAGCTTGTGAGGGAGAGACAGTGAGAGAGAAATTGTGAGGGCGAGTAAGAGTCAGTGAGAGAGAAGGTGTTAGGTAGAGAAAAAAGGAGATAAGGAGAGAGAGAAAAAGTAGAAAGACGGAGGGTATGAAAGAGAGGGAGAGAAAAAGATGAAAGATGAGAGAGGGGGGTGAGAAATGGGGGTGTTGAGAACAAAGGGGAGAGATAGATGGAAGGTTTGCAAGGAGAGGGTTAGTTAGGGGAGATAATAGAGAGCAGGTGTTTAAAAGGGATTACTTTTTCCCTCATAACCCCCCTCCCCCCAGTATGTGGCCTGTGTACACCTGGCACTGTTATTGCCGGGTCTCACACTCACCAGCGGCGGGCAGGGTGTCCTGGGCAGCTTCATCGCTGGGTCTCTTGGGCAGCTGCGGCGCTGGGTCTCCCTCTCACAGGCCTCAGCGCGGGTCTCCCTCTGGACAGCAGCACTGTGTCAGAGCGGGTCTCCCTCTGGACAGCAGCGCTGTGTCAGCGCGGGTCTCCCTCTGGACATCCAGAGGGAGTGGTGTCTTGTGCGGCACCTGGTGCCCTGCCCCCACTGAAGGGGGACTCAAAACACGGGCACAGCCAGTGCCTGTTGCAACCTGCGCTGTTCTATTTAAAAACCAAAAGCTGTAAAACAAAATTAAGAGGGTGCAGGGGATAGCCTGCTGGTCCCCCGGGCCCCATAGCAGTTGCATCCCCTGCACCCTCTGTAGTTACGCCACTGATACTGAATAATATGAATATAACAAGGTTTTTTTAGAGGATAAAATATTTATATAATAAAACGTCTTTTTTTTTTTTTTTAAAGCAAAGTTGTCATGACATTGACATGAACTATGACCCCTCCCATCTTTGTTAGAGACACACAGGAGAGTGTTGGATGGAGCATTCAAAGTGGTGGCGACAGAGGGGGGGGGCGCAGGAGAATAATAAAAGAAAAAAACCACATTCAAAAGAATGGGTGACCACTAATTCTTTTGTAAGGTTTTTTATTTTAACCTACTGCCCGCCGCTCCCTGGGGATGCAGAGTGGGGAGAGTGCCTCTCCAGCCCAGCGCTTCTGCGCTCTGCAGATAGTTGTGTGGCAGCAGTGCCCAGGGCCGGCGCCACCACTAGGCAGCTCTAGGCATTTGCCTAGGGCGCCGGCACCTGGGGGGCGGGAGTTCGCCCCTCACCCCCAGCATGGAGGGTTAGCGAACGGTGGTACCTGTGTAAAAAACTTCCGTCCCCGGCGTCCCTGCTGAGTGCTGGTGCGTGCAGGGGTGTCCATGCCGCCGGGGGAACCTGCGACGCTGTCATTGTGTATAAGCTGGCCGCGGGCAGGTGGGGTCCCTACAGTGAATAGAAAATAACTAGCGCTATGCGCGCGGCGGCGCACGAAGCGCTAGTTATTTTCTATTCACTGTAGGGACCCTGCCGGCCGCGGCCAGCTTATACACAATAACAGCGCTGCAGGTTCCCCCGGCGGCATGGACACCCCTGCACGCACCAGCACTCAGCAGGGACGCCGGCGACGCAAGTTTTTTACACAGGTAAAACCCCCTCCCCCCCCCCCACCGGCACCGGGGCGCCCCCACCCCGACTCGCCTGGGGCGCTCCGGTGCCTTGCACCGGCCCTGGCAGTGCGACACTGCTGGCATGGGTGTGGATTGTATTATCGACCACATTTAGGTCGACAGGTGTCTAGGTTAACATGATTTTAGGTTGACAAATGCGTTAGGTCGACATGGGTTTTTCCACTGTTTTTTTTTTACCCGAATGTCCACACAGGCAACATGGACATAGTTGGAAGTCAACCGCAGCCCCTCGACCACCATGCTTCGGGCATGGTGCCTCGCTGTGCTCAGCACACTATTTTATTCTCCCACCACGCCCTAGTGGATGGTAGGGCATGAAATACCGCCTGTCGGCACGTCGGCTCAAAAAAACAGTGAAAAATCCCATGTCGACCTCGCGACCTAACCCATATCGACCTAGATACCTGTCAACCTTCATCCATGTCAACCTAAACGCCTATCAACCCAATGGTGTCGACCTAAGTATGGTCGATAATACGACCGTATCCCTGCTGGCACACACCTACGGACTGTATCAGCTGCAATACATTGCAGTGATAAAACGCACCCGCGATATGCCGCTGACAGCATCACATATGACTTATCTTATGTGCAGCCCATCCGACCTCTGACTTTGATCCGATGAGCATGGGACAGCGAATCAGATCGGATGTCATTCACATGCTATTCAGGCCGATTTCACCCGGTCTCTCTGACGATTTGCCAGAATCATGTGAAAATGGACCCAAATTGCATAGTCTATGGTAGCCTTTAGAGTAGAATTGGGGGTGGGGACAAAGGAAAATAAAAAAGCCAGGAATATTGGGAATTACAGCTAGTATTAGGTATAGGGTACTATTACTTTCCAACTTTCACTTTAATATATTCCACAAATGAGAAGAATGTTGCTGAAATGCTTGTTTAGACCTACCTTTCGTGGGCACTCCAATCCAGTTGAGGTATCGTGTTAACTTCTTGGACATGTATGTCTTGCCTCTGGCAGGCAGTCCGATCATTACAATCAGTGTTGGAGAGTTTGTCATGTATGAAGCCCAAGCTGCACAGTTAACATAGATAAAAATAATAAATGGCATTTTTGCAGAAATTCAAACTCTGACCACCCTCTCTTAAAATAAATCAACAAGTTCCATAGACAAAATATTTAGAATTCTAAACAACACATGTAAAAGGTGTCAAAATATAAAATAGAAAGTTTACACACGATAATAAAATCATGACCATCAATAGCTTTAACCTTTTGTAGTCCAAATTTGTTTTTGCAATGCAAACAGCTTGGTTTAAATGTTTACATTTTTTGTAATTTTTGTTTTAAATAAAAAAAAATGGTCTACATTGAATGTTGAACGATGTTAATGTTCTTATTTTAAAGTGGCTTACCGTTGGATCTACTACTAGCGCTAGGGCTGTTGAGCCTGACTAAACGGACTTGAAAGGGTTAAAATTGGATCATAAGCTACTCACAGTACTAATATTATAATCATTATTGACAATAAATTGATAGTTTCAATAATTTGCTATTTATAGGAACGAACACATGAATATCCATATGATCTATTTGCATTTCGTTGTACAGTGCTATAAAGAGGCTAATTCTACATTAATCAACTTTATATGTGTGATTTTAGATGTTCAGAAATTGCTTAATTTGATGAAAGTTACATCAGTTTGGATATAAAAACCAGCAGCCTTGATTTCAAATGACAGCAAATATTAACCTGTGACAATATATTACCTGTGACAATAGAGGTTTCCAGGGAATCCTGGAGTGATACAGGTCCATACACACCAGGCGATATTGCCCAGCATGTATGGACTGCGATGATTCAGAAAATCACCCATTTTTGCGATTTTCCCCAGGGTGGACAACTTTCCATAGAAGAATGCTATGAAAAGCCATCCACCCCGTTGCTGGTTATACAGTACCAACAGATGAGCGGCTGGGCCAACAATGATGCAGGAGTGTGAATCATCGCTGTCCCGTACACACTAGCTGAAAGCAGCTCAAGAGACAAAACTGAGCTGCTTTCAGCTCAAAGGTGCCGTGTGTTTGGGCCTTAGCAAATTGCAGCATTGAGTGGCGTCACTGATGGATTCGGTATGGAATCCCGACGCCGGAATCCCTACCGCCAAAATCTCGACAAGGGAGGGGGGCGTGGATCGCTCGGCACGCAGCGGGTCCGGTGCCTCGCTACGCTCGGCACACTAATTTATTCTCCCTCTATGGGTGTCATGGACACCCGCAGAGGAACAAAGTGCCGAGATTTCGGCGTCAGGATTTTGACTGCCGGGAAACTGACCCTCACTGATACATAATCCTAAAACCTTTGCTTAAAAAAGTGCTTAAATTAAACATTATAAATGAAGCACAAAACTGCCAAACCAAACACAGCCTTTTTCCCCAGCAAGACACATTGGGAGGAATTGATTATGTTGCATTACCACAGTCCCCACCTACATTGGCTAGATGATATTAAATTAATTATGTCGGTGGGTGTAAGTGCAGCAGGTGCCCATTGTTTCTACTCCTACCACGTTAAAGTCGGGCTTTTCAGCACCCAAATTCAGTACGCCTGGTATTTTGCACTTTACATGGCTAAGCCCAGTGCATTTGGGCACAACACATAAAATAAGTAATGGGCACCTGAGGTACTCGGGCCCATCAGCAATAATTGCCAGACACACACACACACATTTAAAAGCTATTGTGTATGTATGTCCATGTTGTAGGTAGTATATATAGTGTCATTAAATGACGAATATGAATGACTGAAAGGGGAAAAAGCATCAACATGAGAGTTGGCCCAACGTTAAGAATCACCATTATCTACATGAAATTAAAGGGAGGGGTGGGGGGTATTCTCTGTAAAGCGCTGCATATAATACCAAAATACTTTATACAGAACAGTAAATAAAATAAACCAAAAAATAACTTACAGCATTTTTTTTCCGCATTTCTTCCTGCCACTTTGCCTCCACCATTGTTGATCTGTCCTGGGTCCTGATTTTTCACTTCAGACATGACAGGAAATTCCAACTACTTAATCTATGAAATTAAAAACTCTACTATAATCTATAAAATTGTGCCCCACACTGCAAAGGAAACAAAAAGCGTAAAAAGGTCTTTATTTTCACAACAAACAACTTGTGTAGACTATAAAACAGGCTTTACTCCAGATCAATCTGGAATACTCGTGGCCAAGAAGGCTGTAACCAGTTTACTTCGCACCTGAAGAAATGTAAATTCAGTCAGGAGCAGACCCTCCCAGCCTTTTCTTTTTATGTACGTGTGTCTACCATAAAAGTTCCCACTGTGATTTTGCAGTGCTCCTATCAACAATGTACGTATCAACAATAACCAATTACCAGCAAAAAAAAAAAACTGAAAAAGTTTTATATTACAAATATCAAATTTATTCTGAATCTTACACCACAATCCTGAAAAAAAAAAAAACATAACACATTCTATTCATTAAATGCCAATATAGTTTAGAAGCTTGTGTTAACCTTAAAATCAATGAAACTGCTTTGAATGGCTTGTACAGTGGTTTCTACTATGTATTTGGTATGGGTACTGTATTTAAACAGTATCAATACTGTATCACAATTCTCAAAATAGCAGTGCTGTAACTAAGCTACTACAGATATGATTCTAGAAACAGAGATAGCAGTACATACATTTTAATGACACATTTGCAATTTCACTATGTATTTAACATGGCAGCATGCGCCATAATTAAATGTCACCACACGCAAAAAAAAATGTAGATAAAACCGCTCATTCCTGAAAACACTATTCTGTGAGTACATAAATAGCAGATGTATACAAGGTTAGGGCATTTTGTGTACAACCCCATGGTACCTTGGTGCCAGTGTAACAAGCACACACAGGCACCCCCCCTCAGCCACAGTGAGGGGCACTTACCGACTCTTTTCCCGTCTCGCCTGCTAATGCCTCGTTCACCTCGCTGACTTTGCGTCTCGGTCAGACGGCAGCAGGTGACCCAGGTGGGGGTTTTGGTGAAGGATACACACTACACCGGTTTCAACGTGACGTCACGATGGGCGGTAATCAACCTGCGCTGTAGCCATCTTTATTAAGGGAAACGACTTTCTTGTTAGCGGTATAGATGTAGTTACATTATTGTTAACGAACTAGTTTTGCTAGGCATCTTAATGGCACTGTCTCTCTCACCCGCTGCACTATATAAACCCGTTAATAATTAAATTGTATTAATAGACTGTGTTTATTTTCAATATTTATGTTTATTTTGTAAATACAAGTTTATTACATAATACTCTGATCAGGGTCTTTAAGCCGTTACTGCTGTTCTGGTGCAGCGGGAGGAGAGCCGGTCCCACATTTGCCAAAACCTGACATGGCTACTAGTGACGCAGCGAGCTGCCTGGGTTCCCCCATAATAAAGCTTACGTCTATGAGACATGGCCGTGCCTCCAGCGTTTGATTGGTGCATTTAGGTGGTGTTGCTGGAGGGGCGTATCACGAGTATCCAATCGGTGGATGGACATAGCGTTCTCGGAGCAACGGGGTTTTTGCACCATAGCAACGTTCTTCCTTAAATTGATGAGTCCCATGATTCATTTAAAGGTTGGCTCCGTCAGACTATAAGGAAGAACGCCTAAAGGACTGAAAAGGGCATTTAGCTATTTTACTTTATCTGTCTAGACTCTAGAGTGCACCAGACATTTTTGTTATTGATCAATATTTCGAATAACAATGATTTATTGTCGAATTATGGTCATATGGGAGCTGTAAATCTTGCACATGTGAGTGAGGGCATCTTTATGCCCTTACTCACATGTGTCTATGGCATACATACAGTATGTACTCCATGTGATTTATCAGCAATAATTTGCCATGAGAAATATGCAGGATACGGTCAGTGGGTTGACATACATTGGGTCGACTCCCTTAGTTTGACAGGCCATAGGTGGACACCTATAAAAGGTTGACATTACAAAGGTCAACATGCCAAAGGTTGACTTGAAAAAGATTGACATGGTTTTTTAAAAGACTTTTTTTTTTAAAAAAAGCCAGTTTTCATGCCCTACCATCCACTAGGCATGGAAGGAGAATAAAATAGTGTGCCGAGCATAGTGAGGCTCCGTGCCGTTAGCATGGCGAGCAAAGCAAGCCATGTGAGGCAACGGTACAATTATAAGGTGTCCATGTCGACATAGACATCCCAAACATTTTCTCATCATGTCGACCTAAAGTCCCTGTCGACCATTGGCCCTCCAGCGTACCAGAGGGAACTCCCAGCATTGTCATGGGGAGGCCCCCGTCCCTCCCTCCCCGCCTGGCGAGAGAGCAACTCCAATGTTGGGGTTCGCACATGCACATAAAAGACCATGCGCAAGTGCAGACCCCCTAACATCGGAACAGGGCTGAATTCAGCCCTGTCCGAATGATTCAGAATGCCTGACAACCAGTCAAAGGCATTTTTATAGTGGATGATATACAGGGTGCGCGAGGGGGGAGGGGGGCACATTGCACACACACACCCATGTTTTGTTACAAATCTCTCTGGATTCCCATGCCGCAGTTGTAGAAAAAAAAAATCTGCCAAAATGGCCACCGTGCAGTAGTAATTGTTTTCTCATAAACATAGCAGGTGCCAGGTTTCCAGAGACCTGCACATGCACAGTAGGCTCTGGCACGATGTCTAAATACGGCCCTCCTCTGTTAAACCACCCCTGCAACCAGTGGTGTATTTAGGGATAAATGCCTTCCTCCCCTACACCCTTATATTTGAAATATAGAACTCACGCATGACAAAAAAGGGACATGACCACAGTAGTGCCCTTACATTACACCACATAGTAGTGTCCCTTATTCACATTACACCAAACAATTGTGTGTCTCGTTAACATAGAAAGAGAATTTGATGGCATATTACATTACACCACAAAGAAGTATTCCTTATTCACGCTACACCACACACTAGGGCCCATTAGGTACTTATATGTTAGTTGAGCGCCCACTATAGTTAGTACGCTCATACCCCCACTATCTATGTCGGCATGGAGTTGATTCTATACAGTGTGGCGAGTGCAGCGAGCCACCGAGCCCGAAGCGTGGCAAGGGTAGCGGCCCCCACGAGGGGATGCTGAAAACTAAGCAAATAGCTTAGAGGGCGCCCAACTTACATATAAGTACCGCCCATTATTAACATTACGCTACACATATAAGTTGCCCCTATAAACGTTATGGCACGCAGTAGTTCCCCTTACACAAGCCATACAGAAGCAGTGCCATTTACACAGTAATCTTTATCAGTGGAGACATCAGCAGTGCCTGGCCATGCTGAGGAAAGGTGCCGCCCTGTGTTGCTTTCCACACCTAGAAACATAGAAACATAGAATTTGACGGCAGATAAGAACCATTTGGCCCATCTAGTCTGCCCCTTTTTTACCCTTCAGGTAAACTCAACCCTTTTTAATCCTTATTTCTTTGTAAGGATATTCATATGCCTATCCCAAGCATGTTTAAATTGTTCTACTGTCTTAGCCTCTACCACCTCTGATGGGAGGCTATTCCACTTATCCACTACCCTTTCTGTGAAGTAATTCTTTCTAACATTTCCCCTGAACCTACCTCCCTCCAGTTTCAGTGCATGTCCTCGTGTTTTATTACTTGTTTTCCTTTGAAGAAAATTTCCCACCTGTACTATGTTAAAACCCTTGATATATTTGAAGATTTCTATCATGTCCCCCCTTTCCCTTCTCTGCTCCAAACTATACATGTTAAGATCTTTTAGTCTATCCAGGTAAGTTTTGTGATGTAGGCCATGAACCATTTTAGTTGCCCTTCTTTGTACACTCTCCAATGTATTTATATCCTTCTGAAGATATGGCCTCCAGAACTGGACACAGTATTCCAGATGAGGTCGTACCAATGACCTATAAAGTGGCATTATAACGTCTTTTTTTCTGCTACTGATTCCTCTCCCTATGCAACCAAGCATCTGACTAGCCTTCCTCATTGCTTTGTTACATTGCCTCCCTGCCTTTAAGTCACTTGAAATAGTGACTCCTAGATCTCTTTCCTCCTCAGTAGTTTCCATTATAGTACCCTTGATACTATATTGAGCCTTTGGGTTTTTGAGTCCCAAGTGCATAATTTTGCATTTTTTAGCATTAAACTGTAGTTGCCATTCTCTTGACCATTTCTCAAGTTTACTTAGATCATCAGTCATTTGATTTACCCCTCCTGGTGTGTCTACTCTGTTGCATATCTTTGTATCATCTGCAAAAAGGCATACTTTCCCTTCAATACCATTTGCAATGTCACTGACAAAGATATTAAAGAGCACTGGTCCAAGTACAGATCCCTGGGGTACTCCACTGGTAACATGTCCCTCCATAGAATGCACTCCATTTACGACAACTGTCTGTTTCCTATCCTGCAACCAGGTTCTTATCCATTTAATTGTTTTATAATCCAATCCCACACTTTCAAGTTTATTTAGCAGCCTGCGATGTGGGACAGTGTCAAATGCCTTACTAAAGTCTAGATATGCCACATCTACAGCCCCCCCTTCATCTAGTATTTTGGTCACGGAGTCAAAAAAGTCAATGAGACTTGTTTGGCATGATCTCCCTGCAGTAAAACCATGCTGTTTTGGATCCTGTAAGTTGTTTAATTTAAGATATTCCACTATTCTTTCTTTTAATAGTGTTTCCATTATTTTCCCTACTACTGATGTAAGGCTCACTGGTCTGTAGTTACTTGCTTCTTCTTTGCTTCCGCTTTTGTGCAGTGGAACTACATTTGCTTTTCTCCAGTCCTCTGGAACTGCACCTGTATCTAGTGACTGGTTGAATAAATCTGTTAATGGCGCTACCAACACATCTTTTAGTTCTTTTAGTATCCTTGGATGCACTCCGTCTGGCCCCATTGATTTATCCACTTTCAGTCTTGAAAGTTCTGTTAGGACTTTCTCCCTAGTAAATGTACCTCCATCTACCTTATTTTTATAAATGTCCTTGCAACTTAACTGTGGTCCCTTCCCTTCTCCTTCTATAGTGAATACAGAGCAAAAGTAATTATTTAGCTGATCTGCAATTGCCTTGTCTCCCTCCACCAAATTCTCAGTGTCTGTCCGCAGTCTTATTATTCCTCCATTTGATTTTCTCCTTTCATTTATATACTTAAAAAAAGTTTTGTTTCCTTTATCTACCGACTGAGCCATTTTCTCCTCAGCTTGTGCCTTGGCACGCCTGATCACTTTCTTAGCCTCTTTGCGTCTGGCAAGATACACTTCTTTGTCATTATTATTTTGAGTCTGCTTGTATGTCCTAAAGGCCATCTTTTTTGCTTTTACACTAGTTGATACCTCTTTTGTAAACCACACTGGCTTCCTTTTCCTGGTACTTTTCTTAACCCTTTTGATACAAAGGTCCGTTGCCTTTAGTATTGCACTTTTTAATTTTCTCCACCTCTCCTGCACTCCTTTCAAGTTCGTCCAATCCGCTAATGAGTCGCTTAAACATCTCCCCATTTTTGCAAAGTCAGCCTTCCTAAAATCCAACACCTTAGTTTTTGTGTGACTGGAGTTGGACCCTGACTTGATACTAAACCATACTGCTTGATGATCACTGGATCCCAGGTTCTCACCCACATATATGTCTGATATCCTGTCACCATTTGTGAGTATTAAATCTAATATTGAGTCTTTGCGAGTAGGCTCCCTCACCAATTGCTTGAGAGAGGCTCCCTGTAGGGAATTTAGAAATTTGCCACTTGTAGATGATCTTGCAAAAGACTCCTCCCAATTCACATCAGGTAGATTAAAGTCTCCCATGATTATGACTTCTCCCTTTAAAGCCATTTTAGTGACATCAAGCAATAGGCTCCTGTCCAAATCCTGCCCCTGGCCTGGTGGCCTATAGATGACCCCAGTACGAATAATGTCCTTCTCCCCCATTTCTATGGTCACCCAAAGGGCCTCAGTTTTTTCTTCAATATTTTGTATTAAAGTAGCATTTATGTTTTTCTTTACATACATTGCTACCCCTCCTCCGATTCTTCCCATTCTGTCCTTCCTAAATAAATTGTATCCTGGTATAGCTACGTCCCAGCCATGGTTCTCATTCCACCATGTCTCTGTGATAGCCACAATGTCTAGGTCATCCCTTGTCATTATTGCTATTAGATCAGGAATTTTGTCTCCTAGGCTTCTAGCATTTGCACACATAGTTTTAAACATTTTGCCTGTGCATCTGTTATTCCTAGCCATGTTCATACAGTACAAAATCGAAATCTAAAGTTGAAATTACCTGTTTGATGATGTTGTTCAATGTCTGTTTTTATTTTTTTTACTGTTCAGAAAAGCTGCAGGTCACTAATTCTAAGAATATAGTGAGTCTGTTCAGGTCAGGTTTCACCTGAACACTAATGGCCAAATGGTCAAAGGAGATAATTTGCACTGTGTTTGAGTAGACATCAGGCAGAATGCAACACTAAACTATGCTTCACTGAACAACTTCACCAAACAAGTAATAACAATTACAAACAATTCATTAAATCAGAACTTTTCAAATCATACAAGAGTTTGCATAACACAGAAATAAAGAGAGCATATTGGAGATGAATTACATACTCTTGAGGTATCAATGCAGTCCATGTGTGTTTTTGTTGATTTGTAGTAGTTTGCCTTCAGTTTTCCTTCGGTGTAACGCAGGTATAACGCTTGTAGTTATGACTCTGTTTTCCCACTTTAAAACGGTCCACTTCAATACAGGGCCACAGCTAAACTATGGCCACAGCCTATCCGGCCACAGCCGTATGCAATGAGAACTAATATACTCTAACAATGCCTTCTTCCCAATTTCCAATAATTGGAAGAATCTACACCCTCAGTCCCCACCCCCTGCTATACAGAGCAATAAAAGTGGCTTACAAAAACAGTTCTGGCATTCCAGGATACTATATCTCTTTTAGAATAAAAAATACATGCCTCACTACACACAGGCAAGGTACTGTTGTTATTTACACAGATCAGATATTTGGTTGAATTTACCTATAAGACAATCCCACACACAAGGGATGCAATGTTTTGCAGTGAAGACACTTGCTTGCAAATGTACCCAATAGAGTTCAAAAGCATGTGGATGTTACAGCAGAGAGAGATAGTCTGCACGTATGCCTGTGACAAAGTTGAATTTACCTATAAGACAATCCCACACACAAGGGATGCAATGTTTTGCAGTGAAGACACTTGCTTGCAAATGTACCCAATAGAGTTCAAAAGCATGTGGATGTTACAGCAGAGAGAGATAGTCTGCACGTATGCCTGTGACAAAGTTGAATTTACCTATAAGACAATCCCACACACAAGGGATGCAATGTTTTGCAGTGAAGACACTTGCTTGCAAATGTACCCAATAGAGTTCAAAAGCATGTGGATGTTACAGCAGAGAGAGATAGTCTGCACGTATGCCTGTGACAAAGTTGAATTTACCTATAAGACAATCCCACACACAAGGGATGCAATGTTTTGCAGTGAAGACACTTGCTTGCAAATGTACCCAATAGAGTTCAAAAGCATGTGGATGTTACAGCAGAGAGAGATAGTCTGCACGTATGCCTGTGACAAAGTTGAATTTACCTATAAGACAATCCCACACACAAGGGATGCAATGTTTTGCAGTGAAGACACTTGCTTGCAAATGTACCCAATAGAGTTCAAAAGCATGTGGATGTTACAGCAGAGAGAGATAGTCTGCACGTATGCCTGTGACAAAGTTGAATTTACCTGTTGGAGACAAGGATAGAGGAGGGGTCAGATGAATCAACGCAGGTATAACGCTTGTAGTTATGACTCTGTTTTCCCACTTTAAAACGGTCCACTTCAATACAGGGCCACAGCTAAACTATGGCCACAGCCTATCCGGCCACAGCCGTATGACTTTAAATGACCACACATATAAGAATGTACATCTGAAATATCAGCAGAATATTTAATCACTTTGTCTGCCACTAACAGGTCCCGAAAATCCCAGGATTTAGAGCGCATAAATTGCATTATGTTTATTCCCATTTCTCTTATTCTGTAACTTCCATTGTGACGTCAGCCCGCTCATGCCCAAATGTATTATTCTTCTATAACCATTCTATTATTCTATAATATCTATAAATATTATGACTATTAAGGCTAATTTACAAATGATAAAGCTGCTACCTACAGCAGGGAAACGCGTTAGGTGTTTTATTGGATCTGAGGAGCGTACCCTGGGGACAAGCCTACAATCTATTCCACAAACAAGGAGGACTGCATTCATTTGAAAGGTGGACTTATCTCTGTTAGAGGAACTTCAAAGAAACCAGTAAAGCGGATTGCTCATTATTCACAAGAATTGCACCTGGATTGTGATCATCTAAGGACATCCATCCAACTTTTGGCGACCAACCTGGTAAATATCTTAAACCTTATTCCTCCACACTAACTGGAAAAATTGGCCATTTACTGTCCCCAGACCCATCGCATATTGATGCAGATATTCTTTCTCAGACCCCCCATTTTAACATTTTTGGGCTATAATTTATTTATGTGAATTGTCTGTATTTTAATTAAAAACAAGTGCTTAATTTTATAATTGTCCAGCGCTGCTTTCTATGCTTCTAGTTTTTTCCCATTAGCATATTCTTTCTGTAATTTACAATTGTGCTGTTTCAAAGTTTACCCCCCTTAGGAGTTGAATTTGAAAACTCTTTGCTTAGTGTCTTGCTTCAAATGACTGTCACAGTTTCCAGACTACGCAGCATGTCACATGTTCTAGGTCAGCCAGCAGGTGCCATTTACAATGCTCAACCTGTCACCAAGTTTGAATTGTCCTTCGGTCCTCCACCCACCCTTAAGTTGTATTAAGTTATTAACAGGACATGCACAGTTTAACAAACCGATTGTTTCAGCGACAGTCTGCCACACAACTGTGGCTGAAATGATTGGTTCGTTTGTACCCCTCCAAAAAAAAAAGAAAAAGAGGTGCAAGATGGAATTTTCCTACATAAACAGGGCATGAAAAAGATATACAAAATAGTAGCACTGACAATTAAAATATAAAAATTTAATGACAAAGGTACACAATAAAACACTTATAATGATCAGCAATTATAATGATAATCAGCATGAGCACCAGCATCTGCAATAGGTAAACTGCTTATATTGGATCCATTCCTAGTATGCCGCCAAATTCTATCCAGAGAAGGCAAACAAAGGCCCTTATTCTGGTTGGTGCGGTCGAGCCGCATATGCGGCTCCGACCGCACCAGACGAATCCCCGCCCACCCTACGGATCGCCACGGCCGTCCGTACACGGACGGCTGGCGATCCGCATAAAAATGGTGGAGGCGTACGCCTCCACCATGGTGGGAGCTGCCCCCTGCATTCGATGGTCGTCGACCATCGAAGGCAGGTCCGCACGCCGCGGCAGCTCCCGCAAGCTGAGACCACACGGACAATCGTCCGTGTGGTAGCTTGTATGGGGACTGAAAGCTGACATCCGGCGACGTCAGCTTTCCGCCCCCATGAGTTGCGTCATGGCCTCATTACCATGCGTACGCCCCGCGTTTGCATGGGAACGCCCATGAAACGCGGGGCGTACACATAGGGAAATGAGGGCATGATGCCTCTCACGCCCCTATACGCCCCCTTTGCGGCGGACGAAATACGTCTGCGGCGAAGGGGGCTGCACATGCGCAGATTGACCTCTGCGCATGTGCAGTGTAAAAACATCGGCGGTACGGCCGCACGCGGGCCGTACCGCACGAACAAGAATAAGGGCCAAAGTCTCCTTATAGAGTAGTGTTGAATATATTTACCGCAGTGATAGTCCAAATTAGGTATTATTCCTTTCAGGATTGCATTCTGCAAAGTCCATCACTTGGTGAGGGGGGATTCCCCAGGATTTCCAAACAAGCGGATATTTGTAGTTTGAAATAGTACTCCGGTGGCGGCTGGTCTGGGTCCAAATTAGTAGATAGGTAGTAAATGGCAGGTAGTAGGCTGGTGTGGTACCACACCAGCCTACTACCTGCCATTTACCATTATCATTATAATTGCTGATCATTATAATTGTTTTATTGTGTACCTTTAATTGTCATTAAATTTTTATATTTTAATTGTCAGCGCTACTATTTTGTATATCATTTTTGTTTCCTTCTAAGGGACTCTCGATCCCTTGTTTAGTAGCTGCTCCACATCACAACCCCCTACAGTGCCCATTTGTGTTGTTTTACAACCATCCCCGTTTTTTGCTATAAACAGGGCATGCACAGTCTGACAAACCATTTCAGTGACAAAAAAAGAGGTACTCTGTCTGCTGTATAAGCCCAGGGGTGCTGTTAATTCTACTTCAGAGGCATCACTTGGGTTGG
Organism: Crinia signifera; assembly: GCF_055691185.1. Classification (NCBI taxonomy): domain Eukaryota; kingdom Metazoa; phylum Chordata; class Amphibia; order Anura; family Myobatrachidae; genus Crinia; species Crinia signifera. The sequence continues at coordinate 143,334,611 of NC_139218.1, read as the reverse complement.
TGTCACCTGGTGTAGTGACTCATGGTATCACCCCCCTCTCGCCCTCTATTTTGCCTCTTCCTGTCAGGCACTGGAGCACATTACAGAAGGCAGCTCGGTACTTATGTAGTATCTGGGCGCCCGATTTAGAAATCGGGTCGGATCGGGCACATCGCATCGCATGCGACCAAATCGGATGCGATGCGATGCGATGGACCCGATTTTTCCATAGGATTCAATGTTAAAATGGTCTGAGTCCATTTTAACATAGAATTCAATGGGAAAAAGGGGTCCTTTTCATACCCCTACTATCCAAGTGGGCATGGAGTTGGATATAAACCTGTGGCGAGCGTAGCGAGCCACCGAGCCCGAAGCGTGGCGAGCGGACGGTATTCTGTGTCCCCTCGCGGGGCTCGCTACGCTCGCCACGCTTCGGGCTCGGTGGCTCGCTACGCTCGCCACAGGTTTATATCCAACTCCATGCCCACTTGGATAGTAGGGGTATGAAAAGGACCCCTTTTTCCCATTGAATTCCATGTTAAAATGGACTCAGTCCATTTTAACATTGAATCCTATGGAAAAATCGGGTCATCGCATCGCATGCGATGGTCGTATGCGATGCGATGCAATATCGCATCGCATCGCATCTGATTGTATGCCTTAACTTAAGGCATACAATCAAAAAATCGGGCGCCCAGATACTACATAAGTACCGGCAGCTCTTATAGGGATAGCTGCCCTTTGTGTTACTAATCACATATGTTAGCACATGTGCAATTAGTATCAGCACAATAGGTGTCTGGTGTATAGTGTTTGGTACATACCACACACACAGAATCAACCCATAGCACCATATACATAATGCCCCCATAGTGCCATATACATAATGCCCCCATAGTGCTATATACATAGTGCCCCCCCATAGTGCCATTTACATAATGCACCCAATAGTGCAATATACATAATGCCCAGGCATAATGCAATATAGAATGTCCACCCTTAATGCCAGATACATATTTCTCCCCATGATGCCGTTTACGTACTGCCCCCCATAGTGCCAATTACGTACTTCCTAGTGTTCATTCTAGCACTCGCCATCTTTCAAAACCTATGCAGTTCCTCTTCCCTGCCTGGGGTGTCGCTGTCTGCTGTAGTGCTTCTAGCACAGTGTGGTCTGTATATCAGCACTGATATGCAAACCAGAGCTGTGCTAGAAACACCACAGCAGACAGCGACACCCCAGGCAGGCAACAGGAACTGCATGGGTTTTCAAAGATGTCAGGTGCTAGAATAAACACGACTTCCCCCTCAGTGCCATTTACGTACTTCCCCCTATACAGTAGTGCCATTTACATAATGCTTCCTCATAGTGAATATACATAATGCCCCCTGTACTGCATATACGTACTGCCCCCGTAGTATCATATAAGTAATGCCCCCCCCCCGTAGTGCCATATACGTACTGCCCCCGTAGTTCCATATACATAATTCCCCCAAAGTGCCATATATGTAATGCCCCAGGTAATACTCACCACCTCAGCTTCCTTGGATCTCCCTATGAGCGGGTATCTCCATTCTCTCTGCCGCCGGAAGCTCCGCTCCCTCTGCTGCCTTTTAGACACTGTGACAGGCGCATGAATGCTGACCCTGGTGATGGGTGTGCCAGATATCTTTAATAGTATTTATACGTGGACCTAGCTTTAATAGTATTTATACATGGGGCTGGACGTTTTTTCTATATTTACTTCATATTAATCTGTATATGAAAAAATGGCCCCCTTCAGAATTGGATACAAAAACTCCCTAAAAATGGCCACCGTGTCCCAATGAAATTAATGAGAAATAGAGGGAAAACATAGCTATAAACATATATAACTAGGGTGACTACACCAGTGCCTCTCCTCCTATGTTGTGATTTGCCAGCAGGGATGTGTGCGGACTGTGGCGCGTACGCAGGGGTGTGATGTGGGTGAGCTTAATTTGGTGTCACCATATTGAAGGGTGACATACGGGTATGGAAATCTCAGGTTGGTAACTACACTTGGCTGGTGGGAATATAATTAATTCTGTTTTGTAAAAGTTAAGTTTGAGGTGGCGAGATGGCATCCAAGAAATGCCAAGGAAATGGCAGAAAAGCATTCAGAGACATGGAGCAATACTGATGGTGGCAATTCATGGGAGTATAGATAGATTGTCTGCAAGTGTTGGGAGGAGCAGCGCCAGTCAATGTGCTGACATTGAGATCGAGGATGTCACTGTATACGTACACCAGGATGAGGATGATATCGGTGTAGCTGGCGCTAATGAGAATATTGACAAAGAGGATTGTGATGATGGGGATATAAATACGTTTTATTTATATAGCATATTTTCTCCAACAGGACTCAAGGCCCTTTTTAGACATGAAAACAATGCACATAATACATAGGTTTTGGATAGTACAGCAATAGGTAGGTCACATAGACATAAGAGAAAACCTGGACAGTAAGCAAAATGCAGGATTGGTGCAGGTATTTTGAATAACATCCACCAGTTGTGTATTAGACACTAACAAGGTACCAGGTGATGCAGCCATCTTGGGTGCATTGTGTAGGATTACCCTAGGTAGAATAGGCTACCTCTAGAAAAAAAATGACACACAATTTACTAAGCTGGGAGTTATATTGAAGATGGGGGTGAAATGTAATACGATGAGAGATTCAGAAAGTGAGAGATTTCATTAAAAAATTTTTTTTAAAGCGACAATCATTTACACTTTAAAATCAAACTGGTTTTGCAGTTTAAATGATTGCCGCTTTCTCATCAAATCTCTCACTTTCTGAATCTCTCATCTTATTAAATTTCACCCGGGATGTTGCCCATAGCAACCAACCAAATTCTACTTCTAATTTATTTAGTACCTTCTAGAACCTTGATGGCTAACCTTGGCACTCCAGCTGTTGTTGAACTACACATCCCAGCATGCTCTGCTTCAGTTTTGCTATTTGGCCATGCTAAATCTGATGCAGAGCATGCTGGAATGTGTAGTTCAACAACAGCTGGAGTGTCAAGGTTAGCCACCAAGGTTCTAAAAGATAATACATAGAATTTAACTGGTTTCTATGGGCAACATCCCATATTCAATAGAACTCCCATCTTAGTAAATTTACCCCAAGAAGTGTGGAAAAAAGCAGGAGATGGGTCAGTAGTTGGATATGGTATTTTGATCAAGGGTAAGGGCCCGGGGTTAAGAGAGCATGAAACAGAGGGGACAGTGGCTGATGAGAGGGTGAGGTTGAGGAGGTAGGCTAGATGAGATCAGGCAAGGGGCGAGATGCACTAAGCTTGAAAAGTGTTAAAATGGAGAGTGAGTCAGCCAATCAACCCCAAACTGTCATTTTTCAAACAAAGCATGCAACATAGCATTAGAAGCTGATTGGCTGTTGGTTCACCACTCAACATTTCATCACTTTGCAAGTTAAGTACATCTGGCCCAGAGGGAGCGAAGTAGGAGAGGAGGAGGGAGGGGACAGAGTCATATGGGGAGCTGGTGAGGGGGGGGGGGGGGGCGGATGAGGGCCATGACTCCCTCACCAGATACAGGTAGGGTTGCCACCTCACTCTTCCTTGATTCCTGGAGATCCCCCCCCCCCCCCCCCCGATCGTAATGCAATCCCAAAAAGTGGGTGTGGCCTCATAATGTAGGCGTGGTGTAATCAAAAAGTGGGCGTGGTGTCTAACACAGACAATCATACCCTTAAATAAATGTTTGCACATTTAAGTCCCAGAGTGCCACTCTATCTGTACTGGCTATTAGGGTTGGCCATCTACCATCGATGATTTGAAACCATCCATGGTTTATGGCCGATGTCGAATAGTTTTGACATCGATGGGGGAGAACCAGATGGTTTCCCCACCATCGATGTCAAGCTTAAACGCATAGTTTTGTTTTTGTTTTTTACCCCAGGAGCCGGGACACGGATCATAACTCCGCAACCCCGGCACCGGCAAATCCCCGCCGCCGTATTTTGATTGGCCCAGAGGCCAATCAATCGAAGAAAATGGATGACCATCGATTTTTTAAAACATTGATGGTCATCCATTGGATAGTTATGCACTATCGACGGTCAGTTGCGCTTTCGCCATCTATGGCAACCATCGATGGCAAAGGCAACGATGTCCATCCCTACTGGCTATATTGGTGCCCCTATCAGTAGGTGCATAAGAGATGGCACCCGGGCAAGGAATAGGACCCCGCAACCACTAAACAGTGCCGGTCTTTCTACATCTGTATATTTGTATATATACACACATACATATATAAACACAATATATATGCACTGCACATCCTGTTATTGTGGTCCATTACACTCTGGCAAAGTTTCTGATTGTTCTATTGACTGTCTGTGGAACCCTTATACTATCGCTGGGCCATCTTGTGTTCCCTATATATGCTTATTGGATGTTATATCTGAATGGTGGCAATATTCCACTCTGGAGGAACAATTTTAGGATTCCTTGATTTAAAAAGGGAAAAAAATTTCTTCGTACTTTCCGGTTACAGAATACGTGTGAACTGTTCATATAATATGCTGCTTCCACTGCCCCTGAGGAAGTCTTTTTGGCGAAATGCATTGGGCATCTCTTCGGCGATCGGAAGTCTAATCAACAGTTTTTTTTATAACAAATTGTGCCAAAATACATTTTTATTGTGTATTTTATTATTATTTATTGAGCATCTTTTATTATTAAATAAGATTGTTACTTTTAAATGTGTTAATTCATGTCTGGAAGTGCACCCTGATCTTTTTCCCTTTCTTTATATATATATACCGTGTTTCCCCGATAATTAGACCTACCCCGATAATAAGCCCTACCCCAGATTTGGAACATTTGTCCAAAATAAGCCCTCCCCCGAAAATAAGACCTATGAAATTTCCCATAGATTTTTTTACAGTTGTTAAAGTGTAGCCCTGCTCAGCCCCGCTCAGCCCCGCTCACCTCGCCTGTACGGTAATACCGCGGCTCCCGTTCCCAGGGATGCATTGCGGTAGGCGCGGCGTGACGTCACGCCGCGCACATCACGCGGCTGCTGAACAGTACAGCCTGTGCAGCACACAGTGCCGACAGATGTTTTCGGGCCATCAATACCGTACGTAGTTCCGGTAAACAAACAGTTTTGGGGCCATCAAGAATGTGGGGGCATGTGGAAGATGGATGACTGGGTTCAATTTTGAGATGGTGGACTGGGGCCTATTAAAATAAGCCCTCCCCTGAAAATAAGACCTATGGTCTTTTTTGAGTGAAAAAAAAAAATAAGACAGTGTCTTATTATCGGGGAAACACGGTATATATATATATATATATATATATGCTGGGATGGAGGTAGGCGGCACTCACGGATTTTAGTGAAGCATGAAAAATTTATTGTGACTCCAACATGTTTCGGGCATAGCCCGTCCTCAGGGAACAATTCACACGGTGCAAAGTGGACAAATAAATACACAAAATCCAACAGGAAAACCCGCCGGCCGCCTCATTTGCCCCTAACAACGCTCACCTGCGGGCTCCCCTGTTGGCTGTCTCACCCGTCCGCCATCACCGCGCTCTGCCGGCCTGGACACCATAGTTGAAGCTGCAGCTTCTTCTTCTGATGTCATCAGCCTCCGCCTTGCGCCGTGGAGCGCACAGGGAGTCCAAGTCTCGTTCTGGGTGCCGCTTCCGGTGTTCGTTGCCTAGGCAACAAAGCGCTCCTATAATACAAAAAACCAAACTGTTATAAAACATGTGACAAATGTGATTTAAGAGACCTGTAAAGGTCAATTTAAGAGACCCCATTCTGGCATCCAGTGGCGGATTCAGGGGGGGGGATGCACCCGGGCACGTGCCCCCCCTATCAGTTCAGCTGTAGTTCTTTTGTAGCTGAGGACCAGGGCTTTCCAACGAGCCCAGCCTCGTGTCTCTAGCCCCCCGGGAACCGGAGATATCGCCTGGCAAAGCTGTAAAGTTTTTTTCCCCATAGGATAATATGGGACCCGTCAATTCCGACCCCCACCCGGTTCCGACGGCTGCCAGTTCCCGCCCTGGCATCATATTGCGTGTAAACCGATTTTTTTATTTTTGAAATGTAATTTCATGGCTGTTCATGTTCTTTGAGGGCAGATTACTCTGGAACCAAACGTTCCAGTTTCACTGGACCAAAATCATTCAAAGCCCACTCAAAAGTTCTTCAATATGATACTCATGTAAATGGGTCAGTTGCTTCCGAAGATATAGCCGGTTAAATGAGATAACTGGTTAAAGGGGGGGGGGGGTTTCCCCCTCACACCAGAAAATGCAGGGACTAGGCTGGTGTAAAAGGGGCCAAACTGGGAATGCATTTTCTGGTGTGAAAGGGGTATTATTTAAAATAGCCGGTACCTGCAGTGCTCTGAATACAGCCAGGCTCTGCCACTGTCAGTGGCTATCACTTCTGCCTGGCGGCGGCTGTCCCCCATTTACTGCGAGCATGTACTCCCCCTTGGCAATGAACATGTAATCCCACATGGCAACGAGCATGGAACCCTTGGCAATGAGCATGTAGATAAGCAGCACTTATGTAGCATAATTTTTAATAGGCATTATGGTGTTTGGCATAATACATAATGGACATAATGGCGTATAACTTAACGTGTAATGGACATTATGGTGTAAATGTTTAATGCGTGCCTTTGGTGGACAATGTCCCTGTTTATGAAGCGTATTGTGAATTCTGGCTCAATCCGTGTGGCATTATGTGAATTTTGGCTCAATATATGTGGCATTATGTGAATTTTGTCTCAATCCGTGTGGCATTATGTGAATTTTGTCTCAATCCGTGTGGCATTATGTGAATTTTGGCTCAATCCATGTGGCATTATGTGAATTTTGGCTCAATCCATGTGGCATTATGTGAATTTTGGCTCAATTCGTGTGGCAGTATGTGAATTTTGGCTCAATCCATGTTGCATTATGTGAATTTTAGCTCAATCCATTTGGCATTATGTGAATTTTGGCTCAATCCGTGTGTTATTATGTAAATTTTGGCTCAATCCATGTGGCATTATGTGAATTTTGGCTCAATTCGTTGGCAGTATGTGAATTTTGGCTCAATCCATGTGGCATTATGTGAATTTTGACTCAATCCATCTGGCATTATGTGAATTTTGGCTCAATCCCTGTGGCATTATGTGAATTTTGGCTCAATCCATGTGGCATTATGTGAATTTTGACACAATTCATGTGGCATTATCTGAATTTTGGCTCAATCCATGTGGCATTATGTGAATTTAGTTTCATTCCATTTGGCATCATGTGTAGGGTGGAAGTATAAAGGGGTCTAGTATTTTGTTGCATAATGTGTAGAAGCTGTATATTCGTGTTGTAGACTACACTCAAGGACACACCTCTGTTGAGTGGCCACACCCCTTTTCTGGTAGTAAAGACCACATGGACAAGACAGAATGTATACTACGAATCTGGACACTCTGTCACATGTTCGTCCAGATTCGTAGTATACATTCTGTCTTGTCCATGTGGTCTTTACTACGTGGGCAAGACAGAATGTCAGTTCAAAGAACGTAGGGCCAACCACCGCTTGGCCATACGACAGGCCATTAACACAGGTCGGAGTGACCAACCAGTAGCTCGCCACTGTGTGGAACACAAACACAGTTTGGCGAGCATCAGATCAAAAATCATAGACCAGGTCCCCGCCACAGCTAAAGGAGGCAATAGAAAAAAGCAACTTTTACAGGCAGAAGCTAGGTGGATCCACCTACTTGACACGCTGGCCCCCAGGGGCCTGAACGAGCAACATGGGTTACAACATTTTATTTAATATCTTTACACTATAAACTTATGTAGAATTATGAAGTACCCAGATGTTGCCACAGACAGGTTAGGTCTAGCATGTAAGAAATTAATATAGTAAAATAGACCATACCTGCCAAAATGCTGCTGTGCCATTTTATATGTATGTTGTACGTTTAAATACATTTTTTATTTGCACTGCTGCAGTACAACACTGCAGCTTTTATATGACGCCAGAATGGGGTCTCTTAAATTGACCTTTACAGGTCTCTTAAATCACATTTGTCACATGTTTTATAACAGTTTGTTTTTTTGTATTATAGGAGCGCTTTGTTGCCTAGGCAACGAACACCGGAAGCGGCACCCAGAACGAGGCTTGGACTCCCTGTGCGCTCCACGGCGCAAGGCGGAGGCTGATGACATCAGAAGAAGAAGCTGCAGCTTCAACTATGGTGTCCAGGCCGGCAGAGCGCGGTGATGGCGGACGGGTGAGACAGCCAACAGGGGAGCCCGCAGGTGAGCGTTGTTAGGGGCAAATGAGGCGGGGGGGCGGGTTTTCCTGTTTGATTTTGTGTATTTATTTGTCCACTTTGCACCGTGTGAATTGTTCCCTGAGGACGGGCTATGCCCGAAACATGTTGGAGTCACAATAAATTTTTCATGCTTCACTAAAATCCGTGAGTGCCGCCTACCTCCATCCCAGCGTCTACAAGGGCTTACCAAGTCCATTAGGAAGGCACTGGGTCATTACCAAGTGACATCCACAGGAGTGCCGGGCATTTGGAATCAATATATATATATATATATATATATATATATATATATATATATATATATATATATATATATATATACCTGTCGACACAAAGTGGCAACCCTAGATACAGGGGAGAAGGATGCCAGAGTTGGTAAGAGAGAGAAGAGGAGGGATTTTAAGGAATAAGAGGTGGTTGGTTGCAGACTGTACTGGTTTTGAGTTTTGACAGGCAGGAAGGACACACACAGATCTCATCAGTAGTTCTGTCTTGCACCCTGGTATATTCGGGCACCAGCCTCAGTAGCGCACGCAGGGGGGGGTTTCTGAGTACCAAGAAACCCCCCCAGGAGTCTAAGGGCCCTAGTCTGAAAGCTGAGGGTCTCCTCTTTCCATGGGTACAAGAATTTTAAAAATCGGCCCTTGGGAACCGGAGATATCTGACTTCAAAGCAGTGGTCCCCATCCAAGCCTGTTAATTGCTCTTCCCAGTCAGATATTTCAGGTTCTGTCTAACTTAGAGTTTTTCTGAGGGTATATTCCAAAAGCTGTGACTCTCCCCCTTTGAAGGACACTAGTAGCTTGTCTCTACTGTTCCTAGAACCAGAGATATCAGCCTTCCAGCAGCTGGTTACTGCTCCAGCTCCACACACCTGGTATGTAGTTTTATATACTCGTTGGCGGATTGCTCTGCCACCTGAACTCTGATCCCCTAGTCCCCAGTACCATTTGGTAGGTGGGATTCTCTAGTTTTTAATTCCTTTAAAATCTAAGAAATCTATTTCTGGGAACTGGAGATATCTGCAGTCAAGCAAGCTGTCCTCCCACCAGAAAAGTATGAATAATAAGCCCACTCCACTATACACCCCTCCTCTGCATATTAAACATCCTCTACCACCCTGGAAGTTATGTATCAGGGCCCCTTCATTCAGCCCAATGCCCCTTCTCCCACCTCATCTCCCACTATCTGTGCAGTAAAGGGGTAATTAGTGGAAATTACTGATCCAGGCCCTACATGCTGAGCGGTTGATATAATACCCCCTACCACCCACGGGACATCAAAGCTTCCCCCACCCCTACCGCTTCCCCCGTGCTTTGCTATGCCCAGGGGTCTACACTGCTGTTATGTATATATATATATATATGTATATATATGTGTGTGTGTGTGTATATTATATTATTATTATGTATATACATTTGGTTTATCTATACTACTTTAACTGACCCGGCATATACTGGGTCACATAAGTGTCCATCTCCGTGCTTTGCTCCGCCCCTCTGGAAACCCCCTTCTGAAAATCCTGCGTTTGCCACTGCGCCTTTCCTCCTCCCCTGGCAGGCACAAGCAGCAAGTCCGGCTAGTAGTTGCATCACCTTGAAGCATATGTACAAGCAGCAGCTGCAAGGGAAGGAGTGTCCAAGTCACAACCCTGGGAAGGTTACGATGTGCATGTCCAGGGTGGTGTAGCACACATACATACCTCCCAACTGTCCCGCTTTATTGCGGGAACGTCCCTTTTTTTTAGATGTTTTCCCATCCCACGGCATCTATTCTTCAGCCTGATGGGCTGGGGACATAGCCAGCAGCTCAGAGAGCTGCTAGCCATGCCCCCAGAGCGCCAAAAATGGGGATGTGGCGTCATGGAAATAGGCCACACCCCCAAAAATTTGGACGTGCACCTTTGACGCGCACGGGAGTCCCTCTTCGGTGCAGGACAATGTTGGGAGGTATGCACATATAACTATTAACATACATTCTGTGCCATAAATCCTGGCACAGATGGCAGTAAGCTGCATGCAGCGCACACTGATTGCCAGGAGCAGATAATAAGCAGCTCTTCACCTCCTCATGCTTCCTTGTAGTCTGGTACGTTTATTGGATTATACTACTTCTGGGTTTCCATCGTTTTAATAAAAGAATAGGAAAGTGGGCATGTAAAGCACAGGGACAGATTCCTGGGAAGCTTCTGGGAGAGTTCAAGGGAAATCTGAAGAGATTTGTGGCTTCAAATATGTCTGAGTAGTGAATGAGCAGATGGAGATGGAGGATGTTCTCATGTTGCTGTGCCAGGTAAGCTGCTTGACTGCCTCCTGGCTGATCACTATACAACCACAACCCCCAAGTCTAACCCAAAGTATCTGGAGGTATCTGGAAGGGAAACGGTCATTTGGTCGACCATAAATTGGTCGACAGTCATTAGGTCGACATGCTGAAAGGTTGACATGGGTCTAGGTCAACATGAGATTAGGTCGATACATGTATTGGGTTGACATGGGCAAGGTCGACAGTCAAAAGGTCAACATGGGGTTTCTTCACTATTTTGTAAGCCGACGTGCTGACAGGTGGTATTTCATGCCCTGCCATCCACTAGAGCGTGGCGAGTAAATAAAATAGTGTGCCTGAAACATGTCGAGCCATGCGAGGGGACGCAGTACTATGTTTCAGTGACCATGTCGACAGGTAAAAAGACTGTGAAAAAAACCCATATTGACCTTGCACATGTTGACCTAAAGCTTGTGTCGAGCTAATGACCTGGCGACCTAAACCATACTTGCCTACATGACCCTCTCCATGAGGGAGAAAATGCTGTTCCTGGACTTCTCTGGTATTGTATGATTGCCAGCCCCTGTGGTGAAACACCTTTGTTATTAATTAACTAGCTCACCACATGTAATGGCAATCATACATCACCAGGAAAGTTCAGGAACAAAGCATTCTCTCCCTGAAGGAGAGGGTCAGGTAGGCAACTCTGACCTAAACCCATGTCGACCTTTCAGCATGTCAACCTAGTGGTGCTAACCTAATGACTGTCCATACCTCCCAACTTCTTGGCTGCTGGAATAGGGACACTCGCGCGGTGAAGCAAATTATGCAAATTAGCCACGACCCCATTTTCGGCCGTGAATAGACGCTGTGCACATGCGCACAGCGTCTATTCAATCAGCTTGGGGGGGCTCCCAACTGCCACCCCCCACAGCGGGACAATGCCGGCCGCGGGTGGGACAGCGGGACAGGACCCGAAAATCGGGACTATCCCGCTGAAATCGTGACACTTGGGAGGTATGACTGTCAACCAAATTGCTGTAGACCAAATGATCCATACCCATCTGGAAAAATAGTGTAAATAGTCCAAAAAATTACATCAACACAAGAATGCGAAAATGCACACCAAAGTGCTAAGATATTAAAATTATGAAAATCATAAAAAAAAAAAAAAACTCGTCTGGGTGTACCAACATGGAGACAGAGCCATGCTGCTACGCTACAGCAGCAGTACAGCTACAGCAAATGCTCCCACCAGCACTGACTGGGCGGCATTGCAGCATGGAGTGGTGTGCATAGAAGTCTCGCGAGAGTCAGTGATTCAGCAGCGCTGCTGTGCTGCCGCCCGGCGTCCTCAGTCATTGTTGTGCATTGTGCGGCGGCTGCTGCTGTGGGGACTCGCCATGCTACGTCTCCGCTGTAAGACCCGGGAGGGCACCCACCTGCTTCAGGGCCTGACTGACGTTTCCAGTGTCCGGGAGCTGCAGGAGCATATTGCTGGTGCCACGGGCATCTCCGGGCCCACGCAGCGTGTTATGGTGGGGTATCCCCCCGCCAGTCTGGATCTGAGTGATGGGGATGCAACTCTGCGGGACCTTCCCATCAAATCCGGTGAGCAGGGTTAATGGAGACCGCGGCTGCTCTACGATCACCTTAACAATTGAATGAATGTCAAATACCAGTTATTTATTTAATGCTTGATTCTGTATTAGTAGTTATTAAGTGGATGTATGGAATAATAACATTAGATAGTTAATGACTAGCTGACTTGTCATTGCAGCTAATGGCCTCATTTTAACTTGATTGTATTTTTGTTTCACACTGAAACGATGCACTATTCTTTGATAGTTTGCTGTACTCCAATATAATGTTAGGTTTCATAATATAAAAGTGAGACTTGAATATTGAGTTTGACTTTTAATAAAGAACACTTGGAATTGTAACATTTGAACAAAGCATATACTGCATGCAAGCGAAGAAAAGCAGAGCTTTGCAGTTATTGGTCCATTTTCAGCCACAGAATTGTTGTCTCCTTATCTCATATTGGTCTTTAAGAGCTTAAGGCCCCCATACATTAGGCCGTTTGACCCAATTCTCCTGTGAGCCGCCCGGCAGCTCCCCGGGAGTCTCACCTACAATTTGGCACTCGATGAGCCAATTCTTACATGTGATAAATCGCTTGCGATTGATCACATATAACGGGGGGCTGCAGCGGGTGGTGAGGAGCAGGGGGCGGGTGGTGATCCTCGTCAGGGGGACGCCGCATCGGGTCCTGACGTTTTAACTAGCTGGCAGCGTCGGCAAATGCTGACCTGGATGGGCGGTGTGATCACAGATATCAGCAGCGGGGATGGGCAGTGCAGTGGCGGGTATTAGATTTTTTAAATACCTGTCAAATGACTGCCCATTCTCTGATTGGCTGAGAGCTCTCAGCCAATCAGAGCAGCCAGTCATTTGACAGGTATTTTAAAAATCTACTGCCCGTCCCGCAGCACTGCTGATCACACTGCTCGGCCAGGTCAGCACTCGCCGGCGCCGCCAGCTAGTCAAAGCGCCAGGACCCGCTCCGGCGTCCCCCTGATGAACGCTGCTGACCCCACTGCTTCCCCCGGTCAGTCTGTATGCATATGTCTGTTAGGCAGGCATATGCATACAGGGAGGTCGGACGTGATCTTATGTGCTGACCATCTGACCTCCCTGATCCGATACGCATCAGATCGGAACAGATGTCCCACACCTGCGATTTTGTGCCGATTTCCCCCGTTTATCGGGCCAAAGTGCCGAAATCCAATGAAATCGTCCCAAAATCAAATAGTTAATGGGTGCCTTAAGTTTACATTTTTTATAGTGGACCTTTTGAAACGTTATTTCCAGCTACCTGATATATTGGGGCCACCCTGCCTCAGTAATTGTCACTTCTGCCTACATTTTTTGAGGTCTGTGATCCCCCTAACAAAGGGCACAATAAAGAAGTAGGTCACCGACAGGTCAGTTTACTGGTCGCATCCTTCCACCAGTCTATGCCGATGGCTTTAAAGATCCCAGCACTAATAGTGTTACGCAAGGAATTTGGACATATTAGATGTGAAGGGAAGCAAGAAAAGAGATCAGTCGAGTCAGAGCTGACCTAGCAGATAGTATGAAAATGTGATAAAAGGGAGTGGCAGATGAGCATTTTAAGTCTGTGTTAAAAGAAAGGGGGAACAGAGAGAGAATTAGGAAGTGGTGAAAGAAAAGTCACAGATATGTACATTGTGCTTGCAGCAAATGACTGGTCTAAAATAATATGCTGGGCCATGGGAACGCCCAGTGGTTCATGGACATCCAATGGGTACGCGGGTTGGCCGATGCCTGCTGGGGGCAGACGGCTGACACGCCTTCCCTGTCTTCGTCCTGGCATCCATAAATATATATTGGTTGAGACTGACTTTTATTATCGAAGGCAGGCAAAAATCATTCAGTGGTTAGCGACAATTTCTCCTGCAGCAGCGGCATGCAAGGGGATGTGTCTTCATTACCCATCCCCTTGTGTGGTTGCGGGGGAAAACGGCGGCGCGCAGGGGGGGGGGGGGGGCGGCACGGTGGCCTCTGGTGCTCGGTAAGTTGCAATCTTCGCAGCTTATGCAGCCCACCACAATCAGGCCATTATATTTTTTGAATTTTGTCACATATAATGATTTTTTTTCTTTTAAAACAGGTGATACGCTTATTGTGGAAGAAGATAAAAGTAGACCTACATCCTCCTCAAAGAAGTCTATCAATGATCGGAGCATATTAGAAACACCAACAATAGTGCGTAGGGTAGTCCCAGCTGACAATTCATGTCTCTTTACCAGTGTGTATTATGTAGTGGAAGGGGGTGTATATGACCCGGCGTGTGCACCAGAAATGCGCAATCTTATAGCAGAAATTGTTTCCAGTGATCCAACCAGTTACTGTGAAGCTGTGCTGGGTAAAAGCAATGCCGAGTATTGTGCCTGGATTCGTAGAGAAGACACATGGGGAGGAGCCATAGAAGTTTCAATACTTTCAAAGTTCTATCAGTGTGAGATTTGTGTTGTGGATACACAGACTGTGCGGATTGACCGCTTTGGAGAAGATGCTGGCTACAGTAGACGGGTTCTGCTAATTTATGATGGTATTCATTATGACCCTTTGCAACGACAGTTTCCAGATGGTGACATGCCCCCAATGACCATCTTTTCCACATCAGATGATGATGCATTGGTGCAGGCTCTAGAGCTGGCAGATGATGCCAGGAAAAAAAGGCAGTTTACAGATGTTAACAGATTTGCCTTACGTTGTATGGTTTGCCAAAAAGGTTTAACTGGGCAGTCGGCAGCAAGAGACCATGCCAAGGAAACCGGACATACCAACTTTGGGGAGGTGTAAAATCCTAAGGTGAAGTAATTGTGACATAATTGGAGAAACTACCTCAAACAGCTGAAACCAGGTTAAAGAAAAGCAAAATAAGCAACTACTTCTACCCTCTGTTCCTGGATCAGTGGAGCATCAAAACTCTTGAAACATCGCAGGATACCTTATAATGCTGTAAAAAGCATAATCAACTATTTGCATTCGCTACTCTACTCTGGAAATTAGACCTGATTGGTATTCAGTGAAATTAATGGCCAATATCAGTGTTATATGCCCCAAGTCTTAAGTACTTTCTTGCCTATATATATAATCATTTTATCCTGCAAAAAGTTGTTACATATTTATTATTTTTCAGAAGGAAATAATGCAGCATCATACTTGCATACTTAAATTGTATTATGATGATAAAGCACAGGACAATTGTGCACATTATTTTAAGACCAGACATAGGGGGGTATTTAATCGCCGGCGACCCTCTACCCATGGGGGAGACGGCCGCCGGGCCCTATTCAATGCGGTCTTCCCCAACTGCATTGAGTTGGGTTTCTCGGCAGAACAAGCCCGACTTCACAAGCTGTCGGGCTTGTTCTGCCGAGAACGGCCGGGAAGTGACGAGCTGCCGGCTGCAGCTCACCTCTTCCCGGCCGCAACTCGTGGTCACGCCCCCTTCTCGTCCCACTGCAGGGGGGACATTGAATCGAACTGACCGAGAACAGGACATGATAACCTCTCGCAATTGACTAAGCATTTACATATATGGAATCTGCTTTTAATGTGGAAAACATCCTTGCATTACAATGTTGGGAAATGTATTTCACTTTACTAGGATTTATTGTGAGCTGCAATTGACTGGTTTGTATTGCAAAGATTTCAATTGTCAAATATGCACTGAGACAGAAATAGTCATCCGATTTACACTAGAAAGTGAAAAACTCACCCCTTGAGTAGACTAGCTGGATTTCAAGTGCCGATACTGGTTAATGCCTAAATTATGAAGGGAGGGGGGGGGGGGGGGGGGGCAGTGGATACTAATGGGTGTTTTATGTTGCAAAACTTGTTACGCACCACTCACTCTGTTGTAGAGTAGCCTAAACCTGAGTTTGAAAGCGATTTCTATTTGAGTGAAACTGTCCACTTAGCAGCCATCAGGTACTAGGCAATTTACCTCCTACTGTGACAATCGACAAAGTATAGTACATGTACTGGAAACATGAGCTCATTGCTTTTGTTTTTCTTCTTTTTTTATATTAGAAAATCTACTTTTGTGAAACTGCATATGGTTCTAATATCATGTTATCGTTTGCAAAGGAGAGGAATATGCTGGTTGCTGCACAAATGGAGTTGAGCCTTGGAGCTTATTTCCACTTGTGTTCTTATTTTGTTCCAATGTTCTGACATTAGTAACCAGTGTGTCTGTTTTGCCATACCATTTTCACACTAGTACTGCTGTAGCATTGGTTTCTTTCTCCGTTTTATTTTTATCTACAGTTACCTTTTAAATATGGTTTCCATGCTGTCCTTTTAAACAGGACAGTGAGGAATTAAAGCAGTTCTGTGATTGTCATGAGTGTCCCATTGAAAGTAGTATCTATCCTATATAGCCTATCTTTAAAACACTGGTAAAAATAAATAATGAGCAACTTTGATGTGCATTTAAAATGCTAAATAAGTCCTTCATCATAGTAGAAATTGGCAAAACAGGAGGAACAAGCTACACACATTCCAACAAACAAAAGTGAGCGTTTACAATATTCAGTATTGCAGTTTCATTTATTGTTGGTGAATATTGTTTTCTACTGTCCTTTAATTTAGCCATTGCTGTATTGATAGTGTTCTTGACACAATCTTGGACAGTCACTTAAAGTGAAGTGTTAGTGAATTAAAGGATTTAACCTAATACAACAATAAGTACAAGTTTTAGAATGTGCATTAAGTTTTCTGCTACTGTACAGTATGTAATGAAGTTCACACACAGGAACAAGTTCTCTGCAGTGCCCCCATTCTGTGTATGCATGACTTGTTTTTCTGTTGGTAATGTTTTTATACACATAAGCTGGATCTCATTATCACAATGACAACTACTTGAATTTTCTTCTCTTTCAAAAGCTCTGATTTGTGTTTTTTTTATATATATATATTTATGATGACAATGTTTACTGATTTTTAATTAAAAAGGGTGTAAGCATTTAAAAAATAATAATAATCTATGACTACTACACAAAATATGAGAGATCCTATTTGTGAAAATATATATGGGCATTTGGTGGCCGGTAACATAATGCTGCTTATAGGTTTGCCAGGTGCTATCCTTTTAGCTTGATGCTGGCACTTATCATGGCTTTGGTTCGGGTGTGGTATGGGACTCCGACAGTCATTATCCCGACGTCGGGATCCTGACTGCCCGGAGTCAGACAGCATGGCGAGCGCAAAGAAGCCCCTTGCGGGCTCGCTGCGCTCGCCACGCTGCGGGCACGGTGGCTCGCTGCTACGCGAGCCACCTATTCTATTCTCCCTCTATGGGGGTCGTGGACCCCCACGAGGGAAAATAGCGGGTGTCCGTCGGGCACCCGGCTGTCGGCATTTTGACAGTTGGGATCCCGACGTCGGGTAAATGACTGTCGGGATCCCGACTGTCGGGAACTCGTCCGGCACCCCTTTGGGTCCACTTTCCTCTGGTAGGTGAAACAAAATCCCCAATAAATGACCTTTTTTTTTCTTTTTCTTTTCTTTCTTTGTCAAAAAGTGCCTCAACAATAAATAGGTCCAGGACTTTTTTGCGGACTCAATTTTCACGCAAAATATACATTTTTTGGCTGAGGGAAAGGGTTTTAATAGAATAGGGTGATGATGATAAAAAATAAAATACTGTAACAAAAATCAGTGCTAGCCACCCACCCCCAAATAAATAAATAAAAATTCACCTCTAATAGGCTAACTCCCACTAACTTTTAGGTTAATTTATTGTAGCTCTGGATATGCATAGTATGCATTTGTCATTGGAAAGGTTTATCATTTATATTGTACTAGAATTATACTTTGGGGTTGGTAGCCTAATCTGGTATGGTTTTCCATATTCAGATGTATTCACTTGCTCTGATTTCCTATCCATTCTAGACTGAGATTTTGTGCAATTGTTACATGGAGAGACCTCATTCTTTCAGCATTTTTGAGAGAGTATGCACTGTATAATGGAAGCAGGGTACAGCCAACCCAAATACTAGTATCTTGTGTTCTTCATGATTTGTTAATGGCCAAAATGCTGTTCATACACTGTATAATAACATGCCGGTCAGACCATCAGACATTTTATCTGACAGACTGAAACCTTTTAGATAGCAAGGGCATACACTGTCAAATATTTAAGTAAACTTGCCACAATGGGGTGTATTCAATGCTGCTGGCAAGCTGTGACAGCGAGCAGTGCTGACTGCACGCTGTCACCGCTCGCTCCATCAGTATTCAACTGACCCCCTGCATACGCCGATTCCCCCTCTCTATGGGCCTTATTCGAGTTCACTCTTTCTGACAAAATCCTTCTTAGATGGACAAAACCATGTGCACTGCAGGGGGGCAGATGTAACATGTGCAGATAGAAATAGATTTGGTGATTCTTTGCAGGGTAAATACTGGCTGCTTTATTTTAACACTGCAATATAGATCTCACTTTGAAGTAAAACCCCACCCAAATCTAATTAGATCTGCACAAGTTACATCTGCCCCACCTGCAGTGCACATGGTTTTGTCCATCTAAGAAGGATTTTATCTGAAAGAGTGAACTTGAATAAGGCCCTATGTTTTTGGAGCGAGGGGGAATCGGCGTATGCGGCTGCTAAAACAGTGATACTCGCGGCTAAATGCAACGGGCTCCCTGCATTAGCCGCAAGCCTCGCTATTTGGGGGAATCCTCGTCGTCCTTTGACAATGAGGATTCAGATTGGTTGATCACGCACCCTTTACAATCATATGGACACCCCGCCTTTATTTTAAAAGATCGTAGACGGAGTCACTGGGGTAAATTTACTAAAGCTTTAAAAAAAGAAAAGATTAGGTTGCCCATAGCAACCTATCAGATCATGTCTATCATTTCTCTATTGCATCCTTTGAAAATGATAGACGTAACTGATTGGTTGGGCTTTTTAGAAGATTGAGTGTGTTTACCCCATTATATCTTGTAGAGAGCAAGGTTAGGTTCCATTTTGGGGAGACTCACATTTGTAAGGATGTTGGACCTGGAAGTGCCCGGTGTTTACATCTGTCCTGTGCTGTCTCTGCCACGGGATTGTTTTTGCTCTTAAGTTTATGAACCCGGTAGTAGTTGTAGATCCGGAAGCTTCATCTATTGCGTGGACCATATGTTTTCAGCAAGTACTTCGTTTTTTACAATGTCAGCTTGCAACAAGTTGACTTTGACAGATCATGTCAGCAGCCCCCCTCACGGCGTGAGCCCCACGCAGCTGTGAATGGATTTTTTTGCATAAACATACATTCGCAGCCTATGGGGCGCCGACCATGGAATGATGTTGTGAGTACATGCAAAACTAAGACACTCTCAGGTGTTTTAGTTTTGCGTGTGTCCTGTGGGAGGACAGGGTGGGCAGCGCACATCCGATGTCAGCTGCACGCCCCGGCACCTGCATCATTGGGGCATTTGCATGAGAATGCCCAGCATTTTCATAGGAGTGCTCATGAAACGCTGGGCAATTCCCATATACGAATTCCCCGACCCCCATTTCTTAATGAAAAATAACACTAACCGCATAGTTTAGTAACACTGAGATACAACTGGTTTTCAGCAATACTTAACCTATCTGGCAAGGTCCAGTGCTATCTCCCACCTCGGCAGCCTCCTCTCTCCAGTTGGCAGCCTAAGGCTGCCAACACATACTGTGATGTGCACCGTGCATTTTGAACTAGATGCGATGTGATCTAATCCAAAAAGTACGTGCAGCACATACATTTTGTACTATGTGATGTGATGTGATGTGTATGGGAGCGCAAGCCCAAAACACATAGGGGGGAATTTACTAAGATGTGTATTCTACTTCACGTGTGATGTTGCTATGGGCAACCAATAAGATCATGTCTACTATATTCTAGAGCAGGCATTCCCAACCACGGTCCTCAAGGCACACCAACAGTGCAGGTTTTAGTGATATCCAGGCTTCAGCACAGATGGTTTAATCAGAATCCCTCAGATACTAATTAAGTCACCTGTGCTTGAGCCTGGATATCTACAAAACCTGCACTGTTGGTGTGCCTTGAGGACCGTGGTTGGGAATGCCTGTTCTAGAGGGTGCTAAATAAATAAGAAGTAGATTCTGATTGGTTGCCCATAGCAACATCACATGTTAAGTAGACTACACATCTTAGTAAATTTCCCCCACAGTGTGAAGGCACCTTAACTCTTCCAACAGGCTTCTATGTCACACGTATGTGAAACCTCCAGGCCGGCACATGCGCATAACCCAGGGTTGGGCAACACCGGCCCGCCAGATGTTAATGAACTACACATCCCAGGATATTTTGCATTAGTTTTGCTATGTGGCCATGCTGAAGCTGATGCAAGGCATGCTGGGATTTGTAGTTCATCAACATCTGGAGGGCCGGTGTTGCCCAGCCCTGGCATAACCGCTTAACCATACACTCCAACATGGCCCATTCCATTAGGTACGAAATGTTCGGTTTCTGGACTTCTCTGCCAGTGGCAGTTGCAGAGGTGGAGCTGCAGCAAAGTCCAAAATTCAAATAGGGGTGGTCACATCAACTGCCACGCCACACATCACTGTCCTGGACTCACTAGCAGTTGATGTGACCCCCCCCCCCCCCTCTTTGTATATTGGAATGTGCTGGAGTCCAACCTCTGTAACTGCCAATGGCAGGGAAGTCCAGGAACAGAGCATTTTGTACCTAATAGAATGGGTCATGTTGGAGGGTATGCTTCACATGGCGGGGACTTGGCAAGGGGTAAAGAGTAAAGGGGTAAACCGCGCCAAATATTATGTGGTGGTTGTCATAGACTTGTTCATTAATAAACCTAGAAACAATTTTACCAGAATACTTTATTTCCTCTACCTCCCCATGGCAGCATACATACATATGGGTTACGCCCTCTTGGGTAGATATCTGGAAAGGAACACAAAAAACAGACACTGCCCCTATATAAGGACCTCCTCCCCTGGGCTCTGTGTCTTTTTTTCCTTTCCGGGTAGATGTGCGTGGCTTACCCTGTGAAGTAGCTGTGAGCTGGCTCCCCTGCCGAGTGCAGTAAGGGGTAATGGCGTTCTGGACCCCCGCTGTCGAGGGCAGTTGGGAAGTCCGTCTGCTGGAGTACCCCGCCGCCAGGAGCGGTTGTGGGTAGCGACGCCGGCATCAGCAGCAGGCATGGAGTATGCAGGGGGAGAGTCGCACTACGGTGACGCGGCGCGTGATGACGCAGGGCGTCACGCGTGATACATAGGAGACGCCGGTGGCGTCTGAGGTCATCGGAAGGCGTCTCAGCATGGATGCCGGTGATCGCCTGTGGGACTGTGTCCATACGGAGGTGCGGACAGCGCAAAGCGGGTGCACAATACCAGCAGACTGGGGTAAGGTCCCGACAAGCAGCGGCGCTGCTGGGACGTGGCTGTTGCTTTGTTTACTTACCTATAACGGAGGCCTCATGTTTTACAGTGAGCCTGTGATAAATATAATAATGGAGGATGAGAAAAAACAGCCGAGTAAGCCAGGGTAAGCCACATTGAAGTAGCGCTATTTTTGCCTAAAGGGAATTTTTTATGCATATACCTAAATAAGGGTTTCTTCTGCTAGGTCTGAAACTGGCAAAGAAAAAGGAGAAGTTAAGGCTAAACACAAAAGGAAGTGTTCATCCTGTGATAAAATGTTGCCGGATAAATGCTCAGGTCCCGAATGCAGCAAGTGCAGGAGTTCGGTGCAGATGGGATCTATACAGATAACTGATTTAGTAAAGTTGCTTAAAACTGAGCTTGCGGACACCTTTATGTCTAAAGAGGAGTTTGTCAAATCTTCAGGGAAGAGGCCTAGGGCAGCACGATCTGACTCAGAAGGGTCAGAGCCAGGCCCCTCTGGAAAGCCAGAGGAAGAGATGGAGGAAGGCGAAGTATTCCAGGAAAAAGATGGGGTGGACTTCAACCCGGACTTACTGGAGAACCTACTTTGCTTAGTCCATAAGTCACTCAATATAGAGGACCCTCAGGAGGAGGGTAAACTTCAGGACCTCTTGTTTAAGGACAAAAAGAGAAAAAATAAAGCCTTTCCATTATCTAAGACACTACAAGAAGTAGTGGAAGAGGAATGGGGGCACCCCGATAAAAAGGTGGCGGTACCCTTAAGAGTATCTAAGATGTACCCTTTTGACCATGAGCAGGTTAAAAAGTGGGATGAGGCACCCAAGGTGGATGCGGCGATAGCACGCATCTCAAGAAAAGCTACGCTCCCACTAGAGGATGCGAACATATTTAAGGACTCAATGGAAAGAAAAATTGAGATGAGTTTGAGGAAGCAACATACTACAATAGGGGCTTCTATGAAGGCTTCATCAGCCACAGCAGTGACTACCAGAGTTCTAAGATCATGGTGCCAGGACCTGGAGTCCGACATGCTGGATGGCATTAAGAGGTCAGAGCTACTGAAGGTGGTACAAAACATACAGGTAGCTGTAGAGTTTTTGTGTGATGCTTCTCTGGATATGGTACGATTGGCAGCTAGGTCTAATGCTACAGCTGCGGTTATAAGAAGGGCCTTGTGGCTGAAGCCCTGGGCGGCGGACAGTCAGTCCAAAAATAAGCTGATCTCTTTGCCCTTTCAAGGGAGCTACTTGTTTGGGCAGCAATTAGACGAGATCATTACTAAAGTATCAGGCGGTAAGTCGGTATGGCTACCACAAGATAAAGCCGCAAGAAGGGGGTCATTCAATAGATCATCCCGGTACCAGTCCACGGACTTCAGAGAAGCAAAAACATATAGGCCAGGCAGAGGCTTTCGCAGGCCTTGGCTGGGTAACAGATATAATTTTCGTGGCCAAAGAGGCAGAGATGGCAGGTTTGCCTTCAGGCAGAACCAGTAATGACGCCAGAGACAAGGTTGGCGGCAGGCTGATGCAATATCAACACGCTTGGCATCAGTCAGTACAGGACAAATGGGTACTGGAGGTAGTCTCATCGGGCTACAAAATAGAATTCGTTACAGTACCAGGAAGCTGGATGGAGGTGTCACCTATTCCCAGCAATTTGGAAGAAAGGGCGGCCTTGTTCAGCAGTCTACAGACCATGATAGAACAAGGAGTGGTCATAAGAGTTCCCAAACAAGACGAAGATCTGGGATGGTTTTCAAGATTCTTTGTCATAAAAAAACCGTCAGGGGGATTCAGAACTATATTAGACCTAAGAAGGCTGAATACCTATGTGCATGTGAAACGATTCAGGATGGAATCAATAAGATCCATCTTACCAGACCTAGAAAGAGGAATGTTTTTAACAACAATCGATTTAAAGGATGCATACTTACACGTCCCGATATTTCTGGGACACCAAAAGTTCCTCAGGTTTCGCCTAAAGCAAATAACATACCAGTTCACATCGCTGCCGTTCGGCCTGTCTACGTCCCCGAGAACTTTTACAAAAATTCTGGTGGTGCTGGTAGCCAACCTAAGGGTGTTAGGAATTGCAATCTGGCCGTACTTGGACGACCTCTTGATTGCGGCGGATACCAAAGAAACGGCGGAAGCACACACAAGGATAGTGCTGGACTACCTGAGACAACACGGGTGGTTGATCAACATCCAAAAAAGTCAGCTAGTACCGACACAAGAGGTAAAGTACCTAGGGGTCATTCTGGATACAAAAGAGATGACTATAAAGTTAACAGAAGACAGACGACTAAAGCTTTTACAGGAAGTAAAAGGAATGTTAAGGAAAAAGGTGGTATATTCGGAAGATTGCATGAGGGTGCTCGGCATCCTGTCGGCCGCATTAGATACGACCAGCTGGGCCAGGTTTCACATCAGGACGCTGCAGAACTGCTTTCTGAGACAGTGGAATGGGGATGCGAAGGACCAAAGACAGAGGATATATCTGTCAAAAGGAGCAATAGAAGACCTGCTCTGGTGGTCAAAGGCACACAGGCTGACCAAAGGGAAGTCATTCGCGACCGGTCCACAAGTAGTGGTGACAACAGACGCCAGCGAGACAGGATGGGGCGCGGTGTGCGAAGAGCAGTCGACACAAGGAGAATGGGGCCAGGCGATGTGCAGGAAACATTCAAACGTAAAAGAGATGCGGGCGGTGTTCTTGGCGTGTCAAGAATTTCAGGAGCTGATAAGAGGCAAAGATCTGATAATAAGATCAGACAACCAGTCTGTGGTCATGTACCTGAACAAACAAGGGGGTACAAGGAGCCAGAAACTAATGGCAGAGGTCACGCTGACCCTGAAATGGGCAGAACGCCATGTCAGGAGCATCTCCGCAGTATTCGTGGCAGGGAGAGAGAATGTCAGGGCAGACGCTCTGAGCAGGTACAGGCTAGTCCCAGGAGAGTGGGAACTGTCAGCAGAAGTGTTTACACAACTGACACAGGAATGGGGGGTACCGGAAGTGGACCTGATGGCGACGGCAAGCAACGCAAAGGTTTCAAGGTTCATCTCCAGGCACTGGGAGCCGACAGCATGACAGATGGACGCACTCACGGCGAAATGGAGAGCGGAACTGGTGTATGCGTTTCCCCCATTTACAATCATCCACAGATTCCTGAACAAGGTACAGAGAGAGACGGCCACGGTAATAACAGTCCTGCCCTACTGGCCAAGAAGACCCTGGTTTGCCAAGCTAGTAAGGATGGCGATAGCGGGGCCATGGTTCCTACCCGACCACGAAGATCTCATCGGGCAGGGCCGGTTTCATCAACGGCAGCCAGCAAGCTGGAGACTGGCGGCTTGGTTACTGAAACCAGGACATTAAGAGGGAAAGGTTTTTCCCAGAAGGTAGTTGACACACTACTGAAAGCAAGGAAGATGTCGACATCCGCGACTTATTATAGAATATGGGGCAAGTATGTATTGTTCTGTAAAGAAAAGAACAAAAACCCTAGATTAATACCTACCATTCTAGACTTCCTGCAAGCAGGATTGGAGAAAAAACTGGCGGTAAACTCTTTAAAAGTACAGATTTCGGCCATTGGGGCGATGCTGGATACCAGAATTGCGGACAATAAATACATCCAGAGATTCGTGCAGGCGATCAAGAAGATCAGGCCAACATTCCATAACCCCATGGCCCCGTGGGATCTTAATCTGGTACTTAATGTGCTAACGGAGGCTCCATTCGAGCCTATAGAGGAGATATCGCTCAAGTATCTGACTATGAAAGTGGTCTTCCTTGTGGCCATTACATCAGCAAGGAGAGTGTCTGAGCTCCAGGCCTTGTGGGTGCAAGAACCATTTTTAAATTTCTTCGAGGACAGGGCAGTGCTGAGGACGAATCCTACCTTTTTACCTAAAGTAGTTTCCAGCTTCCATCTCAACCAAGAGATAATCCTTCCTTCATTTTGTGCGAATCCTAAAAATGCTAAAGAAGAAAGGCTGCACAGTCTAGATGTAACGAGGGCCTTAAAAGCATACATAAGAAGGGTACAGGCTTTTAGGAAATCAAAAAGACTGTTCGTACTGATGGAAGGCAGGAACAAAGGGCTGGGAGCTACCAAAACTACCATTTCAAGGTGGATTAAAACATGCATCAGAGAAGCATACAAAATTAGGGAAGCGGAAATCCCGGTGGGGCTTAAAGCTCACTCGACCAGGTCCTTGGCAGCGTCCTGGGCCGAAAGGGAATCCACCTCAATAGAAGAAGTATGCAGAGCAGCGTGCTGGTCATCTGCACACACGTTTACCAAGCACTACAGGGTAGACGTCACGGCATCCCAGGATGCTAGTATGGGGCGCAAAATATTGAGCGCTGTCGTATGATAGTAATACGTACAGTCTACAGACGGAGGTGGTGAAGTAACCGTATCCTTTTTTCATTTTACTAATTATGTATCGTCCCACCCAGTGAAGTAAAACTGCTTGGGTATACCCATATGTATGCTGCCATGGGGAGGTAGAGGAAAGTACAGATTAGTACCTGTTAATAGGCTTTCCTCTACTCCACCATGGCAGCCGTTTTCCCGTCCCATTAAGTATTCAAGTATTGTGTTATAAGGAGCTGTTTAATAAGACACAGAGCCCAGGGGAGGAGGTCCTTATATAGGGGCAGTGTCTGTTTTTTGTGTTCCTTTCCAGATATCTACCCAAGAGGGCGTAACCCATATGTATGTATGCTGCCATGGTGGAGTAGAGGAAAGCCTATTAACAGGTACTAATCTGTACTTTCAGCCCATACCATGTGCCATGCTGATTGCTGTAATGCTAGTCTACTGTATGGACTCATAGTAGGCTTACTGTATAGTAATTACTGTAACAGGATTACAAGAAAGCTTAATGTGTTTTTAAAATTGCTAAAATGGATGGATTTTTTTTTTTGTGCCTTTATGCCATCATACATTTTTTTCCCTTTTATTTTATAAGCTATATTTATTGAAAAATATTGTGTAATGTTTATCCATTTTTGCAACCTAGCCATTATTTAGCCCTATACATCTTTGCTTGGAAATAATTTGGTGAATACAAAAATAAAAAGGTCAATGTTAAGATCACTTAAAAATGTCTGTTCTTTAACTCTAGGGGGCAATGTAATTAGTCTTGTTTTGACTGTCAAAGCATTGCTATGATATATATATTTTTTAACAGCAAAAATTTACAATTGTAAAAATTTAAAAGTAGTTTTTTATTAAAGTAGTTCTCTTCATAACACTCATTAGATAAAAACAAATACGGTATATCTGAACTTATTACCCACATTTTAAAATATATTAATGCCAGTTAGTTGCAGTTCATATTTAACCAGTCCTTAGAGGTTAGCTCGACTAAATTGGTTAATTAATGACACACTGCCACTATAGTGATTGGAAAAAGAAATCTCTATGCTACGACTCTAGATAGCCAGTTGTACAGGCGACCGGGTCAAAAGGTCGACATGAAAAAGGTTAACCTGAATTTTAAAAAAAATTGAGCCAACATGTGCCGATAGGCAGTATTTTTTGCCCTACCATCACTACGGCATGGAGGGACGTATGACTGTACACCTAGACTTTGTAGATCTAAAGTACCATAACCAGGTTGGGGACAGTGCAGGCTGGATACAATGCGTGGAGTGGGTTGCATACATTGTAGGACACAGTGAGGGTTGGATATATTGCACATTAAATAAAGTATGGGTTTTATACAATGCAATATATGGATGTATCTGATCGCAGTACAAATTTGTTCTCAAAATGGGCAGAACCATGTGCACTGCAGGTGGGGCAGATGTAACATGTGCAGAGAGAGTTAGATTTGGGTGCGGTGTGTTGAAACTGAAATCTAAATTGCAGTGTAAAAATAATGCAGCCAGTATTTACCTTGCACAGAAACAAAACACTCACACACATCTAACTCTCTCTGCACCTTACATCTGCCCCACCTGCAGTGCAAATTGTTTTCCCCATTTTGAGAACAAATTTGTACTGAGATCAGATCTGAATAAGGGCCAAATTGTAGGATACAGTGCGAGCTGGTCAAATTATGAATATAATACAGTGCGGGTCAGATATAGTGCAGAATACAGAGCAAATTGGATAAAGATACAGTGGTGTCCTTAGTGCATGGGTGCATGGACTGCTGGTGGTGTACTCGGTGTGGGAGTGCAGGCAGTGTCGGCAGTACCAAAATGCCGATCGTATCCCCAGTTCGAGGTTGACAGAGATGCCGGCCGGCAGTGTTGGTTCTGTCAACAGTTTAGGAATGCGTATGATGTACTCAGTGGGAGCAAAGTGCATGGGTGCTTAGCATGGGGGCCCTGCTGCAACTGGGTTGGGATCATTTAGTCTACAGCATGATAGTCGACAGTGATTACGTCGACATGGTTATAGGTCGAAAGGTCATTAGTTTGACAATGTCTCGGTCGACAGTGAAAAGGTCAACATGGGGTTTTTCACTGTTTTTTTTACCTGAATGTCAACACAAGCCCTAATGGATGGAAGGGCTTGAAATACCGCCTGTCAGCTCAAAAAACAGTGAAAACCCCATGTCGCTCTTTTGACTGTCGACCTAGACACAGTCGAACTAATGACCTGAACTAATGACCTGTTGCACTAACGACCTGTCGAACTAATGACCTTTCGACCTAGACCCATGTAGACCTAATGACTGTCGACCATCATGCTGTAGCCCAAATGACCGCATCCTTTGCAATTATGACTGATGAAATTTATGTTTACAATATATGTATACATCTATGGGCGGTATTCAATGTGAATACCGGCGATGTGCAGCGAATCCTGTTTAGGATTCGCTGCACATTCGCCACTGGTCGCCGCGTTCCGGAGCCTCGCAGGCTCCGGTATTCAACGAGTCAGGGGCTCGCTGCCCCTGACCGGCGAATTTGAGCTCCTGCGGCGAACGCCGCAGGGAGCCTGAGGACGGTGGCAGGCAGGGAGATGGAAGTCTCCCTGCCTGCCCCAGAACGTTTGTGGGAGGGAGGTGGGCTCCCCGGGTGCCAGGCAGCACAGGCTGCCCCCCGGGGGTGCCAGCAGGGGACCGCGTATATTCACTACACCCGATCATGAATATGTAATGATCGGGTGAAGTGAATATATGAATATCTAATGAGTGGCTCGGCTCCGGGCCCCCTGCTGGCTGGTCTGTGTAAAAAAAAACAAATATATATTTTTTTAAATTAAATATATATTCATGTGCTTACAGTACATGAATAAAAATAGCATGCCCCTCAGAATAAAATTCCAGATTTTTTGACACCAATTGTAAAAAACAAAACACTTTATTTTAAAAGTTCACATTCCACTTCACCATAAAAAGATAGCGATTGCTACTCGGTGAATCATGGCGAAAAAAACCTTGAAATGTATTCGCCATCTGGTCATTGAATAGGGTGATTCACCATTTAGTCAGAAATTCGCCTTACAGCACAAAATCGCCATAAAAACCTGTCGAATCAGCCTCATTGAATACCGCCCTATATGTAAATCTTTTGAGCAATACACCTGTTTAGTCCCAAGCAGTAGAGCTTTACGAAGTATTCTATGAAACACATTAGCGTATTGCTTCGGTGATGCTCGCTGCTGCTTTCATGGCCGCCTCTTCCTCCATTGCTCGGATTCCTAGCATGCTGTTTTCCCCTAGTTAGGTGACAGCGTGGGCTACGTGTCTCCGACTGTGCCCCAGATTGATTGTAGAGCTGCTCTGCCTCATAACATATATCTTGTGCTATCCAGCCTACACTGTGGCAATTCTTGGGACGAGCAACACCTGGCCTGTTGTAATGTACAGTGGATGTATCCATTAAAAACGTATTTTATGCACTATGGTGCGCTCCCCTCTCTCTTCTTATATTAACAGACAACTCTTGTTGCTGTGAGACCTAGGAACTTCTCTGAGGGAGCTGCAGTCTATCTGTCTGTCTATATCTATGCGTCCAATGGTCCGGCACTCCACTGAACATACGTAACTGGATCGGGTCCCCGTACTATATATAATCATAGCATTCCATCCGTGCAGCACTCCAAATCAACCAAGTTCAGTCTGCAGATTACTTTTAACCTATATTTACTAAGCAGGCAGTTTATTGTAATTTAGAACAGATTGACAGAGGGTTCTAATGTAATTTTGACATTTTAAATAGAACCATCTGTGAATCGCTGGTGGTATTCAAAATCTATACCACTGTGGCGTCCAAGCCTGCACAAATCCCAGGGATTGCCATGCTGTAAGTAGTAGTCCACCTGTAAGTATCAAAATTATTACTTACCTTGAACCCAAATCTCCAGTGGTTGTGGTAAAATGCTTACAGCAGAGGGCCAGTTGTACTAAGGGAGGAGATCCCACATAAGACCAGTCTTGCTGGTTGCAATTATAGCAGATGGCCCTCCTGCTATAGAAGGTGATTCTGGTTAACTCTGTAAACTGCTAATATCGCAGCTTACTGAGTCTTTGTAATGTCGCACCGGCGAATGCAAGATGAAGACAGGACGGACGGCTGAACTTATGTGATGTTAGCCGCCCACCCCAGCACACCTCGTACCGCCCACAATCTCATGGCAATGCCCTGTGTTCATGGAATGCTGGGCATTCCCGTGGGCAACACCCGAGACTGCCACCACATGCTCCCCTGCCGCATTACTGTGTGCAAATGGCCAGGCAACATTTAAAGTCGCTGCGGCCATTCGCATTCGGGGTTTGCACCTTGACAGAAAACACCTATATCGGTTTACAGCGAGTGAACCAGAATCAGCCTAGTGCAAGTAGTATAAAATAGGAGGGACCAATTGCTCTAAATTTCCCCTATTTTCGACTTGCAGATTCTTAAGCTCACGGCTGGTTATTTAATTACAGAGTATCCCCGACATTTTTTGTTTTAATTTTTCATTATTTTTTTAGCCTAAACAGATCATATGGAACAGTGTAGTATTTTCTTCAACTCACAGGCCATTTGTTTGGTCAGGTTTATGGAAGGTCTATAATTCGCTACTGTGGAAATCTGGTGTTTATATACATATGGTAGAATGGAAAAAACTTCCACAAAAGTAATGTTTCCATCAGTAAAGTTACATTGTTTCAGTCATCTGGTTGTCACATGAAGAAAGTTACCCCACACAGTATAACGGAATGGGTAATGGCTAAGAAGCATGGAATACGTTAAGCCTTAATTTTATTCCTTGGCATTCGTTAAGGGGTGTCCCCCCAGTCCTGGCACCCTAGGCTGTATCCTAATTTTTATTCAGGCACAGAAGCTTCAGGTTCCTATTAAAAAAAAAAAGGCAGTGACAAGTTTAAGGAGGTGGAAGGAATAAGCCAACACAGCTTCTATAATTTGGAGAATATAGATTACAAACGGCAATATATTTTACTATGAAGTTAAGGGCTAAAGAAAAAGCCATTCACAATCATACAGCCTAATAATAAAATGAAATCATATTTGAACTAAATGAACTAATGTGTGTCAAGAGAAAAAAATAGTCAAACTGATTATGGCAAGTTCCACAGTTAACAGTAGAGGGCACTCCAATATTTGAAATGAAATAAAGGAAAAAAAACTCCATTTCATAAATACGACCAAGTCATAGAAATGCTGATACCATTTGTCAAAAGTAAGCCTTTCTAGAACAGTGACAAAGATGATTGTTATTATTTTTTTTTAAGCTGGGTACGCACTTGACTGATGGGGATTGGCGCCGACATCAGAACCAATCCCTGTCAGTGGGGGTGGCTGGAGCACACTGGCACAATATTTATGAAGGATGGAGCCATGAAGGTGATATGGCGGTCCGATCTGCCCAATCGGACATCATAACACTCAGTGTGTAGACAATTCAGTGCTCATCTACATCCTGTCACGTTCAGGGAGGGATTCAGAGGTGGATGCAGGGATGTATTGGCCATAAGAGGCTGATTGATTCAGTCTCCATGTGAATTTGAACAGCATAGCGCATGCATCCCTATGGTTTCCAACAAGAGTCAAAAATTAATTTGGACACAGGACCTAATTCAGCAGGGATCGTTAATCTGAGAAATTGCATTTGACTGTGAGCAGAAAGCCACAACCCAGACTGAATGAATCAACAGCCCATGCAAATTGGCGACTGTATCGATGATCGCTGTCCATTCACAAATCCCAAAACATCGAAGAGACTTTGCCATCTGTGCAAATGTGAGTAGGTCTGAGGCTGCCACTAATCTACGACTGAGACAGGCCGGAAAAGGTCAGCACTGATGTTAGATACACACCGAGAAGACACCATGCTTCTGCCTCCAAATGATGGCTTCCTGTCAGTGAAACTGCGGCTACTGTACATTGGGATTTATTCCCCTTGTGCATGTGCGGTGTAAATTGTATGCATGCACAGTCATTCAATACTCGCTCAATTTTCTAATTTTCTGTGTGATCTATGCTGAGCCCACATAGAGGCAATTTCAGTGTGTTCTTGGGAGGTTACTGGGGAAGACAGCCAACAACTGCACCGTTTGTCACATGTTCAGATGGGCATTCTGTGCCCCATATGGTTGGTATAATGTTTGATTGTGTGGCTTTTTATGCACAGCATCAGATTAACATCATGTTTCAGTAGAAAGCCCATGAGCTGTGGCGTCAGCATAATGTCACTCTGGACAAAAAAGGCAGTCATGGCTCCAACTGCATCCACCACTGAATCATACCCTCAGTAAAATTCTAGATAACTGCTAGGTTCACCTTATACAAGCTCTGGCCCTGTATGTTTCTTTGGACAAGATTTACTAAATGTAAATGCAGCCAAAACCCTGAAAACTACTGTATTCGGACGTTGCACGCATTTTCCATATGTACAAAGTCCCTCCATCCCGTGCTTTAAAGCAGTGGGTTATGTCAACTTTTGCTGGTGTTACTCTATAGAGCATCTTTCCGCTTTCTGTCCTGAAAGGGATCCAAGGTTGCCGCATCCTGGAGCCAAAACCTAAAACAGCAGTGCTCACAAAAGACATCTCTAATCAGGAATGTTACTAATCTCATATGTATAGATGCCGTAGGGGGCAGGAGGTACTGCAATGCTTGGTACATTCCACCCATAGGTGAGATGTACTGTACTAATGGAGAAATGTGACCAAATGACCTAAAGAAAAAGTTTTCAGGCTTCCATATGTACCTAGCGAAGTGAAACAGAAGGACAGAAAGCAACAGCAACTCAGAAAACCAAAGGACTGCTTTAAGTGAGTTCACTTTATACTCACAAAATACTACTCCTGGCTGCTTAATCTGGCTATTCAGCTGTGATATCACCATCTCTACATCTGCTAAAACTTTGACTTTCACTATTAATGCTTGTATTTGCACTGTCAGTTTTGAAAATGCCCAGCTGTACCTCTAATGACTTCACCTCTCCTGCTCTTCCATTAATAGTAAGTGTCCACCAAGATTGAATTCTTGGTCTCTTCTTCTCTATCTCTACATGTCCTCTCTGGGTGAGCTCATTTGCTCTCTCGACTTCCACTATCACCACTATGCTGATAATACTGAAATCTACTGCTCCTCTCCTGATCTCTCTCCCTCTATCCTCACTCATATCTCCTACTGTCTCTTTGGGATCTACTCTTGGATGACCCAGCGCTTTTTTAGACTTAAAATATCAAAGACTAAGCTGACCTCTTCCCACCCTCCTGCATAAAACCTGACCATCTCTCATCCTAACCTTCTGTTTATGCTCACTTCTACCTCTTCTGTGTCACCCCTGTCTGTCTAACCCTCCCCTTTAGAATGTAAGCTCTCATGAGCAGGGCCCTCTCTCCTCATGTGCTTTTCTTAGAATATATACATTTCTGCCACCTTGATGATTGCTTCAGTGTACTGTCCCCCGATGCAACTATCCATACATCCATACCATGTACTTGTCCTAAATTGTCTTGTACTGTAATTCATTATATCATTTGTGTATTGTTAGGTGCTGCAGAACCTTTGTGGTGCCATATAAATAAACGGTACTTGTGTAGTTTCACGGCACCAGCATGGCTGCGCGCTACTTCCGGGTTCTGCGTTGGGCAAACTTTCTAAAATAAAATAACATGGATAATTCATACCCCCACTATCCACGTTGGCATGGGGTTGATTTTAGATAGCGTGGCGAGCCACCAAGCCCATAGCGTCGGCGAGCGGGACTCAGACGCACGGTCATGCTGGTGCCGTGAAACTATACACAAGTACCAAATAAATGATAATAAATAGCCCCGGAATGCCTGGATGGGTTGTGTAACTCTACGGGCTTCTTTGAGTATTTCTTCCAGAGAAGGATGCAATCAGATGTTAGTACAGAGGCAAAACTCTGGGAGGCAATGGGGTCCACAAAAAAACATGGAACCCAGCAGCAAATATACTCTGTCATACAATACATTATATCCAAGCATAGCATTATACAATATTGTATACTACATTCTGCTAAAAAAAAACAGCATATCCCAGAAAACACTGGGTTGCCACTGACAAATGCTGGCTGCTTGTCACTTAATGCGAACGGCCAGCGATGACAAGACATCACTGGCTTTGTTCACAGGAAGACTTTGCGCATGCACACCACAAAGCGATAATCGCTCTGACTGTGAATTCCCAGCCCAGCAAACAGAACTGAATCAGGCTGCATGTATCTGCCCCCACTCCTACACTTTCTTGCAGGATCAGCTCAGCTGTTTGAGTTGCCCTGCCAGAGTGGCATTTTCTGCAGCCAACTTCTCCAGGGCTCCTTCACTCTGTACAAACTGAACTCACCTGTACATCATTGCCTGCATCTCGGGAAGCATCAGACCATCCATGCCGCTGCCTCCTAGTGGTGGGCAGAGTCTCTGTGCAATGCTGAGCACACTCACTGGTTGGATGCAGGAGGCAGTAATCCCACTCTTTCAGCGCAGTTCATCCTACCCATGCCACTGTGGCAGCTCCTTGGTAAGGCTCGGGTGCTTTATTTTACAACTTCAATGACCCAGGATGAGGACATCGTCTGACATGAGATAAGTCTCATGAATGGCATGCCAAACCAGTTTCACTCTGGCACGCTGGATGAATAAGCATATAGCATCTGTAGTTGCTATATGCAACTTTTCTTTTTCTCTTTATAAGGTTTGATACACCTTCCCCATAATATTGGGTGAATATTTTTTTATTTTACATCTTCCTTCTTTATTTATTACCGGTTATTTATAGCACACACATATTCCACAGCTCTTTACTGTATACGTCCCCAGTCCCTGCCCGTAGGGAGCTTACAATCTATGTTCCCTACCTCATGTACACGCACAAACATTCACACTAGGGTTATTTGTTTTCTAGGAGCCAATTAACCTACTGGTATATTTGTTTGGATTGTGACAGGAACCTGAGTACCCGGAGGGGAACCCACACAAAAAAGACCTCTGTGCGTACTGCCTTTAATAACTATTACCATTATGTGATGTTTGTACTGTACTAAAATATGCATTCATTCACATCTAGAAATATTGCAACATCGCTGTGATGACAAGTGTTTAGAATATGTTATGTAAATTATTCTGGTATCGCCAAAACTTCTTTAAATATAATAAGACTGACCATACAGGAAGTACACTAATTCCCTGCCTCATCATAAAGAGGATCAACGTAACATAGCTTGATAATATGAGTATACTAGTGAAAAGCCTGTCTAAATGACGGAGTCTGCAATTTACTTTCACTTTGAATCGTGACAGTTTTTAACCTACAAACTCTCGAACCCACCCCAGTTCCTATCTGCTCCTACCTCCAAGCTGCCCTTCACAGCTCCCTCTCTCCATATCATAGGCAAATGCAAGGGGGCTTCTGGTTGCCCGTAAACCCCGTCCCCCTCCTCTTGGCAAGTGCCTTAAATTATGAGAACAATAGTACTGGTATATAATATGATCAATAAAGCTGCCACCACATCATGCAGTGTAAAGGTGCCCATACACTGCCTGCGATGTCTCGCAGCAGTGTACGGACACCCGACAGCCTGCGAGCCGCTGGGAAGGTCCATTGTGATGGATCGCATGCATCCCTGCTTCCCGCCAGCCTCGCCGCCAGGAGGAACGGGTCCGATGCGCTCGGGACCATGCATCGGACCCGACGGCATGTCAGGGAGGGACGATTTTGCCCAATTTAATGGCCCAATTGGTTGCAATTGGACCAAATCGCCTCAGTGTATGGGAGCCTTTAGGGACAGAGCAGAGCTGCTGCACATGCCTAGTGTACCAGCTTCTTCTACCACATTTACTGTGTATATGAATCTGAGCACTCAAACATCGCACTGGACCAGAGAGAAAGAGAGTTTGAAATAGCCTATACTATAGACCAGTCATGTCCAAACTATGGCCAAAGTATGGCAAACTGGAACTCACGCATAGGTCCTTGGAATTACAACACCCTTTGCGTCCTTCCAGATCTCTATGCAAACAGCTCCAGTAGGTGTGACAATAGCTTTTGAAACATTTTGTTACCGCATGCAATTTGCCATTGCCCTCCTTAGCCATACCTTTTAAACTGCTGTCAATAATACCTTTTGCTGGCACATAAACTATGTGGCCACCAGGCCCATAACAGAATTCTAATGGCCATGCCCTCTGTCCACAGAATAGACACTGTGGGAGAAATGTACTAAGATGGGAGTTCTATTTCACATGGGATTTTGCTATGGGCAACCAATCAGCATCTATTCCTTATTTATTTAGCCCCTTTTAGAAGATAATAGTTGCCCATAGCAACATCCCATGTGAAGTATAACTCCAACTGTGTGCTAAATAAACAGTGGATGAAAGGGGGGTCATCCCAATCCCCCCTCCCTCACTGAGGGACGCTGCAGCCTTCTGACTGACAGTCCCACCCATATTGGGATTGTTGGGAGGCATGATCTCTTGTTTTGAAGAAAGGAGTCTTTTCTTTAAGAAGGTGTAATCCCTTATAAATTATTCTGCGACAATCAAATGTGATCACCGGATAACTGCACTGCAGAAATCATTATGTAGTCTAGGAATGAGGGAATATGACCTTAAGGGTCAACCCGGGTGTAAAATTCCAGGTCGCCGGCCCTGCTCTTGACCAGGGTCAGTGACCTGGGAATTAAGATCCAGGTTGACCCTTTCACACCAATGAAAATCCTGGGTTTTTCAGCAAATTCCCGGGTTGAAGAGCTTTAACCGGGTAAGTCGCTTCTGGTGTGAATTGGGGTCAGACTGCACCCGGGAAAAATGACCCGGTACTCAAAAATGCCAGGTCATTGCCAGGTGGGCGGTGTGAAAGGGGTATTATTTGAAAGAGAGAAGGCTCCTCCTTCAAATTATGTGGTCCCTAAAGTTGTTATTGTTTGGTGATTGAAAAATCAAAATGGCTCAGCAGCAGAGAGCATACTGTACATCAGTTGTTTCCATACTAATACTGTAAATACTATAGCATGGATTAATACACCCAATGCACAGAATATCTATTTTTACCATTCAGGTGTAAAACAGCAATGAAATATGCTATCAGGAATTACCAGTTTTGTTTGCTGGTATGTAACTGTCCCCACCCCAGGTTAAACAATGCAGAAAGTATACAATGCACAGAGCAAATAAATAACGTCAAATCTGGTATTCTCAAAGCTGAGCTTAATATACAGTATGTTTATTTATTTATTTATTAACAGTTTCTTATATAGCGCAGCATATTCCGTTGCGCTTTACAAAGGGGGCAGTGATACAACAAAACAGGGTGTTTACAGACAGTCAAAATGTAGGAGGGCCCTGCTCGCAAGCTTACAATCTATTGATTTAATTTATTAGGCCCCTATATGCATCTTGGCCTCCAGCAAACCCAGGCTTATTACATTGAACAAGGAATGTAAATGTATGTATATTTGGCATTTATGTCATGTTGAAGAATTCAGAATGTGAATTTTGGCTCATTCCCTGTGTCAGAATATGAATTTCGGCTCATTCCCTGTGTCAGAATGTGAATTTCGGGCACATTCCCTGTGTCAGAATGTGAATTTAGGCTCATTCATTCTGCCACTGCAGGACACACCCCTTACTTGCAATAGGTATGCCCATAGGTCAGTGGTTCCCAAACTTTTTGAATCCCAGCACCCTAAAGTATCAGAATTTCTTTCACAGCACCCCCTAAGCCAAATGTTACTAATTTCAGGAAAAATATAAAAAAAAGTTGTGATTTAAATGTTTTCCTTAGGTCCACTTATGTGGTGAGAAACAGGATTAACTTCTGTTTACCCACATATTCTTAATTGGAAGCCACAAGCACTGATTTTGCCTATTGCTTTGGTCATAAATAACTTGAATTGATTCTGGACCACCAACCTGAGGCGCTCCTGCAAGGGAGCCTAGGTGCACAGTTTGGGAACCACTGACATAAGTGAAGTAAGACATGCCCTCTGGGCGGAGCATGACACACCCTCTCAGCAGCACGGTGCCCTCTTCTAGTAACTAACATGTCCCTGAAACTAGTTTTCAAAAGTAGGCAAGTATGATAAAGTGAAAAATGATGGACAACTTAAGGACTTCTTTACCTCTCCAACTGCTTTCACTTTCTGAATAGAATGTATTCAATTGCTATAATTGTATTTGGAGAGATCCATGATTGTTTCCTGATTGTCAGCACCGGGGTTTCCTGTGTTCTCGGCTGTGACCGTGGTGGACCAGTGGGGGGCGCAGGGAACTGAAAGGAAGGTGGCTTGAGGTATGGATGAGTCATGCACTGGGACACCAGGGAGCAGCTGGACCAGAGAGTTAAGGCCCCCATACACTAGGGCGACTTGTCCTTAGGACAAGTCGCCCCCGACTTCCCCCTGAGCTTCCCCGGCTGCTTAGATTAGAGCTTGATTAGATTGGCACTTGATGTGCCGTTTTTTACATGTGATAAATCGTCTAGATTTATCACATGTAAAAAACCCGGGGAGCAGGGGGGGGCTACAGAGCAGGGCTGCTGGTGGGAGCAGGGGGGCTGGGGACGCTGCGGGGGACACAGGCGGCATAGAGCCGGGCAGAGGGAGCCGGGAGCTGTCAGTGCTAGAAAAAAAGGCCTATACAATGAATGGGCAGCCTGTGATTGGCTGAGCGCTCTCTCAGCCAATTGCTGACTGGCTGAGAGAGCGCTCAGCCAATCACAGGCCGCCCATTCATTGTATGGGCTTTTTTTTTTTTATTCAGTACTGACAGCTCCCGGCTCCCCCTGCCCGGCTCTATGCCGTCTGTGTCCCCCGCAGCGTCCCCAGCCCCCCCTGCTCCCTCCACCGCCGCGCCGCCCCACTAGGTCCCAAGTCGGGTGGTCGGACGTGCAGCAGGTCCGACCACCCGACGCAGATCCGATGCGCACGGGACCGCGCATCGGATCTGAGGGGACATCAAAACTAGCCGATTTTGGTCCGATTTCGGCCAGATCCGACTGATCTGGCCGAAATCGGACCAAAATCGGCTAGTGTATGGGGGCCTTTAGCGGAGACCAGGAACAGGGGCTTGGAGTCTAACTTGTCAGCGGTATTCAGCAGGGAGCCCCACAAGGAGCTTTGGATTGGCTGCGTCTGACAAGCAGGTCACTGCCCCCTCCCTGGTCCTCTGGCAGCAGCTGGCTGGTGCTGAGGATGTTGACAGGTAAAGGCCTGGATGTTCCTCTGTAGGCCTGAGAGCTGGGCATGACAGGTAAAGGCCTGAGAGCCAGAGATACTTGGAGACAACCTGGGAGAAGGTAGAAATGTCGACAGCCTGGGAGCCGAAGATACTTGGAGACGGCCTGGGCACCGGTAGAAGTGTCGAAAGTCTGGGTGCCTGAGATACTTGGAGACGGCCAGGGTGCCGTTAGAAGTGTAGAAGGCCTGAGAGCTGGAGATACTTGGAGACGGCCTGGGAGCCAGAGATACTTGGAGATGGCCTGGGAGCCAGAGATACTTGGAGATGGCCTGAGAGCCGGTAATACCTTGCAGACGGCCTGGGAGCTGGTAGAAGTGTCAACGGCTGGAGATGTCGACAGCCAGGACAGTGATGGTAAAGTCTCTGGTATACACAACAGCTGATGGTCGACTCAGGATGTCGACAGTCAGGACACTCATGGAGATAGTGACTGAAGCCTGTAGAAATTACTATTCAACACAGGTGTTGACAGTACTGTCGACAGTCAGGACTGGAGGTGGTAATAGTCTCTGAAGGCTGAAATAGTAAGGAGTCGACTCAAGGGTAGACAGTACTGTCGGTCAGTACTAGAGTTGGTAAGGAAGTATCCACACTCTTCTTATCCTCCTACTCTATTACCTCTCCTCTTGATCCAATACCTGCACAAGTCATTAAAAATCTATCTCCTGTGCTTATTCCAACATTGACTAAAATCTGCAATCTCTCTCTTGATACTGGTACTTTTCCTTCTCTGCTCAAACATGCAGTGATTACTCCCATTCTGAAAAAACACAATTCTGACCCTAACTCTCTCTCTCTCTAACTATCATCCTATCTCTCAGCTCCCATGCCTCTCCAAGCTATTCGAGAGACTTGCTTACTCTCGCCTTACAAACTTTCTTAACCCTCATACCCTTTTAGACCCACTTCAGTCAAGCTTTTGCTCCCAACACTCCACTGAGACAGCACTGACTAAAGTGGTGAATGATCTGGAACTGCTAAGTCTAAAGGCCATTACTCACTACTATTCTTCTAGATCTTTCTGCTGCGTTTGACACTGTGGATCACACTCTTCTCCTACAAACACTACACTCCCTAGGTGTTAATGATGCAGCCCTTTCCTGGTTCACATCTTACCTATCTGATCGCTCTTTCAGTGTTCGCTTCTCTGACTCTACTTCCTCTTCACTACCTCTGTCAGTCTGAGTTCCGCAAGGCTCAGTCTTAGGTCCTCTGCTTTTCTCAATCTATACCTCCTCTCTTGGCAAACTAATCAGCTCTTTCGGATTTTAGTATCACATGTATGCGGATGATACTCAAATCTATCTATCAACCCCAGAGTTGTCACCAGTGGTTATGGGACGAGTCTCTGAATGTCTCTCCGCCATCTCATCTTGGATGTCTTCTCGCCAACTCAAACTCAATATTTCCAAAACGGAATTACTTATATTCCCGCCAACTAAGAACAGTTACCATCCTGATATCTCCATCGCTGTTGACAACTCATCAATCTACCCTACCCCACAAGCTCGTTGCTTAGGGGTCATCCTCGACTCTGAACTGTCTTTTCTTTCACACATTCAATCTGTCTCCAAATCGTGTTACATACATCTAAAAAACATATCCAAAATACGACCGTATCTCACACAAGACACTACGAAATCTCTTATCCATGCACTCATTGATTATTGCAATAATCTCCTAACTGGTCTTCCCAAGAACAGACTCTCACCACTGCAATCCATTTTAAATGCTGCTGCTAGGCTGATCTTCCTTGCAAGACGCTCATCGTCTGCTGATCCGCTCTGCGAGTCCCTCCATTGGTTGCCTGTATCTTACCGTATTCAATATAAAACACTTCTACTCTCCTTCTCCTTACTTATCACAAAATATCTCCCATCTTGACCACTCCGCTCTGCACAAGATCTGTGTCTCTCTTCTGCACGGATCACTAGCTCCCATTCACTATTACAGGACTTTCATCGGGCTGCTCCCATTCTATGGAATGCGCTTCCACGCACAATAAAAACTCTCCGCTAGCCTCAAAACTAACTCACCTCTTCAGGCAAGCCTATCATATTTAAGTTCTACACGCATAACACTCTGAGGCACTTATGTATTATTTAGCTTCCCTTCTGGTCTTGTAACTTGGTGGGACTGCTATGCTACTACTGGTGCCTGTCCTTGTGTTTCCCTCCTACCTCCAAGTCTGTCTGTTGTTATCCAGTTTGTTTTATCACTGTCTACTATTGTAAAGCGCAATGGAATCTGCTGATGCAAGGTAACAGGTTGGCCTGGGAGCCAATATGGAGTTCTAGACTGGGAGATAGCAAGGGACAGCTAGCCAGACAGCGCGATTAGTCCATATTGTCAGCTGACCATAGGTGTCATGGTGGCGCCCATGCAGCATGCGCAAGGGGCACAGGGGACATTGCGCCATGAGCTGCCGCCTGGAGTGACACAAGCAATGGGCCTGTGACACAGCACGGACCAGCGCAAAGGTAAGGGGCGCGGGCGCAAACGGGACCGCTCACCGTGATTTGTGATCAATGGTGTAGCTAGGTGCCACGGCGCCCCGGAGCAAGGGCATGTTTCACTCCCCCCCTCCACCCAATATGTAGTAGGTGAGGCTCCTGCGCAGTGAAAAGTGGGCACAGACCAACATTATACCATACACCGTAATGACCATTGCACATTTTAGTGAACTTTGTAATTCCAAGTACACATAAGCCCACACATGATGCCCATTGCATACTATATAACAGTCCGCAATGCCCATGACATACTATATAACATTCCGCAATGCCCATGATATACTATATAACACTCCGCAATGCCCATGACATACTATATAACACTCCGCAATGCCCATTACATACTATATAACACACCATAATGCCCATTACACATTTGACACATAAGTGCCACTTACCTACATGCTCAATGCCAAGGGGCTTCATGCTCGATGCCAAGGGGCTTCCTGCTCGATGCCAAGGGGCTTCATGCTTGATGCCAAGGGGATTCATGCTCAATGCCAAGGGGGCAGAAGGGTGCAGCAGGGTGGGTGGGTGCAGTAGGATGCAGCAGGGTGGGAGAGTGGGTGCAGTAGGGTGGGTTTGTGGGTGCAGCAGGGTGGGTGGGTGATGTGGTTAGGAGGGTGGGTGCAGCAGGGTGGGAGGGTGGATTGCAGTAGTGTGCAGCAGGGTGGGCGGGTGCAGCAGGGTGGGTGGAGGGTGGGAGTACACCATACTTAGACAGCCAGCCGCCGGTTAGCCACTCACCTCCCCCCTCCCCCCTGCCAGTGTGCATCCATGTGCAACCCCCCCCCTGCTTGTGCTGACAGTCGATGCAGCATGTGTGCACCCCACTGCCCTGCCAGTGTGCGTCCGTGTGCACCGCCCGCCCACTCACGGCTGTGTCCGAGAGAGACGTGCTGCTATGTAAAATTCTGTACTTGTGTAGTTTGACGGCGCCGCTGCGCGCACAGTCTGGCTCTGAAACTTGGCAACCAGCCAGAGGCTCGCGTGCCGCTCTAGCTATAATGTAATGTAACGTAGCGCTGCGCGTGCCACTCTAGCTGTAATGTAATGAAATGTACCGTGTAAACAGGACACAAACGGGGCTTCTAAACCACACACCCCGGCACACCGCTACAAAGGGGGTGTCCCCAATGTAGACGCTAACATTTTAGGTGCTTTTCAGATGCTTTTAGCCTCTGAATTCACACGTCTGCTGCTTAGCCCTGCGCGGATAGCGTAACGTAGTCAGTCAGAGCACTACGCAGCTAGCGTAGTCAGTCAGTCAGTAGTAGCGCTGTGTGAGAGACGGAGGTGCATGATGGCAATGGAGCGTCTGACGCTGTTCAGTCTGCCGCAGACAGAGGAGGCGGTGGCTTTCTTGCAGGCCCACCAGTTCCTGCCGCAGACCCAGACCTGCCCCAATGGCTACCCCATGAGGCTCAGCGTGAAAGAGCGCATGTGGCGCTGCCACATTCGCACCTGCCGCAAGAAGGTGAGCGTGAGGTCTGCGCAGTGGTTACGGGGGTCTCACCTAAGCTTTGTGACCCTCATCCACTTCCTGTATTGCTGGGCAGAAGAGCTGACCAGCATTAAATTCTGTGACAGACAGCTTAACATTTCACAGAAAACTGCCATGCAGTATAACAACCTGATGAGGGAGGCCTGCACGGTGGACCTGCTGGCGCAGCCTCAGCGGCGAATCGGAGGCCCGGGTCATATCGTCGAGGTCAACGAGAGCCTCTATGTCAAGAGGAAAAGCAATGTGGGATGGCTCCTGCCCCAGCAGTGGGTGTTCGGGGGCATATCCAGGGAGACGGGCAGTGCTTCATGACTGCGGTGGAGCGGCGGGATGCGGCCACCCTGATGGCTGCCATTGAGGCCCATGTTGAGCCGGGCACCACCGTCTACACAGACTGTTGGCGGGCCTACAACACCCAGCAGCTCGAGCAGGCCGGTTACGTCCATGGCAAGGTCAATCACAAGTACAACTTCGTTGACCCGGACACTGGGGTGCACACCCAGACCATAGAGCGCCTGTGGGGAAGCTACAAGTGGCGCAATAAGCGTCAAAGGGGGACCGCGCGCCATCACCTGGACTCCTACCTCCAGGAGTTTATGTGGAGGCAGAGTTTAGGTGCCCAGGACCCCTTCCAATGCATCCTGCATGCTCTGACCCTGCTCCCCCTGGTCGAAAAGGACGATGAAAGCGCGGAGCCGGCCAACTCCTCTGCAGGTGCTGGCATTGACGATGATGCATAAGCTCCTTCCTGGTCTACCGACCAATCATGACTTTTTAATTAATGTTGGACTGTTCTTTATGCTGATTACCTACATATTGTATTATTTGAATCATTAA
This sequence comes from Crinia signifera, assembly GCF_055691185.1. Taxonomy (NCBI): domain Eukaryota; kingdom Metazoa; phylum Chordata; class Amphibia; order Anura; family Myobatrachidae; genus Crinia; species Crinia signifera. The sequence continues at coordinate 143,290,512 of NC_139218.1, read as the reverse complement.
TATCCTCAAGTTATCTTCAAGTTCAATTTCAACTAAAAAAAGTTAACAGTTGCCGAATATGTCGTCATTACTGTCTCAGGTGTGTGAGTGTGCAGGTGTGAATGTGTTCATGAAATAGCACCACTATCCACGCCAACCCGAAGCGTGGCGAGCGGTGGCGGTACGCGTCCTACAACCTTTTCATACACCAACTATCCACATCGGCGTGGAGTTGAGAATAGACAGTGTGGCGAGCGCAGCGAGCCACCGAGCCCGAAGCGTGGCGAGCGCAGCGAGCCCCGCGAGGGGACGCGGACACATGTGAAGCCCGCGAGGGGACGCGGATACCTGTGAAGGTATCAGCGGGGCTCGCTGCGCTCGCCACACTTTCTATTCTCAACTCCACGCCGACGTGGATAGTGGGGGTATGAAAAGGTCGTAGGACGCGTACCACCGACCCTCGCGGGGCTCGCTGTGCTCGCCACGCTTCGGGGTGGCGTGGATAGTGGGATTTACAAGGTTGACAGCTGTTGCGTAGCACTGTGGGCAGGTTTTAATAGTGTACTCCTAGACCCAGCTAAATTTAGATGCTTTAGCGTCTAAATTTAGATGTACCCCTACACCAAACTAAATACAGGCACTTTAGCGTCTGGATTTAAGCGTCTAAATCCAGAAACCCCCGGCTTCTTAGCGGCCTGCAGGGGGACGCCTGGATTCAGACGGTTTTGCGTCTAAATCCAGGCACCCCCCTCCTTAGCGGCTTGCAAGGCGCCTGGATTCAGACGTTTCTGCGCCTAAATCCAGGCGCCCCCCCTCCTTAGTAGCGGCTTGCAGGGAGTGTTAATCCAGGGGCTTAAGCGCCTAGATCCAGACTCCCCCTTCTTAGCGGCTTGCAGGCAAGGCTGGATTCAGACGGTTTTGCGTCTGAATTTAGCATGTACATGGGGGACACAGCGGTGTGCGGTCAGCGTTGTGCCCGGGGTGTCCCCACTTGCCCCCGTTGTCAGCGGTGCCCAGGCGCTGCCTATTTCGCTGTGGAACTACAAGTACCACAGTGACCTGTCAGCGCCTGGGCAGCGCGCTGCTGCTGCTACTGCCGCCCGTCCGCTATGCTGATAACGTAGCTGTCAATACGTAGCTTACAGCTAGAGCGGCACGAGCACAGTCAGACAGAGCTAGAGCGGCACGCGCACAGGTAAACAGAGCCTCTGGCAGGCTGCCAAGTTTCAGAGCCAGACTGTGCGCGCAGCGGCGCCGTGAAACTACACAAGTACCTAAAATTCATATCTCCCACTGGACCACTAGCCAATAGGCGCCACCAGTTGATTGGCTGCTGGACCGCAAGCAACCAATTGGCTAGCGGCCCAGCGGGAGACGTGAATTTTACATAGCAGCACGTCTCTCTCCCGGACGGAGCGGGGGAGCTGGTGGGGGAGTGGGCGAGCGAGCGGGCTGGCGGTGCCAGCACAGCTCCGGCACCATGTAATCTTCCAGCGCCCGGAGCGTGTGCTCCGCCCTCGCTACGCCTCGTTTGTGACACTGATCAGTAAGCACTAGGTAAGATATTTGTATTTATTACACATAGAGAAGTTTTGAGGCCTCTTCACTTAATTTTAGCTACTAGATGAACATAAGCATATGGTAGTCAGAAAGGAAAATAGAATATTAAATTAGAATGGTTTGCATGCACAAGATGGCCTATGTACACATGTGCCTGAGTGGCAAAAAAGCAACCAAGATAAGGCTCACGTTATTACATAATTTTTATGCTATGCAGCAGACCGAACACACACAAAGGCCTTTTGCATCATTTGTATTCGCAGTTAGGATTGCGGCTTTGCAGAAACCAGACAGAAAACAGATTAGGGGTTTCCCATCTAGGTTCATCTCAAAAGCCAACATGAGTCATAATTCAGCATGGATCGCTAATTCGCAGTGGACTGCAGGGAGAAAACCGCCACCCAGATAGAAAGAGAAAATGCCCCTTGCAAAATTACAAGAGAATTGCGAAGTGATTGCTATCCATTTGCAAATCCATATGTAATTCCTGTTTTTGACGTCTATGCAAATATGAGTAAGTTTAAGGCTTACACTGATATGTGACTGAGAGAATGTGAAAGTGGCCATTGCTGACGTCACAGACCCTCCTCAAGAATGCCTGGGCATGCCTGCATTTTTTCAGACACAGAAAAAGGCTGGGTTCCACCCCCAAATATCGACTTCCCATCAGTGAAGCTCTGGTCCCATTTGCATTTACCATCCATAGGCATTTTCGGAAGCTAATTGGTACAGTATGCATGCTCAGTCATTCGATTATCACTGGATTTGCGAATGATCCAATTAGTGACCCATGCTTAGCCACCTTAGCCAGCAAAGTACAGTCATACTGTACATTCTCCAGACATTGTGACATGTATATGAAGGGGGTGGAGCCATCATTATAGAATCTCTACCAGCTTTTGTAAAGCAAGCAACACTGAAAAAAAAAAACAGCCCAGTGGTTTCTGTGGCTTTCACAGAGGTTCCCTTGGTTGGTAGTCCAGAACCAATGCAAAGGATTTATAGGTAAACCAAATCTTAGGGCTTTGCATCATAAAATATGTGGACAGAGAGAATCAAGTTCTGTCCTTCACCACATAAATGAACCTAAGGATGACATATAAACATAGTTTTCCTCATTTACTTCTGAATTTCTCAATCTGAAAATTCTGGTGTAAGAACGCCTTCTATAGAATTGTAACATCCTATAGTATTGTTATTCAAAAATATTTGTGAATCACTGCCTTAGCCATTCATGTTCCACCATTAATACAATTGTGTGTTAAAAATGTGAATGTTGACTGTTCCCCTTCAGTTTAGTTTCTAACTTCCCAACCGTCCTGGTTTCAGTGGGACAACCCCAATTTTTGAGTTCTGTGAGGTAGTCTGGCAATCATGATCTCATCTCCCAACACCGGCTCAAGACCTGCCTCCGGTGACATCAACTGCCTGGCATTTTGCTGTATAGGGTTGACAGCGTAAAAGGGTCAAGAGCCGGGTACAAAATCCCAGGTTTGACCCAGCTAAGCGGTACAAAAGCTTTATGAGCCACTGGTCTTTTGCTCATGTAAAAAATTGACCATGACCGCTTTTCCTTCACTGCAGACGGTCTTTGAAATTGTTAGTTTATACTCTAAGCCCCATATTTATTGTAAAGATTTTACAGTTTTTAGATGCTTCTGCTGTAATGCTACTGTATTATTAAGGTTTAGTATATATAACATAAGATTTGTTGTAAAAGCTGTATCTAATGTTTTAATGTGTCATATGAACAGTGTTCTGCTAAAAGGTTTGCTACTGTAAAAATACATGTGCTTATTAGGGTCTAAGGTCCAATGGTGTTCTTTCTCCTGTTTACTATTGTTTGATATTTAACATATATATACAGTATCATAACCTAAATGATCCTTGGAGCTTCTGGCATCATCATACAGCAGTAAAGAGGTTAAATGACCAGGACACAGATGAAAAACATGCAATGTATCTATTTTGGCAGCAGCAACCTTGCTGTGTAAACATATATGTGGAAAGATAAATACAATCTTAATGGCATCTGGGCTTTTTCTGAGATTTAGAATGAAGTGAAAAATTAGGTGCAATGAAAAAAAAAAAACAGCCACGTCACAAAGGTCTCAAGAAAAACTATAGTTCTCCTGATAATTTAATAAAACAAACTAAACTTATACCCGTTTCACACCAAAATCACATCTGACCAAGGATTTGGAACATTGGACAGACACTGTCGGTCAGCCATCCCTTTAAGTTTGATTTGTACTAATATCATATGAAAATCACTGTATAGTAAATACTGTAGAGATTTATTTTATGCCCACTCTCCATGTTTTTTTCTTACATGTTATTGATTAGTAAAGAATTATAGAAGCTTGCAAGGCATGCTAGCACAGACAGACTAGTACAGACTACCACCCGTCCCTCATATTATACCAAATGGCACAAGATGGCTGGCACGATTGCGGTGCTGCATACTTTTTACTTCAATTTTGTTTTCTTCAGTCTACAAAAAGTGTACAAAGTACTTAGTATTAGAGATTTTTTGTAGCTAAAGAGTATAAAGTGACGCGACGTGATGTATGGCACAGGTCACTCCTATCATACATGTCTTTTGCTGTCTGACATTGACTGCCACTTTTTCTGTCAGTTTTGCATCTTAGTTTGCATGTGTACAGGGTACTTAGAATTACTTTTTTATGAAGCAAAGTAATTGTTATAAAGTCATAGATTAAGCATAGCCATGATTGTTGTAACTTATATCTGTCTTGACAGACCTGTACTCTACTCTACTCAGAGCTGCTGTGTGAGGAATCTGACATGGATCCCTCCCAGCATGCCCCTCAGCCACTAGCTCCTCTGCGCCTGCACAGAGGGACTACCAGGTGACAGACCAGGAAGTCCGGACAGCAGCAGGGATTGCAAATGTTAGTACATATGCGATGAGCATCTTGATGATGGGCTGGGGATCTTTCGCCAGTGCTTGGTACATCTTGCCCATTGTGCTAGTGTTTCCCCATTTTACAAGGCTGAATTCAAAACCTGAATATTAATGACAGAGGGGGAGATTCTCTAAGAATCTCCGCCGCCCATCGCATTTATAATTATCGCATATGTTCTAACATATGCGATAATTATAGCAAAGGACAGCTCTTGCGTTAAGAGCTGTCCTTTGCGTTGAGAGTCGCCGGGTCCCAGCAGGTCCCGGCGGCTCCCCCCTCCCTCACACACCCGGCGCTGCTGCTGCTGCGCTGGGCTCTCCTCCTCCCTGCACCCGGAAGAGGATCAGTGCAGGTAGGAGGTCACAGGTCCGGGCAGCACAGAGCTGTGCTGCCCGGACACAGGTGAGGGGGCGATGCGGGGCGGCGGGGGTCGGCGCGGGGCAGCAGTGGGATGCGGTAGAAGCCCATTGGCTTCTATGGGGCATCGCCAGATTTTTCTGGCGATGCCCCCCGCCGCATTAACCCGGCGGGGGATGCTTACAGCATCCCAAAATGCAGTAAAAACTCAGATAACGGGGTTTTTATCGCATTTCTTGCTTAGAGAATCTCCCCCAGAAAGACAGTCCAGAACCTAAAAGCAGAATAGAACAGTAATCTGATTAATGGAGTTCCGTTAGCGTAAGAGCCACAGAAACTCACAGTATCCAAAACAGATGCCAAGGTAAAATGTTAAACCAAAATCCAAACAGAAGTTCCTTGGCTTGGCAGATCTGGGAAACATGAACAGATAACATTAAACATCAATGACCCAGCACTGTATGATGGGATCTGACAGACTTAATAGGCAGAGGTCAGGTGCCCTCCATGCTGGTAATTAAATTATCCATTACCCATCACCTGAGTGCAGAATAAAGTCCAAAGTGCATTACCCCTGGTATGGAACAGTAATGCAACTCACATAACAGGAAATCTTGGTACTCCTGCTGACAGGAAAAAAAGCACAACATAACAGAGTTCTAGAAAAACTCCAGATTCCTGACTATTACAGGGTTACTTCTCATTGTGATTTCTCCCCAAAAGACACTGTATTGGGGGCTCCACAAAGTCCTTTTAAAAAATGTATGTTCTCTCCCAATAATCTCAGATCAGGATAGGGAGGCCGGATTTTGGGATTGAAAAACTGCCAATCCCGGGATACCGGGATTGGACCCCTGACCATAGGTGCCGATTTATGTTTTTGCTGGTGGGTGCTCAAGCCAAAAATATAGGGGGAGTGGCTTCACGGGAAGGGGCATGGCCACAAAATAATACCAATTTATATTACGCAGCACAGTTGTCTACAAAATTCTAATTTCGGCAGCAGAGTGCCAAATACAGTGCAGGTACATAAATGCCCCCACAGTGCAGGTACATAAATGCCCCCACAATGTTAAATACATAAATGCCCCCCACAGTGCAGGTACGTAAATGCCCCCACAATGTTAAAAACATAAATGCTCCCACAGTGCAAGTACATAAATGCCTCCATAGTACCAAATACATAAATGCCCACCACAGTGCCAAATACATAAATGCCCCCAAAATGCCAAATACATAACTGCCCCCAATTCTAAATCTTGTGTCTAAATCATGTGGAAACAGGGAATGAAAAATGTTATACAATTGCTGGTTGGCTGCTGCTAAAATATATGGCCTCTATTGATATGGTTTTTGTGAGCTGTGAATACTAATATAATGTACAGGGATTGTTGAAATATTTATGCTTTAGAACTTGTACAAGAGAGATTCACAACTCTGTTTCTGCCTGTGTCCTGTCCGCACCCCTCCTCCCATCCTAGCCTACTCCTCCTGTGTCCCATCCGGCATCCCTCCTCCTATCCTAGCCTACTCCTGTCCCTTATTCTCCTGACACCTATTACCCAACAACCATTCTCCTATCCCAGCCTACTCCTCCTGCCCCCTCCGGCACCACTGCTCCTATCCCAGCCTACTCATCCTGTGCCCCCCCCCCTGGCACCCCTCCTTCTTTCCCAGTCCACTCCTAATGTCTCCATACTGGCACCCCTCCTCCTATCCCAGCCTACTCCTCCTGTCCCTGACTCCACCTCCTGCAGATCAATAAGATGAGAAGCCATAAGCATCTGTAGCCAGAGGAAGAGCACAGCCGCCCCATCCAGTACACACAGTATACACAGTATTACTTCCAGTACACACAGAATAATGTACAATAAAGGTCAGTGAAAAATCCATATAGTCTAACTCACACCACACACACACACACACACACACACACACACACACACACACACACACACACACACACACACACACACACACACACACACATAGAGCATAGAGGAATATCTGTATATATTTTTCCCGTTACCCTCTGCAACGCTACAGGCCCCTACAGAGATAGCCACATATCAAGAATTCAGCAGTGCTCAGGGATGCAAAAAATAGACATAGACACTGGCATTATGTATAAGCGCAGACCCTTCCTGTGTCCCCCCGCCCCCCTCCCCCAGACTGCTAGGTGTGAACGGGATGTGAATAATCAATTTGCCATACCTGCTTGCACCAAGTGGCTGCACATGCGCATACATGTGTATGCGCATGTGCAGTCACAAACTATTGCTCCCCTGTGTGAATGTGCAGGGGAGCGTATGGATTACAATAATATATGATATACCCGGATCTCAGACACGGGTAAAAAGAAGGGTTTTACCCGTGTATGAGATCCGGGGTATGCGACCCGTTCACACTACCAAAAATCCTGTGTTAAAAGGCAAATTCCCGGGTTGACATGCTAGACCCGGGAATTTGGCTGCAGTGAGAACGGGGTATTATATTGAGGTCCCCTGTTGTTTCAGGGTTTTCATTAAAGGATACTAATATTATATTGTATTCATGTATGTGCAGTTGCAAATAATCGCTCAACCAAGTGATCCTCTGCAGGGTGTATGATTTGCATGCAGCTCTGAATCAGGCACTGGATTTACTAAGTTATGAGATTTACAAGTTGTTGAGTTTCAGCAGTTATAACTCCCACATTTACAAGGGCAATACTATTAAATGCAAATTATGCCTCATTTTGCATTTAATATAGTGGTGTTTCATTTCAGGGTAAAAAAAAAAAAAAATAATCGTTGGCTTGCCAAAACTACTGCTTAGCCAATGTAGCCCATGGTCCACTTTATTCATTTTTAATATCACATTGAATGATAACAATGATATTTATTACTCCTACAATAAAGTCAGTTATTGTTACTAGGTTTTTCGTAGCAGGCTGGAAAAAATGATAATACCTAGTATATTGGTTACTGCAAAGACTTCAAAGTTCACAATTTATATTGCTTATATTATAATTAAAAAAACATGATATCCTTTCTAGACTTAGATACAATACAAACAGATCAATAAAACTAATTATACCAAACAACATCTTGCAAGCCCAGTACAGAAATGATAGTTCAACTACTGTACATTGCCCTCACCGACACTATCAGATGTGAGCAATGACATTTAGTGCTAATGTCATACAGGTGCTTTATGTACCTGTGTAATGTGAAATCTGGGGATTGCACAAGTGCAAAGTTTCTGTAACATGCAAATTTGCCCACTGAGAGAACAAAGGTGGTTTACTTTATCTCCCTGTTATCTAGATAGGCCCTTTGTGAGAGAGGAACCCTCTAGTTCAGCGGTGGCCAACCCGCGGCTCGCGAGTCGCATGCGGCTCTTCTCCGCTTTTTTTGCGGCTCCGGCATGCACAGCACCGCGGCCACATAAGTGAGTATTATTGGCGCTGAAGCCGCTGCTGCTGCTACCAGCTTCCTCCTACCACCAGAGCGCATGCACCGGATTACTCCTTATGTAGCCGCGGACCGGCAGCGCTGATCTGGCGCATGCGCTCTCACGCTAGGAGGACGCCAGAGACAGCAGCAGCATCTCCAGCGCTGTTGGTCCTTTTAATGTTCCCCTGCTGGCACCCGTGTGGGGGTGTTCCTGGCTGTCATCCCCACTGTAGCCTGGGCCCCTGCAGTGCGGTTCTCCTCTCCTCTGTCGCCGGGCACCCAGTGACTGCTGGAAAAGATTTGGCGGCTGTGTCCTCAAAGACAGTTCACAACAGTGGCAGCAGGAGCTGGATAGGGACCCAGTTTCATCTATACGGCCGGTGCACCACATCTTTCCATCTTGACGCGCCGTTTGCTGAGACGGGGACGTTCAATTGTCTCCCATGCACACGCATCCCATTCTTATCAATCGGTGCACCTAGACAGAAGGATATGGTGCTCTGGCCGTATAGATGAAACTGGCTTGATCTGTATATAGGCCACAACCCATTTATAAATGGGGCGTGGCTTTCTGGGAGCTAGGCCACGCCCATTTTGAATGGTTGCGGCTCTTTGTCTTAACAGAAATTTTTGGCTCTTCGTCTCAGGTGGGTTGGCCACCCCTGCTCTAGTTGTTACCAATTCCTTGGTCTTTGATGAGCCTGGACAGGTGTCATCAGCTGCATCGGCTCTTCCACATCAAGAAACACAGTTAAGTGGCATACACACATAGAGATCTGTGCTAAGCAATTTTGCTAAGGTCCCTGGTCTTTGAATGCTGGAGTTTTCAGGGTCTGACCCTGCTTTATACCCCATTTACACAGCACTTTGACCTGGGTCGGACCTGGGTCTGCACCATTTACACTGAACCTGGGTCAGCCCTGCCTTTCCTCGTGGATGTCGTTAAAAATGATTGCTCGTTGCCAAGGGTGGTATAAGATATATATATATATATATATATATATATATATATATATATATAAATAATATATATATATATATATATATATATATATATATATAAATAATATATATATATATATATATATATATATATATATATAAATAATATATATATATGGGTTGGGATCATTTGGTCTATTGCATTATGGTAGAAAGTCATTAGGTCGAATCCATTAGGTCGACATGCTAAAAGGTCGACATGATTCTAGGTCGACATGGGAAAAGGTCGACATGATTCTAGGTCGAAAGGTCATTAGTTCGACAGGTCATTAGTTCGACAAGGTCATTAGTTCGACATTGTCTATGTCGACATTCACAAGGTCGACATGGGGTTTTTCACTGTTTTTTTACCTGAATGTCAACACAGTCGACATGGACACAGTTTAAAGTGCACTGTATCCCCTCGCATCGCTCGCTGCGCTCGCTATGCGTCGGGCACGGTGCCTCGCTACGCTCGGCACACTATTTTATTCTCCCACCACGCCCTAGTGGATGGTAGGGCATGAAATACCGCCTGTCGGCACATGTTGGCTCAAAAAACAGTGAAAAACTCCATGTCGACCTTGTGAATGTCGACATAGACAATGTCGAACTAATGACCTTGTCGAACTAATGACCTGTCGAACTAATGACCTTTCGAACTAGAATCATGTCGACCTTTTCCCATGTCGACCTAGAGTCATGTCGACCTTTTAGCATGTCGACCTAATGGATTCGACCTAATGACTTTCTACCATAATGCAGTAGACCAAATGACCGCATCCCATATATATATATATATATATATATATATATATATATATATATATATATATATATATATATTATCCCCAATACTCCTCTCGCGCTTATATGCACAATACAAATTGGAACAACTTTAAACAACTTTAAATTCCAATTGCGGCTGCTTAACCACCAGGTTTCCTGAGGGCTAGGAAACAATACCCACAATATACTTCCCAAATGGTGGTATAGCGCCTAGATCAAATGTCCATGTGTCACATCAGTGTTCATAAAACCAAAAACGTTGGATTTCCAAGAGGTTCTTTATTCAACTCTTATATGGTTCAAACAATGTCCCAACGCGTTTCGTCTAACATAGACTTCATCAGGGGAAATAGTTCAAATTCTTCCAATGAATATCCAGACGTGTTATACCTCGTCCTTAGAAGGTTAAAATAATTTATCCTGGAACTGGATCTGCTAACCGCCCTAATTCTCTAAGGGGATCCCGAGGTAGCTCTCCTCAGTGGGGATTAGAGTTATAGTGTGTTAGCCCAATTTTCTGAAAAAAATATATATATATCTCCTATGCATTCAGTGCTGGACCAATTCTTTAAGTGAAGACTTATACTGAATTCTTATCCAATACAGATAGCACCAGATGAGTCCTCCTAAATGAGCTCCTTCTCCTACAGGAAAATCCACCACCATTTGGGAAGTATATATATATATATATATATATATATATATATATATATATATATAGTCAGGACAGATAGGCGGCACTCACAGGTTTTCTAAATGCATCGGGTGTACCACCTTTAGAGCCATGCTTGTTGGGAGCACTGTTAGTCATCCACATACAGGTCGTAAAATTCCTATTAAACACTCTGTGACATGCTCCACAAAGTACGTGGTATATGTTCTGTCTTGTCCATGTGGTTTATACTACGTGGGCAAGACAGAATGCCAATTTAAAGAGCGCATGGCGAACCACAGGTCATCTATTCGACAGGCCCTCAGCACTGGTACCAGCGACCAGCCAGTCGCAAGACACTGCGCTCTCATGAAACACAGCATAGCAAGCATAAGATCTAAAATTGTTGATCATATACCCCAAAGTGTCCGAGGTGGCAACAGGAGTAGGAAACTGCTACAAGCAGAATCCAAATGGATTTTTGTTCTGGACACCTTGTCGCCAAGGGGATTGAACGAGCAGCATGGGCTGCAGAGCTTTATATGAAAACATTCTGGCAATGCCTTTATTTTTATAATAATAGAGCACTTTATGCATTGAGCTCTGCTTGACATGATGTCTGTTCACTCCTGACAGCGATCTAGGGGGTCTTCCTTATTACACTGGTAGAAGTCAATTAAAAGTATACTATCAATTTAAGCATCGGTATTATACTAGGATTTTTGATTATGAATTTTATGATAGCGTATTCTATGAAGTATTGTTAGAACTCCCAGTGTACAAATGTATTTCCAGCGTAATATATGTTTTACATGTTTTTATGTATTTTTCACTACTTTTCACTTCTTTTTGTGTAAACACAAGTGATATGGCAGCTCGCTGCCTCTTAAATGGCTTATATTAAGTCTCTTAACCAGGTTTTTACATTTTGGTTTGTTGTTTATGTTTTAGAAATATCACCATGGAAACGGCGCGCCGCGGCGCCCAGAGCGAGGCTTGGCTGAGAGCTGCGGTTCACGATGTGGGGCAACGGCTGATGACGTGGCGGGCGGCTCCAAGATGGAGTATTGGGTGCCCAGTGTAACGTCATTGGCGGAGCGACGCACGTGGAGGTGGCGGGAGCTGGACCTGGCGATGGACGCCGCAGGTAAGCTTGTTCCAGGTGAAGTGTGTTTTGATTAGGGGGCGGGTTCTGTCTAGATGTTTAAATATGTGCACTTGTACCTACACTGTTGATCCCTGAGGACGGGCTAGACCCGAAACATGTTGGATCGTGTTTGAATAAAACTTCACGTTTTTTGACCACTAAGAAAACCTGTGAGTGCCGCCTATCTGTCCTGATTGTCTACAAGGGTATAACATCCCATCGTGGAGGGCACCAGGTATTATTGAAGTATTCAACAGCGAGTGCCGGGCAACAAGAATCTATATATATATATATATATATATATATATATATATATATATATATACAGTCCAAACTCCGGCACTCCCCAATATTGCTGCTTACTTTCCTTACCCCGGTGCCTTCCTTGGGAAATCCTTCCCTATGTAGATAGTGGTTAGGCAAATAAGGCGTCACTCTGGAATTTAGTGAAGAAAATCAAAACGGCATTTTATTCTTCCAACATGTTTCGAGCACGCAGGCTCGTCCTCAGGGAACAAATGCATGTGCAAACCAAACTGTGTTAAATACCCACCCTGGGTCCCAAACCAACAATTAATTAAGAGGCATACTCACCTGCGTCCGTCAGTGTGTCGTCTCCGCGTTGGTCCGTTCAGTGATCCGGGGCTGCCGGTGATGTCATCGCATGCGCCGTCCAGTGGCAGCGCTCTGCGTGCCCTGTCACAGACAAACACCTCCCATCACCGGCTGACGTCGGCGGCTTGACGCTACACTTCCTGGAACGCAGGTGTAGCCATGACAATGTGACAAAACTGTAAACAAATATACGATATACATATTCAGTGAATTATAGTAAAAAAGAACAATACATTTAAAAACAAGGTCAATGATATCACAAATGAATGAATAAGTTTCTATTTAGACATTCTTACTGATATTTTCTAAATCCTAATGCAGAATACTATTTTGTATCCATAATAAAAGATTTTAAAAGGTTTTTCAACTACTGTATATCATTGTTATTATTCCCTGTATATGTGTGTGTTATATCAACATGTTATAGCAAGAACAGCATATGTCCTCCATCACAGAAAGTGATGGAGTCCCATCTGCTCATTCAGTCCCCTAGGGGAAATGGTATCCAATACAAAAATCCATCTTACTTCCGCTTGCAATAAGCACTTTCCTCTGTTACCCCCTCTTGCCGAAATGGGGATGTGGTCCATGATCTTGGACCTAATACTTGCTATGCTGTGTCCCTTCTGCACACAGTGTCTGGCCACAGGCTGATCACTGGTGCCTGAGCTTAATGCATGGCGTATAGCCGCTCTGTGGTTCGCCATGCGCTCCTTGAACTGGCACTCTGTCTTGCCCACATAGTAAAGACCACATGGGCAAGACAGAATGTATACCACATAGCGGCTAGTGCATGTAAGGGGGTATCTGATAGCATACTGACATCCTGTATGGGGATGACTCACTGATTTTCCTGCTAGCATTGATCTGCATGTGGTACATCCCACACATCTATAACAGCCTGCAGGCCTTGACAAAAAGTGTGTTCTTCATAAGCCCTGTCACATCAACCTTTACCAACATGTCCCCTAAATTTCTGCCTCGTTTGTAGGCCGGCATAATCTGTGTGTTTTTGAGGCTTTTTAGCTCCTTGTCGGTGTTTATCAAGGGCCAATGTTTTTTAACTTGTTTGGTAACTTCAGCACTGCCATTGGCGTACTGTGTTACCCATGGCATCCGATTAATGGGGTTGGTATTTCTAGATGATCCTGAAGGTGTCACAATGTTTGGGTTCCTAAGGACCCTATCTTAAGCTGCTAGGAGGTCTTTCTTTTTGTATCCCCTTTCTGAAAATTTCTGTTGCATGAGATCTAAATCTTGTTCTTTCTGGATGGGATCACTTGTGATTCTCCCCACTCTCAGCATTTGAAAGTAGGGGAGGCCTTTGCGTAGGGCCAGAGGGTGGTTGCTTTCATGCCTTAAAATTGTGTTACGGTCCATCTCCTTGATGTGTATAGACGTGGAGATTTTCTGATCTACTACACGAATCTTCACATCAAGGAAATTAATGGTTTCCTTACTGATTGTATACGTAAATTTTACAGGACTACCAGTGATGTTATGGGCTTCAAAGATCTCAACCAACTCCTTTTCTGTTCCAGTCCAAAGGACCAGGAGATCATCTATAAATCTCAAATAAAGCAATACTTTGTTGGCATAGGGTGCATCAAAGAACAATGTGTGGTCAACCTTGGTCATGAAGGCGTTGGCGTACGATGGGGCCACATTGGACCCCATCGCACACCCCAGCCGCTGGCGATACATGACTCCATTAAAGTAAAAATAATTTCGGTTGAGCACCAGGGTCAGCAATTGCAGAAATAAAGGGATTGGGGACCATTGTATACAGCACTAGATTCCAGTAGCTCTTTTACTGCTTCAATACCTTCACAGTGGGGTATACAAGTATACAAGCTGACTACATCAGCACAACACATGATAGTATTAGATGGCAATGTCCCCAGACCTTTAAACTTATCAATCAACATGTTGGTATCCTTCAGGTAGGATCTGGTTTGTTGGATGCAGGGGTTTAAATGGGCGTCCAAAAATGTCGATATAGGTTGGTAGAGTGACCCCCTGGCAGATATAATAGGTCTGCCAGGGGGGCTCTCCAAGCTCTTATGGACCTTAGGTAATGTGTTGAACATAGGTGTCTCTGGAAAACTTTTACTCAGAGCCATGCTCAAGTTCTGTGTTATATCTCCATTACTAACTGCCACTGCAAGCAAATCATCCAACTCCTTCTTGTACATAACACCCGGATCCTGTATTAACACTTCATAGACAAGTTTATCATCCTGCTGTCTCAAACATTCTGTGACATATTTAGACAGGTCTTGTACCACTACAGACCCTCCCTTATCCGCCTTGCGGATTATGATATTACACCGTCCTTGTAGCTTTTTTAAGGCTTCTTTTTCTAAACGGGTTAAATTATTAAATGCTTTTTGATATAATATCTGTTGATTACCTGTATGTTCCATCATTCTTGTGAATGATTTTATTGATGAATTTCTTGAAGGAGGGTAAAGGTTGATGTGACAGGGCTCATGAAGAAGGAGACCCCCACACACTTTTTGTCAAGGCCTGCAGGCTGTTATAGATGTATGGGATGTACCACATGCAGATCAATGCTAGCAGGAAAATCAGTGAGTCATCCCCATACAGGACGTCAGTATGCTATCAGATACCCCCTTACATGCACTAGCCTCTGTGGTATACATTCTGTCTTGCCCATGTGGTCTTTACTATGTGGGCAAGACAGAGTGCCAGTTCAAGGAGCGCATGGCAAACCACAGAGCGGCTATATGCCATGCATTAAGCTCAGGCACCAGTGATCAGCCTGTGGCCAGACACTGTGTGCAGAAGGGACACAGCATAGCAAGTATTAGGTCCAAGATCATAGACCACATCCCCATTTCGGCAAGAGGGGGTAACAGAGGAAATCGCTTATTGCAAGCGGAAGCAAGATGGATTTTGTATTGGATACCATTTCCCCTAGGGGACTGAATGAGCAGATGGGACTCCATCACTTTCTGTGATGGAGGACATATGCTGTTCTTGCTATAACATGTTGATATAACACACACATATACAGGGAATAATAACAATGATATAGATGAAAAACCTTTTAAAATCTTTTATTATGGATACAAAATAGTATTCTGCATTAGGATTTAGAAAATATCAGTAAGAATGTCTAAATAGAAACTTATTCATTCATTTGTGATATCATTGACCTTGTTTTTAAATGTATTGTTCTTTTTTACTATAATTCACTGAATATGTATATCGTATATTTGTTTACAGTTTTGTCACGCGTCAAGCCGCCGACATCAGCCGGTGATGGGAGGTGTTTGTCTGTGACAGGGCACGCAGAGCGCTGCCACATGCGATGACTGTTAGATTGCAGCGCTCAGCGCCTGTCTCCGCATACACTGCTTAGTGTAAGACTTACAGTCTTCCTTTTTCCCCCTTGCAACCAACGTAGTTAAGCGTCACCCTGAGTGACAGGTCGCTTAAGCGAATAGCAGGGCAGAGACCCCTGACCCTGCTGGCAGCGTTACTCTTTCCTGTGAGGAAGTCCCCGCGTTAGAGTGTGCCTCAGATCGTGTGTGACTCCGTCCATGCTGTTTGTAGCTCCACGTGCACCGGAGCGCATAGGAGCAAGCCCCCGCTGTAATCCCGTTACCAGCGTGACTTTTGCACAGGGAGATCAGTCATCATTGGCAGCAGCGAGACTGGGAGAGATACCGCAGCGTAAACCAGCAGACTGTCATTTACCCTGCACGCGCCAAAACGCTACAGCTAAGTAACAACCAGAGACTGTCGCTACCAAATGTACAAGTTGTATTACTGCTTGAAGTTAACTACTAAAGTACTGTTGTAACCTACAAGCCTGCCACTTGAATAAACCCTTCAAACTGGTTATATCTTCTAAGTGTGAGGTCTAACAACCACACTGCACGTACTTATATACACTCTGCCAATAGGTTATGGGCCCAGCACGTCACGTGCGCGAAGATTAACCCCCTGAAGACAAAGTGCTAGCGCAGTACATAAAAGAACACAAAGGAATTATTTCTAAATTGCCATTTGTGGAAGAGTTAACGAGAATGCACAGTACAGGGCATAGCATGAACTTTCCAAAGCTCAAAGGCTCAGAGAATTACACTACATGGAAGTTCGCTATGGAAATGCAGCTTAAGAGGGAGAAGCTATGGAAAGTCACAATAGCCCCAGGAGAAAGTCCAAACCCAGAAGAGGTAGACAAGGCCATTGGCACAATAGGCCTGGCTGTGGAGCAGCATGTTTATTCTACTATCTGTGGGAAGGAGTCCGCTAAGGACATGTGGACAACTCTACAAGGTGCTTATGAAAATAAAGGCTTAATGAGAAGGATAAGTCTGAGACGCACACTGTATGGAACAAAATTGAATGCATGCAAGGACATGAACGATTATATTGATAAAATACTATCGATAGCTCAGCAATTGGCGTGTGTAGGAGCAAAAGTGGATGAGGAAGAAGTAGCAATGGTAATGCTGCAGAATTTGACAGAGGAATTTGACTTTCTGGTTGTCGCACTAGAGTCAAATGAGACCAAGCTTACAACTGAAGTTGTGAGAGCCAAACTACTACAGTTCCAAGAGAGAATCCACAAGGATGCCATAGCTGAAGGTTCTGCCTTAGTAGCAAAGGGTGCGAAACCCAAGAAATGCACATTCAAATGTTATGTGTGCCACAAAGTAGGGCACAAGGCTTCAGAATGCAGGCTGAAGAACACTAGTGGCATGCACAAGCGGCATGATAAAAAGAACGAGTCAGCACTGAATGTAACAGACAAGCCAAGGAGGGATCTCTGGTACATGGACTCGGGAGCCTCTAGACACTTCAGCTGCAACAAGGAGTGGTTCAATTCTTTAACACAGTGTAACCCCACAACAGTTACCGGGATTGGTGAAAAGATCCTTACTGCTTCAAGTGTTGGGACAATCACAGTGAGACTAAGAATTGAGGGACAGACAGTAGTCACAGATATCCAAGACGTCCTGTATGTACCAGAATTGGGAAGTAACCTCATCGCTATCAGCGTACTCGAGGCAAAAGGCTACAGAGTCCAGTTTGCAAAGGGCAAGTGCATGGTGCATAATGAAAGAGGGACTGTAATTGCTTCAGCAACCCGATGCAACCAACTATACGTCCTAGACACAGATGAATGTGTAGCTTTGGCAGCCTCTGCTGAAAATGAGCCCATGGAGCTCTGGCACAGACGTTTGGGACACTTAGGATATGATAATGTCCAGAAATTAGCTGATGGGATGGCAACAGGAATCACAGTGAAAGACACCGGAAGACCTGTGTGCGAGAGTTGCATAAAAGGCAAGCAGACCCGCAACCCATTTCCCAAGTCAGCAAGCAGAGCAGAAACACAACTAGCTCTGGTACACACAGATGTGTGCGGACCAATGGAAGAGGAGTCAACCAGTGGTTACAAATACTTCATGACTCTCATCGATGACGCCACAAGAATGACACACGTATACTTCATAAAGAAGAAAAGTGAGGTGGTCAAGAAAATTGTGGAGTACAAGAACCTAGTGGAAACTCAGACGGGCCTAAAACTAAAGGTCCTGAGATCTGACAATGGGGGAGAGTACGAAAATGAAGTACTAACCGACTTCCTAAAAGGGCATGGCATAAAGCATCAGCTGACGATGGCCTACACGCCTGAACAGAATGGCGTAAGTGAAAGGGCGAACAGAACAATCGTTGAAAGAGCACGAGCGATGGTGAACGATGCTGGCCTGGAGAAGAGTTTTTGGGCAGAAGCTGTATCTACTGCAGTATACCTGAAAAACAGAACACCTACAGTGGCCGTGAAGGGAAAAAAAACCCTTAGAGGCCTGGTCTGGGAAGAAGCCAGACATCAGTCACCTCCATGTCTTTGGGAGCAGAGCTTATGCACATATACCAAAAGAGAGAAGGAAGAAACTTGACCCAAAATCAAGACAGTGCATATTGCTAGGCTATTGTGAGGAGAGCAAAGGGTACAGGCTCTGGGATGCAGAGAACAGACGTCTCCTGAAATCAAGAGATGTGATATTTCAAGAAACAGCATCACCCACAAAAGCAAAAGAGCAAGAAAAGCAAGCACTAGTAGAGGTATGTGAAATAGAAAGCATACCTGCAACAGAAAATACTGAAGGAGGAAGCGAACCAACTAAAAGAGCTTCTGTGAGAAGAAACAAGGGCATACCAGCCAGAAGATATGAGGAAGAATATGCGAATATTGCTTTCAGTGAACCTCAGAGTATTCAAGAAGCGAAAGCGTGCAGTGATTGGGCGAAATGGAAATCTGCAATAGACACAGAGTTATCAGCACTGAGAGAGAACGATACTTGGACCATAGTAAATAGGCCAAGCAACCGCAAGACAGTCAAGAACAAGTGGGTCTTCTGCAAGAAGTTAAATTCAGACGGAGAAGTTGCCCGTTACAAAGCCCGTCTTGTTGCTAAGGGATACACACAGAGATCCGGAATTGACTATGGGGAGATATACTCACCTGTTGCGAGGTATAACACTCTCAGATTAGTAATTGCAGTCGCCACTTTACAAGACTTACTGCTATACCAATTAGACTTCGATTCAGCATTTCTAAATGGAGAACTACTTGAAGAGATCTATATGGAATCACCAGATCATTATGATGAGAATGAACTTCAGACAGAGAAAGTGTGTCTTCTGAAGAAATCCATATATGGCCTAAAGCAGAGTGGTCGTTGCTGGTACATAAAATTGGACACAGTACTGCTTGAAATTAATTTTATTAGATCAGAGACTGACCACTGCCTTTATCACAAAACTCTGGGAGAAAAGTTGTTCATCATAGCAGTCTATGTGGATGATATACTTATAGCAGGTCACGAAGATCACATCACAAGTGTAAGAGATCAACTGAAACAGAGATTCAAGTTGAAAGACTTAGGTCCAGCCAATCATCTGTTGGGCATGAGGATTGTTCAAAACTTGCAAAAGGGAACAGTCACAGTCGACCAACAAACGTACATCGAGGCAACAATCTTGAAGTATGGGATGGCAGACTCCAAGTCAGTGAATACACCAATTGACAAAAGCATCAAGATTACAAAAAGTATGTCACCAACCACACAAGAAGAAATAGAGGAAATGCAAGATGTTCCTTACAAGAACGTGGTTGGAAGTCTTATGTATGCAAGTATTGGAACTCGTCCAGACATCACTCATGCAGTCAGTCGGGTGAGCCAATTTGCAATAAATCCTGGAAGACAACACTGGATCGCAGTGAAGAGGATTCTGAGATACCTAAAAGGTACAAGTTCCTTGAAATTAAAATTCGCCAAGACAAGCAATTCAAATTTGAAAGTCTTCTGCGATGCCGACTGGGGAGCAGATGAAGATGATCGTCGTTCCCACACCGGTTACCTGTTCACACTGGCCGGAGCAGCAGTTAGTTGGGCGAGTAGAAAACAACCGACCGTTGCTCTCTCAACAACCGAGGCCGAATACATGGCTCTTACAGAGACATCAAAAGAAGCACTCTGGATCAAAGAGACTTTGTGTGAGTTAGGTCTACTTTATGAAGAAGAGACTATCAGTATCGCATGTGATAACAGGGGAGCAATAGATCTTTCCTGTACTACCAAGCACCATGGAAGGTCAAAGCACATCGCGATAAGACATCACTTCATCAGAGAACTAGTGGAGAACAAGTCCATCGATGTTGAATACATTGCAAGTGAACAGAATGTCGCTGACATGCTTACTAAAGGACTGTCGGGAAACTTGCTTATTAAGTTCGTGAAGGACTGTGGACTTGTCTAAGTTCAAAAATGTTGATTTGAAGTTTTGATGTTCTGAATGTCTTTTTTTCTCTCTAACCATATTTTCGGTTACAGGTATTACAAAAGGACAAAGCATTGTATTGAGTTCTTTTATGTAGCCGAAGACAGCCTTAAGCGAGGGGGAGTGTTAGATTGCAGCGCTCAGCGCCTGTCTCCGCATACACTGCTTAGTGTAAGACTTACAGTCTTCCTTTTTCCCCCTTGCAACCAACGTAGTTAAGCGTCACCCTGAGTGACAGGTCGCTTAAGCGAATAGCAGGGCAGAGACCCCTGACCCTGCTGGCAGCGTTACTCTTTCCTGTGAGGAAGTCCCCGCGTTAGAGTGTGCCTCAGATCGTGTGTGACTCCGTCCATGCTGTTTGTAGCTCCACGTGCACCGGAGCGCATAGGAGCAAGCCCCCGCTGTAATCCCGTTACCAGCGTGACTTTTGCACAGGGAGATCAGTCATCATTGGCAGCAGCGAGACTGGGAGAGATACCGCAGCGTAAACCAGCAGACTGTCATTTACCCTGCACGCGCCAAAACGCTACAGCTAAGTAACAACCAGAGACTGTCGCTACCAAATGTACAAGTTGTATTACTGCTTGAAGTTAACTACTAAAGTACTGTTGTAACCTACAAGCCTGCCACTTGAATAAACCCTTCAAACTGGTTATATCTTCTAAGTGTGAGGTCTAACAACCACACTGCACGTACTTATATACACTCTGCCAATAATGACGTCACCGGCAGCCTCGGATCACTGAACGGACCAACGCGGAGACGACACACTGACGGACGCAGGTGAATATGCCTCTTAATTAATTGTTGGGGTGGGACCCAGGGTGGGTATTTAACACAGTTTGGTTTGCACATGCATTTGTTCCCTGAGGACGAGCCTGCGTGCTCGAAACATGTTGGAAGAATAAAATGCCGTTTTGATTTTCTTCACTAAATCCCAGAGTGACGCCTTATTTGCCTAACCACTATATATATATATATATATATATATATATATATATATATATATATATATATTTATTATATTTATATAACTATAATATATATATATAATATTTATATATATTATATTTATATAAATATATATCTGGAACAGGCTGGCACTCACTTACAAATCGTGTACATGCCTGGGGTAGCTCTCCAATGGTCCCTCGACGGAGCCATACAATATATCCACAAAAGAAGATAGCACTCACCAGGGCTTGTCAGTTTGAAATACGTGCTGCTGTGTTTATTCCATCAGCAGATCATACATAAGTACATACAGTCAGCTCGACGTTTCGGCCACAGAACGTGGCCTTACTCATGACCACATCAAAGACAGACCAACAGATCCCTATCAATAGTGCCTCCTCTTGTACCTGAACCAAGTGACACCCACCAAGTAATAACAAATCAAAACACTCAGCTTATAGGTTAACACCCATAGCAATCTAATAACCAATAACAATAAGGCAAAAATGGCATACTCACAGTCTTAACCACATCTACATTAAGTCTGGTGGTAAAACCGCCATTCAGACCGGCGTGCGGTGCACTGAAGCCGGAAATACAGACTGCTGCGTCTCAACAGCCGGAAGTGCATCATCCGACGCCTCGACACGGCCGTAGCATCATGCGTTCCACCCGACACACGAGTGGAACACACGGCCATTTTAATTATCAAAGCCATACGCAGCGTAGCTGCGCATCCACTTAGAATGGCAAATATCGTCACTAAAGCTATTGCGCTCCATCCCGCCCTCCAATTTGAGCGCATAGCAATCAGTGCACAATTTAAAGTACTCAACTTACAAATATAGCGGGGGTCACTAGTTCCGGACAACAGGAGGACCTATTCACATTATAAAACATTAAACATACATTCTACACTACATAAAGTCAAAACAAAACATAAATAAAAAATACATAAATCAGTAATGCAAATGCCATAGCCAGTAGCAAAGGCCTAGGCATCCGCCACAGGTGTGGGCACAAAAGCACCCTACATAACTTACGAATACAAAAACATATAGATATTCAGGACCTCCGGTATAGCTCAGAGTTTAAACATTTATCATCCTATCTCACTAACCAAATGCACACCAAAAATTGAAGAGTGTGCAATTGGTGCCTCTGCCCTCTGCAGTACATCACAAAAAAATGTTCAGATGGTTGTGCTCATTGAGCCCTTTAGGGGCTACAGACTCAAGGTCGTGAATCCAGCGGGACTCTTTCTTTAATAATTGTAGATCACGGTCTCCCCCTCTCCTCAGTGGGGGGACCCAATCAATGATCATGTACTTTAGCATGGTGACCTGATGACCGTTAGCCACAAAATGTGCCACCACAGGCTTGTCAGTGGATCCTCTCTCATAGGCCAAACGTATGTCCGAGCGATGTTGGGTCATTCGCTCACGAAAAGACCTCCCAGTCTTCCCTACGTAAATTAAACTGCAGGGACATTGCAAGATATATACAACGAAATCCAACTGACAATGCAGCTTATATCGTATCTGTATCCTCCTTCCTGTCTGTGGATGTGACAACGAACTCCCCACCATCAATTTTCTGCACGTGGTGCAGTCGAGGCACCTATAGCACCCGTTTTTTCGGGCTAGCCATTCACTTTTGCTTTGCCCCTTAGTGTCATCAGAGTTCGCGTTGGTATGGTAGAAAAGGTCCTTAAGGTTGGAACCTCTCCTGATGCCATGTAGTGGTGGACCTTTCTTGGCCCTAGTAAGGTCTGGCTCAGTTTTCAAAATGTCCCATTTCCTTTTTATAGACCTTTGTACCGCGTGTAATTTTGTATCGCACTTGACACTAAAGAGCATCCTCTCGGAGTCAGCTCCTTTCTTCTTCGTGGTCTCTCCACGAAACAAAGCTTGCGCCCTGGTGAGGCATTTATTTATACAACTCTCATCGTAGCCTCTCTCACGGAACCTTGTTATGGCTTCTTCAATCTGAACTGTCGCCAAGTCAACCTCCAAATTATTTTTTAAGACCCACATAAATTGCGATACTGGTAAGCTGTTCTTAAGGGCCTCAGGGTGGTGACTTGTGGCTGACAGCAACGTATTTCTGTCCGTTGGTTATCGTATAGGAAGTGGTTACGCTCTAACACAATCCTCAACAGAGATAACACAAATTCAGTAGGCGGCCCTAAATAGGGATTCTTACATAGACATCTTTTCACAGCCTCTACACCGCCATCATGAGGGATGACGGTGTAGAGTGAGCTAACGTCCATAGTCGCCAAAAAACAATTTTCTGGAATTTCACCCAGGCCTTTCAGGCCCTCCAGGAAGTGACCTCTGTCCCGAAGGTAACTTTCAGTTCTGCATACACAATCTTGCAGATAAAAATCGACTAGTTGCGCCAATGACTACTAAATTCTGTTAGGTATGGGCTTTATTCTGCTGCAAAATTGTATCTCTCTCCACTTTTTGCTCCCCATGACTACTAAATTCTGTTAGGTATGGGCTTTAATCTGCTGCAAAATTGTATCTCTCTCCACTTTTTGCTCCCCATGACTACTAAATTCTGTTAGGTATGGGCTTTAATCTGCTGCAAAATTGTATCTCTCTCCACTTTTTACTCCCCATGACTACTAAATTCTGTTAGGTATTGACAATTTCACAAACCTTTGTTTTTATTATCCCCTTTGGAATATATAGTAAACAAGAAATGTCTGTGTATTAGTGGGGGCAGTGGTCTGACTTTGATCACACCTTTGATAAATCAATTAGGTGTGGGTGGAGTTAGAGGGTGGGGATCACTAGGACCTGTACTGCTATTTATTCACTATATGCTAGGCTGTTAGGCCTTCTGGCTGTGTAGGCTTCTAGATGTGAAGTATTCTAGTGTAAAGTATACAGACTATAGTAATATAATATAGGAGATATACAGGAGATGAACAGGAGGGAAACAGGAGGACAAAGAACACTTCGTCCTCCATCTGCAACCCCAGCAATCAACATACTGCAGTGAGTTACCTGCCTCATCACCTACAGTCTGCACAACCTGGACACTGATCTCCATGCTGAACTAAATGCTGTCACACACTGCCTCTGTCTCACTTATACATTAACTATACTTCCTGTAGGCTCTCCACACTTCCAGTACATCACCTTCTCACTGCTCATTCTAGGCCACTCCAATCTCATTCTGTATCACTACTCTGAACAACTTTACACAGAAATATGGCTCCTAGATCCAGTCCCATACCAGTCCTTGCTGTCAGGCCTCACCCCCTCTCAACTTCCACACCTTTCACACGCACCCACAACCCACACAACCTAATTACTATCTCACCTGTCCCCTCCCTTCCTTTCTCCTGTGCTCTCTGGAATGCTAGATCAGTCTGCAACAAGCTCCCAACTATCCACGACCTCTTTAGCTCCCACTTTTTTAACCTTCTTGCCATCACTGAAACCTGGCTTTCCGCATCTAACATTACCTCCCCTGCTGCCCTCTCTTATGGAGGCCTCTCCTTCACACACTCGGTCAGACCGGATGGCCGCCAGGGTGGAGGAGTGGGCATCCTCCTCTCCAACAACTGCACCTTCCGCACCATCCAACCCGAGCCCTCCCTCACATTCTCCACCTTTGAGGTACACACTATCCGCCTCTTCTACCCTATTCACCTCCTTGTGGCTGTAATCTACCGCCCCCCTGGCCCCTGCTCCCCTTTCCTTGATAACTTTGCTGCGTGGCTTCCACACTTTCTTGCCTCTGACCTCCCCTCTATCATCCTCGGTGACTTTAACATTCCTATTGACATCAATAATGCTGCCTCCTCTAATCTTCTTGACCTTACCACCTCCTTTGGACTTTCTCAATGGACCTCCACCCCCACTCATAATCTCGGACACTCCCTTGACCTAGTCTTTACCCACCATTGTAAGCTCTCTGATTTCTCTAATTCTTCCTTCCCACTCTCTGACCACAATCTGCTCTCTTTCACCCTCTCATCCTCCCCTCTCCCCTCATTGCCCAGACCCACAGTCACCAGACGTAACCTCGGGTCTCTTGACCCTACTGTCCTGTCTTCCCTGGAGACTTTCCTCTCTCCTCTCTCAACCATGACTTGCCCCAACCAGGCTGCCTCTTTCTATTACTCTTCTCTCACCTCTGCTCTCGACTCTGTAGCCCCCCTCCACACTGTTCCCCTTCGACGCTCTAAACCACAACCCTGGCACAACAAAATAACTCGATTCTTGCAAAAATGTGCACGCTCTGCTGAACGCCTCTGGAGGAAATCTCACTCTCTGGAAGACTTCCTCCATTTCAAGTTTATTCTCTCCTCCTACAGCGCTGCTCTCTCCTATACCAAACAATCTTTCTTCAAATCTCTCATCTCTTCCCATTCCTCCAATCCCCGACGTCTCTTTGAAACTTTCAACACTCTACTTCGCCCTGCACCACCCCTCCTCCCTTCATCCCTCACTGCCACTGACTTTGCCTCCTTCTTCCTCTCTAAAATTGAGGTAATCCAACATGATATCTCCTCCCATACCCCCTCTGCTGCCCACCCACCCCAATCATCCTCCCCTCCCAACTACCCCGCTCTGTCATCCTTCTGCCCTACTACAGCTGAGGAAGTCCACTCCCTCATCTCATCCTCTCCCCCCTCTACCTGTCCCTTGGACCCTCTCCCCTCCCGTCTCCTCAGTTCCCTCTCCCCCACTGGCTGCTCACCTCTTTAACCTATCTCTTTCTACTGGCATCTTTCCCTCACCCTTCAAACACGCTCTGGTCTCGCCTATTCTTAAAAAACAAAACCTGGACCTTTTATCTCCCACAAGCTACCGCCCTATCTCTCTTCTCCCATTTGCCTCTAAAATACTAGAACGGCTGGTTTACAGGCGTTTCACCAGCTACCTGTCTGACCACTCCATCCTAGATCCCCTTCAATCTGGCTTTCGCCCACTTCATTCCACTGAGACTGCCCTAGTGAAAGTCACCAATGACCTGCTGTCAGCCAAATCCAAGGGTCACTTCTCCCTGCTTATCCTTTTGGACCTATCTGCTGCCTTTGACACTGTGGATCACCCTCTCCTCCTCCACACACTCCAAAACATTGGCCTCTCTGGCACAGTCTTCAACTGGTTTTCCTCTTACCTCTTCAACCGTTCCTTCTCAGTCTCTGCCTCTGGCTCTACCTCACCACCTTCTATCCTTCCTGTCAGGGTCCCTCAGGGTTCCATCCTTGGCCCCATTCTGTTCTCTCTGTACACCTCCTCTCTGGGTGCACTCATTAACTCCTTTGGCTTCCAATATCACCTCTACGCAGATGACACCCAAATCTACCTCTCCTCTACTGATCTGTCCCCCACTGTTTTCTCTCAAGTTTCCAACTGCCTCTCTGCCATCTCTACCTGGATGTCTGAGCGATTTCTGAAGCTGAATATGGACAAAACCGAACTTATTATCTTTCCCCCACCCAGAGCTATGCCCCCTACTAATATCTCTATTACTGTTAACAACACCATCATCTCCCCTGTTCCCCAACTCCGCTGCCTGGGTGTCACTCTTGACTCCTCCCTCTCCTTTGCACCCCACATCCAAGCCCTGGCCCATTCTTGCCGGTTCCAGTTACGCAACATTGCTCGCATCAGGCCCTTTCTCTCACAGAGTGCAACTAAGCTGATCATCCACTCATTGGTCATCTCACGGCTTGACTACTGTAATGCTCTTCTCACCGGCCTCACTCAGGGGTTTATTCTAGTTCATTCTTTCTGACAAAATCCTTCTTAGATGGACAAAACCATGTGCACTGCAGGGGGGCAGATGTAACATGTGCAGAGAGAATTCGATTTGGGTGAGTTATTTTGTTCCTGTGCAGGGAAAATACTGACTGCATGATTTTACACTTCAATATAGATCTCACTTTGAAGAAAAACCCCACCCAAATCTAATTCTCTCTGCACAAGTTACATCTGCCCCACCCGCACTGCGGGACAAAACCATGTGCACTGCACATGGTTTTGTCCATCTAAGAAGGATTTTGTCAGAAAGAATGGACTAGAATAACCCCCTCAATCCCAACTAGCTCCTCTCCAATCTGTCCTCAATGCTGCAGCCAGGCTTATCATCCTCTCCCGCCGCTCTAATTCTGCCACTCCCCTTCAACAAAATCTGCACTGGCTTCCATTCCCCTACAGAATCCTCTTCAAACACCTCACACTCACATACAGGGCCATCTCTAATTCCATTGCTCCATATATCTCTAACCTCATCTCCATTCATACACCCTCCCGCCCTCTACGGTCAGCTGACGACTGTCGTCTCTCCTCCACCCTGATCACTGCTTCCCATGCTAGAGTACAGGACTTTGCCCGTGCTGCACCCCTTCAGTGGAACGCACTCCCTCGCTCCATTAGACTCTCCCTCGCTCCATTAGACTCTCCCCGACAAAGCTTCAAACGGGCACTGAAAACTCACCTATTCATCAAAGCGTACCCTTCCACTGCATAAACCAGCTGGTTCTCTGACCCCTTGTCTGTTTACATCCTGCTATCTAACCACCACTCCCTCGCTTGCACCTCTTGTAATCTGTCTGTCTACCCTTCCTACTAGATTGTAAGCTCCTCCGAGTAGGGCCCTCTTCCCTCCTGTTGTCAAAGCCCACTTCTCTTCACATTTCACTCACAGCTCTCCTTTACTCCAACACTCAGTGACCATCTTCGTCTGCATACTCACCTCCATCATTGGCCTCAAGCCTCTAGTTGTATGTTGATTGAGTCCTCACTACTTACATTTAAGCTGTAATGTGTATTGAACTGTGGTGCTCTTTATTTGTACTGTATTTTTGTTATTTATTCAATGTTATGCCAAGTTTTGTCTCCCTGTATTGTTCCTTTGTACGGCGCTGCGAAACACTTGTGGCGCCTTATAAATAAAATTATAATAATAATAATAATAATAATAATAATGGCTGAAGCACCGACCCTCGGGCCGAAATTATCGGCCTTCCGGGTGGCTCAACTAAACTATTATGGACTTTGGGCAGCGTGTAAAGGATCGGACAGACGGGGTGCTCAACGGTCAGAAAACCAGCCAACACCCCGTCTATCCAACCCGCCGCCAAGGCCATAAAGATCAAAGCGTCCACCTCTTGTTTGACACCCATCATTGGATTAGATGGCATCCTTTCATAAGTGGTGGTATCACTTAATTGCCTCCTAATTTCAAGGTCATACTTGGTCACGTCCTGATGGACCACGGCCCCTCCTTTGTCTGCTTTCCTCACAACTATTGTAAAGTCAGATCGCAGCGACTTTAAAGCAGATCTTTCGTCCCAAGTCAGGTTGTCAAATGGCACCATGTCAGTACAATCAGCGGAAACCTCTTCATTAACAAGGAAGGTCTTAATGCTTGCATTGTTCGAGACAGGATCAAAGGTGCTCGGGGTCCTGAACTGCCTCCTACCTGCCTCTATTGATAAACTTCCTTTTTTGGAAAAGTACTCATTAAGCCTGAGCTTTCTGCCCATCCTGTAGTGGTCGACAGTCCAATTGAACTTATCAAACCTACAGGTGGGCACAAAGCTCAGTCCCTTAGAAAGCAAAGATGACTCAGCGGGGGTTAGTTGATGACTGGAAGTTAAAAATTTAACTCTTGTTCCCTTCTTTCCAGCCTCTTTGTTTATATAAATATATATATTTATAAATAATATATATATTTATCATTACTGCTTGAATAAAATTTTTGAGGGGGTAGATGGGGGAAGCTGTCCCCGGGTGCTGGGAGGAGGGGGTCCCTGCGGCTGCTGAGGGAAGGGGGGCTACCTTTCAGCCTGAGGTCGGAGGGAATGATGTGCGCCGCTGCTGTACCTCCCCCCGCAGCCGCAAAGTTCCTGCGGCGAATGGACAGTCAGTGGCGGGGGTCCCTCCAGCACATGGGAACTAGTACTAGTTCCCATGTGCTGGAGGGACCGCCGACACTGACTGTCCATTCGCCGCAGGGACCGGCTGCCGGGGGGTACAACAGCGGCACACATCATCCCCTCCGACCTCAGGCTGACAGGTACCCCTCAGCAGCCGCATGGACCCCCCTCCTCCCACAGTAGCTGCGCACAGCTTCCCCAGCACTGCACGCTGTAGACCCGCTGCGGGTGCCTGGACCCGCAGCGGGACCATTTACACCGCCATTTACACGGGTCCTATCCAGGTTCTACCCGTAAACCGTCTAAATGGACACGAATATACCCCATTTACACCGCCGATGATCCGGGTCTGACCCGCCGCTGACCCGGATTTTTCGACGGTGTAAAACGGGTATGATTTTGCTGGTGTCAAGATCTCCCATGGGAAGCACATACACATGCAGAGATTTGTGCTAAGCAATTTTGCTAAACAATTTTGCTAAGCAATTTTGCTTAAGCAAAAAAAGGCCGGGTAGTTGTTCAGTATGAGAGATTGCGTATCAGTATCTCTCATTCTGTACACACAGAGAGATTTGCAGTCATTTACTAAGCAATCTGACTAGATTTTGACCGCATGCACTGACTTAGTTAGTAGGAGATATTTAATCTCTCAGAGCATACACACGGACAGGCCCGGATTTGTCACTAGGCCCGTGAGGCACGGGCCTAGGGGCGGCACCTGCCATGGGCGGCAGCCGCCAGGCACCTGCTGTCATACAGTCTGTCAGTCTGACACTGACACTTACAGAGCCGCCGCTCCTCAGTGCAGGGAGGTGCTCTCTGTATCCCCACAGCGGTTCCTGCACTGCCTGTGTCTCAGTGGCAGCGCTGCTGCTGCTGCCGGCTGATAGTACAGTCCTGTCCCGTCTCTCCCTCGTTCTGAGCAGGGCATGATGTGCTGACAGCCTGAAACTCCGGAGGAGTCCGTCCACCCAGGCTGTGAAAAACTTTGATCTTCTGTGTGTATTCTCCCTGCAGTGCAGATTACGGAGCCCTCCCTCCTCTCTTATGTGTCGGGAGCAGACACTTTAACTGTTTGCATCCCTTCTAGTAACAGTAAGTGCTACTAAATTAGCCTGCTAAATGTTTGTGCCTCACTTACCAGAGCTAATTATTGTGTGTTTCCAACACCAGTATTAAGTACTGGTGTTTTTTTATTTATTATGGCATATATATATATATATATCTATATATATATATATAGATATATATCTATATCTATATATATATATAATATGCAGGTGCACGTATACAAACATATGGGGGGGGGGGGGGTCGGACAAAAATGTTGTGCCTAGGGGCGGCCTGACCCCTAAATTCGCCCCTGCACACGGAGAGATCTGTGCTTACTTTCTAAGCAATCTACTCAGATTGCTTAGAAAATAGCACAAATTTGCTCCGTGTGTACACCCCTTTAATACTGTAGGAGTTTACTGTTCAGTTCAGAACTGCCTCTGAGCTGGGATGGAACAATTAAACTGTTGGGACCGGCACCCAGCCCTTATCTACCTATTACTGATTGCCTACTTTGCATTTTTGTACTACTGTCAATTTGGAAACAGTGTCAAAATAAAACTGTGCTTTTACTAAAGAACCAGTCTTTAGTAATTTATTTTCACCCACCCCTCCGGCCATCTCACTTCCAGTCACCGATCATTTCAGGCAAGGAGTGCACGCTGATCCTGCAATACCTAAGGTAAGTTACTACGAGATTATTACTTCTCACCTTCACTAAGTTATAGTGACGTATGCCCTTACATCTGAGGTACGGACACCCCAACCCAGAAGCAAGGGAACTACATTGCTGACCCCCCAGCCTCAAGTCCCCCTGAACAGAACACCTCTCTTCGTGGGACATCACACCCTATATTACCAACCACAGCAAAGCATTTTGAACATCTTTCCCAATACCCAGCCCACAGTTATCGCTCCCAGCAACAGACTGCATACTCATGGCCAATTGGACATTGCACACACAATACCCTAACCCCAGAGCACCAGCACCCCCTGAACTTATACCAGATTTCTATAAAAGGGGGACCAGGACTCCCCCCTATAGGTGCAGGCCGCTAAGGGTTCACCCCTTCTTCTCTCTGAGCGCTGTGCAAACACCATCTACCTTATTCAGATCTGATCGCAGTACAAATCGGTTCTCAAAATGGGCAAAACCATGTGCACTGCAGGTGGGGAAGATGTAACATGTGCAGAGAGAGTTAAGGTGCGTACACACGGGGGGGAGATATATTGCTAGCAATATATTGCTTGCAATATATTACTGAGCAATATATTGCTCAGTGTCTCCTTTTCATCAGCGACCAGAGATGGTCGCTGATGAAAAGGAACCTCTGCTGGGGGAGCCGCAGAGGTAATTAGCAAGCTCCTGCGACCAGCGATTACAATGGGGCAGAAAACAGGAGCGCGCACCCGGCGATTTATCGCCGGGGCACACTCCCAATCACTGGCAATATGGTCGCCTGCGACCATATTCCCAGCGATTATAGCCCCTATCGCCCCCGTGTGTACACAGCATTAGATTTGTGTGAGTTATTTTGTTTCTGTGCAGGGTAAATACTGGCTGCATTATTTTTACACTGCAATTTAGATTTCACTCTTTTTTAGCACACCCCACCCTAATTTAACTCTCTCTGCACATGTTACATCTGCCCTATCTGCAGTGCACATGGTTTTGCCCATTTTGAGAACCAATTTTTTCTGCAATCAGATTTGAATAAGGGCCTTAGATTGTAAGCTCCACTGGGGCAGGAACTGATGTGAATGTTCAAATATTCTCTGTATAGCGCTGCGGAATATGTGTGCACAATATGAGAAACTGTTAATAAATAAAGTATTACCATCATCCCTGGATGATCTGATATCTTTGTGTATAAGAGTGAATCTCCACCATAGGGAAAGGAAAATGGAAGGAAAGGAAAGGGAAAAGTCTCAAGACTTCAGTTTCAAATACGTTCCTCAAATCATTGCTCCTGTTGTAAACTCCTGAGGAAATAGAGAAATAAGTATTAAAAACAATCCATGTTTATACTGTAGTGATCCAGGTAATCTGCTGTATTAAGCATCCAGGAAAAGAGATGACCTAACTAGGGTTACCACCTTTGTGTTGAGAGATTCCCGAACAGTGACCTACCCATGGCCCACCCATTGACCCGCCTTATCATGTTGTTGTTTTTTAAACTTTGCTTCATTTCTATTCTTGATTTTACACATCACGATACCCATTACATTATACCACGATACTCATTACAGGTTACTCCACACACCAAGATAGCCATTACAGGTTACGCCACACATCGCAATGCCCATTACACGTTAAGCCACACATCGCAATGCCCATTACACGTTATGCCACACACCACACCACACCACACCAAGGGGGTTATTCTAGTTCATTCTTTCTGACAAAATCCTTCTTAGATGGACAAAACCATGTGCACTGCGGGTGGGGCAGATGTAACTTGTGCAGAGAGAATTAGATTTGGGTGGGGTTTTTCTTCAAAGTGAGATCTATATTGCAGTGTAAAATCATGCAGTCAGTATTTTCCCTGCACAGAAACAAAAAAACTCACCCAAATCTAATTCTCTCTGCACATGTTACATCTGCCCCCCTGCAGTGCACATGGTTTTGTCCATCTAAGAAGGATTTTGTCAGAAAGAGTGAACTAGAATAAAGCCCCAAGTTAGGTCACACACTGCAATGTCCATCTTCCTCATAAAAACTTATTTTGTTTGAAATTATTATTTACAAACCCATATTGATTACCACTGATTATATATTCATCTCTAGGTATTCCTGTATACCATCTATTAAAATTCCTTTAAATATTTTTTTAAAATATTGGTTTCTACTTACGCAAATCTCCAATCCTTTGGCACTGTACTAGAGGAATAAGATTTATCAAAAATGTACTGCAGAGGATTTGCTATCTCCTCCTTAAGTTCTATCAGATCCCTTGGGTGATCTGGCCAGCGGTTCATTCAGGGGGGGGGGGGGGGGGGTGTTCTGGTTGCCCAGAAACCCCCCTAACAGGCCAAGTTTTCTTTTAAATGGGCCCATAGCAACATCCCATCTGAAATAGAACTCCCACCTTAGTAAATTTCCTCCTATTTTTTTTATAGATTACCTAAACAAATCAAAGATGGCTTTACTAAAGGCACTTGGACCCACATCACCCCAACCAGCCAATCTTGCTCAACATCTTGGACTCAGCTATTGCTATTGAGTCTGCCATGGCAGCACGCCATTGTGGAGGCACGCCACCTACCTAAAAAGAAGCCGGACGAATACGGGAATTACAAATAAATGTTGGTGTTATTTGTCACATCCAGTTACAAATATCTACAGGAGCACAAGTCCCATCTTGCTACTGGACATTTCCATATAGGAAGGGACCCTTTGTTTGTCTTCAAGGCTTAATACATAGACCCCAATAATTGACACTCACCTATTTCAGGCTACACATATAATTGGATACTTCCCCAACACAATATTTCATTTACACACATCTCAGCTGCCACTATGGGCTGTATGGCCAGCAGAAAGCTTGGAAATTATTCAGACCTGATTGCACAGCTGCTAATTTGTAGAGCTGTGAGATTGTGTAATCGCAATCCAGTCATAGTGAAATCCCACCCTGTGCAAGCCTGCAAGAACCTTGCAAAAATATGGCAGGCCTGCAATTAGCAGCAAATCCATTTGCAACTAATGATTTTCCCTGTCTGTGCAGTCTGTGCCCAGGACTTGGCAGATGTGATAGAAACAGGCTGATCGGGGCCACTGCTGTCGTCACACAACTTCTCTTCAAATGCCTGGGAATGCCTGCGTTTTCAATGGCCAGTTACCATCTCCAAAAGCGGGCTTTCTGTCCGTCAACTTGCATACGGCCAGCGATAAAAATGTAACAGGATTATATCACAGGATGTCCTCGTGCATGCGTACTAGGAGTCATACACATGCACAGTTGCTTGATTATTGCCCAGCCTGCGAATTTGCAGCCGTGAGATCAGGTCTGAATAACCCCCTTAGTTACAAATAGCACATTCTTTGTTCTGGTAGCTTAATGGAAAACACTTCAAATCCCCTCAATTAAGTTTGTGGCCAGGCTGATTTGCCGGTCCATATCATACAAGCCCATGTGAAATTCATAACATCGGCTCCTATGTTGGGAACTGCCACAGGAGCCCATGTTATTTTAATTACAGTGACTCCTATGGACGGCTCCTCTGGAACCTTATAGGCTGAGGGGAGTCCCATTGACTGATGTCAGTGTGATTAACCTTAGTCTTGGGGAGGAGCTGCATATGGAAACACACATACGGCTCCTCAATCCGCTAGAACGGGACATTCTTTGTTTTAATTTTTTTTCTATTATGGATGCCTACTTTGGACCAAAGAGGACATTGTCTACAATGGTGTAGACGAGTATTGCATTTTTTACCCACAGATACCATATGGATTTCTACACGGACAAGGGGAACGATCCACGTGGCAAGATAAAGTAGGTGTGTATGTACAGTATATGTGTGTATGTTATTAAAGTTTTACTTTATAAGGTGTGTGTATTTTTATATTAGTATTGGTCCAGCTGTAGAACTATATGTCCCAGTGGCCGTTTAATGCCCCTCATGCAGGTACTTGTGTTATTCAAGTACCTGCATGCGGGGGAGGCTTGCTGGGACCGATTGTTGCTCCACAGCAGTACACAATTTTTTTTTATTTCTAATTTTACACTCAATAGCTATAAACCTGGCACCCATTGCCCATTGGAGCCCATTGCTGTTTACCCCCTACTCCTTTTGTGCCCTGTATTTTTGGAACAAGGACTGGTCCAAGAGCCCAGTGCTGGTTATGCTTGTGTGTGGGGGGGATACAGTGACGTGGGGTGAGGTTAGTGTTAGGTGAGGCAGGTGTTGTTGCTTCAGCTTGGTGCTTGTTTTTCAGCGAAAAGTGTTAAAAAATATATGGAAAATCCGTGAAGAGAAAAGGTGTGATTTAAAATAAAGCTGTGTCACTGCCTCCATGTGTGTGTATTTTGTTACAGTATATTGAAAAAAAAAAAAATACAACAATATGGTAGGCACATGTGTCAAATTCACACATTGTTAATATATTTACTGTTAAATGAACAGAATACACATACAGTACATAAGCTAACCAATATGTATATTTAAAGGGAGTCCCACTTGGGAGTACTCCCTGTACCTGTGCTTATGTTCTGGAGGGTGGAGAGCCGGCCACCCGGCGGAGTCCAGGCCTACAGCTGTCGCCCGCTGTCACTTTGCACGCCCAAGCAGCGGAGAGGAGAGCTACTTGTAAGCCACCCGGCGGGGCCGCAGCGGGAGGAGGAAGGAAGCGATGCCGGCCATACTGAAATGCCGGGGCTCCAGCAGCGGCAGGAGGAGGTAGGGGAGCCAGGCCACACTGCGGCGGGACGAGGAGAATGGAGGTGAGTCTGGCCACCCTGACATGCTTAGCCGGGGCTCCAGCGGCGGGAGCAGGAAGAGGAGCAGGGCAACCTAGCAGGGCCGTGGTAGCGGGGGGAGGAGGGAGGTCAGGGCTCCGTAATATGCCGATGCCAGAGCACCACTGGCGGCTGGAGGAAGAAGGGGAGCCAGGTCTCCCGGCGGGGTCTCGGGAGACAGCGCAGCCACCACAGCATAGCATGACAGCGGATCAGGCTGTCAGTGTGTGACAGCCTGATCCGCTGTCCTATCACATCTGCCTCAGTGACAGGGTCGTGCGTCCCTATCACTGAGGCAGAGGTGTTGATGCCGCTTTCTCATTCATTTTTAACGGGCTTTTCAGACACTTTTCTCGCCGCGGCTTAGCCCCGCCCCCTGCTGCTGACATTTTCCAATTGTCAGCGGGAGGCACAGCTCCCGCTGCCTCCTAGACTTCCACAGGGTCCCACCTCATAAAAAAAATTAATAAGATATTTATAGCACAGTATATGTGTTATAAATATCTTTGTAATTTTTTTTAAATCAGTTATGACAGGGGAGGCACTGCCTCCCCTGCCTCCCCTGACTGCACGTCCCTGGGGGGATACAACAGTTTTTTTTTTACTTTACTTTTACTTACACATGTAGTAGAAGTATGTACAGATTTCACTGATCCATGCACACTTCATCAAATTTGAATGGAAAATGTGTCAAATTTTCCATTAGTATTTTGAGCTGAATTTGAGGCCAAATTCACTAATAAAAATGGGCTCATATGTGGCCAAGTTCTACCAATGGGGTCCCGGCCCCAAATAGGATCGAATGGGTACGCACCTAAAGATTTATCTGTCCAATCTGTCTTGTGGGAATACAATTCTGGTAATGTATGGGAGCACATGAGAACAGACAGATTGGATAGACAAGCCTGTAGGTGTGTACCCAGATGTAAACGATCAGCTCTTGAGAGAAATATCAGTTGCCCACTTGGTTCAGGAGTCAGTTTTGTCCTTGTAAAGACCCCAGTACACCTACTGCAAGTAAACAGTGTGAGTGTTAGTGCGGATGAGTGTGAAATAAATGATTAACATATTTGGAATGTGTGTCTTGTGTTATTTTTAAACATTTCATTACAGTGGGGGTAAAGGTGCCAGAGGACCCTTATTTGTCTGGACATGCTCGCTTGTGGCTCTCCTGGGATTTCTCAGTTTTTTAACCATTTAATAACACTAAGATATTGCACAGATCCCACTGAGGTGGCTTACTGGTCTGTTGAATTATATTTGCACATTCTGGCCATCTATTTCTGTTTGGATTGTCCCTTTATGTGCGTTTTTGGCTTTAGTAAATCTTCAATATGCATAAACAGGTTAAACTCACTCAAGCATGCAATGTCGACAAGGACTCGTAGACCTGGACATGGCTCATTCCATGAGACCATTTAAGCGACTCTGTTGCCCCTCATGTGACAAAGTTATCTGGCAGTTCTTGAGTTTACATGTAAACACAGACTAGTATTTCTAGCTTCTCATATTGCACACCAAATACACAGTTATGTTATTAACCATAGTTGCTTATCCTCCCGCTCTCTGCAGGAGTCTCTCTGAAATAGCAGCAATCTCCCTGTCTCCCTGAAGTGTCTAGCATCTCCCTGATTGCACATTGCCAACATTATGCAGCTGTTACTTTTTTGGGGGAAATATATATATATATATATATATATATATATATATATATATTTTGTAAGGCACAATGATCCATATGGGTACATGCATTTTAATGAAGGTATATTATGTATAAAACACAATACATGAACATGAACAAGACCTGACACAAAGCAGTTCATGAGAGATACTGTACTTGTTGAAGAAAATACACCAATTGTAGCCTCATCTACATTTGGATTTGTCACTTTATGACACACCTTTTATGTCCGCGGTTCTATGTGCCACCTTCACAATCTTTCTGAAATGCGTTTTCAAAAGTAGACAAGTTTGTGAATGAAATCTGGCTTTGAAGTCATTTACATTTCAACCTACAGTAGATTACAGAATACATTACATAACGTATACATGCAATAATTAGTTTATTGGCTCGCTCATTGAGAGGAAAGCTTGCATTACTAAAGTGAAGCTTGATTACTTAAGTGAGTTGGAAACTGAAGCAGGTGAGTTAGAATACTGAAAAAGGTGAGTTTGAACACAGTCTAAATTTTCATATTCTGTTTTATTGTAATAGATTCATCTTCTTTCTATCCTATTGTAACCTGTTGCTCAATTTTGACATTTAATTCATTGTATCTATATTTTTCCAACATTGTATGTCATTTTTACTCATTCACTATTATTTTCTCTTATCTTTGCCACACATTTATTGCACTCTGTTTCCCTCTTCACGCTGCTCACATTTGCCTCACTTCTGACCTTCTCTGTTCCCTTCATCCTCTCACTTGTTGTTGTTTCATACTTAATTGGATTACTCAATCAACCTGATTTTACCCACTGGTCTCCTCTCTGACAGTAGTTCCTTGCCTGTTACCTTCTCTCTCACTCTGTTTTCTACCAAATTTACTACAGACGCTGTCTGTCCTCCCAAATCCCTCTGTCTGCTTTCACTAACCTACCCTCTCACCTTCGGTTCCTCATGGCTGTTAATCTCTCAACTTCACTTTCTCCAACTGCTCCTCCCCCCTCCCATCCCATACCTATCCTGACCACTCGCCCCCGCACCCCCACCCTCCCAATGACCCCCCCTCGCTTCTGCAATCCCAAAAACCTTATCCACATAAATACACAACCCACCCCCCCTCTTTCCTGTGCACTATGGAACGCCAGATCCATCTGCAACAAACTCCCTGCCATCCATGACCTATTCATCTCTAGAGCATTCCACCTCCT
This sequence comes from Crinia signifera, assembly GCF_055691185.1. NCBI lineage: Eukaryota > Metazoa > Chordata > Amphibia > Anura > Myobatrachidae > Crinia > Crinia signifera. The sequence continues at coordinate 143,251,980 of NC_139218.1, read as the reverse complement.
TGCTATCACCGAGACCTGGCTCTCCACCTCTGATTCTGTCTCTCCAGCTGCTCTCTCCCACGGTGGCCTCTCTTTCTCTCACACTCCCAGGCCTGACGGCCGCCAAGGTGGCGGTGTGGGTTTTCTCCTCTCAGCCTCATGCACCCACAGTGTCATTCACCCTGAACCCTCTCTCCTTTTCTCCTCCTTTGAGTCTCACTCTATCCGTCTATACTACCCCTACCACCTCTGTGTCGCTGCAATCTACCGCCCCCCTGGCCCTATCTCCCAATTTCTTGACAACTTCGCCGCCTGGCTTCCACACTTCCTCTCCTCTGACCTGCCATCTGTCATTCTTGGTGACTTTAACATCCCCTTGGATAACACCGCTGATCCTGGCACCTCCAAACTCCTCTCTCTCTGCTCCTCTCTTGGCCTATCTCAGTGGACTACCTCTCCCACCCACATCCAAGGACACTCCCTCGATCTCGTCTTCTCTCGCTCTTGTTCCCTTACTGACTACACTATCTCAGCTTTTCCTCTTTCTGACCATCACCTCATCTCCTTCTCCCTCACTGCTTCCCCCTCTCCCACCCCCCCTCCCAAGCGCATTGTCTCACGGCATAACGTCAACACACTTGATCTTGCTGCCTTCTCAAACACGCTGTGTCCTCTTCTCGCCCCAATCGCCCTCATGTCCTGCCCAAACCTCGCTGCCTCCCTCTATAACGACACCCTATCTTCGGCATTGGACTCTGCCTGCCCTCCCTCCTCTATCCCCCTTCGATGCTCCAACCCCCAACCGTGGCACTCACCTATCACCCGATTCCTTAAAAAGTGCTCTCGCACTGCTGAGCGCTTCTGGAAGAAATCACGCTCCCTTGCGGATTATCTCCATTTCAAATTCATTCTTTCCTCCTTCAGCTCTGCCCTTGCTCTGGCCAAGGAATCCTACTTTAAGTCCCTCATCCTTTCCCAATCATCCAATCCCCGCAGGCTCTTCGCCACCTTCAACTCCTTGCTCTCCCCCCCTCCTCCAGCTCTTCCGTCCTCCATCGTAGCCGCTGATTTTGCTACCTACTTTTCAACCAAAATCTCCTCTCTCAGGACTGCCATCACTGCTGCCATGACCTCACCCTCTCCCTCCTCCCCTCCTACATCTCCACTCCCCTCCTTCCAACCCCTGTCCTCATTTTACCCCACCACTGCTGCTGAAGTCCACTCTATCCTTCAATCCGCTTCTCCCTCCACCTGCCCGCTTGATCCTATCCCCTCCAATATTATCCGTCGTCTCAGTCCATCAGTCTGCTCTCACCTGGCTCACCTCTTTAATCTTTCCCTATCCTCTGGGATCTTCCCTTCCTCCTTCAAACACGCTCTTGTCTCCCCAATTCTCAAAAAAACAAATCTGGACCCCAACTCTCCATCTAACTACAGGCCCATCTCCCTCCTCCCTTTTGCCTCCAAACTCCTAGAACGTCTGACCTATAATCGTCTCCTAAGCCACCTTACTGCTAACTCCATTCTAGACCCCCTCCAATCCGGGTTCCGCCCTTTACATTCCACTGAAACTGCCCTGACCAAAGTCACTAACGATCTACTATCGGCTAAATCCAAAGGCCTCTTCTCTATCCTCATCCAGCTTGATCTGTCGGCTGCCTTTGACACTGTTGACCACCCTCTCCTGCTCAACACCCTCCGCTCCTTTGGCATCACTGGCACGGTCTTCTCCTGGTTCACCTCATACCTCTCCGATCGCTCCTTCTCCGTCTCCACTCCGAGCTCCTCCTCTCCTACTACCCCCCAGCCAGTCGGTGTTCCCCAAGGGTCAGTCCTTGGCCCTCTCCTCTTCTCCCTCTACACCACCTCTCTGGGCACCCTCATCAGCTCCTATGGTTTTCATTACCACCTTTATGCTGATGATACCCTAATCTATCTCTCCTCCCCCGACTTATCCCCATCACTTCTGTCCAAGGTCTCCGAATGCCTCACGGCCATCTCAGCCTGGATGACCCAACGCTTCCTGAAACTAAACATGGCTAAAACTGAACTTCTAATCTTCCATCCCCCGAACATCCCCTCTTCTCCCACTATCTCCATCAGCATTGGTGAAACCGAGATCACGTCCACCGACCAAACGCGCTGCCTCGGTGTCATCATTGACTCCTCCCTCTCTTTCACCCCCCACATTCGTGCTCTCTCACAGTCTTGCCGCTTTCACCTACGCAACATCTCACGCATCAGACCATTCCTCTCCACTGACGCGACCAAAATTCTCATTCACTCTCTTGTCATCTCCCGCCTTGACTACTGCAACATCCTTCTCTCTGGGCTACCTCTCACCCGCCTCGCACCTCTCCAATCCATTCTTAACGCTGCTGCTAGGCTCATCTTCCTCTCCCGCCGCTCTACCTCCGCCTCCCCCCTCTGTTTATCTCTTCACTGGCTCCCCATTCCTTTCCGAGTTCTCTTTAAACTCCTCACCACCACCTACAAGGCTCTCTACTCCTCCACAGCTCCCTACCTCTCTTCACTGATCTCTATCCACACTCCCTCCCGTCCTCTTCGCTCCATCGCTGACCGCCGACTGACCTCTCACCTAATCACCTCCTCCCACTCCCGTGTCCAAGATTTCTCTCGCGCTGCCCCCCTGCACTGGAACAACCTCCCGCCACCCATCAGGCTATCTGATTCCCTTACCTCCTTCAAGCGCTCCCTCAAAACCCACTTTTTTCGACTAGCCTATCCCTCCTCCTAACCTCTTTTGATCCTCCTATCCTGCCTCCGTTCCCCTCCGTTCCTACTTATCCTATTGTATTTCGTTCGTCCACCCACCTATTTTTAGTATGTTAACTCTTATGAGCAGGGCCCTCCTTCCTCACGTACTCACCCTACCTCATTACCTCACCTGTGCTCCTGTCCTGTTCTTCCCTTCCTCTACTTCATCTTCGGTCTCCTTGACTATTTTGACACCTACTTCTGAACTGATGCTGATTTTAGTTCTACCAGCTATACCCCTATTTATACTGTATCTTTCTACACACCCTGTACGTTACCTTGTAATTTTTGTTTTTTGTTAGCTATGTACGGCGCTGCGGACACTTTGTGGCGCCTTATAAATAAACGTACTACTACTACTACTACTATTATATGTATTTACGGAATGGGATCATTCGTCAGACTGCATTTAGGTCTACAGTCATTAGGTCGACCCCACTAGGTCGACTGGCAGGAAGGTCGACCTGACTTAAGGTCGACATGGGCCAAGGTCGACATGACTTAAGGTCGAATTTGCATAAAGGTCGACATGAGGAAGGTCGACTGGTCATAAGTTCGACATGGGTTTTTCACTGTTTTTTTATCCGAATGTCGACACAGTCGACATGGACACAGTTGGCAATGAGAATCGGACCCTCGCATCGCTCGCTTCGCTCGCGATGCTTCGGGTACGGTGCCTCGCTGTGCTCGCCACACTATTTTATTCTCCCACCACGCCCTAGTGGATGGTAGGGCATGAAATACCGCCTGTCGGCACATGTCGGCTCAAAAAACAGTGAAAAACCCATGTCGACCTTATGACCAGTCGACCTTTCTCATGTCGACCTTTATGCAAATTCGACCTTAAGTCATGTCGACCTTGGCCCATGTCGACCTTAAGTCAGGTCGACCTTCCTGCCAGTCGACCTAGTGGGGTCGACCTAATGACTGTAGACCTAAGTTCATTCTAATAGATGACCGCATCCCGTATTTACAATGCATTTTCTTATGATCCTGCTCTGTTCACTATACTACACCATCATTGCTGCTTTGAGAGAAGCTTGTAGAGGAGATGCTGCAGTTACTTTGGGGGAGCTGCCTACTCTTCTGAGGCTATTAATCGAGAAAACTTGAATCTCCTGCAACTTCCGGAAGGGTAGACAAGTATTCACTGCACTATGTTGTTCTTTTCATTCCTTGTTTATACAGCATGGGCTGAATGTAATGAGACCCTAGTTGACCAGAGGTGCAGGTTCCTGGCTGAATTCGGTTGATTTTTTAAAGAAAAACCACCATCGTAAAGGGGCCACAAGGTATGGTTTTGACAGTTTACAAGTACAGGGCCCGGCGCATACGCAGTACCGGCGACGGTACTGTGTATGTGAAAAAGCCTGACTTCTATGGCTGCATCGGCTGCAGTCCATAGAAGCCGGATAGGCCTGCACAGTATAACAACCTGTGCTATACTCTTCTCCTTTTGCAACCTTTCAGTCCCAGAGGGAGGGAACTCCTCCTAATGGGACTTGCAATATAGAAGGATGTGATTTCCATAACAGAAAAACTCTTTAATCTACCAGAATTGAATTCCATCCCTGGGCCAAATGTAATAGGGTGAGAGTTTCAGAAAGTGAGAGATTTTGGGAGAGTTTTCCCATTTTTTTTAAAAGTGGCAATCATTAACAATGCAAAACCAGGTTGATTTTGCCATGTAATGTATTGGTCCTTTTTCAAGGACCTTGAAAAAGTCCTCTGCGGAGGAAGAAACGCGTTGGTGGACAGTGTATGAAGCTTTGGAGGAGACTGCAGGACCGGAATCCCAACACTGAAAGTGCCCAGCTGAAACGCTCTTGTGGGACTGTGTTTAAGTGCACTTGGAACTGGTGAGATCACAGTTCCTACGGAATCCGGTAATCCTCAGTCTCTGTTTTTTTGCTTTGGACACTTGTGCACTTTATCTATAGTGCTGATGATTTTATATGAAGATGTCTTTTTAATTACTGTGTTTTATTGCTGTTATTAAATGGTATGTAGTGGTGTTTGACGTACTTCACCATCCCATTCATTTATTTTCTCATATGTGCTGAGTGAATTGGAGACAACAGTGCAAACTCAGGATTCCAAGCGCCTGATAAGTGACTTTCCTATTTCTTGTTTATGTGGTGTTTGGTGAAGGTTCTTTTGAGAAACCTTAGTGGGAAGTTGATTAATTGGCAGCAATAGACCCCTTCTTTAACCCTTGTTCGCATAAATAGGGTATAGCTGGTAGAACTAAAATCAGCATCAGTTCTGAAGTAGGTGTCGAAATTGTCGAGGAGACTGAAGATGAAGTAGAGGAAGGGAAGAACAGGGCAGGAGCACTGGTGGGGTAAAGAGGTAGGATGAGTACGTGAGGAAGGAGGGCCCTACTCATAAGAGATAACAGACTAAAAGGAGGGGGGTGGACGAGTGAAAAACAATAGGATAAGTAGGAATGGATGGAGGGGTAGGGTAGGCAGGATAGGAGGAGCAAAAGAGGCTAGGCTGATAGGCCAGTCGGAAGAAGTGGGTTTTGAGGGAGCGCTTGAAGGAGGTAAGGGAATCAGAAAGCCTGCGGTTGTTCCAGTGCAGGGGGACAGCGCGAGAGAAGTCTTGGACACGGGAGTGGGAGGAGGTGATTAGGTGAGAAGTCAGTCGACGTCAGCGGCGGAGCGAAGAGGACGGGAGGGATTGTGGATAGAGATCAGTGAAAAGAGGTAAGGAGCGGTGGAGGAGGAGAGAGCCTTGAAGGTGGTGGTGAGGAGTTTAAAGAGAACCCGGAAATGAATGGGGAGCCAGTGAATTGATAGACAGATGGGGGAGGCGGAGGTGGAGCGGCGGGAGTGGAAGATGAGCAGCAGTATTAAGAATGGATTGCAGAGGGGCAAGGTGGGCGAGAGGTAGCCCAGAGAGAAGGATGTTGCAGTAGTCAAGGCGGGAGATGGCAAGAGAGTGAATGAGAATTTTGGTCGCGTCAGTGGAGAGGAATGGTCTGATGCACGAGATGTTGAGGAGGTGAAAGCGGCAAGACTGAGAGAGCACAAATGTGGGGAGGTGAAAGAGAGGGAGGAGTCACTGATGACACCGAGGCAGCACGTTTGGTCGGTGGAGGTGATCTCGGTTTAACCAATGCTGATGGAGATAGTTGGCGAAGAGGGGATGTTCGTGGGATGGAAGATTAGAAGTTCAGTTTTAGCCATGTTTAGTTTCAGGAAGCATTGGGTCATCCAGGCTGAGATGGCCGTGAGGCATTCGGAGACCTTGGAAAGGAGTGATGGGGATAGGTCGGGGGAGGAGAGATAGATTAGGGTATCATCAGCATAAAGGTGGTAATGGAAGCCATAGGAGCTGATGAGGTTGTCCAGAGAGGTGGTGTAAAGGAAGAAGAGGAGAGGGCCAAGGACTAACCCTTGTCAGTCCAGTATACAAAATATACTGTATATTTTGTCATATCATTGTGCTCCATGTCCATAAAGAGATTTTATTATACTGTGAAATTTCTTATGAAAATGACAAAACTTAAAATGAGAGGCATCAGCATCTACGCCACAATAATTCAGATATTGTAACTGAGTAGTACATAATTAGAAACAAAATACAGCACTGTAAATAATGGTCAGCAGTTACCACGTAGCAGCCTGCTTATCCATAAACCTGGATGTGTTTAAATTAACTCACTTGCCTCCAGGTCTTTTACACATAACTATAGTTGCTAACCATTGTGGCTACAACTGAAGATCAATGAAGGGACAAAAAAGGTCATATTGGACAGGCCATATACAGAACTGTCTTAACAGTACTGTAGGTCCTGGGCAAAGCAATGTACTGGAGCCCTACCCAACCATTAACAGAATGTTTTTTTTTTAAACAAGTCATGCCTCTCCCGCAGTCCTGCACCATCTCTCCACTTGCTTCATAAAATGAATGTCTGTCAGAACTCTGATTGGTAGATAGCTCACATACAAGGCCATTAACCTGACTACACCAACATATATCTCTTCGCTTATCTTAAAATATATCCCCACCTGACCTCTCTGATTTGCACAAGATCTGCATCTCTCATCCACACTCATTACTAGATCCCATTCACAATTGTAGGACTTTCTGCGGACAGCACCCAACCTATGGAATGCCCTTCCACACACACTAAGACTCTCCTCTAGCCTCCAAACTTTCAAGCATTCCCTGAAAACTCACCTTTTCAGGCAAGCTTGTCATATTCCAGAACCCCCACACAACCTCCAGTAGCATTCATATCTAACTGCATCCCATCAGGACTGTCTTGCAATATGGTGGGACTGCCATGCTATGGAATCCTATCCTTATTATTTATTTATTTATGTATTTATTTACAGTTTCTTATATAGCGCAGCAGATTCCGTTGCGCTATACTTATGTATCCCTCCTCTTATCCCTATAGATTGTATGCTTGCGAGCAGGGCCCTCCTACCTCTACCTCAGTTAGGTATTACCCTATATGTTTTATCACTGTTTCCAATTGTAAAGCACAACAGAATTTTCTGCGCTATATAACAAACTGTTAAATCAATAATTAGCTCCAGCCATCCACCAATCAGCATGCTGACAGCCATTCTGTCTGGCTGCAGGCTGGGAAGCACTCCGATTGGTGGAAGAAAATGCTGCCTGACTGCTTTAATATTCTCTACTGCCTCCCAAGAAGCTCAAAAGGCAGATGCTCACAGCCCAATCTGCCCCTGTACGAAGGCCCCTAGAATTGGAGGGCCCATGGGCAGCTGCCCATTAAGCCCCTGCATTAAGATGGCCCTGGTCATATACAAAAATATTATACAGTACAAGTCCTACAGATACAAATCAAAGAAATAACTAGCAAAAGGCCAAGGTGACAATAAAACAAAGGTCATCAGCAGGAAATGCAATTAAAACAGTACCTCAATAATGGTACTTGCCATTTTAAGACTTTATAACTTACACATCCATGTGATTTGGCCTGTGTGTATGCAGGTGCATGATGTATTGAGTGAAAAGCAACCAAAGGGTAAAGCTAGATACACAACTATACAATTATTGGACTGATCACCCAATATTGGCTGCTCAGCCTGTATAGTTGTGTATGCAGAAGTGTTAACCAATAAACAGCTTTAAATGCTCCTGAAAATCTGATCGGGAGGTTGTATCTTATGAGCACTTTAATATTCAAGATGTCTGACTTTCCAACCCTTTGAAAAATGTACACACTTTGTTTAAAATACTGTAGCTATAGGGTACATTTCTGTATTTTCAGGTTGTACCTAACGCTCCACTAGTAATTGGGTAGCCCATGATGCAAATGCCTGATTTTATTCAGCGATCTTTGCAGATTAAAGTATCCCCCTAACTCCGTCCGCTGCCTGCAGGACACTGTGGCCCGCAATGGGAAAGTGTCTGATTAGCAGGACTGTCCTGCTGGGAAATGGGACAGTTAGGAGGTATCCCTTGATCAAAGATGACAGTATGTATGGCAATTAATGGTTGCATTTTAACCTACAAAAAATCAACAGAATTTAAAAATAAAAAACTGTAGAAAACTATTACATGCAAAATAAGAATTGTTCGATTTTACATTTTCTAATGCATCTAAAGGGAATGGAAACAATATTCCCTTTTTCCAGAAGAATGTTGACATAGACTGAATGTTGCAATATGTTGACATTCACAATATCGACACTGACAAAATGTCAACATTACAAGAATTTCATGCAGCATTGTTAATGTCAACACTGTGGACAATTATATTTTCAATGTAAACCTAAGGCTAACCTTAGCCTGAATCTAACCCTAACCCTAAAATACTGCGTTGACATTCTGACTGTAAACATTCATTATGTCAATATTATGTCAGTGTTGACATTGTGATTGTCAACATTTTAATCATGTCAACACTATGCTGTCACCATTCCAAACTCCAAAATGTGAACGCCAACATGATCACTCATGATGACTGCAAACCTAGGAATTGAGTTTAGAAAAACACTCCAGATACATCTGTACATCATATGGAAAACAGTGGGCTTCATTTAATATGCACAAAATGTGTAATGTGCAGCAGGATCATAGGTGTGCGCACCACTTTTAATTAGGGGGTGCATGGTCGAATGGGTGTGTCTAGTACCGCCTACCACCTATTGGCACTCACTACAATATAAAACATCCACCCTGGTGCAAATACTTTTAATGCAGATACAGTGTCAGGTGCACCAAACAGACCCCCTGGATGGCACAGTGCTTCTCTTTAGGCTGGCAACCAGCCTCCCTCTGAAATGATTCAGCCTACCCCAGCTGCTCCTCAGCCTGGCAGGCACCCCTTCCTCAGTCACTGTTCATAACCCCCAGCAGTAGATCCCACACTGCAGCACACTGCTCCCTGACACAGCAGTTTGTGACACTGTAGCATACAGTACTTGCCAACTTTTAAAAAGTAGTTTCAGGGACACTGCAACATGCAGTGCACCATTGAAGGGGAGTGTCACGCTTGACCCAAAGGGACTTTCTATTGAGGGTGGGGTATCTCAAGTTGCAAAATGCAGCCAAATCTCTGAAAATGCAGTTTTCTTAGGTTTGGCTAGCAACTGCATATGTACCAAGCCCCACAATGCGATAGACCCTGGGCTTGGATGCGGTGGGCACTGTCATCTTTAGATGCCAGAGGAATGGGATGTAAAATACTTCAAAACCACATTCTCCACATTCTCCAGTTTGCTTAACATATGATTCGTACGAAGACTGGAGAGTACTTCCTTCATGACTAAGCAATGGGAATGTAAATCTGAAGAGAAAATCAGGATGTCATCCAAGTAGACCACCATGGACCGGTAGAGAAGGTCTCTGAAAATATTGTTAACAAATTGCTGGAAGACAGTGGCACAAAAAATTCATCGTGTGTCCATTGCGTATGTTGAATACCGTCTTCCACTCATCCCCTGAACGAATACTAATCAAATTATATGCACTTCGTAGATTCAATTTAGAAAAGACGGAGGCCCCCTTGACTTTGTTGAAAAGTTCTGTAATTAATGGGAGAGATAGCGATTCATGATTGTTATGTCATTCAAGCCGCGGTTGTCTATGCAGGTTTGGAGTGATCCGTCTTTCTTCTTAACAAAGAAAAATTTGTCACCTGCGGAAGGGTGTATGGATGGATAAAACTATTCTTGAGGTTCTCCTGTATGTATTCCAACATAGCCTCCATCTCTGGGATAGAAAAAATGATATGTACGACCTTGTATAGGAACTTTCCCGGAAATTAGCTCAATGCTATGGTTCCACTCTCGATGAGGGGAAAGGATATCGGCTCCACCTTTGCTGAACACGTCTGAGAAGGTTGAATACTAAGGAGGGAGAAATTATGAGCTGCCCAGAGTTGCTAGTCAGTGAAGTGTCACCTGTGCAAGATAAGTAGAAAAATAAATCCCCCCCCCCAGGTTTTAATCTTCATCAAAGACCAATCTATCTGAGGGTTGTTTCAACTAACTATGGTAGACCCAGAACTGATGGGAATCACAAGGAACTGTGGGGCAGATTTATTAAGCTTGGAGAAGAGATAAACTGGAGATAAAGCGGAGAAATGGTAAAAGGAGATAAAGCACTGGCCAATAAACTCCCAACTGTCTTTTTCAAACACAGCTGATTGGCTGTGCTTTATCTCCTTTTACCTTTTCTCCGCTTTATCTCCAGTTTATCACTTCTCCAAGCTTAATAAATCTGCCCCTGTATGTTCTCCCGATGAAGAGCTTTGACTTGTAATTCAAGAGAAGAGGTTTTGATGGGATACTTGACCATTATGGATCCGAACGAGAATGAAAGAGGCATTAAGTTAACTTTTGAGATAAGCCAAGAGCAAGTAAGTTTCCTTGATGTCTTAATATATGTGGAGAACAATGTAATCAAAACAAAAAAATTACATAAAACCTACGGATTCTCAGGCCTATATCAATAGAAACAGCTACCATCAAGATAGGTGGTTGGATTCTATACCTATAGGCCAGTTCAAACGGCTTAAGAGAAACTGTACTGACAATTCAGTTTTTCAAGAACAAGCTGGGGAAATGAAAGAACGTTTTTTAAAAGTGGATATAAACCAGAAAAAGTTGACAATGCCCTGCTTCAAATACCAGACATGGAACAAGAAAGTTTACTTGTCCAAACAAATAATAAATTGAGTCAGAATGGAAGGTTTAAATGGGCCTTTACAACAGGTTATTCTGCTCAACATCGTGAGGTAAAGAAAATAATTCATAAACATTGGGGTCTACTGAAGAAGGACCCCATTATTGGTTCAGAAATCCCCGATAATGCAGTTTGCATCTTCAGGAGGGCCCCTAACCTTAAATCGAAATTAGTGAAAAGCCTCTGTCCAACTTCCCCTAAAAAATCCACAGTTATGTCTAAGGAGTTTTACAGATGCGTATCGTGTATGGGACACAAAATTGTTAAGAATAACTTCAGACCCAAAATTACTGAACTACTGATTAATGAGAAGAAACATGTAATCAAGGAGTTTCTGACCTGTCACTCGACCATTGTCATCTATGGGATAGAGTGCCACTGCAATCTATTTTACATTGGAAGAACGAGTAGGTCTTTTAAAGTTAGGATTTCTGAACATATCAGAAATATCAGGAAGAGTCTTGAGACACATGCACTTTCTTTGCACTTTAAACTTAAACATCAGTGTAATCCCGATTTTATAAAGAACTTTTATGTTTTAAGGAAAATTTAATGTAACAGCAGAGGTGGTGATGTTGCTGCATCTCTAGCAAGAATTGAAATGATGCTGATTTTTAATTATCAAACTTTAGCTCCAAATGGTCTTAATAAAGACCTCGAGCTGAAATGGTTTATGTGATTTACCCATATCTGGATATTTTAGCCTGTATTAATAATTGTTTAATACAATACATGGTTTATTAATTAAATTTTTATCTATTTATTCATTCTCCCATTATGTACCTATTGAAAACTATGGAGGATGAACTATTATGCACAAGACAGTTTTTGTAAAGTCCCCCGGACAAAACAATGGAATGCGGAAGTTCATGGGGTATATGGAACGCAAATACGACGCCTCGTGAACCTTAAAGACAGCTTCCGGTTCCAAGTGAGAGATGGAAACCAGGAAGCTGACGGAAAGAACCACTGACACGCAGGACAGTGTATAGGTGGACCGCTGATGTCATATCCGATTCCGTGGTAAATACTGGAAGCCGGAAGTGTAACCGCGGATGGTACAGATGGACCACATACATCACATCCGGTTCTGAAAGTAAACCGAAAGTATAGTCGCGGGAGAATTTTCTGAGATTAGAACAACACGCACACAGTAGCAAGTAAAAGATGGAACTACTGGGGAGATATATTACCTTGGGGAATCCGGGATTAGATGGATAGGATGATCTATGTCTGGCATTAGGTCCTCCCCAATAGAGGTATAAATATGGGTTTGAGCACCTTTCCCCTGCATACCTTGAAAAAGAAACCGTTGTGGTTTCGAAACGCGTTGGTGGTGCAGAGGACAAGGTGACTGAATGACTGACCCGGGTGACCAGCTTCCAGGGATGCCTGTTTGTTGTGATCAACATCTGCTTATGTGTCTACTTTTTCACTGTAGACAACATCACTCGTTGAGAGTCAGCTGTTATTTACCTTGTTTTTATTGTACGGTAAATATTTTGTGAATGAAAAGCGGTACTTCGCCATACGTGCTCTTTTATTTCTTTCACATTGGACAACGAGGTTTGGAGGTGTATAAGACTTGTCCGCTCCCTCAGAAAGTGAATATAGTCTACCCTGAAAAGTAGACTAAACCTAAGGGTACGAGTCTTAACCATCATTGGATATTAACGCAATATATGTTGTAAAGTTTTATACTGTATCACACTATTGCGGTTTTATCTCTCTTTCTGTTTTGGGTACAACCAATAAGAAACAATAAGAGAGGATCAAATTTCTGCGCCAAGGATTTGTCAGTATCTTTTGTTATATGTTGTCTATATGAATGTCTGGTGTTACATACAACTGATTTAAGTCCAAAGGCAGCAGAAGCGCAGGGACCTGTCCATTATTCCATTTTTCCATTATGGATCCGACTGCCATCTACAGCTGTCAGGTACATGGATTGCTTCAAGAATGGTGAACTGGGAGATGATCTTACTAGAAATGAAATTATAGGCTGCCCCAATAATGCTTGTTCTCATGGAGCTTGATGGTAACACAAGGGTAATTAGAAGAGTAAAAAAGAGAGAGAAGGTGAACCACGAATCCTGTTAAAGCTGCTGTATATGGGAGTGTGTAAAGCTCCCTACTGTACGCAATAAGAAAAAACAGCGCTTGGGTTAGTCTGAATAATAACCTAATACAAATAAGGTGAATAAATACAAGTACATTTATTACATGAAATGAACAATTTAGAGAATTCTCTAAAAAAAGAAAAAATGGGGGAAAAATATGGATAAAAGACCCGTTGGGGTATTAAAAACAGTCATTGCATGCATGTGTGCTCCAGGTGAGAATAACAGGCAGTTCATGAAAGCCAAGATGTTTGGGTATAGTTACCAACAGTGAAGGTCAGATGTCGAGACCTCATATATTGAACAATTGGCGATTCCAGTCTATTTCCCAGCGTGTAGATCCAGAAAACCTCAGATTGATTTAGCAGGAATGGCAGGTGGGGTGGTGGGTAAATCACTGCCAGGAGATCACTGCAGAAGGAGGTGCAAACCTATGGAGGCACAAGGTGGAGAAGGCTGGTCCGGAATAAAAGTTCCCCGAAATAAGGAGCTGGAGCAGATTGGTATTGTGGCTCTTGATTGGGGCCAGGCAGATGGTGGTAATTAGAAGAGTAGATTCTGATGAGGTAGGAGAAGTGGATAGTATTCCCAATCTGGCCTCTCCTTTACCGATCAAGAGGAGATATTTCCCGGGCGCCTTGGACAAGAAGCGTTCAGATGGGAGGATGCGCCACAGTACATGCATAGATTTTATTTCTTGTATCGGGAATGCTGTTCCAAATATAAACGAAAACAATTGATCTGCAAAGGTTCTTCTGGAGATGCTTTTGATGGAAATGGGCTAAGAAATGGGCAGAATCTTGGCTGATCACTCCTTCTTTCTTCATTCTTGTTGCCGGAGATCTACCTTATTGCACAGGGAAATTAGATCATCCAGGGTTGCGGGAATGTCCCGGGTGGCTAGATTGTCCTTCAAACATCCCAAAAGGTAATTCCAAAAAGCCAAGATGAGAGCCTCTTCATTTCATTTCAACTCCAAAGCCAGTGTTTGATACTGGATTACATACTGACTTACAGGTCTCCCATCTTGGCGAATTCTGAGAATCTCTGGAGCCGCAGAAGAAACTCTGCCCGGTTAATCGAAGATCCGACGAAAGGTTTGCTATGAATGAAAGGTATAGTCAGACAGTAATGATCGAAGCGTTCCCACAAGGGAGAAACCCAGTCCAAGGCTGCTCCTGTAATCAGGGATATGATATACAGATGTAGCCACTCTCATCTATTCCTTTTATAGGATTAAGTGAGTAATTGGATTACTATGCATTTGAGAACTATAGGATAGCCATGGTGAGCCATGCTGGGCCATGGCTTAAGGAAGATAAATGAGAGCGGCTCCATCTGTAGGCTACCCATGATTTAACTGTTTTAAAGTTTGATAGCTGAAGATGAAAATGAACATCGTATAGATATAGGAACCCTTGTCAGGCCTTGGGCAACTCATCTAACTTGTTGGTCATAGGAAGGTGCAACTAAACCAGAATGGTAGAAGCTGATGCGATAGAAATTACACTGCATGCTGCTGAAGGGGTTGCTGTAGGTGGAGCAGGTGGAATCGGAGGAGAAGGTTGTTGCTGAGCCATATTCTGTAGACATTGAGCCAACTGTTGTTGGTATACCTCCAATTGTTCTAACCGACACAGTACTCCCTGTAGGAGTTCCATGTTTAGTCCCTGAGCACTGACTGAGTCCATTGGGTCAGAGCAAACTGTCACAGAGCTAGGTTTTTGGTGGTCTAGTATGTGAATAAGGAAGTACCACATAGGCTGAAGAAGTTGATTTGAATCGTGTCGGTTTAATAAATGATCTCTGTATAAAATGTAAAATAATGAAATGAAAGATCTGAGAAGGATGCAATACAGCAGAGGTGCGCAGCGATCCAGTAACTGAAAGAAGTTCATAGATGGAGGTCGATATGATTGGAAGGCGTTGGAAGGAGTTGGAAGTTGATGGAGTAGCGGTATCTAATGAATAGAGATGGAATAGGCTTGAGAGTGGCTTGGAAGTTATTAACACCTGGAACAAGGAACTGGAAGATGTTAGGTAGCTCTGAAAAGATACGGACATAATATCCACAAAAACATTCCTGTTCCTTTCTCCCTGATCTGTTCTGCACAAGTTTCTGGCTGCAGGGTCTTTGCACAATAGCTTGCCGATACTCTGCCAGCCATCACCTTTTCTCTTTTGACCGTATAAATATACTTATATTGTCTTCCACTTGTACGGATCTTTAACAATAATTCTTTATCAATGGACTCTCCATCTGGACGCTGTGAGTAAGTTATCGTCTGATTATACCATGTTGCTTCCCAGGTTCCAATTTGTCTGGAGCTGGAGAAGTTCAAACACACCAGTGATCTATCCACCTGGTATGGGTGTAATCTAAGGCTAGGGGACCTGGTATACAGGTATTTCTTATCCAATGCCCCCATCCCCTTATTTAAAGCACTCACCTCCGATAGCTTTAGCGGATATGGGACTAGGCCTACATTACTCCTTTTGTGTAGTACTTGTGAACACACCCAGCATTCAGTTTGGTTTAAGACCTTACCCACTAATGAGTGATAATCACTCACAGGATGTCGGCTCGTTATAGTCTTACCTATTTACTGACATCTCTGGATGCATTTCTCCTCCATTTTTGGTTGACATTATCTATAAACACAGTCCATAGACGATAACTCATCACATTGCCCTTGAACTACGTATTCCTCATACCTCTTACCAACTCCTGTTCTGGGTAACTTATCAGGCTTACTTAGGGATTCTATCTCAACCTGATCTGGATCAAGTAGCACACTTCTAGAACTCCGCTCCATTATTTTTAGGATTTGGCCATTACAGAATGTCCTTGAGTGGGAAAAGAACCAATAACCTGTTGATAGTAGTCCTTCCATCCTTTTATCAGGGGTCTTTGTTACACTGTCCTTTTTGTAGCTTGTACAGGTTGCTTGAACTTGGCTGCTTTTCAGTCCTCTTGGAATAATGCCTCTAGCGATATTTTCTCTTCTTCGCTTTCAGTACAAAGAACTTCTGGGTTTTGGCCTCTCTCTCTGCGACTTTTATTGAGATAGTTCTGGTCAACAAGACTTGGTATGGTCCTTCCAAACGGTCTATCAAGCAACCTGAGCATAAAATGTTTTGTTGTACGTGGTATAGATGGTTGGCGCTAACTCCAATGCAGATATGTTACACTCGAGCCGCTAGTCCTCAGTAAAAGGGGGGCTGCCCTGTAGTAATCGTAGTGGAAGGGGGGGATGTGAGGACCTGCGCTCAGGGTGTGCAATAAGTAAATGACAGTGTATGATTGAATAAATGCAAAATTTATTTCAATATCAATAAATCCAATCTGCTGCTGTGTGCAGCTGGGGCAAAAATGGGTGAGGAGGGGGGGGGGGGTTTGGCAGTCAATGGGAGAGAAGAAAAGTCACAACACACAGGTAAGTGGTGCGGGGGGCTGGCGTCCCGTCCCGCCCGCAGTGCACTCTACCTGTTATCACCGGACGGGTGATGCTGGTCCTCTGTCCTCTATCCGATTCCTGGCTCAGTTCCACCGTGGCTGATTCGGCGCCTTGACCGCGCGATTCGCCGGCTTCCACAGCCTCAGCACAGACGGGACTTCCGTGTTCGCGTCTCGCGGGACTTGGCACCGGGGTCCGTCTGTAGCGAGTGCCGTGCGCTCGACTCCCAGCCGGGAGGAGACTTGGGTAAGTGTCTGTGGTGATGGCAATGTACCTCCAATGTGTTGCGACCCTCTTGGGTCTTCTTCAGGGAGTATTGCTATGTGCCTGTCCTGCCCAGGATTTATCTTGGTGTGGGTCCTTGCGTGTGATCGCGGTGGCCATTTTGATTGAGGGCAAATAGCCCATACATGGGTTACATCGTGTTTAACATGATGGAAATACGGGGTCAATGTTCAATATTGGGAGGTCTGACTTATAGTATTGTGCACTTGCTGGGGGATTAGCAGGATTACGTATAGAAGGTTGCACATATGTTAAAGGGGGACAGTTCACCTAAGTAACTACCTAAGTAACTGTCTGGACATATGTGGGGGGTGTGTGCACTGTTACACAATAAAACGGGATAAACCAAAAACACAAAGAGGGGGGGGGGGGAGAAAAAGGATGGAAGTGTCTCTGCTAAACCCCTTCTGGTAATACTAACTAACAGGAACCTTGGTGATCCTGATGTCAGTTCTGAATACCGTCCATGTGACAAGTTGTGCTGGTACCCTAATTTTCGGATTAGGTGAGCTATGTGGACAGCACGTCTCAGTAGTGACTGATGATGCACGGCACTCGCTACAGACGGACCCCGGTGCCAAGTCCCGCGAGACGCGAACTTGGAAGTTCCGTCTGTGCTGAGGCTGTGGAAGCCGGCGAATCGTGCGGTCAAGGCGCCGATTCAGCCACGGTGGAACTGAGCCAGGAATCGGATAGAGGACAGAGGACCAGCATCACCCGTCCGGTGATAACAGGTAGAGTGCACTGCGGGCGGGACGGGACGCCAGCCCCCCGCACCACTTACCTGTGTGTTGTGACTTTTCTTCTCTCCCATTGACTGCCACTATCCCACCACCCCATGTGTGCTTGCCACATCAGCACCAAAAAACCCCCCCTCCTCACCCATTTTTGCCCCAGCTGCACACAGCAGCAGATTGGATTTATTGATAGTGAAATAAATTTTGCATTTATTCTATTATACACTGTCATTTAATTATTGCACAACCTAAGCACAGGTCCATAAAATGTTTTGTATCATAACAAAATCTCCTAGTTCAAGATTATGACAGTTCTCAACAGGCATCTCAGGTGTCAACAAGTTCAATTCATTTGGCTGCTTTCTCAGCTGCCGGTTCATCTTTAGTATATAGTGCACAGTCAGTTCATTGTTACATTTAAGATCATCCTGTGGATCTATCATGACATGTGGCTGCCATCCAAACAATATTTCGAAGGGGGACAAGTTAAGCGGAGCTCTGGGAGTGGTTCTTATACTATACAGCACGATGGTCAGTGCTTCTGGTGATAGTAACCCTGTTTCAGCCATAACTTTACCCAGTTTGTTCTTAATAGTACCATTCATTCTTTCAACCTTTGCACTTGCCTGGGGTTGATAGGGAGTATGAAGTTTACTATTAATTCCCAGGAGTTTACACATGACTTGGAAGACTTCTCCTTTGAAATGAGTGCCTCTGTCACTCTCGATAACCTTTGGGATATTATACCTACAAACAAATTCTTGACATATTTTCTTTGCTGTGAAAGTAGCAGTGTTGGAGGCAGCAAGCAATGCCTCCACCCAATTGGAAAACATGTCAACACAAACTAATACATACTTTAAATTCCGACAGGGTGCTAACTGTATGAAGTTGATTTGTATTACCTGGAAAGGAAAGAAAGTATTTGTCCAAATATGTGCGCAATTAAATCAATGTGCAGCTAGTTCACCAATTCAACAGGTAGAAACACCTAAGACTACCAAACATACATAGGCAAAGACAGGGAGTGAATTGGAGGTAACAGCGCTCACAGATAGCCAAGCAGCCTTTACAACCTGATATCGATATACAAAACCAATACAAATCTTGGCAAGGTTGACAGGTGTGTAGTACGGAGTATATCAATCTCCAAATTCTTCAGATGGTATCAGCGTTGAAGTCCCTCAAACTGGGTCCCTTGATCCGGAATACAAGGGGGAATCAGCAAGGTCTCACCGCTCAGCAGTACTCTGTCCTCGGGTCCACAAGTCCACACAAGCATGCAATCACGCTTAAACGCGTTTTCGGAACGAATCCTTCATCAGAAGCGTAATTTGCATGTCCAAACAAGGGCATTTATATACCCTAGTGATCCTAAAACATGTGTACAGCATTTGCCGCTAATCGGCACACAGCGTCCGGTCTCCGAGTGAAATCCAAGATGGCGGTGCGTTCCAAAGGCCCGGAAATACGTCACCGCATGCGTTTCAGATGGCGGAAGTGGTCATCTAAAGCTGCTGTCAGACGGCTGTGCGCTCCATCCAGGCAGCGCTTGCGTTCCAGCTCATCGCAGACTGTAAATACTCATTGGGAAAGCTTTTAATTCATTATCAATCCTTCACAGGGAGATCGGATGCTGCTCACAATATACACCTAAAAATATGTTATAAAAAACAGTATCAAAAATACATGAAGCATTTATTGTACATCCCGGCACCATTTCTAAATCAAAAGATAGTGACGGAGAGCCTCAAAAAGAAGTATAGTGGAATAGATATCTAATTCAGGAATGGTTTTAATTCAAATTCAGTGTTGAGACCTCTAGGTGTTAATGTGCCCAGATTATAAATCCAGCGCATCTCTGTCCTAGAGAGTCTTTTAGCCAGATCATTGGAGCGGCTCTTTGGTAGTACTTGCTCTATTGCGCAGAAACTGGTAATTTGACATTCATTAGAATTATGAACCAATCTAAAGTGCTCAGGGACACTGTGTGTCTGTAGCTTTTTTCTAATATTGTAGATGTGCTCAGCGATGCGGGCCTTCATCTGCCTACACGTCTTTCCAACATACGCTAAGCCACAACTACACTGTAGCACATACACAATATTCCTGGAATGGCAAGTCAGGAATTGTTTGATTGGATATTGAACTCCATTAACAGTAAATTGTTCTATCTTTTTTTCTTTGGCTTAGCGTATGTTGGAAAGACGTGTAGGCAGATGAAGGCCCGCATCGCTGAGCACATCTACAATATTAGAAAAAAGCTACAGACACACAGTGTCCCTGAGCACTTTAGATTGGTTCATAATTCTAATGAATGTCAAATTACCAGTTTCTGCGCAATAGAGCAAGTACTACCAAAGAGCCGCTCCAATGATCTGGCTAAAAGACTCTCTAGGACAGAGATGCGCTGGATTTATAATCTGGGCACATTAACACCTAGAGGTCTCAACACTGAATTTGAATTAAAACCATTCCTGAATTAGATATCTATTCCACTATACTTCTTTTTGAGGCTCTCCGTCACTATCTTTTGATTTAGAAATGGTGCCGGGATGTACAATAAATGCTTCATGTATTTTTGATACTGTTTTTTATAACATATTTTTAGGTGTATATTGTGAGCAGCATCCGATCTCCCTGTGAAGGATTGATAATGAATTAAAAGCTTTCCCAATGAGTATTTACAGTCTGCGATGAGCTGGAACGCAAGCGCTGCCTGGATGGAGCGCACAGCCGTCTGACAGCAGCTTTAGATGACCACTTCCGCCATCTGAAACGCATGCGGTGACGTATTTCCGGGCCTTTGGAACGCACTGCCATCTTGGATTTCACTCGGAGACCGGACGCTGTGTGCCGATTAGCGGCAAATGCTGTACACATGTTTTAGGATCACTAGGGTATATAAATGCCCTTGTTTGGACATGCAAATTACGCTTCTGATGAAGGATTCGTTCCGAAAACGCGTTTAAGCGTGATTGCATGCTTGTGTGGACTTGTGGACCCGAGGACAGAGTACTGCTGAGCGGTGAGACCTTGCTGATTCCCCCTTGTATTCCGGATCAAGGGACCCAGTTTGAGGGACTTCAACGCTGATACCATCTGAAGAATTTGGAGATTGATATACTCCGTACTACACACCTGTCAACCTTGCCAAGATTTGTATTGGTTTTGTATATCGATATCAGGTTGTAAACGCTGCTTGGCTATCTGTGAGCGCTGTTACCTCCAATTCACTCCCTGTCTTTGCCTATTACCTGGAAAGGGCCTTCCATAGAAGGGATGTGGGATGACTCTGTTGGAATGGTATTCCCAATGTTCTTCCTCAAACAGGTGAGGCATGACATTGCCACTCTACCTGCTTGTGAAGCGAACCATGGGGCACACCAGTAGGCTTAGACCAATTTGCACATACCTTCCTTGCCAAGATGTGTCAGCCCATGAGCTGCCTCGGCCAGGCCAGGAAGGTATGCCCTGGGGGCCACTGGTTTTCCTTGTCCATCTCTCCAGAGTCTGGTGGACTCTTGACCACATCCCTTCGACTTCCAAACTGCCCTCTCCTGATTTTAAACCATATAACTATATTTTATTATTTGTGAGTGTGGAAATGAGTCTATGTGTATTAGTATGGCTGCACACAGGGTTCGCAGAATTATTCCTTCTTGTTTCTATACTCTATTTACGTAACTAAGCGAACCAAAATGGCAGCCATACCATGCTACTGTGGTGTAGATGCAACTTGACTTCAACAGTCCATGCTTGAGGTAACAGGGACAGGACAAGAATAGAGGTACCAGGACAAGGAGGCAGTGGCATGAAATAACAGAGATGACAAGGACAAGACAGAGGAGACAGAGACAGGATAAGACAGAAGAGACAGGAGGAGGAGAATCAGAGACCGTGCATAGGTGACAAGACCAAGACATAGAGGACAGAGACATAACAATGGGGACAGGAACAGGATAGTGGAGACAATACTGTGGAAAGAGTCCAAGAAGGGCAGAAGCAGGAAAAACCAGGTAAGAGGGAGCAGGGACAGGACAGGAGTGGGAATATAAAGAGGTGACAGGGAAAGAAAGTAGCAACATGGAGCAGGGACAGGACAAAGCTGACGAGAACAGTACAAAGGTGTCAGGGATAGAGGGGACATAAGTGATATCACAAGGACAGAGAGAGAGAGAGAGAGAGAGAGAAAGAGAGAGAGAGACATATCAGTGGGGAAATGGACCAGAAAAAGTTGACAGCACCAGAACAGAGGGGGCAAGTGCGGGACAGAGGTGACAGAGCAGGATAGAGATGACAGGAACAGGACAGAGGAAGCAGGGCAGAGCTGACAGGGCCAGGAAGGAGGCAGGACAAAGAAAGCTGGGCAGGACAGTTTAAGGTGCCAGTATAGAGGTGACAGGCGAGGACAAAGGAGGCAGGGACATGACAGGAGAGAGGAGTGACAGGTACAGGACAGAACAGAAGGGACAAGAGAGAGGAGATACTGCAAGGACAGAAAGAACAGGAACAAAACAGTGGGGACAGGACCTGTGAGAAGGAAAAGGGACATGACCAGATGGCAGGGACGTGCAGTCAGGGGAGGCAGTGCTTCCCCTGTCAATTTGTTTTAAAATAATACAAATAATATACCTATGACACATATTCTGTGTCATAAGTATTTTCTTTATATTATTTTACTGGTTTGAATGATTTAACCTAGTTTGGGAGGCACCGATAAGCGTGCCTCCCACACAGAACTGCAAGGGGATGAAGCGGGCCTTGGAGCGGGGCTAAGCAGTGGGCTAAAAAAAACATAAAAAATAACACTAAAAGCGGCACTTCTAGAAGTGCCTAATTGACAGGGGCTGCTGTGATTGGACAGCAGATCCAGCTGCTGTCCAATCACAGCAGCCCCTGTCATGTAAGCTTCTGACAGTGCCGCGTTTGCTCCCTTCTCCCCTGTTCCCCATGCTGTGACCTGTGCCGGCTTCCGAGTCCCGGTTCCCTGCCTGTGTGGCTGCTGCTCCCCTGCCCAGTGAGTATAATTTTTTTTTCTGGCGGGGACGGAGGTTTGCGGCAGGGGACGGATGCTGGCTGCTGCTGGAGGAGGGGGCAGTGGGTGTCGGCAGCAGCCAGGAGGTCGGGGGGTTGCGGTGCGATGGTGGCTGTGACAGTGCCTCTCCGTTCACAGCCACCACCGCACGTCACTGCCAGATGGGAAGGGGAAGGGACAGGACAGAGGTGACTCATTTACTTTAAAATTAAAATAATACATTTTCTTCTACAAATTGCCTGCCTTCAGCTGATCCTCTGTGTCTATTTTCATTGTGGCGCCTGGAGGTGAAGCTCTATCCACCCAGTGGCAAACGCAGGATTTTTAGAGGGGGGTGTTTCTAAATGTAATCCAAAATCTGCCACTCCGCAGCGTATTGGAGTAAGTACAGGAGTCTGTGGGAGTGGTAACAGCCTAGAAAATTGGTCTTTTCATACACTGGATACTTTATGGAATACAGCATTAACATTTAACAGTACAGATGTTCTATAGTATATAGGCTTTTTTAAACATTTAAATAACATAAGGTTAAACATATAATAGATAACTACACAAACATATTAGAACCAGTAATGCGCTTTCTAAACTCACAATCTCCCACCACATGGTACGGCTCCTGTCTGTTCCCCCGTTGCGTTTGTATATGCCACCCTGTATCTGGCCCTAGGCAGACCTACCCAGAAGTTCATTTGGCTGGCAGTGTGAAAAGTGCTAAACGTTACCCCAGTATCATAATAACAGCAAAAGTCATGCCATTATACATTAAGGGAATATTCACTCAATGGGGGAGATGGTAATATTGGGAAAAGAAAGGTTGATACATTTTCATGGTTGTGTTTAAGATAGCAATGGAGTGTGTGGACCGTGATCAGTGTGTGGAAATCTATTTCAAGATCATTTCAATAGTTCTCTGGAAATATTTTGAAAAATATCATAACATTATTAATATTATTATTATTATTATTATTATTACTGTATGCTTTATATTTTAAATGTGGAAGTGACATTATTTTCACCTAAAGTAGTCAGAATGTAGAGACTGGAGATGTGTGCTGCAGTCCTTTCTTAAATCACAATGATGCTTCATATTTTGGGGTACTAGTCCCCATCCCCCCCAAAAAATGTGTTTTATAGACTACCATTTAGGTCTTCCACATGTGAAGCTGGAAGGTTTACTTTGTCCAAATTTTTTTGGTAGGGAAGTTACAGGAGGAGGAATTGGAGCCCAGTTTTCCTACAGCTTGTTTCTGTTTGTGGTAAATGTATCCAACAAATGACAGCTGCAGTTTGGTAAATAACTCTACCACGATTCATTTCTTTTTGAGTTCTAATGCTGGTAATTTTTGAGTGGCGATTGCCCATATTGAACAGTGCTGATCCCGAGCATGGAACCACCAGAGTGCAGGTAGATTGCGTTGGCTCAAGCACCTAACATTGGCCATTATTCTGGATCACTCGCAAAAGCAAATTCCTTCTCAAATGGACAAAACCATGTGCACTGCAGGTGGGACAGATGTAACTTGTGCAGAGAGAGTTAGATTTGGGTGGGGTTTTACTTCAAAGTGAGATCTATATTGCAATGTAAAAATAAAGCAGTTAGTATTTTCCCTGCACAGAAACAAAATAACTCACCCAAATCTAATTCTCTCTGCACATGTTACATCTGCCCCCCTGCAGTGCACATGGTTTTGTCCATTTGAGAAGGAATTTTCCTTTGTGAGTGAACCAGAATAAGGACCACTATGGCTATATAAAGCTACACTCCTCATTTTCAAAAGGGAGGAAAATATTCAGCAACTAATAACAGTAACAGATTTGTACACCTTCCCTATAAGCATATTGTTCTATTAATTTTAGATTTTACCAGAACGTACTGTATAGTATGTTTACTGTACCTGACATGTGGGGTTGCATAATTCGTTACATTTTTAGAAGTTTATCTTATATAATTGTCACTAGGACATTTAGGTGCTTATTAAACAAACACGTAATTAGCAGCAGCGTCATCACTAAAGTTTAGTTCCTGCAGCATTCCTGATGTACCTGCACATACAGAAGGTTAGGACACTGGAGATCTTTCATTGGCTCAGCAGCGCCTCTGTCCGCCCCCTCTGCGATCAGGTGGAGGCAGAGAGCAGGGCACTGAGGGAGGGACAGACAGACAGGTGAGTTACTCTCTGCTGTTAGCTTAGGAATCACTCAGAAAGTACACTGTGACTTGTAGGGGAAGATACGTGCTGCCGGGGCGGAGGAGTGGAAAGACCTTTCTGCTCTGCGTTCATGCTGCTCTCCCTGACCATCTGGGTATACAGCTGTCTCGGTAAGTGAATTAGTAACTAATTCTATGTGTATTGTTTGTAGGGCACAATGGAAAAAAAAAATGATTTGTTTCCTAGTATAATTAATTATAAAATGCTAGATTAATTCTTTTAGCGCTGCAGATATTTCTGACAAATTAGGTACACAGTATCTTCATTTTACTTATTTATAGAGGAAAATAATGTAATATTGTGTTCCATAAACACCCTAGTAAGACACAAACTGTAGTATTCCGGTAAAGAAGCCCTGACCTATGTTAATGGTAACCTGTGTACTACCATGCCTGTGTCAGTTGCACAATACTTTGTAATGTGGTTTCCATCAGGATTCTTATGCATAGCAATGTTTTGAATAAATAGTACAATTCTGCAACCTGTCTTTATGGCGTCACTATATTTCACAGAACTGTAGTGTAGTAATTGGGTGCACACCCTCTTTCCATGAACATTAGGATTGCTGTTCCTAACGCCCCTTTCAAACTAGAAATGCAGGGACAAACCCAGGAATTCAGTTGCCGGGACGTTCCCTGGTTTGGACCCATTCACACCAGAAAAGTCCCTGCATTTTCTGGTGTATGCAGGAGGCGGGCAGTCGGCAGGATAGTGGCGGAGGTGGGGAGATTACTCGTACCATTTGCTTGTCCTCTGTGCAGGCCCGGGATCCACACAGGCGGTGGTGCAAATGATGGGACAGGTGGTGGATGAAGATGACGCAGCTCTCCAGCGCCCTCACTGCCACCAGAGAGCTGCGTCATCATCATCCACTGCCTGTCCCGTTTTTGCGCCCGGCGTCAATTCCCGGCCGGATAGGACACCGGCAACCCAGGTAAATATACCCTACCCCATTCACACCAGCCAGGTCTCTGAGTTGAACCCGGGAACAACCCTGCTACCTAGCAGGGTTGGATTGCTGGCAAATTAGCCTGGTAATTTGTCCCGGAAACCTTTCACACCAGGTTGTTCCCAGCCTCAACCCGGGAATTTAGGCTGGTGTGAAAGGGGTATAATTGTGGTTTGGATCCCTCTGTAATTCCGTGTTCTCACTGCGAGTGAGAAATACACAGCTTTTACAGGGCATTAAAATTCCGGGGACTGCAGCGACGGACCGCTGTTCTCACTGCAAGGCAAATTCCCAGGTGAAGAGGTTCTACCCGGTAATTTGCCTTTTAACACAGGTTTTAATGCAGTGAGAACGGGTCAACCCATGTCTGCATACCCGGATCTCAAACACGGGTAAAAAGAAGGGTTATACGCGTGTATGAGATCCGGGTATGGGACCGGTTCACACTGCAAAAAAACCTGTGTTAAAAGGCAAATTTCCGCGTCGACATGCTAGACACGGGAATTTGCCTGCAGTGAGAACGGGATATAAGTGTATTCTGTGTAACAAGTTGGCAAAAGAGCAGATGAGGCGGGACGGTAACTCCTTATCTACAATTAAACTTATTCAGGAACAGGTGACTTTATAATCCCATGCATGGCCTCCTGGCCTCACATTGTATTTGAAACCTGATCATCCTCTTTGCTGTAAAACAGTCTCCACATGCTGAAAGCCTGTAATACATGGTAATTAGTTTCTTCTCCATGTAATGAAATGCATTTTCCTTGAGCCCTTCTTATCTCAATAACTCTTTAATGTTTGTTTTTTTGTATGTTACGCAGACCTGTTGTGGGGCTAAAGCTCTGTCAGCCTCGATCATTAATGGTATGGCTAAAGGCGTACTAATTGCACATGGCTTAAGTATTTCTAGTTTTAAAAATGCTTTTGCGAGTATGTGATGTGTGATTCATTTTGAGGGATGTAATTGGGTAGGTAGTACTTTATAGATGTACTGTACCAATCATTTATTGGTTACTGCTGCATAGTATACTGTAATAGTCAGGTCACAGAAACCAGATGATCATCTTCTTATTGTACATTATGAGCAGGAATTAAAAATGATGCAGTTTTATCGGCTCACTTCAAAGTTTTAGTTGCAAAGACTTTTCTCTGTTATTTTTTCTGTTGCATTTTGAGTATATGACCCTCCCTTCCCTGGAATACAGTCAAGTCTCCCATGGTACAACTACTGCATGTTAGACACGTCAGTTGCTAATATGGCTCCTTACATAAAACCAGTTGTGGCATTGCAGCCAGACACTACACACGGGGTCTAATTTAAGTTTGATCGCAAGGGGCTGAAATTCTAGGAGCAAGCGGCTTTGGCGAGTTTGAGCTGTTCACTCCAGAGGGGGAGGACACAGGGTCGGAGCAGGAGAACTCCCAGCATTTTATGTGGGTCCCCATGAAAACTCTGAGCGTTCCACTGGCAATACAGACGGGCTGATGCCTGCTCGGGAAGGAGGCTGATGTCAGTGCCCGCCCCCTTTTGGCCATCTTCAGCTGAAATGAGGGGAGAGAAATCATTAGTTGGTCTAATGTTGTGTTTTTTTTTTTTTTTTTTCATGAAGTCCAAGGTGAGCTTTAGGTAGTTAGAATTCTCTAGCTTTCTATGCAGGCCGGGTCAGATAACTCTATTCATGAGATATCTGGTTGTAATGTAACGTGATGGGCTTGAATCCCAGGTTTACCCGCATCTTTAAATGTGTTAAAGGACAGTGTTATTGAATGACAAAGAGCTTTCAAGTTCATGAGCAATGGAAGGGGTGGGAGAAGGAGACAGGGCCCAGAGATGCAAGGCTTCAAAGACAATGGAAGCTACAAGTGGAAGCAGTGCAAAACCCTGCAGTGCTGTGTGTCCCACTCTATTTATGACCCTGTATAGATCCAGTGTGTTGGATCAGTAGTCGGGATGGCAGTGGTCTCCCGCTGAATAGAATTCCAACTGTATACTCCCAGCTCTCCCAAACTGATGCCTAACACTTCCCATTATTGTCTAAACTGCCGCCTAACCCTAAAGGCCCATACACATGTGGTCATCCCCCGATGTAGCAAATATCGGCTACTTTGTATATACAAGGACGGAGTGGGTTGTTAGAGACCGCGGGAGCGTGTATCGGCTGCTGGAGGGAGCATACATACTGGGTGATATACTGATAAGAAGGGCTAAAAAAAATAATGATCTGGCTCATTTTATTGCTCAGTGTGTACGGGGCTTAACCCTAACGCTGGGCGTTCCCGTGGGAGGAGGTGTGCTGGGGGCGGGTGGCTGACATCACATGACGTCAGCCATTTGCCCTGTCTTCCAATGGCCGCAAATATAAGTTGGTCTTCAATGACATATGTTTGCGTGGCCTGAAGATATGATTCGATGGGATGGCGATTCGTCGGGCGGCAGGGCAGGCCCTCTGGGACTCAGTAAGCTGCGAGCTTCACAGCTTACCAAGTCAACCAGAATCAGGGCCTGTATGCGGTCCTGCCACCGGTAAGCCCGATGGCTCCCCGGCATGCAGTTACTGAGGCATCCCGTGCAAGGCTGCAAGTGTATGGCCAGCTTTAGAACACACCAGGGTCTCAGCATCTCCCTGGTCCCAGCAGTTCTGCCTCATTGTGACATGTCCAGGGATCATGGCCAGCGCAGGGCACATTTCTGCTCTGCTCTATTTCTTTGCTACCTTGAGCAACTTGTACAATATGTAGGCTACCATACTATCCCTTTTAAAGCGGGACACTTTTATAGCGCAGAAACTCAGTTATTTTCTATATAAAGCAGGACACCTGCATTACACAGGTTTAGTCAGTGGCTGGCTGAACTCCAAGACTGAGTGCCCTGGCAAGTTCCACAGATTCCTGCTATAGGCAGATGGCTGCTCCGAATTAGGTGGATAGCGGTGTTCTGTTGCGTGGCGCTACCTCTTAGCCAGGCTGCGAACATATGCAGCCTAGCGAACACTTCTGAATCAGGCCCTAAGTGTGTATTGCCGTTGTAACAGGCTGCACCTTTCAGTTTGAGTTATCGGTTGAGTATACCTAACTTTAGCCTATATAGTAAGCTGTGGTGATAAAGCTGACTTATCTGTGCAGCCATTTTAATATGTGAATGTGACTTTAAAATTGCAAGTGATTACCAGGTTTGTTTTGACCAGCGTTGTTACTGGATTATATTTCCTTATCTTTGCTTAAAGCTGGTGAAATGTGTCTGCTAGTAAATGATTCATTGTCTTACCCAATGTACGTCATGTGGTTGGAATTGCTGAGAAGAGCACTGAGTGGAGAGAGCCTCTAAAACACATGCCTATAACTTTTATATCATGGTCTTATGCAGAGGCAGATCTCTGGGAGGCAATGGAGCCATCTGCCAACGGGCTCCTGCTCCCAAGGGGGAACCTCTCCTTCCCTTTGAGTTTGAATCAGTTCATTGAAAGCGGTTGATATTGCTAATGTGGCTTACTCCCCCTTATAACATTTTTGTAAGTGTCACACCCTATATTAGGCCCATGACCTTACTGGAGTCAAACACCTTACTGAATGAGCTATTTGGGGGGGGGGGGGCACACCAGTACTTACCTTGCCTCCAGGCAACTGGGATGAACTTACGCCACTGGTCTTGTGAATAATTGATACTTTGTTTAGGTTGCTGACCCATAACCCTTCCAGGTTCATTTACAGCTGTCTTCATACTTTATTGCTGCCTGTGTCATGCCAACCAGTACTTCTGCCAGTTCCTGCGAGCATTGTGACCAGGTGGCTGAATCACATGCGATATATCGTATGCAGTTCTTTTGCATAAGATATATATTGCATGCAATCCCAGAAAGGGCTGCAGATATGCTAACGCTTTAGCAGAGGCTATACGATTTCTTGCTTCGATCCGCGCAGGACTATGCTTCAGATCATGTGAATTGCCACTTTTTATCTAATGAGATGAAATAGGCCAAATCACACTAGTATATGGGCACCTTTTGAGTAGTAACATGCACTCCCCCCTCTGATTACCCCACGCAGTGTTTTCCTGCCTGGCCAGCTCCAGTGCACATGTGCGAGATCTCGCTACTAACGAGATCTCCTGCTCACCATGGTGCCGGCACCTGCCAGGGATAACGCTGCCTCTGCTATGGTAGACCAGAGACACATGTAGCTGTCAAAATCAGTAGCTGCAAGAGTCGGAATGGCCCGTGCTACTGACCGTTCATACATTGCCCTGCAGGTGTGCATGATATCTTTTAGATAGCAATGCTAATATAGACAGGGGCACATTCAGCACACATCACTGGTGTAATTCATGGGGAAAGTAGTAACCATGCACATAACATATGTTAATACCTCTCCCTCCCCCATAACAACAATTAATAATGGCTAAAATCTACCTATCGCATGTCGACCAGTTGGAGTAGACCTATGGACTGTCTTTCTAGACACTGTAGATCTATCAAACAGAACCTCTACCAGAGGCATCACAGAGCAGATGCTGGGATTGCAATCTGCACCCACTTGTCACCATTCCAGGGTGTGACACCAAAACGCCAGCTCCTCTCTGCAGTGACAGGAGCAGGGTGCTGTAGTGTGACATTTCCTACAGTAACTCATTGCAACTCATTATTCATATGGTATGTGGGGTATTTGCTTAGTTTCTTCACAATGCACTGACTGACATAAAAAAAATTCCTCCTTTTTGTCATATGTCCCACTAGTTGTATACAGGCAATACATTCATGTGTGTGTGTGTGTGTGTGTGTGTGTTTTTATTTTAATATTGTAAAACTAAAAAAAAAAAACTATCTGACTCTGATTACTGACTAATGAGGATGAGACTTGTGAATCTCTCTGATCCTGTTTTATAGAACTATGAACTTTATTTAGTCACACCTTGGTGAACAATGAGCTTATTTATCAAACCAAAAGCATGTGGAATCTTCTGCAGAATGATTCTTCCGTGTTTTTTTTTATTTTTTAACGTTGCACTGAGATCTGCAAGCTGAACTTTTTTGTGCTGATGTGTGCCAAGTTGAAACTCCAGAAAGAATCTAGAAGCTTAACACACTGGGA
This sequence comes from Crinia signifera, assembly GCF_055691185.1. Taxonomy (NCBI): domain Eukaryota; kingdom Metazoa; phylum Chordata; class Amphibia; order Anura; family Myobatrachidae; genus Crinia; species Crinia signifera. Next base: position 143,221,163 of record NC_139218.1, on the reverse strand, counting down.
GATTATTGCGGTCAGTGAAGTCCCCAGCCCATGCTCTGTGCTTGTAGTCGCTACCGACATTGCCAGATTGGGGTTGTTGTTATTGACCCATGGCTGCGCACATCATTAACAATATTGAATGAACACACTGGATGATATTATACGCAATATCACCCAATGTCTACCCAGCTCTATGCTGTAAACACACGGGTGAGATTTTTTTACCTTGCGATCCCGATGCGCGCTCCCGTGATGCACAAATTGAAACCCAGATAGGACCGCAATGACTATAAAGTGCAAATCGAATGCAGATTGTATGTAAAAAGTACAGAGTTAGCAAAGATTGCTTAGCAATCGAATCTTAAGTCAAATAGCAAGGGAATCTCCATTACACACCATTCGTGTTAACTAAAAGTAGCCCTATGCGAAACACTCTTTAGAGGACACCAAGTCAATGGTAGCAATTAGAGATGTGCATAGGACACTTTTCGTGTTTTGTTCCTAGGTGGTTTGCATCTTACCCCCTACTTATTACGCTTTTACAAAGACTACATGTAGATAGACCTGGGGTAGCCAACTCCAGTCCTCGAGAGCTACCAACAGTTAATGTTTCCAGATCTCCTCACAGAATCACAAGTGAAGTAATTAGCTCCACCTGTGGATCTTTTTAAAATGTGCCTGTGAGTAATGAGTGCACCTGTGCAGCAGCTAGGTTGTCTGGAAAATGTGAACTGTTGGTAGCTCACGAGGACTAGAGTTGGCTACCACTGAGATAGACAGTTGTCTGGATTTGAATAGAAATAATTCCAGACTGAAGAGGTGGATTTTTTGGTCTTTTGCCCAGGCATGACAATGGTCTTTTTCATCCCACGACCAACAACTGTGTCCACTGGTGCCTGATTCAAGCAAACCACATCACCATCTGAATCCTCATCAACTTCCTCCTCAGTGCCAGATACACCAATATCCTCCTCATCCTGGTGTACTACATTGACATCCTCAATCTCTGTCAGAAACTGGACTAGCGGTGCTCATCCCAGCTTTTACAGAGGGCATGCAAATGATGAAAGGATCCTCCTCTTCAATGTTGGGAAGGTCAATCCTAGACCTTGCAACCGCAAACACAATTGGACTCTCCTTGGGAACATGTGATATCTGTGCTTTTAACCAGTTTTATTTTTAAAAAAAATTCAAGAGGGAGGAGGGCTTTCATCTTCTTGAGAAGCTGAACCACCAGTCCTCAACATAAGCCAAGGCCTTAGCCTTTCCTTGCCACTTTGTGTCGTGAATAGCATATTGCCAATTTTACGTTTCTCATCAGTTTACATTTTTGGTTAATTATTTTAGCTACTTGGATTTTACATGACCTCTCACATAGTGCATCGGCTTAAAAAGATGACGTTGATGGAATTGCATTGTCAATGTCATGGCTAGTGGCATCAGCACTAGGAAGTCGGTCCTGATCTTTAAATTGTGTATCCTCCTCCTCCATTTCTCTATCAACACACACCACTGGCTGCACTTACACGGAAGCTCAGAGCAGCAGCACTGGACCTAGATACAGCACAGGACATTGCCCCTGTATTTTTTTCAGTAACAAGCGATCTGCCCATGTAATACAAACTTCACTTGTTCATGAAATCCTGAAGTGCCGTGCGCTGGAGTCTCCTGTTACCTTCCAAAAAAAAAAGATTATAATATATATATATATATATATATATATATATATATATATATATATATATATATATATATATATATTATATTCCCCCCCCCCCCCCCCTCGATTGTACTATATCTATGTTTTGATTTATAATGCTTACATCCACACATCTTTTTGGCTGAGCAGGCACTAGATCGCAGGTTACAAACTCAACCAGAATCAGGCCCTACAACAAGTATAGGGCATGATTCAGTAAGTATCGCATATGCATATTGGCAGAGGTGCATACCACTACCTGGCTGCATTTGCAATAGCAATTTAAGAGTAACATCACAACCATAGTAGTAGTGCACCTAATGCATGATGCTCACAGTAGTAGTGCCACTGAAACATCTCATGCCCACAGCTTGTACAGTATCCTATGCCAGCACCTTGAAAATTATTGCTCCCTCAAGCACTTTTTACAGATAGGTTTTTACAAAAGATAGCAATCACAACATATAGTAGTTGCTATCAGTATGCATCTTGCATCATTCACATTGGTGCCAACATCAAGACCGATAAATGTGCTTATGGAATGCTTAAGCTGTGAAGGAATTACACTGAATCTTTAGTCTTGTCACTGATATAATGCGAGTTGCTAATTGTTCAATGGTTTCACTTCTCTGTGCTGAAAACAAACATTGTGTCACTTAAGCAATTTTTACTAGTACTCTACTCTAAAGCAAGTATAACTAACTACTCCCCAAGCATTGTGTAAATATGATTCCTTTTCAAAGTCAAGGTGGTAGGTTATACTGTACATTCCTGGCCAGCCTGAGACTTGCTTGAAATGTCAGGAAATAGCCATGTTGTGTTTTGAAGCTCACTAAATGTAAATATATTTGTTGTGACTTTTTATTTTGCACACTTGCACAGGGGGGGATGCAAGTTGAAGACCATACTGTGAGTACTAATAGTTCACTTGCCTTAGCTTAAGGACAGTTATCAGAGTGAGCGCAGATCCTGGTGTGGTACTATGGGTTTATGTACAGCCTGATGTAAATTGATGCAATTAATGTATAGCATTAAATTATAATTTTCCCCAGGATCATGACAACACTGTTAAATGTAATCCTTTTTTATTTATTTTTTAGTTTAGCTGGTAACCTTTTTGGTAAATACACTTTCAGTCTGACCCTTTGTGCAATAGTTTGCTTGGTGAGTTAATGAACCTTGATCTTGGAACTTAAACAAATGAAAGCACAATTTCAGTGTTATGACCTTTTGGAAATTCCTTTTTAAAGGGTAGTGTGATGCTTAATATTCAGTGAAGCTTACAATCTTTCTTACAATGACCGTCATCAAAGAAAACCTGTTTTTGTCATTGCTCAACTCCAGCTTAATGGTAAACAGGAACTACATAAACATAAGCACAACGTTTAATTGTAAACAACAACAAAATTGAGTTTTTGGATTTTCAGAAGATGCAGGCTGTATTTTTCTTCAGTTCATCATTTCACAAAGTTGGGATCCATGTTCATGCTTCAGTGCCAGAAGCATGGCACACACCCATTTTCAAGGAATGTGGTTGTGATTCTGATGTTTACATTGCTGACCGATTCCCACAATATGATTATTAGAATTCGGTACTAGGGGGAGGGTTCTTGTTAAAATACTCAAAATTGATCAGTCAAAAGTCTGCTGTTGGTATTTCAATAACAACCCATTCCGGAAGGAGCACAGGGATCTCTAATGAAGGGGTACTTGCAGACATTTATTGTAGCCTCCTAGTCTCTGGCACAGTTTTTGAACTTGGATCCAGTTCCCATGGCTGTGGCCTCTGGGTGGGAAAAGGGAGCTCCTTATTGGAGGTTGGATAGTAAGCATTAATTTTTGTTGACTTTCATTAATATTTGTAGGCCCAGGTGTAGGGTGGCTATCACAGAATCACCAGACTTAAGAGATACGTTTATGGGTTGCAGTTTCCTGCATTGTCGGTGGTGGAGAGTTTCATCTGATGCTCTATTTAGTAGAGCAAGCAGTGAATATATGCCATGCAGAATCTGGGCAGTGTCTATTCTGTGAGAGGAACTGTGGGCATGCCAGTAGGCTGTGAAAAGCATGGCAAGCCTCCAGCATGATGAAAGCAGACTCCTTGGTATGGCTTGTGCTTGCAAAGTCCTTATTGACATTTTCTGATTGTCTATAGATTCAATCTGATGAGCATGTGGGATAATCCCGCATGTCTGTCGAATGAGTCCAAGGCCATCTATTATGCCGTACACATAAAGGCTAAACATCTTTGGCGGCCACAATTCTTTTAAGCTGACTCCAGTTTCCTTAATCCACCAAAAAGGCAATATAGCAGGCATTCCCTACCACAGTCCTCAAGGCACACTAACAGTGCAGGTTTTAGTGATATCCAGGCTTGAGCACAGGTGACTTAATTAGTACTGGAGTGATTCTGATTAGACCATCTGTGCTGAAGCCTGGATATCACAAAAACCTGCACTGTTGGTGTGCCTTGAGGACCGTGGTTGGGATTGCCTGCAATATAGGAACGGACCCCCTACATACAGCACTCCAAATATGGTACCGTATGGACTGACATTACCATTGGTCCCCTTGTCTCCGTATTCATTTTATATACATTTGTATCTATTCTTGTTATATTTGTCATAGTCATTATATGTCTTTTTATTAAAATGTAATTATAAATTCTACACACTACTGGCACCTTAATTTATTGATGCATTTTTATAAATGTTATTTTATTAATATTTAATCAACTTATAGCGCAATGTAACCTTTCTTTCTTGGGCTCTTTATAAGAACTGCTAAAGTACCTGGGATGGATGGTTGAAGAGAGGGGGCGTTCACCATCCATTAGGTCCAGTTCGGGTCTTTGGGCTGTTAGCCTCACAGAAGGCTAATCATTGCCTCCACCTGTGGGAGTTTTGTGAAAAGGCTGCTAGACTGATGTTGACGATATAGTCAACATCGGATCGGCATCGGATGCAGATGGCAAAGGCAACCCTTGCGATTCCGATCCCGATGCGCGTTCACGTATCGGAAGCCAGAAAGTCTTGGCTGCCTTGTCTATATAGTGCAGATCTGCACTATATAGTCAAGATAGGATGCAAATCGGATTTGCCTTAAGATCCTATCCACGATCCTAAGGCACCCTTGTGATCTGCATCCGATTCAGTTCCGATGCCGATCCGATGTTGACTATATCATCAACATCGGAAAGAAATCGGACCGTGTGTACACAGCATTACTGCCTGGGGAAAGGAGATGCTGTGCAATGCTCTATGTGGGAGACAACCTGTGACTGCTATGCATCTGATATTAGTTTGTAGTAAGTTAGGAGAATATCCTGTGTATTGGTTGGAGCCAGGCGGCAAGGATTTATTTTGATGTCTTGGTTTGGATTCACTAATAAAACTCACTGAGATCGGTTGCATCAGAATACTGGAGTGATTTGTGATCTCTCAGCTGCTGCACCGTACCACATTCCCTAAAGTTTTTTTTTTTTTTAAATGGGTGCCAGCTTCTGTGTTGTCTGATATGGGTAAAGTGGCCGTGTGTAGCAAGTCACAGACCAGGTGGCACTTGTGCTGAAAGCGAGATCATAAGGTAAATGGTGTAGAATTCTACACGTATAACAATTATGAGAGTGCCCTTGATGTAAACATAAAATAAATGACAATACTGTCAAAGCGGTGAGCCAAGTAAAAATGGTCATGGTGTAGATATTGAAGTCTTCAGCTAACACGATACTGCAGGCTTTTAAACATTAACTAGAAAGAAGTTTTGTTTTACGTCCTCATTCAGAGCCTTATTTTATTGGCTCCTATAATGCTGCTTTCAGACCGCATAACTGGCTTTGACCCTGTATTTGGAAACGTTTCCAAAAACGGGTCTGCCAGATAAAACCCCTTTCAGACCGCAGCACTTAAACGGTATATTACCGTTTAAGTGCCGATTTTTTGACACTGGCAGACCCGTTTTTGGAAGCTTTCCAAATACAGGGTTAAAGCCAGTGCAGCCTTCAGCACTCCCCTCCGTGCAGCTCCCCCCCCCCCCCCTCGCGTGTCGACCGAGCGCGTGTCGACGCCCCCCGCGCGTGTCGACGCCCCCCCCACCCCCCCGCATGTCGGCGCCCCCCCCCGTGTCGACTTACCCCGTGCCGGTACCTCCGTTGTGGACTGCAGCTCAGTATGCTCGGAAAGCACTTATGAAAAAAGTGTCTTCCAGAAAATGGCTGCCCCATAGGAAACCCAGTTTAAAAAAACTGTCTTCCGTATGGGGGCAGCCATTTTCTGAAAGACACTTTTTTCATAAGTGCTTTCCGAGCATACTGAGCTGCAGTGCCGGGAACCACAACGGAGATACCGGCACGGGGTAAGTCGACACGGGGGGCCGTCGACACGCGCGGGGGGGGTCGACACGCGGGGGGCGCCGACACGCGCGGGGGGCGTCGACACGCGCGGGGGGGGGCTCCAGTGCTGTGAATACTTAATGAGCGCTCATTAAGTATTCACTGTGCTGAATTTAGGACCCAGCTCATTGGCTGGGTCCTAAATACCGTTTCTGAGCCGATTTTTTTGGCTAAAATACCGGTTCAGAAACGGGTAGGACCCTGCATTTTAACCGGTTAGAAAAAACTGCATTTTCTAACCGGTTAAGTGGGACTGGACCTTTCAGACCGCACACATTACCGTTTTAAAACGGTAAAAAAACGGCAATTTACCGTTTTAAAAGTGCGGTCTGAAAGGGGCATAAATGTAAGTTACCCTATTTGCATTTAACTTGCTCAGTGTGGAATGTATCCGTGATTGTTTTGTATTCAAACCTCTGAAAATGCTGTTTTTCAGAGTAGCTGCATTTTGCATATGAGCAATCCTCTCTAATGCAATACATTGAATGGATGGAATTACCTTATAGAAGCAGATGGATTTATGGCTATTTTCACTGAAAGTAATACAATCCCTCCCAGAGTCCCCTGTAGCGCATGCAGTGGCGGCTTGTACCTTCTTGGGGGAGGGGGGCTGCCGCTGGGGTTACGCGATGCAGGCACCCCCTCCCCCTGTCGCTGGTGCCTGTGCTATGATGACATGCGCCTGGACTGGCGCATGCATAGTACAAACATCTGTACTGCGCATGTAGCCAGCTTCTATTGGCTGCCTGGGCAACAGCCCATAGAAGGGAATCATGGCCCTGGCACATGTGTAATACAAATGACAGGCACTGGGACCGGCACATGCACAATCGTGAAATTTGCCCGGCAGCGTGCAGAAAGGCATCCCGGAGGGAGGGAACACCTCCCAATGGGACTGCCTTGGTGACTGGCAGGTTGGACTTCCAATAAGAAGTCCCTGCCAGTCACAGTGAAGCCAGTGCAGTCTCACATACTGCATCTGGCTTCACTACAGTGGCGGGGTTTACCTGGGGGGTCAAAACCACCACTAAACGCATGTCAACCAAGGAAAGCTGTCCTTTGTGATGTTTAAAAAAACATAAACATTGCCAAATGCAATACTTCAGGCATCCCTCAGTCAGTAATCCTAGCCTATTTTCTTCTGAAAGCTAAATAATATAAAAACATGATATTAATTTGTTATGCCTCACCTGGCTGGTATAGAAATCTTAATTCTAGGTAGATGAGAATTAAAACTGAAGCTGAAGAACTCTGGCTGCATGTGGCCATAATAAGCTTTTATGTAGGTTTGCTTTATTTATTTTTTCTCTTCCTCATCCTGTTTATACCCCCTTACCTCACCCTGTGTCACACCCTGCATACTCTTGTAATGCCGTGACACATAACCTGAAAATACACTGACAAACAGATCCTATTTGAACTTGTCATCTTAAAGCATTTATGGCAGGAACATTGAACCTTAAGTAGGAATACATGTACGTTTCTTGTGACTTTAAGTGTGTGTTCTGTTTCCAAAACCAAATACTTAAAAAAATTATTGTTATTGTTAATAATATTATTATTGTTGTGTCATGGGCTGTACACACTGGCCCATAATCAGATCTGATCGCAGTACAAATTTGTTCTCAAAATGGCAAAACCATGTGCACTGCAGGTGGGGCAGATGTAATATGTATAGAGAGAGTTAGATTTGTGTGAGTTAGTTTGTTTCTGTGCAGCGTAAATACTGGCTGCTTTATTCTTACATTGCAATTTATATTTCAGTTTCAACACACCCCACCCAATTTTAACTCTCTCTGCACATGTTGCATTTGCCCCGCCTGCAGTGCACATGGTTTTGCCCATTTTGAGAACAAATTTGTACTGCAATCCGATCTGAATAAGGGCCACTATTTGTTGCAGTCTATTTAGTCTATTCGATTTTGGGTATATAAGCAAAATTGATTAGACATCGATTGCTTTCGATTCTATCCTGAGGCGTGACATCGAATAGAAAAATAAATGGGCAGGCAAGACTATATACTGTAGTACAGATCTGTCCTATATAGTCTAAATTGAATGTGCACACCACGCCGTGCGATTTTAATACTAATTCAATCCCAATCGAATCGGGATTGAATTAAAAAAAAAAAAATCGGGATTGAATTAAAAAAAAAAAAAGGAATCACGCCGTGTGTACACCCCTTTAAGGTCTGGACACTCCGGCTGTTCCTAAAGGCAGAGGAGTAACAAGAACTGTGATCCCTATAGCAAAATATTCAAAATCCCCCCCCCCCCCCCCCCCACTACTGTTACTACAATGCCTGTTAGGGTGGCAGAAGAAAGTGAAAGACAGTGTCAGGGATAAGAGAGGAGCGAGATAAAGAAGGAAAGGAGAGTGGTTGTCGGAGAATGGGTGCTTCATAGAAAAAGCAAGAGAGAGAAGGTGTCAGAGAGGAGCAAGAGAAAATGATGGTGTTGGAGAGAGAGACAGCACCAAGTAGAGAGAGAGAGAGGGGAAATAGAGACTATATCCGAGAAAGAGAGGGCACAAGGGTGAGAAATTGAGGGACAGCCAGTGTCAGGTAGGGAGAGAAAGGATCAGAGAGAGAGGGAGACAGTGTCTGGTAGAGAGAGGGTGGAGAGAAATAGAGAAATAGAGGAAGGGGGCTCAAGCAGGAGAAACAGAACCTGATTACAGCACAGAATGAGGGTAAGGGGCATAGCCAGAGGGATAACGGACCGGGGAGGGCATTCTTGGTAGAGGGGCAAGGATCGGCACACCATATCGTGGCAAAGATTGACAGCTAAATTTGTGGAGGCATGGACAGATATGGCAGTATATTGGGGCATGGATGTACAGAAGGATGATGTGGCGGTTTCATAGATGGGCAGGAAGGGGGCTTTCCATCAGCGGTACTGTGTGGCACTGTCAGAACAAAATCCAAAACTGGGCAAAGTAACATCTTGGGAGTCTGACGCTGGCATTGTGTTGTCCACATATTGACTGACTGCAGTTTAACAGCCCACAATAGGTATGCCAGCTATTAATATCTCCCACTATCAGTCATTCCGTAGGTCAGAGCAGGCCCTAGCCTAAATGACGCCCTAGGCAAGATTTTGTCTGGTGCCCCTAGCACCGCCACTTGTTCCGCCTCTGACCCTGCTCCCCTTTCCCAGCACCATCAACCCTCATAATAGCAGTCATCATTTTGGTGCCCCTACCCGCAATATTTTAAATAGAAACAGGGGTGTGTTCTTGCTGGGAAGGGGTATGGCCACACAATAGTACCCCCAATTCAAATTATGCCACACAGTAGTGCAACTTTATTCACATTATATCATGCGATGGTGTCCCTTATTCACGTTACATCACACAGTAGTACCACTTTACCTTATGTACATTACTCCTCACATTATACCCTTAAAAAAAAATCCTGAAAAAATATTGTATTTTAAGCACCTCCATAGCCACACTGCAACCCAGCACAAAGCAATGTCTGCTGGGCAGAGGAGAAGAGCTGCAGCTGCTGCTGTCACTTAAGGGGAGGGGGCCCCCACTGGGCCCTTCCATCAGACTTTGGCCTGGGTAATTTGTACCCCCTACCCCTTTCTCTTGTCACCCATGATACCACACAGTAATGCCCCTTACACATGACACACATTATTAATGTCCTTATAACCATAATGCCCCTTACACATTATGCCAACCTTTATTAATGCCCTTCATACACATAATGACACACATAATGCCCCTTACACATATGTTGCACATTATTAATGCCCTTATACACATGACACACATAATGCCCCTTACACACATGTTGCACATTATTAATGCCCTTATACACATGACACACATAATGCCTGTTACACATATGTCGCACATTAATAATGCGTTTATACATGACACACATAATGCCCCTTACACATATGCCAAACACTGTTGCACAACCAACCCACCCACAGACAGCACAAGCACAGCCGCTAACACTGTGACCTCTGCCTCTGCTTGGATACAGATGTTTCCTTATACATCTTGCCTCAATAGGCCATGCAGCTCCTGGCCAGTTCTGCTAAGGTTGGGTGCCTTTTGTGCTAAAATTCGTCTTATTTGCATTGTTATGACCAGCACACACAAGGAGCTTCCAATGATTAAAATGATATGCGGCATGCCTATATTCTGTGTGCGACTGTGGCTGCACCTGCATACGGAATGCTATGTTACAGTGATTTCCATGAATACACTACTTCATATACAGATACAGCCTCACTCACACAGAGAATATAGGCATGCTGCATATCATTTTAATCAGCAGAAGCTGCTGATGCCCCTAGGCATTTCAAATGCTCTAGGGCAGTGGTAGCCAACCCTAGCCCTCGAGAGCTACCAACAGTGCACATTTTCCAGACAACCTAGCTGCTGCACAGCTGCACTCATTAATCACTGACACATTTTAAAAGATCCACAGATGGAGCTAATTAGCTCACTTGTGATTCTGTGAGGAGACCTGCAAAACATGCACTGTTGGTAGCTTTCGAGGACTAGGGTTGGCTACCCCAGCTCTAGGCAATTGCCTAGTTAGCCTATGCCTAAGGCCGGCTCTGCCGTAGGTCCTAGGTTCTCAAACTCGATCCTCATTACCCCACACAGTGGGGGTTTTGCAGGTCTTTTCACAGAATCAAATGAAATAATTAGCTCCACCTGTGAATCTTTTAAAATGTCAGTGATTGAGTGCACCTGTCGAGTAGATGCTGTGAAATGTTGTTCTTCATTCCTGCACACTTAAGTATGAACACTGCCTTCCAAACGGAAACTTTTGCGAACGCACACATTGCCTTCTTATTAGAAAATGTAACACACAGGCACATGTAACACCACCACCACCACCTCTTGCCACTCCCAGACTAACACACATAAACAATGACAACTGTTGCAGGACTGCCATCAGAAATTGTGGGGCCCAGGACTGAGAATAGGCAGTCCCATGCCCCTCCCCACCTGGGACAGTTGTCCCCATAGCCCCCACCCTCCTGATGGCAGCTCTGCTCAACATGGTTTTTCAGTGGATGTCATTTTGTACCTAATGGAATTGGTCACGTTGGAGGGTATGTTTTCTGCATTGCAGCAGGCGAGGGCCAAATTCCTCCGTTGATTCCAGTTATGCCCCTTTCCCACTGCAGGTCTAAAACGGTAAATTGCAGATTTACCGTTTAAGGCTGCAGTGGGAAAGCGCCGTTTAAAAAGCAGAGTCCTACACGGTTAAATACCGTTTTTAAGGCAGTGGGAATGCCTTTTAAACGGTATTTAAACTCCAGGCAGTCCCTGTGCCTGATGAGAACTAGTAGTTCCCACTTTGCGCATGTGTCATGAGCGCAGTGCATAATAAGCCGCTCATTTCATATGCGTACATGTAATAAGCGGCTCATTATTATGCTCTGCGCTCATGACACATGCGCAAAGTGGGAACTACTAGTTCTCATCAGGCACAGGGACTGCCTGGACCCCGTATGGACCCCCGCTGCCTCCCCGGCCTTGATCCCCGTGCAGGTAAGTACAAGGGGAGGGGAGATGGGGGCACAGGGGGTTCGGCACTCTTTACACTTGGGGGGGGGGGGGGTAGGCACTCTTTACATTTTGAATGGTACTTAAACGGTATTTAAAACGGTAATCTGCTGCAGTGGGAATGCTAATACAGTTTTAGATACCGTTTAAAAATACCAGTACTTAAAACGGGTCTGCAGTGGTTAAGCAGCATTACTTCCACAACTACAGAAAACATTTAATTCGTTATTGCTGTTAAAGGGGGTTTTGAAGCCTCATAGGCTGTCATGCCAGGATGTCAGGCCTGTTTAATGCAGTGGTTTTTGTTCAGTATGTGAGTGCAAAATCTACCTCTGTTTGTTTGTTACGTGACATACATAATGTAAATACTATAAAGAGAGAAACTGTTTATGTATTTGCACATCTCAATAACTGTATTTTCCCATACAGCATTTTCAGCCAGAATCCTCACGACTGTCATCACCACCTGCTCCTGAAGTCTGCTTTGGGTGATGCCGGAGAAAGCTCTTTGGACACGGCATGTTGGGATGGAAGCCTTGAACAGTGTGGGCAGCACGGGTAGCTGTGACAGTATGGAGAGCATTTCCTCCAGCCACTCTGCTTTTGTAAGTTTCTTTCAATATCTATGTACTTTGGGGTTTCACATACAGCAGTGATGTGTGGTGAGGTAGCTCACCAAACTTCCAGCATTATATGTATTACATTATATTATATTATAAAAAGTATACAAATCGTCTATTTAATGGGATGCGTTTTTTTTTTTTTTTTTTAGTAAAGGTTACTAAAAATCGCAAAATAAATAGACCAGGTTCTGACTGGCGAATTTGTCAGAAACATGCACAGATCATTGAGATCCCGTTGAGAACCGTAGAGCTGAAAGGAATAAAGGTGGCTTCTTTGTAGGTGATCAAAGTAATTGGGTCAGATCTGAAGAAGACTGGCATAGACCAGTCAAAACTGCTGTCAGGACAGCTGCTGCTGCTATGTTTTCATTCAATTTTGAGTGCTGGTTCAGTGCAATATAAGTAACTATTAATAATTAAGGGTGAACAAGTAGGAAGTTTGCACATGGCAAATCTGCTTCTACCTAGTATTTCTCAATCACGTTTTCTCTAATATGATAGGATGGAACTGATAAGTTTCCATGGTTAATTTCTCCAGTGTTTACAAGGTTTGCTAAATATCTCTCATGGTATTGACGAAACCTCTGTTCCCATTAAATAAACACGCTTCTTATTGTAAGTACTGTCCAAAAGAGAAACCATATGTGGCACAAAGTTGAGACTGCCTTCTGAGCAAAACTGTACAAACCTGTGTGTCCTGCAAGTCTACTGACTGAATGTTTATTATTCTGAGAAATTTTTGCTGCTGCATTGATTTACTTTTCTTTTAAGAGTGGGTAAGGACATTAAGATGTGTCCATTTATGTATATGTGAGGCATCCTGAGTGATGAGGAGGCCTCCTCCACTCCTAGTAAACCTAGTGCTCAGAGTCCAGTGGGCAGGTCTTCTGGAAAATGGCACTCTGCTGCGTCACTTTCCCTGGAATTTGTGCAGTGCTTCTGGCACTTATGTGGGACTCCGGAGGGGGAAGTATTCAGTAAATGGGTGCAGGTCGTGTGGGCCCCTTTAACTAGGGGCCTGTGTTCACAGCACACCTTGCACCCATTATAGATGCACTAATGTGTGTATTCTGTATGGTATAGTGCTCTGATTTAGTAAAAATAAAGATGGGGCAGTTGGCAGCAGCGGGACACCAGCAGAGGATGCAAGCGTGGAGAGCACTTCTACTGCCCGGTGCCACAGCCTCCCTGCTGCTCCACGTCCTCCACCTTGTGGGAATAGTGCCCGGCGCCGTAGGGTGCACGGCATGGTGGGAACATCAGCGTGTCTGGGGGTAAAGGGGGAGGATGATAATGATGGAGGCGGAGCAGGAGCACGCAGCAGTGGCAGGTAAAGGTGCAACCCCTGCCTGCCCATCTAGACAGCCCCAGAGCACAGACCGGTAAGCTACAAGGTCTTGCTATAGAGGAGGGTCTGTCTCTCCCTGTCTGTGTGTGTCTCTCTCCCTGTCTGTGTGTGTCTCTCCCTGTCTGTGTGTCTGTGTGTGTGTGTGTCTCTCCCTGGTCTTCGTTGCCCTCATCATTTAACATTAGACGTAAATAGAATTAACTGTCAAATGTTCTTGCTCTATGCTGAATACAAACTGATAGGTGGGTAGTGTGAGAATGCGGGGTTATTGAATTGCGCAGACACCTGAAATAATGGTCTTTTTTTCCGCACACAGAAATACATAATATAAAGTAACAAGAGGTAAATGTGTAGTGCAGAAACAATATTCAGGGACCTTCCAAATAGGTCTTCGTCGTTGGTGGTGCTGAGAGGAGGGGCTGGTACTAATTGCCATGTTCTATTTGAGGTTCCTGAGTCTCACTCCCCCCTCCCAGTTTTAAAGAGAAAACTGCCACTGAAGCAGTCTCTCCCTCCATCCCTGTACATGCTGTTCAGTGCTGTGTGCTGTGCAGGGGAGAGAGGCAGCTGCAACCTGTCCTGTCCTTCTCCCTGCATGCTGGTGTACCCCCCGCCAAAAAATAATTGTTTTTTATTTTAAGGAAGAGGCTTGGCAATGCCCCTTAATTGTGCCGGGGCACGGCTGAACTGGCGGAGCTCCTGGTCCTTGTAGAGGACAGTTTCAAAACAATTCCACACTGGATTCAAATCAAAGCAAAACTATAACTGTTTGCCCCTAGAAGTGATAGCAGATTAATCTGCCCTATTCCAAAGTGCTCCACACAGGAAGACTATCACTGATTCCACCCAGCAGAGTTGTTGAGTTCACACATGGCAGCTGCAATGTTGCACAAAGTACATTGAACGTGTCTCATCCGTTAGCCAATGCCAGCGACTAACATGAAGAGCTGACCATGGCAATCTCCTTTTAAAACTATCCACGGTGTTGAGATCACCTAGAGGAGTTGCATCCTGATGGGTGTCTTCCCCCTCCTACTGTACCTCCGAGATGTCTGTAAGAGTCAAGCGAGGAACAGAGGGAAACAAATAGAAGGAACAAATTCTGTTCCCTTGTGGAGATTGCATTTCACCAATGAGGTGACCTTCCCTTTTTTTTTTCAGTGAGATACATATCGCTGGCTGGTACTTTCTGTGTAACCATACTTGGATTACCGATGGGTACAACAGACCTATCAATGACGACTGCAAGTGCCTAACACGTGACTCCCATACCCTCCAACATATTGGACTCAAAAATCGGTACGGGGTGTGGCCATAGATAGAGTGGTGTGGCCATGGGTAAAGGGGGAGTGGCCACGACTCTTTTACTTTGCACTTCATATCCAAAAAATTGTAGTATCCCATTTAAAAAAAGACAGCTGTGCTGGCTGTCCCTTCCTCAGTCCCCATCTGCTGTGCAGGGTATGGCTGGAAGATGACTTGAAAGTTTGGCCGCTGTTAGTCGCCACAGCCGGGTTCTCGGTGCTGTGGCACTTTAGGCCACCCACTAGTGATGTCACGCCGCCCATTCTTTTATCCCGGCGGCGGCTTGCGCTGAAGGGTCGGGGGGGGGGGGGGGAGAGATCTACAATCACTCTCTTGCACGGCTGAAGGGCCGCACACAGCATGCCGGGACTAGTAGTCTCCCCGCAGCCGTGCCGTGACATCCTCCAACCACAGGCTATCCCCTAGCAGGGAGAGGCAGGCCCACTGCGTCCCCCCCCCCCCGCCATGCACCCTGGGAGATATAGTCCTGGCAGGCAGCCCCCCCACACTCCCTGGAGAGCAGTCGTCAGTGTTTTAAACTACAACTCAATCACCCTGAGCTTCTGTGAAAAAAGCGGTACATAATGTATTTTCCAGCAGTTTAAACTATCTTTGTCCGGGTTTTGCATAAAACCCTTGTTGATACTGAGGATCTCTTATCTGGAATTTTGCCTGCAGACAAATCCTAGCATATGTTCAGTTGATTTCCTATGGGAAACCATTGTGGTGGTGTTTTTTTTTTGTCATTTTATTGTGTAGTATGAGACAGATCTATATTTAGCAGTTGTTAAAAATAACTTGATGCAGAGTTGATGGCAAAATGCTCACCTTTTGTGATTGGTAATTACAGGTTTGTTGTTTGAACAGTTTTATAGAGCTTGTGCCCATTATACATTTACTTAGCTCTTTTATAATTTATGCATCAAGCATTTTTTTTCTGGCTATGTACCAAATACTTAAATCTTCAGTTTTTTTAACTGTATAATTTCAGAATTGACCAAAATACAGTAGCTTCAAATGTCCGTAAAGTCCTTTTGTCACCAGATAGTTCTCTTGCTAGTTGCAGAATGAAGCAACCTTGACAAATGCTTCTGTTGACCTTTTGAGCATGTCGACCTAAGGCATGTCCACCTTTTTTTCATGTGTCAACCTACTGCCTGTTGATCAATGATGGTTAACCTATTGCCTGTCAATCTGCTGACCGTATCCCTTTCTGACTTTGCAGCAGATGTGAAGAGCTAAAGTTGGAGATAAAGTGGCAAGAGAGAAAGAACCAGCCAATCAAATGTGTTTTTAGAAAAAATAAAGTTGGGAGGTGATTGGCTGGTGCGTTATGTCCTTCCACTTAATCTTCACTTTGGCCCTCATTCATATCTGATTGCAGTACAAATTTGTTCTCAAAATGGGCAATACCATGTGCACTGCAGGTGGCGCAGATGTAACACGTGCAGAGAGACTGAAGATTTGGGTGGGGTGCGTTGAAACTGAAATCTAAATTGTAGTGTAAAAATAATGCAGCCAATATTTGCCCTGCACAAAAAAATAATAATTCACACACATCTAACTATACATGTTCAGGACCGGTGCAAGGCACCGGAGCGCCCCAGGCGAGTCGGGGTGGGGGCGCCCAGGTGCCGGGGGGGGGGTACCTGTTCTGCGGCTGTGTATATAAAGCTTGCGGGGGGGTCCCTGCAGTCAATAAGAATTTAATAACGAGAGCTATCCGCCTGGCTACGCGGAAGCGCTTCTGTTGTGGAAACACTGGCCGCACGCTGATTGGCTGAATCTCAGCCAATCAGCGTGCGGCCAGTGTTTCCACAACAGAAGCGCTTCCGCGTAGCCAGGCGGATAGCGCTCGTTATTAAATTCTTATTGACTGCAGGGACCCCCCGCAAGCTTTATATACACAGCCGCAGAACAGGTACCCCCGCGGCACGGGGGGGGGGGGGGGGGGTTGGGCGAAATGCTGCCCTCCAGTGGCCGGCGCCCTAGGCAAATGCCTAGATTTGCCTAGTGGTGGCGCCGGCCCTGTACATGTTACATCTGCCCCACCTGCAGTGCACATGGTGTTGCCCATTTTGAGAACAAATTTGTACTGCAATCAGATATGAATAAGGGCCTTTATCTCTTCACCAAGCTTAATACATCATGTGTGTAGTCTGGTTTCATACTTGGAAATGATGAAACTGAAGTGATTACTTTTTCCTCTTACCACTCGCATCCCCATTCGTTCCCCAGAAAAAATATTCTTTATTGCCATGATTTTTTTTTTTTGTCTCTTGTAAAATGTGTGAGGGAAGTGGCAGTACACCGTATCTCTGTATGTAAGCATACTGAGCATGTGAGGCAGAGAGATGTGCACTTTAATGGCGGGATGTATTAATTTACATCGCCGCCCGGCCGCCGTGATGCCAGCGCATATGTGCTGGCATCGTGGGGCGGTGATGGAGGTCCCCCGTAATACCTGTTATGTGATGTGCGGGGGGTCTCCGTCACCTCCTGGGCGCCTCCTTCTCCCCTCACGCTGGGGACAGCTAAGCAGGCTGTCCCCTGCGCCGCCTCCTCCCCCCTGCAGCCGGAAGGACATCCGGTTGCTTTACTAGGGGAGGAAGGGTTTACCTTTCGGGTCCAGGAGGACCTGGACTAAGGTAAGCCTGAGGGGGTCGGCGGTGGTGGTGGGTGGGCGACGATAGAAGCCTATGGGCTTCTATAGGGTATCACCACCCAAAGGTGGCGATGCCCTGCTGTAACGTGGCGGCAGGGATTTAGTACATAGGAAAATGTGGTAAAATGGGGGGTTTAGCGCATTTTCAGCTTAATACATCCCACTCTAACTGTGAAAGTGTACAGTATGTGAGTATAGTGCTGAATGTGACGGATCATTATGCAAGGAGAGAACCTGTAACAACCACGAAGATTTGGGCTGAAAAGAGAAAAAGGAGAAATTATGAGAATGTGAGGCTCTTATGAAAGTTGGTGCAAGTAATTATTTAGTGTCTAGAGTACAACTATGTAAAGGAACATTTGTGCAATTAGCGTGTTAATATTACTGCCTTTTTTGTTTTTACAGAGTGGGGATGGCTATGATCACCTTTCAGCTGAGGAACGAGAATGCTTAATGTTTCTGGAAGAAACAATTGATTCCTTAGATAATGAGAATGACAGTGGACTATCCAATGATGAATTGGAAACAGAAAAAAATTCTAACCTTGCTGTATCAGACCCAGTGAGGATTCCATCATCCAATGGTAAGCCTGTGTAAAGAAAATAAAAAAAAAAATTTGGCTCCGTTTATTGATCTAAAATACAAATTTCTTTATATTTGTTTTTATGAAGTCATTGTCCTAATCTAAATACCATCTTGCATTCGGACTTATGTTGAGGGCTCTGATGGAATGAATAGGTCATACACAGTTCATAGTCCTTCACGTTCAACATCTTTTTCAGCTCCACCCATCAGTATAATTTCATGGGGGTCTTTTATGTCGGTTTGTTGCTTTTATAAACAGATCTGTACCTCCCATCACAGAGGCAGACCTGCTTAAAGTGATGAGGGTCCGCAAGAATTAAACTTTTTCCAGTGGCATGGCTAAAATATACATACGTATTGAAGCAATGCATAATTGTTTACACTCCTTAAGGGGTAAGTTTACGAAGATGGGACTTCTATTGAAGATGGGATGTTGTCCGTAGCAACCAATCGGATTCTATCATCTTCTAGAAGGTGCTAAATAAGTAGAATTTGATTGATTACTATGGGCAGAATTCTATATTCAATAGAACTCATCTTAGTAAATTTACACCTAAATGTACGGAAGTCTTAAGAGAACAGAATAGCCAACTGCCTTGTGGTGAACTGTGCCATTGTATCCTTGGTCACCCCACTGTCCAATGCAGCAATGGATGAGGGGCTGCAATGATGCTCATTGTTACATCCTGCAAATGAGGGGAAAACACATTCTATTCAAATTTGATAATCTTGTTTATGCCATAACCTTCCCAAATATGGGGAATGCCTCACAACATCCAAATTGACCAAGCTAACAGGGACACAATAATGATTAAAAATGAGAATAGGGTGGCAGTCCTTATTTAAAATTGTCAAATGGTTCTCGGGTGGTGATCAGTGCTCGGTTTGACCTGCCAAGGTTGTTGGGAGCTACTGGGTACTCGAGATCTGATCTCGGAAATACAGTAAAGAGCAGCTTAGGTTTGTTCTCTGCACTCAGCTATGTGATGTGATTGTTTTGGTGTGTTTTTGTGAGTGAATGGCAAAAAGTAACAAATTAGTTTGCACACAATATCAGACTCTTGTGATCATTTCCCACATGCTCCTGGTATAAAAAGACTCCTGAAGTATTTGTTCCCGCTGGGTCCCTCCCACGAGCATTCACTCACAAAAGCACCTAAAATACACCGCTTCAGTGGGCATTGAGTACAAATAATTATATTTCTCCTTCATACTTCATGGCAGCCATTACATTGGGTTCATCCCTCTCTCCTCTCCAATTAGACAGGTAGTTTTTTCCCTTAGGATCCAGCCCCTCCTCTATATAATCTGGCACCTCCCCACAGACCGTAGTCTTTTTCCTGTCTCCTTCTGTCTGTGACAGGTAGTCAGTTAGAGTTAGTTTGTTATTTTTGATATATACCCGGTAGGCTGGTTATGCGACCGGAGACCTGGGCGGGCAGGCTGGCGGTGCCTAAGCCTAAAGTGTGTCCGTGGGCCGGTGGCAAGGACATTTTAAGAACCCACGGCGTCCCTCCCTGCATAGCGCATGTAAGTATCACCTGTTTGCCGGCTCCTGCGTGTCCCAGTGTCCGGGTATAGGCTCCGGCTTCCTTCCCTGGGTAGCGCGGAGTCTCCCCGGCAGTCAGGACGGCGTTAGTGACGCGCGCGTCACTTCCGGCGGATGCACGCGGCGTGCGGGTCACGGCCGCGTGCGTTCCAGCTAGGCGGAAGTGCGCGCCGGGTTGGCGCCAGCGGCAGAGAGGGGGACGCTGGCTGCTGCGGCAGCGTGTATTAAAAGGCGCCTGGTCGGTGTTACAGGCGCAAGGCTGTTCGGCTGCAAGAACGTTTTGGTAGCAAGCCAGGATTATTGCCATGGAGGATGCCTCTCAGAAGGGGGTTACACCGCCGCCCAGGTAAGTCCTCTTAATGAGGACACGCTGTTACAGCATGCCATGTTTGCAGTCAGGTAGTTAGTATCTTTCTTTCTTGTCTTGTAGTGTGCCTTCAGTGCCCAGAAAGAAAGTGGCTAAGACCAAGAATACTAAAATCTGTCCAGGATGTGATAGAGCCTTTGTTGGAGAGACAGTACTATGTTTAGAGTGTCTGACAAAGAAGGATGTTGGGATGAATATATCAGCCCAGTTAGCTGAAATGAGAGACTGGATGAAGAAAAACTTTATCTCCAAAGAGGAGTATGCAGGGAATAAAAGGTCCAGGTCCCAGACTAGCCTTGATAAAGATGACGGTGATGTGTCAGTGCATGATGATGCGGACAAGGAGGAGTCTGGGGGCTCATCAGCTGAGTCAGGCGAAGTATTGGAGGACGAGCGTCTATTTAATGTGGAGTTGGTAGAAGCAGTCCTTAAAAATCTCTATAGGACACTTAACTATAAGCAGCCTGCAAAGTCTGAGTTTGACGCATTGTTTGAGGATCGTTCTAAAAAAGGGAGATCTTTTCCAGTACATAAGGTTGTGAAGGATATCCTAGCTAAGGAATGGCAGGGTGTCGACAAGAGAGTGGGGTCGACTAAGAGAATTCAAAAAATGTTTCCCATTGAGGATGAAGAGTTCATTAAGTGGTGTAATATACCTAAAGTCGACGCAGCAGTGTCAGAAGTGACGACTCGTACTACCATTCCTCTTGAGGATGGGGCGTCACTAAAAGACGCAATGGATAAAAAAAATGGAGAGTGCTCTAAAGAGACTACATATCTCTGCCTCAGTCTCACTGAAATCAGGGGTGGCCATGGCCTCCCTTTCTCGGGCGCTCAGAATTTGGTGTTCAGCATTGCAGGAAGACATACAGGAAAAGGTTTCCCGTGATCAAATCGGCAAAAGTCTTACCCAGGTCCAGCTGGCAGTGGACTATATGTGTGAGGCCTCCCTAGATGGTCTTGATTTTGCAGCAAAATCCCTGACTTCGGGGTTGGTGGCCCGTAGGGCCTTATGGCTTAAATCATGGGCGGCAGATTCCCATTCGAAGAACAAGCTAGCAACATTGCCTTATGAGGGTGCTTTCCTTTTCGGCAGTTGTTTGGATCAGATGATTCAAAGAATGTCAGGCGGTAAATCAGTCCGATTACCACAAGACAGAAGAGGGAGATTTTTCTCATATTCTTCCAGACAAGCGTATAGACAAGCCAAGTCCTACAGGCCAGGCAGGTCTGTCCGGGACAGATACACGCAAGGGACGTCCAGAGCCTTTTTTCGGCAATACGTCAAGAAAAGAGGCGAAAGTTCGGGAACCACACAGAAACAGTGACGGTGGTCCCATGGTGGAGCAGGCCCAGGTAGCGGGAAGGCTGTTGGGCTTTGCTCGCGTCTGGGAACAAACCGTCCGAGACAGATGGGTTCTGGAGGTAGTCAGGATTGGCTATCACCTAGAGTTCATGTCAAAGCCAAGAATGGCGAAATTTTGTGTTTCAGAGATCCCAGTTTCGAAGATAGAAAGGGAAGCTCTAAATTTAAGTTTAAAGGGACTCATCGCATCAGGAGCAGTGGTGAGAGTCCCGGAGGAAGAGGAAGGAGCCGGTTTTTATTCTCGTCTCTTCATAGTCAGCAAGAGTTCTGGAGGTTACAGAACTATATTAGATTTAAGAAAATTAAACTTGCGCATAAAGAAAAGAAAGTTCCACATGGAGACTACAAAGTCGATCCTAATGGGGTTGAAAAGAAACGATTTTATGGTCTCCATCGACCTAAAAGACGCCTACTTCCATATTCCCATCTCCCCAGACGACAGGAAATATCTGAGATTCTGCATAGGTCACGATCACTTCCAGTTCACCTGTCTGCCCTTCGGCCTCACCTCGTCACCAAGGGTCTTCACCAAAGTTCTGGTGGTCTTGATAGAAGAACTGAGGAAAAGGAAAGTCATGATATGGGCATATCTAGACGATCTATTAATCGTGGCACCTTCAGAGGAAGAGGTGGTCACAGCAAGAGACTACACCATTCAGTTTCTTCAGGAACACGGGTGGCTGTTAAATTGGGAGAAGAGTTGTCTAGAGCCAACACAGAGTCTCCAGTTTCTGGGAGTATTGGTGGATACCGTGAGGTTTCAAGTGTCCTTGTCCACAAAGAGGTGCGAGAAAATCCAGCAGCTAATCTCAAGAATCTACGAGGAAGATCGGGTACCCCTCAGGTCAGCAATGAGTCTCTTAGGGATGATGGCGTCCACGGTGGACATAATCCCATGGGCCAGATGGAGGATGAGACCTCTCCAGTGGTCCCTTCTAGGTTACTCGAGAAGACTGGTGCCACTAGAAAGAAGGATAAAGATCTCAGAGGCAGCCAAAGAATCCCTAAGATGGTGGGAGGCCGATCAGCTAGTACCAAGAAAATCCTCACTGGCAAGTCCCCGTTACAAGGTGATCACCACAGACGCCAGCGCTACGGGTTGGGGGGCTCATGGTCTGGGCAAGACATGTCAAGGTCAGTGGTCCCGGCACGAGTCAGAGTTCTCCTCCAATCACAGAGAGCTAAGGGCCGTGTGGAAGGCAATAGAATTCTTCAGCGAAGACGTCCGAGGGGCGCACTTGCGCATTTTTTCGGACAACGCCACTACCGTCTCCTATGTCAACAGACAAGGAGGTACACGGAGTCACGGGCTCTTAGAAGAGGTGCAAAACATCATGTGCTGGTCCGAGGAAAACCTGTTGTCCATATCAGCGCTCCATGTGCTGGGAGAAGACAATCAGCTCGCAGACTATCTGAGCCGCACAAGCGTGGTGCCTGGCGAGTGGGAGCTGAAGGACTCAGTGTTTCGGGAAATAGTAGAGCAATTCGGTCAACCAGAGGTGGACCTCATGGCTTCAGCAGTCAACAAGAAGTTGCCACAGTTCTACTCACGGTACCCGGCTTGGGGGTCGAGCGGAGTGGACGCCCTATCGCAGAGTTGGGAGTTTCACCTGGGGTATGTGTTCCCTCCAATTTCCCTCATTCACAGGACATTGTGGAAAGTCAGAACGGAGGGGGTCCAAGTCATAGCTATCCTTCCCTACTGGCCCAGGAGGGCTTGGTTCCCCATGTTAGAGAGCATGGCGATTGCGGGTCCAGTGTTTCTTCCAGTGACTCAGGATCTGCTCAAGCAGGGCCCAGTTTATTGCCTAGAGCCTCACAGATTGAATTTAGCGGCCTGGAAATTGAAAGGCGGCAACTAAAAGACAAGAATTTATCCCCAGAAGTCATTGAAGTACTTCTCCAAGCGAGAAAGAAGGTATCGTCAGAGATCTATTACAGAATATGGCGGGTGTTCGCAAATTGGTCCAAGGGCAAGTTACCTTTCCTAAAGCAAACATTCCTCAAGTGTTACAGTTTCTTTGTGATGGGCTTAACAAAGGGCTGTCGGCTTCAACACTCAAGGTCCAGATTTCGGCGCTGAGTGCGCTGCTAGACAAGAAACTAGCAGAACATAGCTTAGTTAAAAGGTTTTGTCAGGCTCTCAAGAAGATCCGGCCTAGAGTTAGGTCAATAATCCCCCAGTGGGATCTTAATTTGGTTTTGAATGGACTAATGGAGGCTCCGTTTGAGCCATTGGACAGAGCGAAGTTAAAGTTTCTAACATGGAAGATGTTATTTTTAGTTGCAATAACTTCAGCAAAAAGAGTGGGAGAGATTCATGCTCTGTGCATCAAGGAACAGTATTTGAGGATTTTCCCGGATCGGGTAGTGCTGAGGACTAGGCCGGCCTTTCTACCCAAGGTGGTTTCCTCAGTTAATTTAAGTCAAGAAATAGTTTTGCCTTGTTTTTTCCAAAATCCTCTGACGAAGAAAGAGGAAAAATTGCATACCCTAGATGTCTTGAGAGCTATCAAGATTTATCTACACAGGACGGCGGGGTTCAGGAAGTCAGAAGCATTATTCGTGATTCCCCAGGGGGCAAAGAAAGGATTGGCTCCATCAAAGCAATCAATGTCAAGGTGGCTAAAGGAAGTAATTGCATTTACTTACAAGAAGGTGGGTCGTGAAGTTCCTGAGGGCATTAAGGCTCATTCGACAAGGGCAATGGCGGTTTCTTGGGCGAGAGAGGCCAAAGTTTCGGCTAAAGAAATTTGTCAAGCAGCCACCTGGTCTTCCTTGCATACCTTCTCTAAGCATTATGCATTGGATGTCGCGGGCTCAAGCTTTGGAAGTGAAGTTCTTAGACAAGTCTTGGCCTGAGGTATAGTATAACCCACCCTACTGCTTTGGTACATCCCAATGTAATGGCTGCCATGAAGTATGAAGGAGAAAGCAAGGATTATACTCACGATAATACCTTTTTCTTCGGAATACTTCATGGCAGCCCAAAAGTTTGTTGGCCCTCCCTGTTTGTGTTTTTTCCCTAGGATCAGGACGGAGACAGTCAAAGACTACGGTCTGTGGGGAGGTGCCAGATTATATAGAGGAGGGGCTGGATCCTAAGGGAAAAAACTACCTGTCTAATTGGAGAGGAGAGAGGGATGAACCCAATGTAATGGCTGCCATGAAGTATTCCGAAGAAAAGGTATTATCGTGAGTATAATCCTTGCTTTACGTTTTGGGTAGGTTTACTGCGGTGATTTAATATACAATAATTTGGACAAAGATGTCTCTTTACAGAAGAGACCTCCATTCCAGACTATGATCATGCTAATCCTTCATGCCACCAGTTCATAGTGCATTCGCTTTTTAATTGGAACAGGAATCCCACTGTTTAGAATGTGTTAAGACCGTCCTTTAGTAACTTTTTAAATTAACTTTATGCAACACCATCTACTAATATACTATATAATGATGGTGGGCCACAAGTTCCCATAGTGGTACCAGTCTACCTGGCTTTGCTTACCCAATATGTACAGTTCTGCCAAGCTACTGTATAGATATCTATTTACTTTAATGAGACATATGTATGGTTTTGACTGCAGACCTTTTTATTAATGGGTGAAGTATATTTCCTAAGAGGAGGAAAGCATTTGGTTAATCAATGTTTATTACACAGGAGTGTCACAAGGCGCGGCAGTCTTATTTTAGATCTAATTGAATAATCCATGTGAGCATTCCTAAACTCTTCACCATTGTGTGTCTTATGTAAGACTGACAGCCAAAGAACATCACGTAATGAATAGCAGGGCTTCATGACCAATGGCAGAGCTATGTACCATCTAAATATATCCTATGTATGTGAGCAAACTCCCAAATATGTGATTTAAGCATTGCATACGGAACCTCCCTTCCACTAACAGTATGTCCTGTGATGTTGGGAACATCAGGTGCTAGGAACAAAGGAAAGGAAACTTATGAAAGCATGCAGACTATCTGAGCCCACACTTATCCCAGACAGACTATCCACACTCTGCCCACACTGAAGATATACTTATGATGATGATGATTACTGAGGTCTCCTCCTATTTAAGATTGTTCCCAGGGAAGAGGCAGCATTGCTTGAAGCTAATGTGGAAGCACTTTCCC
Organism: Crinia signifera; assembly: GCF_055691185.1. NCBI lineage: Eukaryota > Metazoa > Chordata > Amphibia > Anura > Myobatrachidae > Crinia > Crinia signifera. Next base: position 143,195,611 of record NC_139218.1, on the reverse strand, counting down.
ATGAATGTAGCACTTTCACACTGGGCATTTTATTTTTGTAAAAAATAAAAAGCTTCCTCTCCCATGAGAGCTGAGATGCAGGGAGGTGAATGCTGTAGGTCTTAAAATATAAGATAAAATAGCCATTGAGAAAAACTACTTAGCGGTTAATTCAGCAGACCACGCAGAAGAGTTTTTATTTGATGGATAACTGTACATATGAAAAATTTAAATACTAATCAAGCTGTCATTTGTTTATTGTAGGCAATGATAAAACACCGCCAAATATTTCAACACTTTCTAAATCGGAGGAATGGACCAATTTGGCTATTGATTCAAATAGAATTCCACAGGGATATCACAGTTTTCCAAGAATAGTCCAAACTTCTCGAGATGAAGTCCCAAAACCTCCTGTTGACCAAAAAATAGCAGATTCCAGTAAAGACCTGGCAAATCCATGGCATGGGAAGCCAAAAAGCTTGTCCTCAATTAAACAGCAGCATGCAGGGGAATCTGCTTTATCGGAGTTCCTCCTTCTACCGCCACCTGAGCCTTTCAGAGACACCCAAATTATAGACAAGAGGCGTTCTGTTACTGATCCAACAGATGCACGTGAAGTCCGATTTGGTAGAGCACTACTAAAATCTGCTAAAATTACTGAACATGAAGTATCACCTGCATTGGAGCCCACTAGTACAAAGTCAGCAACACCATTCCTGTTCCCAAGAGTCTCATCCCCAGATAAAGCTATCACTGGCTCTCTGCAGACTCTTAACCAGGCTGTAGAAAAACATGTCGATTCACAGTTCAAACAGGGTCCACCAACTGCACCAAAGCCACGTGCACTGCCACCGCACATAATTATTAAAACAAGTGGTGGACCCGTGTCCAATCTAGATCCACAAAAAAGGCCAAGAACCTTTTCAGCACATGAAAGATTAGACCGGGCAAATGAGTCTATACATAAGGTTCCTCATTCTAAAGAACAAGAACAAGCTAGACATGAGGCACTACAGAAATTAGGCTTGGAGGATAAATTAAGTCAAAAGGAAAATAGTTCCTTCAGGTCCTCAAAAACTGATTTATCTCTAGCGCAGTCTGCAAGTGACCAAAGCCAAAAAGAAGCAACAAGGAAAAGTGGAGTTCTAAATCAACCAGAGAAATTTGATTTTCTTGGGACTCTTCCTGCACAGCCTTCTATTATCATTCACAAGCCACAAGATATAAGAAAAGATGAAGGGCATAATAAAAACAGAATAAACATGAACTCCGATGAGCCTGTAGGTGGAACAAACTTATTAATTCAAAAGGATATTAATGTTCATGAAAGTACTTTGCCCAATATGAAAAGTGGGATTATTACCAGAAATAGACCCAGTGTTAAGACTACTTCTTCTCAAGAAGATACCAAAGTGGTTATTCAACCTACCCAGCATTTGAATGAAGTCCATAAGGATGTTGATGAGTCTTTCCAGCAAATGAAGCCTGATGATAAAAACTCATCAGTTGCAAAGCCTGTTTCTCAGCCAAAAGCAGAGAACATGAGTGATAAGCTCAAAGATTTATCCAAAGAAACACACTCTGCATCAAATATTGCTTTCAAGCATCAAAAACCAGATACTGGTATTAAATCTACAAGTGTGAAAGCAAGTCCCATGGGGAGTGGAATTACAGTTACAGAAATTCATCCCATGACATTTAAACTACCGGATCACTTGCCCAACTTTGAGAAATCTCAGGGAAAAGTGGGTTCCTTGGAGAATATCAGCATCATTAGTACTAGCCCTGGTAAAACCTTTAGCTTCCCTCGACCAAAAGAAGTATTGGTTACCCAAGACAGTCCCGCAGTCATCCTAAGAGATGGGAGAGACAAAGTGGCCGCTGATAAAAGCAACAGACACAGCACACACTTTGAACCATTGAATGAACCATACTTACGTTTTCATCAGAGTACAGTACCTGGTCTTAAACAAATAAACATTAAGTCAAACACACTAGAACGTTCTGGTGTCGGCCTTAGTGGGTCTGTTTCAAGCACTGAAAAGGAGAATCAAAAAGGAGGTAGCTCTTTTTTCAAGAAACCAATTTTTTCTGGAAACTTCCTGAGAAACAGCAGGCCCAGACCAGCATCCCTTGGCACTGGAAAAGATTTTGCCAGCCTAGAGCCTCCTGCGGTAGAGACTGAGTCTACAGAAAAGCGATCCTTCTTTTTTAGGCCCTCTCGCTCATCTGCTCCTGTTACAAGTGTTAAGATTACTCCAAAAGGATCTACAGAGGAGCATCGGAAAGAAGCATTAAAAAAACTTGGCATTCTAAAGGAATAAAGAACCGTTTTTGCCTCTGTTTAGGAACGAATACACTTCTGTATGTGCCTTTTTTTTTTAGACTGAAAGCAAGGCTATTGTGCTACTGTTCCTAAAGCACTTTTTGAGAACATTTTCATATTACTTATGATGAAATCATGCAACTCATTAATAAGTCAATAATGTATCCAATGAACCAGAAACCATTTTTTTTTTATTTTTTTATTTTTTTTATCCTTCCTGAATTTCCAACCAAATGGATCATACTAATTCATAAACATTTAAATTATAACGAATACATGTGTTTTATTTTTTTATGTCCCTTTTGAAGTATGTAATTGAAGATGCTGCTTTAGAAACCAAAATAATCTCTGTATATAATTGGATATTAAGAGATTCATTCTAATGTATATATTAGTAAACTTCATAAGTCACAAAAAGGTTTAAAGAAAATGAAGCTCTCAATCATTGTATATTTTGAAATGTTTATGGATTGTGTATCCTTTATGTTCCAATATTTGAATCTCATTTTAATACTATAGCTTTATTTAATTTTACTGCCTCTGTAAAAATCTTGATTCACAGTTTGCTGTATATTTCCCATTCAATGCAGAATTATTTCTCTTACCGTTGTAAATATGAGGGGGGGGGGGGGGGGGGGGGGCTGTGAGGGATTAAAAACCCAAAACTGTGTAGAGATCTGTTTTTAATCATAAAAATAATTTAAATATTAACCTGAAGGTTATCTGAAAATTGCCAAAGTTTTACTGTGAAAGTTTCTGCCTTTTTTTTTTTTTCTATTTTTTTCTTTTTTTTTTTTTTTGGATCAATTTTTTTTATTTAGTTCTCTATAGATTCTAAGCATTTTATTTTTTGTTTGGGAAGGTTCAAGGAAATAATGACTAAAATATTTTGTTTATGACTCTCAAACTACATGTACATTCTCATGTGAATAAAACTTTTATAAATTATTTTTGGATCTGTATGATTTTAACGTTCTCCACTTGCAGCAATTTATGTCTTAAGATTTGTTGTGAATAGTATTTGAAGTGCTCTACAAAATAATTCTTATTCCTACATTTGTGTTACATCTCTCTCAAAATAAGTAAAGGTATAAATTGTTACATGACAGCAAAAATATTATTGTAGTCATCCTAAAACATTTCGATGGAATAGCAGGTACAAAGTGGGCTTTAGGAAATAGTCCATCCATGGTAATATAGGGAAATGTAGTGTTAACATTTGTTTATGTAACAGGCCCATGACAAAACTTGTGCTTTTATGTTAACCTCATTTTGGTTCTGTTAATCCTACTATTTTGGCTCTAGGTTTTGTACCAGTAATGTGACAATTGACGACTACAGTTACCTTTTCCTGTGGTATGCTCAGTAGATCCCTGGGAAGCTCAGGCAATTATCCCAAAATGCTAGCTGCCATGTGCTGTGTTGACGTAAGTCAGACAAAATGGAGACAAGACCTAGGGCCAGATGCATCAAGCTTCAAAAAGTGATTACAGTGGAGAATGATAAACAACTAGCCAGCTACTAACTGACCTGATACATGCTAGGTTTGAAAAATGACAGGAGCTGGATGTTTATTACTCCACTTTATAATTTTTTTGAAGCTTTCTGCATCTGTCCCCTAATGGGCTGGATTTTGCAGTCACTTACTAAACAGGATGTCACAATGGCACTCAGGAATCATTCAGCTCCTAAAGTTCACTGTTCAAACCCAGACTGTAATACAATTAGAATCTCATTATTCTGTACTCTATCTCTGGCCACGTTATCTCTCTCCAAGGTTTAGTAAATCGTACCTTTCACTTTCTGCTATGTGAAGTCTGGTTAAGTCCCCCTTTTTTTTTTTTTTTTTTTTTTTTTTCGGCATCAGTGCGGTAGAAAATTGTTACACTAGCAGTCAGGTGGGTCAAGAAAATCTTTAACCCCACATTTGTACAGCCAGCCATCTGTATATTTTAGTTAGGGTTATTTATGTGAAATAAAAGACCCTTAAAGTCATCTTAGGAACTTTAGTTTACTATAATAAACTGAAAATTAACAAAAATAGACTTCCTTAGTCTCCCAGTTATTAAACTCGACAAAAGTAAACTTTTTGGCATAAATTTTATGTTTTGGTGTAAGTGAATTTTTTTATAGAGTCTGAAGATCTTTGGTAAATAAAAGCAAAGTCTTATACTAATCACTTTCTTGCAGCATATCAGCACACTTGCTGCAGTACGGAACAATATGTTCGGGGAGAACAATACGTCTTTCTCCCTGCACAGTTGCACGTGAACTAAGCTGTGGTAAAAAAAAACAAGAATTGAGGGGTCTTAACTCCCGCTACTGAGAAGTTTGGCAACACCACATTACTGTACATTACAAAAAAACACAGACAAGAGAAAACTGCCCGGGTCATAATGACCCAACCTTACTGACGCCAAGTTAAATAAAGGTTCCTAGTTCCTAATTTCCAGCAACAGGAAGCTTTATAGGTAATCCATATATAGATGAATTTCTCTAGCACACAAAAACTAGTCTTTTCATCCAGTAGTGCCAAAGAATGGGCACAATTTACCCATGCATGTATGGCTGGTGGAGAAAGCACCTTTCACTTGAAGAGCGATTTCCTAATCCAGCGGTTCTCAAACTGTGGGTCCTGACCTTCTCAGCATGGGGACAGCGACTCCATGTTGCTGACCATCAGGCTGATGACTTTTCTAATCTCAGTCAGTGATTCAAGGAGTCTGAAAAGTCTGTTGGATTGTCTGGGTTTTTTTTGTGTGTGTATTTTAGACTCCTTACATTATTTTGTGCCTCCACAATGCTGCCATGTATGTGTTGTCTGCAGACCACACGTGACTTAATGACCTTGCTATGGTCCTGTAATTATTTTTATCTTGGGCCCCAGAGCAAAATAGTTTGAGGACCCTTGTGCTAATCAGTCTGAACTGGCTTTCCTATGGGGAGAAATCACCAGCCTAGAATGTGATTAGCAGAAATACAATAGCTTCCAATATTTGAAGCTACTGACAGTGACGGGATGTGGCGTTTTTCTATTTTTTTTTTTATTTTTTTTTATTGGGGTAGCAACTGTCCCTAGGTGAAATCTACTTTTCCCAAAAGAAGCATTTCATTAGGTACCTCCTATTTTCATGTAAATATATTTAACTTTTTTTAGTGAACAAATCCATTAAATCAATCAATCAATAAAATTCCCCAGAATTGTTGTAAATGCACTGTGGTGCCACTGTAGTATTACTGGTTCCTAATTTAAGGTATTGGCTGATTTGGCATGCTTACTTATTCAGCCTATACATTTTATATAGAAGTGAATGTGCACAACAAACATTTTGATGGGTAGTGACATGTTCAATGATAAATTACAGTGAATTATGGGTCATACTGTAGGTTTTTTTTTTTTACTATGACACACATTTTTACTAAAGACCTATGTTACTTTTTCAAAGGTATATTGGACAAAGCTGTGTACACACTTGTACAATCTGCATGAGATCCAGGTGAGATTTTGACTATATAGTCAAAATCTCATCTGGATCTCATGCAGATTGTATGGGTTTTATCCCAAGCGATCCAGATGCGTTCAAGATGTGCGCTCCCATATCTCAGCCAGAAAGTCTTGGCTGCATAGACTATATCAGTGGTCTCCAACCTTTTTCGGGGTGCGAGCTACTCGCGGCAAACTGAACCACCCGAAGAGCTACTAAAATTAAAAAATCTGCCTAATAACCAAATAATGCCCTTTACACATTATGCCACACACTGTAATGGCCCTGACACACTATGCCGCATACATAACTGTGCGCGCCAAAAATTGGTGTAGCCACATAGGGTGCATCCAATGAAAATGGGGTGATACACATTTGCCCCCAATAGTGCAATGCCATATACACATATGCCCAAATAGTGCCAGATACACATTTGCCCCCAATAGTGCCAGATACACATATGCTCCCGCGGTGCCAGGTATGCCCCCACAGTGCCAGAAAAAAGAATACCCCCACGGTGCCATCTGTGCCCCTATGGTGCCGGATATGCCCCCACAGTGCCAGCAAGTAGTATGCCCCCACAGTGCCAACAAGTAGTATGCCCCCAGTGCCAGCAAGTAGTACAGTATGCCCCCACAGTGCCAACAAGTAGTATGCCCCCAGTGCCAACAAGTAGTATGCCCCCAGTGCCAACAAGTAGTATGCCCCCAGTGCCAACAAGTAGTATGCCCCACAGTGCCAACAAGTAGTATGCCCCCACAGTGCCAACACGTAGTATGCTCCCAGTGCCAGCAAGTAGTATGCCCCCACAGTGCCAGCAAGTAATACAGTATGCCCCAGTGCCAACAAGTAGTATGCCCCCAGTGCCAACAAGTAGTATGCCCCCAGTGCCAACAAGTAGTATGCCCCCAGTGCCAACAAGTAGTATGCCCCCAGTGCCAACAAGTAGTATGCCCCCAGTGCCAACAAGTAGTATGCCCCCAGTGCCAACAAGTAGTATGCCCCCAGTGCCAACAAGTAGTATGCCCACAGTGCCAACAAGTAGTATGCCCACAGTGCCAACAAGTAGTATGCCCCCACAGTGCCAGCAAGTAATACAGTATGCCCCCAGTGCCAACAAGTAGTATGCCGGCAGTGCCAACAAGTAGTATGCCCCCAGTGCCAACAAGTAGTATGCCCCCAGTGCCAACAAGTAGTATGCCCCCAGTGCCAACAAGTAGTATGCCCCCAGTGCCAACGAGTAGTATGCCCCCACAGTGCCAACACGTAGTATGCTCCCAGTGCCAGCAAGTAGTATGCCCCCACAGTGCCAGCAAGTAATACAGTATGCCCCAGTGCCAACAAGTAGTATGCCCCCAGTGCCAACAAGTAGTATGCCCCCAGTGCCAACAAGTAGTATGCCCCCAGTGCCAACAAGTAGTATGCCCCCAGTGCCAACAAGTAGTATGCCCCCAGTGCCAACAAGTAGTATGCCCCCAGTGCCAACAAGTAGTATGCCCCCAGTGCCAACAAGTAGTATGCCCCCAGTGCCAACAAGTAGTATGCCCCCACAGTGCCAGCAAGTAATACAGTATGCCCCCAGTGCCAACAAGTAGTATGCCCCCAGTGCCAACAAGTAGTATGCCCCCAGTGCCAACAAGTAGTATGCCCCCAGTGCCAACAAGTAGTATGCCCCCAGTGCCAACAAGTAGTATGCCCCCAGTGCCAACAAGTGGTATGCCCCCACAGTTCCAGCAAGTGGTATGCACACACTCTCACACACAGCACACTCACACACACACAGCACACTCACACACACACAGCACACTCACCATTGTGTCCGGTGTCGTCCTGCAGTGACTGTCAGTGTCTCCGCTGCCGCAGCTTCTCCTCTTCTCGGGGAAGGTGAGCACAGCGCACAACGTACATCTCTCCTACCCTTCACTTCCTTGTGACTGGGCCGTCCGTCGGCGTCAATCAAAGCTCGCGGGCCGGCTCCTGATTGGCTGCCGACCCGCGAGCTCTGATTGGCGGATAGGCGGCCAAGTGACAGGGATGCTCAGTGAGGGGAGGGATAGACGCGCAATGCACTGCGCTCTCCTCCCCTCCCCTCCGGCTCATACTATCGTCAGCGCAGGCGGCCGCGGCAGGGAGAGACAGACAGGGTGGGGGGGCGGGTGGGCAGCAGAGTGGTCGAGCCACCCGATTCGCTGCCGCGAGCTACCGGTAGCTCGCGAGCGACGGGTTGGCGACCACTGGACTATATAGTGCAGATCTGCACTATATAGTCTAAATTGTATGCAGATAGTCTAAATTGTAATCTCATCTGGATCTCATGCAGATTGTACAAGTGTGTACACAGCACTTGAGTTTTTATTTTCAGGTATAATGAGTTAAAGCCTAATTCATCATAGTTTTATTGTGAATTCTTGCTCCAGCAACTGCAAACGTGTGTTTAGAGGAGGAAACGCCTTCATTAAATATGCACTGGGACATGGAATTTTACTGACGTGCCCCTGGGGCCTGAAACACCGGCTCAACAGCTCTGTCTGGTCTGCAGTGAATGTGGCGTAGCTGAGATTGTACTGTACCTACGCAGATTGTTTTAGCTTTCCTTTGCTATCTGCCAAACTTTTTTTTTTTTTTTTTTTATTCTTTGCAGAGCTGATTTAATAAAGTATATTGAACTTTCTTATGCTTTCTGTGTAAGCAGATTGATTTTTTTTTTTTTTTAATTAGAAATAGTGGCTTATTTGGTGTGGCAAGTAAGGTTTAGCACCAGCTGCACAAATGCACATATGGGGATTGAGCATGATATTTCAAATCCCTGCCCCAATTAGCAGGATAATGGAGTCCAGTGTGATGACATTCCATTGATCACACTGGCTGGAGTCTTAATAAATGTTTTTTTTTCCCCCATTTGGAGGCCTCCCAAGAATACTGCATATTGACCCATGAGCTGACACTGTCTCAGAGCTACATCCATTATAAAGCATTATATGCTCTACTAGTGAGAATTAATGAATGTCTTTGTCATAATCTTGACTGCCTTTTGACAAGGTTATTAAAATTGAAACGCACTTAGGAATGAATGATATTTGGGGGATGCTTGGCTGATGGAATGAAAAACTTTCTGACCATTATATAAATCCAAGGTAGCCAACCCTAGTCCTCGAGAGATACTAACAATTAATGTTTTTCCAGGTTTCCTCATAGAATCACAAATTTAACGAATTAGCACCACCTTTGGATCTTTTAAAATGTGTCTGAGTAATGAGTGCACCTGTGCAGAAGCTAGGTGGTCTGTAAAATGTCAACTGATGGTGACTCTTGAGGACTGGAGTTGGTTACCTCTGATCTAGATAATCCATCTGATCCTTTCATTTGGTTTTATTACCATAATGGTTTAAGGCTTTTTCATGGGGGAAAAAAAATCCTTTTTATATGGTGCCACAGGGGATCTGCAACACTTAATTATGAAGTCCATAAACAAGTAAGCAAAATAGTTATTTACAGTTAAATAGAGGACAAGTACAGGGTACATAAACCTAGCTACATCAGCAGAGGACCCTGGAGTAAGTATCCGCATTGGCAGAAAACCGTAGAATTTCTTGCCAATAAAGATTGTTTAAGTCAGAGAAGGAAAAGCACATGAAAGGTTACAATCTAAAGGTGGTGGCGTGGGGGGCAGACAAACAAGGTGACACAGATGGGGTAGACCGGAAGCATGGAACAGAGAGTTTCCCTGAGTTTGGTGGGAGAGACCTAGAGAATTATACCCCTTTTACACCAAGATCCGTGGTCGGACCCTGGTCTTTGAACACGGGAGTTTCCAGGGTTGGACCCAGCTTCATACCCAATTTACACAGCACTGTGACCCAGGTCGGAACCAGGTCTGCGCCGTTTACACTGAACCTGGGTCAGCACTGCTTTTCCCTATGAATGACACAAAAAATGTCCATTTTAGGACTGATAAACTGGCATCCAACTTTCCCTCAATGATTTTAAATAAAAATTAAAAGACATGACAAGTTAGCATTGAAAAATGTTGGTTTGTTTATTTAGTGAAATATTTTTCAAAAAGTTTTATTCAGTGCTCAAGTGCACATAGCGGTATAAAGGTGCAGCATCACCCATGTGCTCTCCCCAGCCCCCTCCCCTGCAGCAGCATGCCGAATCTCCCATGTGCTCCCCCCCAAATAATAATAATAATAATATAAATGATACTGCATCCAATTATGATTTCTGTGTGCACTGCCCGTATCCTTCCTGGCTGCTGTCTTTTGCCACTGCAGCGCACTGTGGAAAGGCGTCCAGCACTTCTGGTATCCTTTCAGCACTACCCGGATGTCCCAACCTGGGTTTGGACCACTTACACCGCCCACGACCCAGGTCCAACCAGTGTTCAACCCTGGTCAGGACCTGGGTAGGAGATCAGTGTTACTGGACCTGGGTTGGCCTCTTTTACACCAAGGCTGACCTGGGTCCAACCTGGGTTATTCCTTGGTGTAAAAGGGGTATAACAGAGGTAGGGAGCAGCATGTGTGAAGTTGGAGGTAGGAGTGGGAGGAAGTAATCATTAGGCAGGAGATTACAGCAGTCCAGTCTGGAGATGACCAGAGAGTTGATAAGGGTCTTGGTAGAATCCTGGATGAAAAAAAAAGGTCTGATAGAAGATTACAGTAGTCAATTCTGGAGATGACCAGAAGATTACAGTAGTCAATTCTGGAGATGACCAGATAGTGGAGTAGGATCTTGGTAGAATCGTACGTGAGAAAAGGTCTGATCCTGGAAATATTTTTGAGATGAAAATGTCAGGTTTGTGAGATGTGTGGTTTGAAGTAGAGGGAGTCATGCATTACTTACAGACTGTGCACAGGGCCGGCGCCACCACTAGGCAGGACTAGGCATTTGCCTAGGGCGCCGGCCACTGGAGGGCTGAAATGAGCCGCCGAGGAGAGGTACCATAGAAAGCTGGGAGCGGGGAGCAGGTAAGACAGAGGGCTTCCCTCTTCCCCTACCCCCCATCCCACCTCTGAATCAACGCTGCCCTCCCCCCTGGACGTGGGGGCTGCTGCAGTATCCCCCGCAAATTCCCCCCCCCCCCCGAAGCACGGGGGGGTGTGCATCGGGCGGAGGAGTTGCCTGGGGCGGAGGGGAGGCTTGCACCGGCCCTGACTGTGCATATGGGGACTAGCTGAAATAGTAGTGATTGTTCATGACAGTGGGAGAATGATCAGTTCAGTGTTAGATGTGTCCAAGTTGAAAAAAGCGCTGGGACACCTACTGTTAATGGAAGTGGGGGTGTGGCAAACAAGAAAAGAAATACACACAAGGTGTAACTGCACTAAATGAGCAGATGTCAATTGATGCAATAAAACATTTAATGTATAGATGATGCAAATATATATAAAACACAAATATAGTTTAAACATTCAATATATTCATGAATTCTCAGCATGCTGTATAGTACCCTAACCGAGTCCAGCTGGAAAAGTGGTTAATATAGAGCGCTAAGGTAAAATGAATTTGGCGAGTGACACCTGAAAAATAAATTAATTGTTAGTAAAATGTTTACACTCCTTTTTGGAGTATGTATTTTGGTGTGTGGAGAGATGGCCGTGCTGTCCCTACTAACCCTAACCTTCGGAGGCAGCGGTATTCCTCAGCTAAGTGCTGTCCGCTTGTAGGTGGATTCTTCCGATTCGGCTTCAGTCCCGGGACGCGGCTTGATGACATCAGCGGCCATCGTACGGGAACTTCGGGCGGCAGCAGGGCGGCTTGGTTCTCTCCAAGTCTCCAATGCGTTTCATGCCTCACAGGGCACTTTGTCAAGGATAACTTTATTGCAGCAAGACGCTTTATTTATACTAAAAGATATTCAGGAAGTGTTTGATTTCATCACTTCCGGATTTCAATAAAAGCGGGAGGCACATGTTAGATGTGTCCCAAGGTTTCTCCATGTCCCTCGTTATCAATAGTTGATAGTATATTTTATCATGTAAAAAGGGGGATTTTAATCTAAAGTCAGGTGGTTAGAGATTAATTTAGAGGAAGGTGTTTAATTCTATGTCTATATTGAGACCTTTGGGTTCTAATGTTTTGAGTTAAAAAATCCATTTTGTTTCTGCCTTTTTCAATTCTGTTACTAGATCTCCGACTCTCCAATGTTTATTCACTTTTTGTATGATTGTATGTTTTAAACCTTTTAGATTTTTTTCATGATGTTCCAGGAAATGTTTTGACAGACTATGCGATGTTAAACCTCTTTTTAGATTTTATATATGTGTTCCGAAAACCGTATTTTTTGCTTTTCTTTTAGTCTGTTCGATATATTGCATCTTGCAGGGACATTCCAATAAATAGATCACACCTCTAGTTTCACACGTCACATGGTCCTTAATTTTATATTCTTTCTTTGTTGTGTTAGATATGAAGGTAGTTAATTTTTTTTTGTTGTAGAAGTTGTTTGTCCATTGTTTTTGCATGCTTTGCAGTGTTTAAGCATTTGAAGAATCCTGTTGTCTTTATTGGTTCTTCCTGTTGTTGAGTTAGCTTGAAACCAGTTAATTTTTTTTATGTTATTGGCTCTTCTGTAGATTATTTTCGGTTTTTCAGGGATGATAGATGTTAGGGTTTCATCTAGTTGCAAGATATGCCAATGTTTTGGATTATTCCTTCAATTATCTTCGAATTGCTGGTGAACTTGGTGATAAATGGCAGTTGTATGTCTTCAGTTTTTTTTCTCTGTTGTTTTATACTGAATTAGGCTTTTTCTGTCTTTTTTTTTTTTTTTTTTTTTTAATTGTATGTCCAGATCTGATTCTTTGTAACCATTTGCAATGAAGTTTGCCTTCATTTCTTGACTTTGTTGATTAAATGTAGTTTTTTCCGAGCAGTTTCTTTTCAATCGTCTAAATTGTCCTGAAGGTATGCTGGATGTCCAGTTCTGATGGAGAGTGCTGGTTTTTGGTAGAATGTTATTTCCATTAACTGTTTTTATATGAGTTCTTGTATTCATTTTATTGCCTTTTTATGAAGATTTCGAGGTCCAGAAAAATAACCATTTCTCTGCTTGTTGAGAATGTGAATTTTAGGTTTAGTTGATTTCCATTGATGTAATTCATGAAGTCATTGAGTTGTTCTTCCGTCCCTCCTCAAATGAAAAATACATTGTCGATGTATCTAAACCATCGGATTATAAATTAATTGGTGTGATTTCTTTTCCATACGCAGTCCTCTTCCCATTTGGCGACAAAGATTTGCGTAGCTTGATGCTACTGAAGTCCCCATAGTGGTGCCACGCTTCTGAAGAAAAAATTGTTCATTGTACCAAAAATAGTTATGGTTTAAGATGAAATCGATGTTTGCCATCAGAAAATGTATTTGGTTGTTCGGGATAGAAGTTGAAGTTGAGAGGAAATGTCTTGTGTGTTCACATCTTTGTTGGTGTTCTTTTATGATTTGTAGAATGCTTGTTGTATCTTTTAAGTAGCTTTTTTGGGAAGAGACATTGTCTGTAAATAAAAGTCTGCGTATGTTGATAATTTTGATGTTATTGAATTAATTCCGGATATTATTGGATGCCCCGTGGTTGTGTCAAATGTTTATGGACTTTTGGTTAAAAAATAAAACGTGGATATTTTTGGATTGTTTTGGAAAGAGAATTTTTTTATTCTTTTTTGTTAATTAAGCCTTTATTTAGACCTTCTTCCAGATGTTCCATGAGTTCTTTTATTGAATTTTTCAGTTGGATCTGCTTGTAGAAGTTCGTACGTCTCTTTGTCTTGTAGCTGGCGGTCAGCTTCTTTTTCATACATTTCTTTGGTTAAGATCACTATACCTCTGCCAGCAGGCTTTATGACCATGTCTTTGTCTGTTTTTAATTCTTTAGAGCTTTCTTCTCTCCCAGTGATAAATTTATGTTCATGTTGTTGTTTGTCTGGGATTGCGTATATTTCTTTTTCTATTAATTCTTGAAATGTATTAATATCAGGGCCTTTTATATGGGTAGGGTTGAAAGTGGATGTCAGTTTGAACTGTATGTGGAGATATTCATCTTCTGTTTCTGATGAAATCAAACACACTTCCTGAATATCTTTTAGTATAAATAAAGTGTCTTTCTGCAATAAAGTTATCCTTGACAAAGTGCCCTGTGAGGCATGAAATGCATTGGCGACTTGAGGAGAGAACCAAGCCGCCCGAAGTTCCCGTACGATAGCGGCTGACATCATCAAGCCGTGTCCCGGAACTGAAGCCGAATCGGAGGAATCCATCTACAAGTGGACAGCACTCAGCTGAGGAATACCGCTGCCTCCGAAGGTTAGGGTTAGTAGGGACAGTACAGCCATCTCTCCACACACCAAAATACATACTCCAAAAGGAGTGTAAACATTTTACTAACAATTAATTTATTTTTCAGGTGTCACTCGCCAAATTCATTTTACCTTAGCGCTCTATATTAACCACTTTAACCTTTAGAGCTGCTTTTTCATCCTAAGCGCAGTTTACCCTTCTTAACAAGAGTCCAGCTGGAGTTCCTTGGTAATGTCCTGTTGGAAATAGGCCCAATTTACATTCCTCAAAGTGACTGTCCTTTCCTGAGACAGAGGCAGAGACTTCTATACACCGCCCCTGATCCATCCTTTCCTGTCTCTGCAGACAGGTCACCCAGAGACCCAGACCACTCTTTTAAGAGTGGAAGGAATCCTCCTGAAGTATGTCTAATGCGAATATTATAGTCCCTTTTTTCTCCCTTCATCCTTCACCAAAATCTATAAATGAGGTACCATTTTAAAGATTTTGTTCTCCCCTTCTGACAATTTGTTAGTTTACAATTGCACATTGTATGGTTTGTTTAAAAAGCCAGTGAAAAAAAATTGACTTTTGGCCCTAAAGCTCTTTCCCTGGATGCGTCGATATGGATCAGTTTTGCTCGGCTACTCGAAATAGCTACATATGAACCGGTTCTTCTTTCATCCAACTACAAACCACAAACCTCGCCATAAAATGGATTGTATTTTGACATGGGCAACCTAGTCCCATATATTACCGATGCAGACCTAACACAAGAAATAAGATTTATAAGTTTATTACCACAATTTGAGTAATACTTATTATATGCACAAAGCAATTACGTAATTGTGTAATTAATTGGTCACTGGCAGCACTAAGAAAGAGCAAAAGGTCTCACCAAGACAAATACATACTGTAGTAACGAAGAAGAAAGGTGCTCTAACAATAAGGCGCCTGAACCAAAATATATCTACCATAAACACACAAACCAAAATACTGTATGCTGATTGATTTTATTGAATGGTGAGTGTTCAAATTTCCATAAAACGACAGCCCCTTTGATTAGGTTTGAATTGGAGGGTACTGGAAAGGGAAGCCCAGATAAAACTACTGGTACATTACCTTTTACACATAAAAACTTTAATTTACAAATGCACTCACAATTTGTAAAATATATAATGCATATTTAACACTGGAGTGGTGCTGAAGAATATCCAAAGTCCAGGCTGTTTATCAACTGATGACCAGATAGGGTAAGGTCCTTCCCAAGGTCCCCCAGGTATGTTCCTCCACAGCAGGTCAAAGCTTATTAGCAGCCAGTCCAAAATAACCGTGTCTTAACGGGTTTCAAACCATAAAAGGTTCTTCATCAGAAGTAATTTTACATTGTAATCTGTCTCCTATTTATACCCAAGATAAGGTGAATTACCCCACCCATAGTGGAAGGCACGGAGAGCTCCAAAAATGTGCTAATCGGAAGTCTGTGGGACACCGTCCACTTCTGCAGAAAGTTGTCATGGCCAGAAGTTGACACAGCCGGGAGTCGGGCGGCGGGACCTGCGGCTTGATAATGCAGAATTATGTATTACTTTATAACCCTTAAATATTACGGCAAACGCTGAAAAAATTTCACTCCAACACCAACTTGTGAAATATAGGAAAATGCTTTACTTGAAATAAAAAGTGAAAGATAGTAACAGATAAGCTGATTACATGTATTGCAAAGGCCAAAGCAAACTTAACACATTAAAAGATATTATAATAATAATAATAATAATAATAATGGACTAATTCCTTAATAAAGAAAACCTAACTCAATTACGGAAGAAGGGGACAGTTATCAGCCAATTTACCTGCACCACCAGCTTCAATCACTTGTCCTCTGAACTGGTTCCTCAATTGCTTAAAAACTCCCTCTTTATGGCCAATATTTATTTATTTAAATTTATATATTTATATTTAGCTTGGTTACTCCATTATTCATATGGGCTAAGATATGATTGGACAAGTCATTATTGAATTAATTAAATTTTAATAATTCCCATCATCTAGGCCTGGTTACTAGGCAAATAAATTCTGTGGCCTCCTAGAGCTGAAGGCCTTGGGGTCTATGCATGCATACCCCGTTATCTGGTTAGTTCTCATTACTGTTGACAAAACTGTGCAGACTGACTCGTCTGTCCTCGTCTTCTGTTCTATCAATATTGCATTCTTAAACCCAGAAAAACAAAACATTTCTCCATAAGAAATCACTCCTTTCAGCAGTATTCTGACTCCTTACGCCATTTTGTAATATTTTATGCAAGTCATGGCTGACAAAATGGTTGCTGCTTCTGACAAACTATTGCTGCTTAGCGTAAAGGGTAGGCCTCATACGCCGTGGCTAGTACCTTGAGCAACAAGCTAACCCCATCTGCAGCAATAATAACAATATTTAAGAAAACAGTATAATAAAAGCATAGGAATATTGATGCGTTGATTTCTGTTTTAACAGGCCAGATGCCACTTGAGGTACCCTTGCGATCCAGCTGGCCCAGAAGAGCTCACATCCCAGAAAACATGGGGCGGATTATGGAGTCAAGAATTCAACATTAGCAGGGGCGGATTTAGGGATGATGGCGCCCCTAGGCACAACAATAATGTTTACTAAGTAGGACAGTTTATAGGGGCAGTATTTGCATGTCCTATCCATTTACACTCTATTTAAGATGGAATATAGTACAGTACAGTGGATATTTTGCAGTTATTGGTACATTTTGGGCTGACAGTACTATCACAGGCATCCAAGTGCCGCCCCCAAACATGTGCCGCCCCTAGGCCGGTGCCTCACGTGCCTAATGGGAAATTCGGCTCTGAACATTAGTTGTTCACTAATTAGAGCCTGCAATTTGGTGTCAACCACTTGGGTGTTGTTTTTCACCGTAGAAGAAAGAGAAAAAATACACTTATCAATACTCAATACAATTTCAACAATATAAAAATGCATTTATAAGAACCTAATGATAATATGGCAATAAAACATATTTTTTTTAAATAATTTAAACTAGCATTTTTAATTAGCCCTTTAAAAAACATTTAAGTTCAAAATCCTCATTAAGGCCATTTTGGAGATAGGGTTTTTCATATATGGATCCATCTCATCTCTGCTTGAGACAGTTTTGTTTCTATATCCCTATTCTTCCATGTTACCAATTCTTTGTTGCAACCTCCGGAAGGCTGCAATGCCAGTTTCTTTGCATTGATGTACTCTTTTAAATGTGAAGATGCCAAATGTGTGTCTAACCCTTTTCTAATCCTTGATAATCCTTTAGGTTCTGCTTGTTTTTCCTATATAAATGAGACTGCATTGTATTGTGTATACAACATTCTTATTCACACATAACAATATTACATTACATTGTTGGCTGTTGGAGCCTGGTACTGGTTCTCAAAATACGGGGGACCCATACTCATTTTGTTCCCCGTATTTTTTAAACCAGGACCTGATTTTTGAGCCAAATACAAACATAACAGCATACGGCCGCATACTCCATTGGGAGAAAACAAATCAGTAAATATAGCAGATTAGTAAATCTATTAATTCCAGATTCTATGAATTCGTACCTGGCATCGGTCGTATTTGGAGACTTGGAGAACCACAGGTCACAGCATGCTAGGTAGACTTGCTGGGTCTTTGATGGGTCTTGTTGTTCCACAAAGAACAAAATGTTATTTTTGAAAAAAATACTTCTTTAAAGTATCACCGGCTTACGTGTACCAGAGGTAGAACAATTTGGGTTATTGTAGGGATAAGGACATTCTCCCTTATTCTGGTTGACTCGCAAGTCTGTGAATTTTGCAGTGCGAGTCCAACATGGCCGCCCGCCGAACCCCCACAAGCATGTGAATGGATGATTTGCATAATAATCCATTCACAGCCTTGGGTGCGGGGGAGAAATCATTCAATAGTGGGCGACGGTTGAATGATTTCTGCAGCACTCACAGATCTAAGACACCTCTATTGTGTCTTAGATCTGTAAGCGCCCTGTATGTGAACAGGGCGGGCAGCTGACATCCGCTGACGTCAGCTGTCCGCACCCGTGTCACCGGGCACTTTGCATGGAAATGCCCAGCATTCTCATTGTAATGCCCATGAAATGCTGGGCTTTCCCATATGCAAATTTCCTGCCCACCATTCCACATCCCTACATAACCCCCATCCAGACTTCTGTGTGTGAGCGCTGTGGGCACTCACACATAGCAGCTGCACATGCGTATAAAAACTTATGCGCAGTCACAAACAATCAATCCCCATGGAAACGTGCAAATTGAATCAGAATACTCCCCATTATATATATGGGTCAACGATGTACATTCTGTATATGGCCCTACGGTGGATATTATGTATATGGCTTAATGGGGTATATTATGTATGTGGCAGCACGGGGGTATTATGTATATGGGCCAATGCTGAATGAACTATGCGGGCTATTTTATATATGGCACATGGGTGCGGTAAGAATTAGTTTACTGGTGCAGGAATCCAAATTTTCAAATAATGTTTTACTGTGTATATTTGCCCCCACACTGCCCAGTAATAATCATATTTAGTGCTCACCACCACCTCCTGTTGCCTCTCTGCTGGTCCCCGCTGCTTCCCCGCTCCCCCTAACCCTGCCCATCTCCCTGAAGCAGAGACGGGCAGGGCTTCTTCGCTCCCCATTGCTGAGTTACTGGGACGCGCGTGCGTGTAAGATCCTCGCGCGTCCCAGTCAGATGGAATGCTTCTCCTTTGGCGATCACCAGCGATGAATGAGAGACACTCCATCTGTATTTTATGTGCCTTGCAGCGTATGAAACCCCAAGGGTGGATCAATTGGCAAAGCAAAGGGTTAAGCAGTGAGGTTTTCAAATGTATTCCCTCGGTTAGATAATGAATTAGGGGGAGAACATTTTTGGTTCTCTTCTTCATCTGGCATTCCAGGTCTTGTTTTCAGGTAGTTGGAAAGAATGGACACAGTGGCTGTATTGCTATAGTTCTTGAGGTGTTCTCGTCTGCATGCATAGTTTAGGCTGGTTTCTCCACTACCGCAGTCACTGCTTCAGTCGGGTCTTTTATTCGTGTTATTATGAAGGGAGTTGGATACCTTGTATGATGGTTTGTCAGTTGGCCTCCCATCTAGTTCTGGTGAGTAGACCTGGCTGGTAGCAAGGCTTTGGGTGGTGCCATGTTTATTGATATCAGTCATTAGAGCATGTAAGAAATAACGTAGAAGATGGTGTCAACAAGGCCAGCGCCACCACTAGGCAGCTTTAGGCATTTGCCTTGGGAGTTGGTCCCCCACCAGATAGTGGTGAGCGGGGCAACTCTCCCCCACCCCTGGAGCGACTCGGCCGCCGCCACATCACCCGCCTACCCCCGTGGAGTGACGCAGCGGCCCTCTCCGCATCACCTACAAGCCCCTTCCCTCCTGTGGAGCGATGCTGCAATGGCCGCATAACCCCCCGTGGAGTGACGCGACGGCAGCAGCAGCCGCGTCATCCTACCCCCGGTGGAGCAGATGAGTGCCAGGGCACCCCTCCCTGCCTGGGGTGCTCCGGTGCCTTGCACCTTCCCTGGGTGTCACTATAATCTATACAGCACACCTGTAACAGGCAGAGGGGTCTATGTATTAAGTCTCAACGAAAGATAAGGTGAATGGAAATAAAGTATCAACCAACTGGTTCCTAATTTGACATTTTTCAAGCACAACCTTTAATAATGCAGTTAAAGCTGATTGTCTGATACCTTTATCATTAATATTAAATTGTCTAGTTTATATGGTGCTTTAGCGAACACTGAACCCCAGCTTAGGTTGCCAGCTCTGGTAATAGTTAGCTTTCAGGAAACCTAAGAGCCAATACAGATGTGGGTGTAGCTCAATTATCTTCCATGCACTGTGTGTTACAGCTTGTTATAGCAAGCGGTCTAATATGTGAACAATGTGAGTTAATGCCTCAATGAAGGATGTCTCATGCCCATTTGTTTTAAGATTGTTTATCCTAAAAGAATTGAAAGCTTAAACTTTCAGTGACTCTGTCTGCCATTGATCTAGTTACAGAGGTGTTGCTGTTATGCTGTTATGTTTTGTGAATGTTCTTTGTTAATCCTCAACTCCATAATATGAGTCAGGTGAGCTGCAGGGCAAGGTTGGTAACATCTGCATGTTCTTGTACTGCCATAACACCAGTGTTAAAATCACACCATCACACACCCCAGAAATAAACTCTATTTCTTTGAATTCCAATACTGAGAACTCTTGAGACTTATGTAACATTCATCTTTCATATGTAATACTGATGTAACACCATCCACCATCATTGGCAATCACTCCTAATATACAGTTAAACAATGTTAAGGAGCCCTTCTGAGCAAATATTATGCAAATACTATTATATTTAAGTGGACATCTTCTCAGAACATTCTTTGGGGTGTGCACCGGCCACTTTTCCTGTTTCGTGTCGCGTCTGTATCTCCGGCTGTGTTTTGGATCTGGATCTCTTCCAAAACACCAACATTTTTGTGTTCCATGTTTCATGTTTTGTGTTTCGTATCTGGATTAAAAAAAAAAAACAACATAAAAAATGCAAAAAATTGCAGAATTTGGATTTTTTTTGCAGCTACGCTATTATTAACTTCAATAACATTAATGTCCACTCATTTCCAATCTATCCTGAACACCTCACAATGTTGTTTTTAGGACGAAAGGTCACATCGAGGTAGATGGATGACTATGAACAGAAATGTGCGGCACAAACACTGGACTGATACAGCACACTTAGTAGCACCCCTGGACTTATATGGCACACTTAGCAGCACCCCTGGACTGATCCAACACAATTAGCATCACCCATGGACTGATAAGGCACACTTAGCATCACCCCTGGACTGATAAGGCACACTTAGCATCACCCCTGGACTGATAAGGCACACTTAGCATCACCCCTGGACTGATAAGGCACACTTAGCATCACATATGATTTAGGACAGAGAGAAATGTCACTGTGTGGTGCACCGAGTAAAGAGTCTATTAAAATCTAACCTTTATTATTATTGGTTAAAATTATAGCGAAAATATAAAAGACACAAAAAACATAAATGACATACAGATTGTTAAAAAAGGATAAGAATTATCCTTGCTTCGTGGGGTCCCACACTCCTAATTTATTCCACTTGTATTTTAGTACATTTTCTGTCTGGTGAATATTTTAAATTGTTTAGGTATCTGTGGCGAGCAGTGAACACACCTTATAAATTACCCCGTAAATGGGGAAGAGGTTAGTGTGGCTTTAAGGTGGACTAGTGTGGTTGCAATACCAATTAGTTTTTCACTTTATCTGAGTGATAATACTGGTTATGCCACAATTAATATTCTGGCAATATTTGAACTGTGTTTGTGCCACCAGAAGTCGCTATTGTTCAGTGTGTAGTGTTTCCACGATAGGGAGAGCGTGTTAGCAATTTAGGATTTCACGTTTAGATCGTGTGCACACAAAATGATCAAAGTGGGTTAGTCAAATATCTTAGTAATGGTACTGGTATGGTCCCTGGAGTGCAACTTGTCTGAAATAAAGACACGTTGTCTCACAATACAGTAGGACTTATATCAGTGTTTCTTAGGAATATAATTTCAACCGACCAATACTAGTCTGGAGAGGCGCTAGTAGTTATTTAGAGGTATCACTAATGCATTGTTTCCATGTTTCATCAGATATTAGTGTTAATTACACCTTGGTTTGCTGTATTAATGTTGCTTATATTCAGAGTCACCGATAATCGCTCAGTGTGTAGTGTTCACACATATTACTCAAGTGAGGTAGGATTGGAGAAGTGGTAATATCCCGAGTGTGCTGTAATCATACGTCGACTGAGTATGTCAGTGGCGGTGATATTCACTACACATTGACGGGGAGCATCACTGACAATATACAATCCACAGTCCCTGGAGCGCAGCGTGCGTATTAATTGCACGTTGTCTCACAATTAAGTAGGACTGTCTGACAGTTATTAATTTAAGGTATGCGCTTTTCAGCCAACCGGCTATATGTCGATGCGCTCACTTGGTAATGTATTTATTCAACTTTGAACAGTGCCACAACAAATAATTAGGCAATTATGAACACAGTATATACCGACAGATATTGGTAATTGCTCAGTGTGTAGTGTTCCCAGAGTTTAGAAGAGCGTGTTGGTGACTTTATAATTTCTATTTCACATTTAATCATGTACACAGTTACGTCGGTGATAGTATTGAAAATCGTCCCTGGAGTACAATGTATCTAATTTCTAGACACGTTGTCTCACTATGTAACAGGACTTAGTGTCGGTTTTTTAGAATATAATTTCAGTTGAATAATTCCATTAGACCAATTCTAATTTAAGAGGCATTAGCAGCCACTCATAGGTATCAGTGATACGTTGTTCCTATATTTCGTCAAGTTTTGATTACACCTCAATAGTCAGCGTGAATAGTGCACATAATAGGAGTGCCAATAATCGCTCAGTGTGTGGTATTCACATATATCTTTCAATGGGGCAAGACTTGAGAGTGATAGTACGTCAGGTATGCTGCGATCATATGCCGACTATAATGCGCTGGTAGCAGCGTTGGATCACTACTCATTAGGCGGGGAACAGTATTAATAACATACACTCTGCCCTGTCTGGAGCGCAGCGTGCATGGTAGTTTACACGCTGTCTCCCAATCAGACAGGACCGTTCGGCAGTTATAGGTTCAAAAGTATGCGCCCTTTAGCCAACGGGCTGTGCGTTATGCGCTAGCTCGATATTGTGAATATTCAAGTTTTAAACTAGACAGATCAACAAAATTTTGTACATTTCAATAGGGGTAAGGGAGTGGGGAGAGCCCACGAAGTGTACGGTCGGCGTACGCTTCGCTAATGAGCTTCGTCAGGACCAACCTGGGTGGTTCCTGAGAGCTCCTTAAGTACCTGTGAGTCTATGAATATGCTAATGTGTTTCCGCGCTCATTGGTTGTCCTGCTTGTCAATCAAAGGTTGCACACAGTGCTGAACGACATGTTCCGTTTACTGCTGATAGACAAAACCTTTGTTGCGAAGAAAAACAGAACAGTTGTCATTATGGATATTCACTGGATATAAAGTGCCATCATATGCGTAAATTAGAATAGGGCACTTAGGGGTAGAAAATCATTATAAGGGTACACTTAATTAAAAAGTAAAAATTGGATATACGCTGGATATAAAGTGTCATCATATGCGTGAATAAGACACTTAGAGGTAGAAAATCATTATAAGGGTACGTTTATTCAAAGAAAGTAAAATTGAAAATTATAATTATAATTATGGCTGGACAGAGGCTTATAGATGTCTGCTACATCTACTACGTTTTTTACTGATCCATAGTCCCCATAGATATCATAATACAACTTATTAGAAAAAGAGTACATGGCGTCTAAAAGGATGTTTTGAAGTAAAAAAGTACATAAAAATATATACAATTATATGTTAAAAGGCATATCCGGTCGGAGAGAATCGATGATTGATATATCAGTGTTCCACTAGTTTGAGAACAATGTTATGTGCATCGCGGCGGCATTTTTATTAGACGACACATGTAACATGCGTACGCATATATAGTTGTCAGAAAATGGTGTGGTAAAATCTGAAAATTAATTATGATCTACTGTTACTGTTGGTACACCGGGGCATCTGCGAGAGTACATCACATTGTATATCGAAAATTGGGATGCTCCGGAGAGATTCAATGATGAATTAATATGTTGTGTTGTGATATTACTGTTTGTACATCCGTGAGGATATATCACATTGTATAATGATAATGGGGATGCTCCGCAGAAATTAAAATAACGATTGTCATTCCAGTTGGTTTGATAAAGTATATGTTGATATTATTAAAGATTCCAAGGTGTGGATAGGGAGATGTATTGACTCTAGAAATGGGTCTTTAAGGTACAGGTGAGAGTGTATTTTATTAGTGTATTAGAATGTGAATAGGGATGTAGGTAGCCCTATGATCCACATTAGCTAAACGTGGTGATTAGAAGGAGAATATTCGTGTATTGGTAAAGGGAGTAAAATTGGTGAAAACAGAAAAAATGGAAATAAAATAAGTGAAAAAACTGGTGGTGAAGGATGGACACGAAAAAGGGAATATGTATGTGGTAATAATAGGAGAAAATATTGCAAATATAAGTGATAATATGGATGTACTCATCCACTGGTGTGAAAATAAAGGTCAGGGTAGTATATCCCGCATGGGTCCCAACGTCGTCACTCTCCACGCATGTGATGGAGGTAACATGTGATGTATTTAGACACATGTACCCCATATGCGGGAGAGGGAGCGACAGTCGTTTTCCAGCGGGTGCACTTATCCTGGTTAGTAATTAGTAGTGTGTGCAGTCTTGCTGCTAGTTATAGTGAAGTACATAATTATGGTGGGTCAATAAAGGGACATACAACATGGTGATATATATAATAGTGTTCTCACATATACTTGACATTCAGACACAACACAGTATATATTAGATATTAGAGGGTACATGATATGCTTGATAGTTGGAAATGAATTTTTAGAGAAAAACAGTATAGTTGTTTTCTTCGTTGAGTCCTGCTGGGTACATGGACCCCATCAGGAAAATCAGACGAGTTTCTTGTTTTAAAAGTTCTCTATCCCAGTCTCCTCTCCTTATGTTCATAGTGACTTTGGTCATCCCATAGGCCTTTAAGTTGTTTGGAACGCCATGGTGATATTGGAGAAAATGTCTCGCTACTGGGGTTAGGGGTTTGAAATTCGCTTTGTCTCTTGGGGCATTCTTGATGTTCAATAGATGCTCGGAAAGTCTTTTCTTAAAGGGTCTGCGAGTTTTTCCGATATATTGCTTGCCACAGGGACACTCCAAATTGTATATGATTCCTGCAGTGTCACAGGTGATGTAGTCCTTGATCTGCCAGGTCCTGCCAAATTTGTCAACATAAGTGTCACGTGGTGTAATATAAGAGCATACTTTGCACGTGCCGCATTTAAAGGTACCTTTCTTTTTGATCTTCACTGTGTTCCCTTTTTCTAGATGGCTGTGTACCAAGATATCCCTTAAATTCTTACTCCGCCTCCAGCTGATATCAACCTTATTGGTCAGGATCTCGTTCAGATCTTCATCAGTTTTTAAGATGTTAACATGTTTGTTAAGTATCCGTTGGACTTCCTCCCACTCTTTGCAGAAAGTACCGATAAATCGTATTTTTTCTTTATTGTCTGGTGTTTTGACCCTAGGGACTAGAAGTTCTTCCCTTTTGACTTTTTGTACGTCTTTTCTTGCTTTCTGAGTGGATTTTTTGCTATATCCTCTGTTGTGCAATCTAATGTCCAACTCGTCTGCTCTTTTCTTGTATGTTTCGTCCTCGGAGCAGTTTCGTCTGGTTCTGAGGTATTCCCCTTTGGGTAGGCCTCTAATTACAGGTGGGAAATGTGCGCTTTGGTTGTGTAGAAGAGAGTTAGTGGAGGTTTTTTTGCGAAAGATGTCTGTGCTGATGGTACCATTGGTCTCTACGCAAATTCGGAGATCCAGATACTCCACTTCTCTTTGGCTGGCATGGTGAGTGAGCCTGAGATTTAAATGGTTACTGTTGAGTAACGTAAGGAACTCTTCAAATAGACTAAGATCTCCTTCCCATACGAGGAGGAGATCGTCTATATATCTCAGCCATATGAGCACATGTTGGGTATAGACTTCATTGGGTTCTGTGAATACTATCTCCCGTTCCCACCACCCCAGGTACAGGTTGGCATACGTGGGGGCACAAGTGCTCCCCATCGCAGTCCCCTGCACCTGGAGGTAGAACTGATCATTACAGACAAAGTAGTTTTTAGACAAGACGAATTGTAACAGTTTTATTATGAAATCATGAAGTGGTGTTTCTCTTTCCATACTTAGGAAGTACTTGGAGGCCTGTATACCGTATTGATGGATTATACTGGTATACAGGCTCTCCACATCACAGGTGACAAGCCAGGCATGGGGACTCAAGGTGATGCCCTGTAGTTTGTTCAGGACATCCATTGTGTCCCGAACGTATGAGGGTAGAGTGTTGACAAATCTCCTCAGATGGTAATCTACGAACTGACTGGCTTTCTCAGTCAGTCCGCCCATACCAGACACAATGGGTCTTCCTGGTGGATTGACCTCATCTTTATGCACTTTGGGAAGTAAATATAGTGTGGGTATCTTGACATGCTTCACTAAGAGGAAATCGTATTGTGTTTTTGAGATGACCCCATTGTTCTTCGCTCCTTCCAACATCCGCTGGTAAATGTTCAGGAAGTCATCAGTGGGATTGAATGTCAACCTCTTATAGCACGTTGTGTCCTTTAGTTGTCGATCTAGTTCCTTTTGGTATTTGCTTAAGGACCACAAAACCACGTTGCCTCCTTTATCGGAAGGTTTTACTATGGTGTCACTCCATTCACTGATCACCTTTAGGGCTTCCCGTTCGAGTGTACTCATGTTGTCCTCATATCTAAAGAGGTGTTTCTTGCGTTCCAGATCATCTAGGTCCCTAGTGACCATTTCAAGGAACACCTTTGCTTGGGGGCAGATGGAGTAGTCAGGTAAGAAGACAGATTTTCTTTTAAGTGCTGGTGTGTTTGAGTTCATGCCAGTTGGTGGGTCATTATCAATAACATTCAATTCATTCTCATCCGAGAGACCCTCCAGAATCTCAAGGATCCCAATGTCTAGGTTGTCAAAGATTTCATTAATGAGTGGTTGGTGTGGGTCAGCTTCAATGGTTGGTGACAGTTGTGAAGAACTAGGGTTATCACTATGTTTCTTAAAGAACTTCTTTAGCAACAATTTTCTAACATAAAGGTTCAAGTCCTTCTGGTATTCAAAGCGATCAAATGTTTTGACAGGGGAGAAACTAAGGCCTTTGCTGAGAACAGCTATTTGGGCTTCATCAAGTATGTGGTCTGTGAGATTGATGATCCTCAGAGAATCGCTCGAGGCTACCTCCTGTAGCGTCTCGTCTCTCTCCGGTCTTCCCTCCAATCTCTTGGTCCCCTTTTGGGCCTTCTTTCCCCTCCTAGTCCTCCTATGTCTCGTCCCAGGGTCTCTCTGAGATCCCTGGGACTGACCCCTAAAAAATGTTGATTGCTACGTCTGTCAGTGGTCTGATTGGTTGAGTTCGTAGGTTCACTATCGGACGAATCGACGTCTGAGGTGGTATATCCCGTAGTGCTGTTTAGGGGTTTCTTCCTATTGTTCTGATTCCATCTGTAGACCCGGTTGGTCTGGAAGTCATTAAGATCTCTTTGGAGTTTGCTTTTTTTACGGCTGACAACCTCTTTTTCCACACTCTCTAGTTCTGTCTTAATCTTGAGGTACGCTCTCTGAAACTTGTCAAGATTCTCAAAGTTTTTAAGTTTGTCGCTAAGCACATTTATTTCCTGTGTACATTGATTTAGAGTTATCTCATCATGTTTTATCAAAATATTGATGAGATTGAACGAACATGTCGTTAAGGTTTTCTCCCACTCATGTTTCAAAGCATCGTTTGCCAGTTCAAAAGAGGGGAATACCCTGGGTCGTAAGCCCCTTGGTGTGATTTGTTGTTTAAGGTAATTTTCAGAGGTCGCTTTATTCCAAAAAGTCCTGGTCTGTTTAGCCAGGACATTTTTTAGTGCATGCATGTCACTGATCCAGTCTTCTTTACTGGTATCAATCTGCGTTATGTCATTAACAAGCATGTTTTCCAGACATTTTTGGAGATTGTTTTGTCTGTCATGGAGTTCTTGTGTTAAACTGAAGGCAGTGGATGCGGTTACAGGTACTGACGGAGCCGTAGGAAAAAGTGACTTTTTATTTGTTTTAATTTTACAGGTTTCTAGAAAGCTCTCAGGTTTTCACACTCAGGATTTTTTTATATGGTATTGTAGAATATAATACACTTAATGTGCCGTGCTGATTACCGAATGGTGCAAAGGCACCTCACAGTTTGTATATAGAAGAAGAGGAAATGGTAATCGCACAGGAAAGGGTAAATATGAATCAGAGAGAGTTGGCCCCTCAATGGATATCTCAATAGTTTAATTCTTTATGAGAGGTGAGGGTGTGCTACCACTGGACATCAAGTGATTGCATATGATTTAGGACAGAGAGAAATGTCACTGTGTGGTGCACCGAGTAAAGAGTCTATTAAAATCTAACCTTTATTATTATTGGTTAAAATTATAGCGAAAATATAAAAGACACAAAAAACATAAATGACATACAGATTGTTAAAAAAGGATAAGAATTATCCTTGCTTCGTGGGGTCCCACACTCCTAATTTATTCCACTTGTATTTTAGTACATTTTCTGTCTGGTGAATATTTTAAATTGTTTAGGTATCTGTGGCGAGCAGTGAACACACCTTATAAATTACCCCGTAAATGGGGAAGAGGTTAGTGTGGCTTTAAGGTGGACTAGTGTGGTTGCAATACCAATTAGTTTTTCACTTTATCTGAGTGATAATACTGGTTATGCCACAATTAATATTCTGGCAATATTTGAACTGTGTTTGTGCCACCAGAAGTCGCTATTGTTCAGTGTGTAGTGTTTCCACGATAGGGAGAGCGTGTTAGCAATTTAGGATTTCACGTTTAGATCGTGTGCACACAAAATGATCAAAGTGGGTTAGTCAAATATCTTAGTAATGGTACTGGTATGGTCCCTGGAGTGCAACTTGTCTGAAATAAAGACACGTTGTCTCACAATACAGTAGGACTTATATCAGTGTTTCTTAGGAATATAATTTCAACCGACCAATACTAGTCTGGAGAGGCGCTAGTAGTTATTTAGAGGTATCACTAATGCATTGTTTCCATGTTTCATCAGATATTAGTGTTAATTACACCTTGGTTTGCTGTATTAATGTTGCTTATATTCAGAGTCACCGATAATCGCTCAGTGTGTAGTGTTCACACATATTACTCAAGTGAGGTAGGATTGGAGAAGTGGTAATATCCCGAGTGTGCTGTAATCATACGTCGACTGAGTATGTCAGTGGCGGTGATATTCACTACACATTGACGGGGAGCATCACTGACAATATACAATCCACAGTCCCTGGAGCGCAGCGTGCGTATTAATTGCACGTTGTCTCACAATTAAGTAGGACTGTCTGACAGTTATTAATTTAAGGTATGCGCTTTTCAGCCAACCGGCTATATGTCGATGCGCTCACTTGATAATGTATTTATGTGACCATACCAGTACCATTACTAAGATATTTGACTAACCCACTTTGATCATTTTGTGTGCACACGATCTAAACGTGAAATCCTAAATTGCTAACACGCTCTCCCTATCGTGGAAACACTACACACTGAACAATAGCGACTTCTGGTGGCACAAACACAGTTCAAATATTGCCAGAATATTAATTGTGGCATAACCAGTATTATCACTCAGATAAAGTGAAAAACTAATTGGTATTGCAACCACACTAGTCCACCTTAAAGCCACACTAACCTCTTCCCCATTTACGGGGTAATTTATAAGGTGTGTTCACTGCTCGCCACAGATACCTAAACAATTTAAAATATTCACCAGACAGAAAATGTACTAAAATACAAGTGGAATAAATTAGGAGTGTGGGACCCCACGAAGCAAGGATAATTCTTATCCTTTTTTAACAATCTGTATGTCATTTATGTTTTTTGTGTCTTTTATATTTTCGCTATAATTTTAACCAATAATAATAAAGGTTAGATTTTAATAGACTCTTTACTCGGTGCACCACACAGTGACATTTCTCTCTGTCCTAAATCATATGCAATCACTTGATGTCCAGTGGTAGCACACCCTCACCTCTCATAAAGAATTAAACTATTGAGATATCCATTGAGGGGCCAACTCTCTCTGATTCATATTTACCCTTTCCTGTGCGATTACCATTTCCTCTTCTTCTATATACAAACTGTGAGGTGCCTTTGCACCATTCGGTAATCAGCACGGCACATTAAGTGTATTATATTCTACAATACCATATAAAAAAATCCTGAGTGTGAAAACCTGAGAGCTTTCTAGAAACCTGTAAAATTAAAACAAATAAAAAGTCACTTTTTCCTACGGCTCCGTCAGTACCTGTAACCGCATCCACTGCCTTCAGTTTAACACAAGAACTCCATGACAGACAAAACAATCTCCAAAAATGTCTGGAAAACATGTGTCACGATCCGAGCTCTCAGACAGACTTTCTTACCGGCTAAGTGCCTCCGCAGGTTCAGCTTGCGGTCCAGACGTCACCCCTGCCGGCGTCCTGTCTGCCGTGCGCCATCACCGCTGCCATCCTCCAGTCTGCTCAGCGCTGCTGAGTCCGCGGCTGCGCGGCGCACCGCTCTCCTTGTCCCCAGTGACAGTACTCAGTGCACGGCAATCCACCTGTCCGCCGCCATTGCTCCCAGTATCCAGCATGGCGTGCACAAACATACTTTCCCGCCATAGCCTGACATGGGGGCTGCCATGTTTTCCCAGTCACATGTCAATCCCGTCCAATCCTGTGTGATCTGATCTCCCAGTCATACCTGCCCGGCCAATCCTGGCCACCCAGTGGGTATAAGTATGCTGGGAGCTCTCAGATCAATGCTAGTGCTTCAGTTGTCTCCTGTATATGGTCAGCTGTCCTTGTCTCCGTGCAAGTGTGTTTTATCCGCTGGTGTTGTCTTCCATGCTGCAGTGTATTCCAGGTTATTCCATCTCCTGTTGATATCCAGGTTATTCCATCACCTGTGAGCCTGCCTCGTCAGCCCAGCGATCCAGCCTAGCTCCAGGACTCTGGTCCTCCGATGCTCCAGCATCATCTGCTTCCGATGTTCTACCATCGATAGTCCGACATTCCGGACCCACAGTCAAGCTCCTACCTTCCGTCCGTCATTCCGGACCCACAGTCTCCATCATCCGTCTCCGATGTTTCACCATCGATAGTCCGACACTCCGGACCCACAGTCAAGCTTCCGTCCGTCATTCCGGACCCACAGTCAAGCTCCTTCCTGCTGTCCGTCATTCCGGACCTACAGTCTCCATATCCGATATCCATCCGATGTTCCACCATCGATACTCCATTCATCATCCCTGTAAAGTATTGCAATCCGTATGAACTGTCATTTCTCCTGCATACTTTACTGTCTGTACCATTACAACCTTCTGCATAATAAATCTGGTTGTACTTTTACCTCTGACTGCTTATTGGCTCTGGGTGCACTGTCGCGCAGTTCATGCGCAGGGGTCCTCTCCAACCTCCCCGGTTCAGGTACCGGTCCAGGTCCCCACCAGAGGTCTCAGTCTTGTCGACTGAGTCCCCTGGTGTGACAGTAAGCACTAGCCAAATGGATCCAGCCGCAAACCAAGCTTCTCCACCCAGCCCTGTACAGCAACTGGCTGTTCGCTTGGATCAGCAAGAGGCTGCGCAGAGCCAAGTGATTCATTGCCTGCAAGATCTGTCTTCCCGGCTGGATAAGTTACAGACCACTCTCAGTGGCCCTGAGCCTGTCAGAGAACTTCCAAGTCCCGTTCATCCTCCTGTAATGGCTGCTGCACCTCGCCTTCATCTGTCTGTCCCCACCAAGTATGATGGGAACCCTAAGACCTGTCGAGGCTTTCTCAATCAGTGTGAGATTCACTTCGAGCTGCAACCCAGCAACTTCCCTACTGAAAGGGTCAAGATCGCCTACATCATCTCCCTCCTGTGTGGAGCGGCACTAGAGTGGGCATCTCCCTTATGGGAAAGATCTGATGCCATCCTGTCCAATTACAAGGACTTCGTGTCAACATTCCGGCGTATCTTCGATGAGCCTGGGCGATCAGCATCTGCCTCCACTGAACTCCTCCGTCTCAGACAGGGATCCCGCTCCGTCGGGCAATATCTGGTCCAGTTCCAGATTCTGGCGTCTGAACTCTCCTGGTGTGATGGGGCCTTATACGCAGCTTTCTGGCATGGCCTATCCGATCGTATCAAGGATGAACTTGCTACAAGAGACTTACCCTCAGGTCTAAGTGACCTTATTTCATTGTGTATTAAAGTAGACCTACGCTTCCGAGAAAGGGCTATAGAACGTCACAAGAGCGCTCCAGTTAAAGTGCCAACTTCTCCACCTTCTTTACCCACTGCTCCTGCGGTCCATTCCAAAGAAGAACCAATGGAGATAAACCGCTTCCGTTTGTCTCCAGGAGAACGTCGACGTCGACGGTTGGCACAGCTCTGCCTGTATTGTGCCGATCCTGCACATCAAATTTCTGCATGCCCAAAGCGTCAGGAAAACTCCTCCTCCTAGCCCGTCAAGGAGAGGGTAGGCTAGGAGTAATTAAGTCCTCTCCATCAGCAACCGATTGTGTCCTTCCAGTTTCCCTACAAGTTGGTCAGCATTTCAAGACTGTCTCCGCGCTTCTTGATTCCGGTGCCGCTGGCAACTTTGTTACTGCAGAACTGGTCCGCAAGTGGGGGTTGCCCACTGAAAGTCTTTCCAAGACTGTCTTCCTTACTGCTGTGGATGGCAGTAGGATTCCTGATGCGACAGTCTCCCGCAGAACTTTGCCACTTACAGTGAAAGTGGGAGTCCTGCACACTGAACTCTTGTCCTTCCTGGTTTTACCCCGAGCCACTCATGCTCTGGTTCTGGGTTTACCCTGGCTCCGTCTTCACAATCCCCGTCTTGATTGGAAGACATCCGAAATCCTTTCCTGGGATCCTTCCTGCTCTGGTACCTGTCTCCAAAAGGTACTTCCAGCTCGTCATTCTTCAGCCGATGCAGCAGACCTTCCGCCTCTTCCCTACCAAGAGTACTCAGATGTATTCAGTAAGTCTGGCGCTGATGTCCTACCTCCTCACAGACCGTGGGATTGCCCTATTGAACTTATCCCAGGCAAAGAACCACCCAGAGGTAGAACCTATCCTCTCTCTCTTCCAGAGACTCAAGCCATGACCAGTTACATCAAGGAAAATCTGGCAAAGGGATTCATCCGTCCTTCGACTTCTCCTGCTGGCGCAGGATTCTTCTTCGTCAAAAAGAAGGATGGAGGCCTACGTCCCTGCATTGATTATCGCGGCCTCAATGACATTACAGTAAAGAACCGATATCCGTTGCCTCTCATCACCGAGCTGTTTGACCGTGTCAGCGGTGCAACCATCTTTACAAAACTCGATCTGAGAGGTGCATACAATCTCATCCGCATACGAGAGGGCGACGAGTGGAAGACGGCGTTTAATACCAGAGACGGCCACTATGAGTACCTCGTCATGCCCTTTGGGCTCAGCAATGCCCCAGCCGTGTTCCAGCACTATGTCAATGAGATCTTTCGGGACATTCTTTACAGTCATGTAGTTGTATATCTCGATGACATTTTAATTTACGCCAATAACATCACAGAACATCGTTATTGGGTCAAAGAGGTTCTGTCCCGGCTGCGAGCTAATCATCTCTACTGTAAACTGGAGAAGTGT
The DNA here is from genome assembly GCF_055691185.1 of Crinia signifera. Classification (NCBI taxonomy): domain Eukaryota; kingdom Metazoa; phylum Chordata; class Amphibia; order Anura; family Myobatrachidae; genus Crinia; species Crinia signifera. Next base: position 143,162,047 of record NC_139218.1, on the reverse strand, counting down.
GTCTTCGAGGTGAAGTCTATACCCTTCCTAGGGTACATTGTCTCCGGTTCCGGTCTTCAAATGGATCCAGGAAAACTGCAGGCTATCCAAGATTGGCCAATTCCCTCTTCGCTGAAAGGTATTCAACGTTTCCTGGGTTTTGCTAATTATTACAGAAAATTCATTCGTAACTTCTCTTCTATTGTGGCTCCCATCACTGCCTTGACTAAAAAGGGGTCTAATCCAGCGAAGTGGCCGGCAGAAGCCATCGAAGCCTTCCATCTGTTGAAACAGAGGTTCACTTCCGCTCCTGTTTTAAGACAACCTGATACCACCTTGCCCTTTATTCTCGAGGTTGATGCCTCCTCCGTGGGTGTTGGGGCAGTCCTCTCGCAGAAAGCGCCCGATGGTCGTCTTCATCCCTGTGGGTTCTACTCCCGTAAGTTCCTGCCTGCAGAGCGTAACTATGCCATCGGTGACCAAGAGCTTCTCGCCATCAAGTTGGCATTAGAAGAGTGGAGATATCTTCTAGAGGGCGCTGTTCATGAGATCACAATTATCACAGACCACAAGAATCTTCTGTATCTCAAGTCTGCTCAATGTTTAAATCCCCGTCAAGCCAGATGGACACTTTTCTTTTCCAGGTTCCGTTTCAAGCTGTCGTTCTGTCCAGGGACACAAAACCGAAAAGCTGATGCCCTTTCCCGCTCATGGGAGCAAGAAAGTGAGTCTAAGTCCACACATCAACACTTTATTATTGATCCAGTGGCATTCTCCGCAACGAGAGTTTCTAATCTCACGCCCCCTACAGGGAAAAGATATGTAAAGCCAGCTCTAAGAAAGAAGTTGCTCTGTTGGGCGCATTCTTCAAAATTCGCTGGCCATGCAGGCATTCAGAAAACTTACGAGTTTATCACCAGGTCCTACTGGTGGCCGTCCCTCAAACAGGATGTACAGGACTTTGTTTCCTCTTGTGCTAAATGTGCTCAGCACAAGACCAGTCGTCAGTCTCCTCCTGGGCAATTGATGCCACTGTCAGTGCCACATCGTCCTTGGACGCATATTTCTATGGACTTTGTAACTGATCTTCCAGAGTCTGACAAGTTCACCACCATCTGGGTGATTGTTGATCGGTTCACCAAGATGGCTCACTTCGTTCCCCTCACCGGTCTTCCGTCAGCTTCCAAGCTGTCCCAGCTCTTCATCAAAGAGATATTCAAGCTTCATGGACTGCCTCTCGAAATCATCTCCGACAGAGGAGTCCAATTCGTAGCCAAATTCTGGCGAAGCCTGTGCTCCCTGCTTCAAATCAAGCTAAAGTTTTCCACAGCCTACCACCCTCAAACCAATGGCCAAACGGAGAGGGTGAATCAGGACCTTGAAGCATTTCTCCGCACATATGTCTCTTCTTCCCAAGATGACTGGGCTCAACTCCTTCCATGGGCAGAGTTCTGCCATAATAACCAATATCATTCTTCATCTAATGTCACTCCATTCCTTGCCAACTATGGGTTTCATCCTCGAGTTCCTGACTTCACTCTGCAACCTGTGTCCTCTGTTCCAGCGGTCGACACGACCATCCGGCAATTCGTCAAATCCTGGAAGCTTATTCGTTCTTCACTCCTGAAGGCTTCAAGCAGGTACAAAAAATTTGCCGACAGGAAACGCAGAGCTGTGCCAGCCCTCCGTCCCGGAGATCGTGTCTGGTTGTCAACCAAGAATCTTCGATTGAGAGTGCCATCGATGAAGTTCGCTCCCCGATATATTGGTCCTTTCCCAGTTGAGCGAGTCGTCAATCCAGTAGCTTACAAGCTCAAGTTGCCGCCCTATTTGAAAGTGCCAGCTACATTCCACATTTCGCTGCTCAAGCCGCTGGTCTTGAATCGCTTTCATTCCAAGCTCCCCAAGGCTCCTAAGGTTTGCACCCAGCGTGGAACTGAATATGAGGTCAGTAAGATCTTGGACTCTCGCATCCGATATGGTCGTCTGCAATATCTGATCGATTGGAAGGGCTACGGCCCCGAAGAACGATCATGGACCAATGCCATCGATGTCCATGCTCCCAGACTCATCCGGGCGTTCCACTCCAAGTTTCCCCGCAAGCCTAAAAGGTGTCCTGGGGCCACCCTTAAAGGGGGGGGTGCTGTCACGATCCGAGCTCTCAGACAGACTTTCTTACCGGCTAAGTGCCTCCGCAGGTTCAGCTTGCGGTCCAGACGTCACCCCTGCCGGCGTCCTGTCTGCCGTGCGCCATCACCGCTGCCATCCTCCAGTCTGCTCAGCGCTGCTGAGTCCGCGGCTGCGCGGCGCACCGCTCTCCTTGTCCCCAGTGACAGTACTCAGTGCACGGCAATCCACCTGTCCGCCGCCATTGCTCCCAGTATCCAGCATGGCGTGCACAAACATACTTTCCCGCCATAGCCTGACATGGGGGCTGCCATGTTTTCCCAGTCACATGTCAATCCCGTCCAATCCTGTGTGATCTGATCTCCCAGTCATACCTGCCCGGCCAATCCTGGCCACCCAGTGGGTATAAGTATGCTGGGAGCTCTCAGATCAATGCTAGTGCTTCAGTTGTCTCCTGTATATGGTCAGCTGTCCTTGTCTCCGTGCAAGTGTGTTTTATCCGCTGGTGTTGTCTTCCATGCTGCAGTGTATTCCAGGTTATTCCATCTCCTGTTGATATCCAGGTTATTCCATCACCTGTGAGCCTGCCTCGTCAGCCCAGCGATCCAGCCTAGCTCCAGGACTCTGGTCCTCCGATGCTCCAGCATCATCTGCTTCCGATGTTCTACCATCGATAGTCCGACATTCCGGACCCACAGTCAAGCTCCTACCTTCCGTCCGTCATTCCGGACCCACAGTCTCCATCATCCGTCTCCGATGTTTCACCATCGATAGTCCGACACTCCGGACCCACAGTCAAGCTTCCGTCCGTCATTCCGGACCCACAGTCAAGCTCCTTCCTGCTGTCCGTCATTCCGGACCTACAGTCTCCATATCCGATATCCATCCGATGTTCCACCATCGATACTCCATTCATCATCCCTGTAAAGTATTGCAATCCGTATGAACTGTCATTTCTCCTGCATACTTTACTGTCTGTACCATTACAACCTTCTGCATAATAAATCTGGTTGTACTTTTACCTCTGACTGCTTATTGGCTCTGGGTGCACTGTCGCGCAGTTCATGCGCAGGGGTCCTCTCCAACCTCCCCGGTTCAGGTACCGGTCCAGGTCCCCACCAGAGGTCTCAGTCTTGTCGACTGAGTCCCCTGGTGTGACAACATGCTTGTTAATGACATAACGCAGATTGATACCAGTAAAGAAGACTGGATCAGTGACATGCATGCACTAAAAAATGTCCTGGCTAAACAGACCAGGACTTTTTGGAATAAAGCGACCTCTGAAAATTACCTTAAACAACAAATCACACCAAGGGGCTTACGACCCAGGGTATTCCCCTCTTTTGAACTGGCAAACGATGCTTTGAAACATGAGTGGGAGAAAACCTTAACGACATGTTCGTTCAATCTCATCAATATTTTGATAAAACATGATGAGATAACTCTAAATCAATGTACACAGGAAATAAATGTGCTTAGCGACAAACTTAAAAACTTTGAGAATCTTGACAAGTTTCAGAGAGCGTACCTCAAGATTAAGACAGAACTAGAGAGTGTGGAAAAAGAGGTTGTCAGCCGTAAAAAAAGCAAACTCCAAAGAGATCTTAATGACTTCCAGACCAACCGGGTCTACAGATGGAATCAGAACAATAGGAAGAAACCCCTAAACAGCACTACGGGATATACCACCTCAGACGTCGATTCGTCCGATAGTGAACCTACGAACTCAACCAATCAGACCACTGACAGACGTAGCAATCAACATTTTTTAGGGGTCAGTCCCAGGGATCTCAGAGAGACCCTGGGACGAGACATAGGAGGACTAGGAGGGGAAAGAAGGCCCAAAAGGGGACCAAGAGATTGGAGGGAAGACCGGAGAGAGACGAGACGCTACAGGAGGTAGCCTCGAGCGATTCTCTGAGGATCATCAATCTCACAGACCACATACTTGATGAAGCCCAAATAGCTGTTCTCAGCAAAGGCCTTAGTTTCTCCCCTGTCAAAACATTTGATCGCTTTGAATACCAGAAGGACTTGAACCTTTATGTTAGAAAATTGTTGCTAAAGAAGTTCTTTAAGAAACATAGTGATAACCCTAGTTCTTCACAACTGTCACCAACCATTGAAGCTGACCCACACCAACCACTCATTAATGAAATCTTTGACAACCTAGACATTGGGATCCTTGAGATTCTGGAGGGTCTCTCGGATGAGAATGAATTGAATGTTATTGATAATGACCCACCAACTGGCATGAACTCAAACACACCAGCACTTAAAAGAAAATCTGTCTTCTTACCTGACTACTCCATCTGCCCCCAAGCAAAGGTGTTCCTTGAAATGGTCACTAGGGACCTAGATGATCTGGAACGCAAGAAACACCTCTTTAGATATGAGGACAACATGAGTACACTCGAACGGGAAGCCCTAAAGGTGATCAGTGAATGGAGTGACACCATAGTAAAACCTTCCGATAAAGGAGGCAACGTGGTTTTGTGGTCCTTAAGCAAATACCAAAAGGAACTAGATCGACAACTAAAGGACACAACGTGCTATAAGAGGTTGACATTCAATCCCACTGATGACTTCCTGAACATTTACCAGCGGATGTTGGAAGGAGCGAAGAACAATGGGGTCATCTCAAAAACACAATACGATTTCCTCTTAGTGAAGCATGTCAAGATACCCACACTATATTTACTTCCCAAAGTGCATAAAGATGAGGTCAATCCACCAGGAAGACCCATTGTGTCTGGTATGGGCGGACTGACTGAGAAAGCCAGTCAGTTCGTAGATTACCATCTGAGGAGATTTGTCAACACTCTACCCTCATACGTTCGGGACACAATGGATGTCCTGAACAAACTACAGGGCATCACCTTGAGTCCCCATGCCTGGCTTGTCACCTGTGATGTGGAGAGCCTGTATACCAGTATAATCCATCAATACGGTATACAGGCCTCCAAGTACTTCCTAAGTATGGAAAGAGAAACACCACTTCATGATTTCATAATAAAACTGTTACAATTCGTCTTGTCTAAAAACTACTTTGTCTGTAATGATCAGTTCTACCTCCAGGTGCAGGGGACTGCGATGGGGAGCACTTGTGCCCCCACGTATGCCAACCTGTACCTGGGGTGGTGGGAACGGGAGATAGTATTCACAGAACCCAATGAAGTCTATACCCAACATGTGCTCATATGGCTGAGATATATAGACGATCTCCTCCTCGTATGGGAAGGAGATCTTAGTCTATTTGAAGAGTTCCTTACGTTACTCAACAGTAACCATTTAAATCTCAGGCTCACTCACCATGCCAGCCAAAGAGAAGTGGAGTATCTGGATCTCCGAATTTGCGTAGAGACCAATGGTACCATCAGCACAGACATCTTTCGCAAAAAAACCTCCACTAACTCTCTTCTACACAACCAAAGCGCACATTTCCCACCTGTAATTAGAGGCCTACCCAAAGGGGAATACCTCAGAACCAGACGAAACTGCTCCGAGGACGAAACATACAAGAAAAGAGCAGACGAGTTGGACATTAGATTGCACAACAGAGGATATAGCAAAAAATCCACTCAGAAAGCAAGAAAAGACGTACAAAAAGTCAAAAGGGAAGAACTTCTAGTCCCTAGGGTCAAAACACCAGACAATAAAGAAAAAATACGATTTATCGGTACTTTCTGCAAAGAGTGGGAGGAAGTCCAACGGATACTTAACAAACATGTTAACATCTTAAAAACTGATGAAGATCTGAACGAGATCCTGACCAATAAGGTTGATATCAGCTGGAGGCGGAGTAAGAATTTAAGGGATATCTTGGTACACAGCCATCTAGAAAAAGGGAACACAGTGAAGATCAAAAAGAAAGGTACCTTTAAATGCGGCACGTGCAAAGTATGCTCTTATATTACACCACGTGACACTTATGTTGACAAATTTGGCAGGACCTGGCAGATCAAGGACTACATCACCTGTGACACTGCAGGAATCATATACAATTTGGAGTGTCCCTGTGGCAAGCAATATATCGGAAAAACTCGCAGACCCTTTAAGAAAAGACTTTCCGAGCATCTATTGAACATCAAGAATGCCCCAAGAGACAAAGCGAATTTCAAACCCCTAACCCCAGTAGCGAGACATTTTCTCCAATATCACCATGGCGTTCCAAACAACTTAAAGGCCTATGGGATGACCAAAGTCACCATGAACATAAGGAGAGGAGACTGGGATAGAGAACTTTTAAAACAAGAAACTCGTCTGATTTTCCTGATGGGGTCCATGTACCCAGCAGGACTCAACGAAGAAAACAACTATACTGTTTTTCTCTAAAAATTCATTTCCAACTATCAAGCATATCATGTACCCTCTAATATCTAATATATACTGTGTTGTGTCTGAATGTCAAGTATATGTGAGAACACTATTATATATATCACCATGTTGTATGTCCCTTTATTGACCCACCATAATTATGTACTTCACTATAACTAGCAGCAAGACTGCACACACTACTAATTACTAACCAGGATAAGTGCACCCGCTGGAAAACGACTGTCGCTCCCTCTCCCGCATATGGGGTACATGTGTCTAAATACATCACATGTTACCTCCATCACATGCGTGGAGAGTGACGACGTTGGGACCCATGCGGGATATACTACCCTGACCTTTATTTTCACACCAGTGGATGAGTACATCCATATTATCACTTATATTTGCAATATTTTCTCCTATTATTACCACATACATATTCCCTTTTTCGTGTCCATCCTTCACCACCAGTTTTTTCACTTATTTTATTTCCATTTTTTCTGTTTTCACCAATTTTACTCCCTTTACCAATACACGAATATTCTCCTTCTAATCACCACGTTTAGCTAATGTGGATCATAGGGCTACCTACATCCCTATTCACATTCTAATACACTAATAAAATACACTCTCACCTGTACCTTAAAGACCCATTTCTAGAGTCAATACATCTCCCTATCCACACCTTGGAATCTTTAATAATATCAACATATACTTTATCAAACCAACTGGAATGACAATCGTTATTTTAATTTCTGCGGAGCATCCCCATTATCATTATACAATGTGATATATCCTCACGGATGTACAAACAGTAATATCACAACACAACATATTAATTCATCATTGAATCTCTCCGGAGCATCCCAATTTTCGATATACAATGTGATGTACTCTCGCAGATGCCCCGGTGTACCAACAGTAACAGTAGATCATAATTAATTAATTTTCAGATTTTACCACACCATTTTCTGACAACTATATATGCGTACGCATGTTACATGTGTCGTCTAATAAAAATGCCGCCGCGATGCACATAACATTGTTCTCAAACTAGTGGAACACTGATATATCAATCATCGATTCTCTCCGACCGGATATGCCTTTTAACATATAATTGTATATATTTTTATGTACTTTTTTACTTCAAAACATCCTTTTAGACGCCATGTACTCTTTTTCTAATAAGTTGTATTATGATATCTATGGGGACTATGGATCAGTAAAAAACGTAGTAGATGTAGCAGACATCTATAAGCCTCTGTCCAGCCATAATTATAATTATAATTTTCAATTTTACTTTCTTTGAATAAACGTACCCTTATAATGATTTTCTACCTCTAAGTGTCTTATTCACGCATATGATGACACTTTATATCCAGCGTATATCCAATTTTTACTTTTTAATTAAGTGTACCCTTATAATGATTTTCTACCCCTAAGTGCCCTATTCTAATTTACGCATATGATGGCACTTTATATCCAGTGAATATCCATAATGACAACTGTTCTGTTTTTCTTCGCAACAAAGGTTTTGTCTATCAGCAGTAAACGGAACATGTCGTTCAGCACTGTGTGCAACCTTTGATTGACAAGCAGGACAACCAATGAGCGCGGAAACACATTAGCATATTCATAGACTCACAGGTACTTAAGGAGCTCTCAGGAACCACCCAGGTTGGTCCTGACGAAGCTCATTAGCGAAGCGTACGCCGACCGTACACTTCGTGGGCTCTCCCCACTCCCTTACCCCTATTGAAATGTACAAAATTTTGTTGATCTGTCTAGTTTAAAACTTGAATATTCACAATATCGAGCTAGTGCATAACGCACAGCCCATTGGCTAAAGGGCGCATACTTTTGAACCTATAACTGCCGAACGGTCCTGTCTGATTGGGAGACAGCGTGTAAACTACCATGCACGCTGCGCTCCAGACAGGGCAGAGTGTATGTTATTAATACTGTTCCCCGCCTAATGAGTAGTGATCTAACGCTGCTATCAGCGCATTATAGTCGGCATATGATCGCAGCATACCTGACGTACTATCACTCTCAAGTCTTGCCCCATTGAAAGATATATGTGAATACCACACACTGAGCGATTATTGGCACTCCTATTATGTGCACTATTCACGCTGACTATTGAGGTGTAATCAAAACTTGACGAAATATAGGAACAACGTATCACTGATACCTATGAGTGGCTGCTAATGCCTCTTAAATTAGAATTGGTCTAATGGAATTATTCAACTGAAATTATATTCTAAAAAACCGACACTAAGTCCTGTTACATAGTGAGACAACGTGTCTAGAAATTAGATACATTGTACTCCAGGGACGATTTTCAATACTATCACCGACGTAACTGTGTACATGATTAAATGTGAAATAGAAATTATAAAGTCACCAACACGCTCTTCTTAACTCTGGGAACACTACACACTGAGCAATTACCAATATCTGTCGGTATATACTGTGTTCATAATTGCCTAATTATTTGTTGTGGCACTGTTCAAAGTTGAATAAATACATTACCAAGTGAGCGCATCGACATATAGCCGGTTGGCTGAAAAGCGCATACCTTAAATTAATAACTGTCAGACAGTCCTACTTAATTGTGAGACAACGTGCAATTAATACGCACGCTGCGCTCCAGGGACTGTGGATTGTATATTGTCAGTGATGCTCCCCGTCAATGTGTAGTGAATATCACCGCCACTGACATACTCAGTCGACGTATGATTACAGCACACTCGGGATATTACCACTTCTCCAATCCTACCTCACTTGAGTAATATGTGTGAACACTACACACTGAGCGATTATCGGTGACTCTGAATATAAGCAACATTAATACAGCAAACCAAGGTGTAATTAACACTAATATCTGATGAAACATGGAAACAATGCATTAGTGATACCTCTAAATAACTACTAGCGCCTCTCCAGACTAGTATTGGTCGGTTGAAATTATATTCCTAAGAAACACTGATATAAGTCCTACTGTATTGTGAGACAACGTGTCTTTATTTCAGACAAGTTGCACTCCAGGGACCATACCAGTACCATTACTAAGATATTTGACTAACCCACTTTGATCATTTTGTGTGCACACGATCTAAACGTGAAATCCTAAATTGCTAACACGCTCTCCCTATCGTGGAAACACTACACACTGAACAATAGCGACTTCTGGTGGCACAAACACAGTTCAAATATTGCCAGAATATTAATTGTGGCATAACCAGTATTATCACTCAGATAAAGTGAAAAACTAATTGGTATTGCAACCACACTAGTCCACCTTAAAGCCACACTAACCTCTTCCCCATTTACGGGGTAATTTATAAGGTGTGTTCACTGCTCGCCACAGATACCTAAACAATTTAAAATATTCACCAGACAGAAAATGTACTAAAATACAAGTGGAATAAATTAGGAGTGTGGGACCCCACGAAGCAAGGATAATTCTTATCCTTTTTTAACAATCTGTATGTCATTTATGTTTTTTGTGTCTTTTATATTTTCGCTATAATTTTAACCAATAATAATAAAGGTTAGATTTTAATAGACTCTTTACTCGGTGCACCACACAGTGACATTTCTCTCTGTCCTAAATCATATGCAATCACTTGATGTCCAGTGGTAGCACACCCTCACCTCTCATAAAGAATTAAACTATTGAGATATCCATTGAGGGGCCAACTCTCTCTGATTCATATTTACCCTTTCCTGTGCGATTACCATTTCCTCTTCTTCTATACACTTAGCATCACCCCTTCACTGATAAGGCACACTTAGCATCACCCCTTCACTGATAAGGCACACTTAGCATCACCCCTGGACTGCAAGTACGCCCGACCCCCTCGCACGCCGCGTACGTTCCCCCGGCTGTGAATGGATGTTTTACATAAACACCCAGTAGTGTGCCAGTGGGAACCTCCAACATTTTTCGATGGTATCCGACCATTGAAAGATATGGTGCGTGCACGCATATATAAAGCAACTTTCAGGTCACTTATACATGTGTGCACATTTGGTAGGAAATGGGTGGGCAGCTGACATCTGGTGATGACAGTTGCCCGCCCCTGGTGCCCACGTCACCTGGCGATTTCCATGGGAATGCCAGCATTTACATGGAAACGCCCATGAAACACTGGGCGTACCCATGGGTTTGACTATCCACTGCTACCCCACGGCCCCTGCCCGCAGCCTTGGATGCGTGCACCCAGTGAACAGCTGTTCACCGTAGCCGCAAACACTGCAGAAATGCGGCTGCGAATGCATATACGGCAAACATCGGTCCCTGTGCGAACGAACGCCTGCTGCGAACGGATCAGAATAAGGTCCCAAGTGAGGACTGTTTCTACCTCACTAGGCAGGGTGTATTAAATATTTGGCTTCCATCACACCAATGGCACATTTCTCAGGGTTGGTAGTAAACCCGTGTGTCCGTAGAGAATGTAAGGCAGTTTCTACTATTAGTAGGTGTGATTCCCAGTTAGAGCTAACAATAACAATGTAATTTAAATATGCAGCTTCATATTCCCTGTGGGGCCACAGCAACTTATTCAAAGCTCTCTGGAAGGTTGCTGGGGCACCATGTAAACTAAATGGCAGCACTTTATACTGAAATAAGCCCTCTGGGGTTTAGAAGACTGTTTTTGCCTTAGCCGCATCTGCCGAAGGAATCTACCAATATCCTTTAGTCAGATCAAGAGTGGTAAGTTACTACTATTGGCTACATTTTCTACCAACTCATCTACCCAGGGCGGGATGCGGTCATTTGGTCGAATGCATTATGGTCGAATGTCATTACATCGAATCCATTAGGTCGAATTGCTAAAAGGTCGACATGATTCTAGGTCGACATGGGAAAAGGTCGAAATGATTCTAGGTCGAAAGGTAATTAGTTCGACAGGTCATTAGGTCGACAAGGTCATTAGGTCGACATTGTCTAGGTCGACATTCACAAAGTCGACATGGGGTTTTTCACTGTTTTTTGAGCCGACATGTGCTGACAGGCGGTATTTCATGCCCTACCATCCACTAGGGCGTGGTGGGAGAATAAAATAGTGTGCCGAGCGTAGCGAGGCACCGTGCCCGACGCATTGCGAGCGCAGCGAGCGATGCGAGGGGATGCAGTGCACTTTAAACTGTGTCCATGTCGACTGTGTTGACATTCAGGTAAAAAAACTGTGAAAAACCCCATGTCGACTTTGTGAATGTCGACCTAGACAATGTCGACCTAATGACCTGTCGAACTAATGACCTTTCGACCTATAATCTTTTCGACCTTTTCCCATGTCGACATAGAATCATGTCGACCTTTTAGCAATTCGACCTAATGGATTCGATGTAATGACATTCGACCATAATGCATTCGACCAAACGATCCCAACCCCCCAGGGTATAGGTTAAGAATAAAGGCAAGAACCTTGACTCAATTTAGTCATTGCAGAATGTCAAAGCACCTGAAGGCTTAGGTACGAAAACAATGGGATTATTCCACTTACCGGTTGACTTCTTTCTAACCCCAGGCAAAGCATTTATTTATTAAGATTTATTAACAGTTCCTTATATAGCGCCCACATATTCCGCAGCGCTTTACAGAGAATATTTGAACATCAGTCCCGGTTCTTGCATAGTTTCCCGGCGCCAGCATGGCGCCGTGCTACTTCCGGGTTGGGTACGCTCGCCAAACTATCTAAAATAAAGTAACTTAACTCCATGCCAACGTGGATAGTTCATACCCCCACTATCCACGTTGGCATGGAGTTGACTTTAGATAGCGTGGCGAGCCCGCAGCGTGGGTGAGCGAAGCGAGCCCCGCAAGGGGACTCAGACGCACGGCACCATGCTGGTGCCGTGAAACTACACAAGTACCTCAGTCCCTACCCCAGTGGAGATTACATTCTATAGTCCCTACCAGTATATTTTTTGATTGTGGGAAAAAAACGGAGTAAGCGTAGAAAACACACGCAAGCACAAGTAGATTATACAAACTATGCACAGTTAGGGCCATGGTGGTTATCCAACCTGTGACCTCAGTGCTGCGAGTCAGTAATGCTAACCATTACATAGTCCGTGCTGCCCTTTTGCTTTACTGCTGCCCGCTTTGCCTCAAGTATGCAATACGGTCTTTGTTTAATAACTACCCCAGGTGGAGTCACAACATCATGCTGGATGATCGATCTGTGTCATTCCCGGAATGGCAAAAAACATATCTCGGTTCTGCACCACCAAATTTACCACTTCCTGTTTCTGCCCAGGACTAAGTGTGAATTCAATGGGTACCTGGCATTCCGGAACCTTTCTTGCTCTCAAAGAGGGTTGAATGGCACTTTCCTTCTAAAGTTTTAACAGATTTATATAGCAGATTTGGACCTCCCCTCTTCTACCCTCCTGTCGAACCTTGTAATTGACTGGTCCCACTGCCTCTATGATCTCATAAGGGCCCTGCCATTGTACATACATCTTACTCTTGGTTGTGGGCACATGCACTAGCAAACTGAATGATGTTAGGATCATGGCAAGTTTGTTCTTCCCACCCTTTTTTAAATAGATCCAGAATCCCTCTGGGCTGTCTCCCATAAAGGAGCTCAAAGAGACTAAACCCTGTAGATGATTGGGGTACCTCTCTGACCGCAAACATCAAATAAAGTAGGAGCAAATCCCAGTCTTGTTTTTCTTGAGAAACGGCCCTCTTTATCATTTGTTTAAGGGTTTGATCAAACCTTTCTACCAGGCCATCTGTTTGCGAGTGTGCACTGAAGTGGTAATCTTATCTACTTTTACCAACTGGCACAAGTCCTTCATAAGCTTAGAAACAAAAAGGGAGTTTTGGTCCGTTAAGACCTCCTTCGGTGTTCCAAGGTGTTTAATAGTTCTCTAGCAATAGTGACAGATTTCATATTACACAGGAGTATAGCCTCCAGGTATCTGGTGGCATAATCCACTACCACTAGTATGTATTGTGACCTCAAGCAGATTGTTCCACTGTCCCTATCAAATCTATAAAAATTTGCTCAAAAGGTATGAAAATGATAGGGAGGGGTACCAGTGGAGCCCTAAACTTTGGCTGAGGGGCTGTATTCTGGCACACTGGGCATTCCTTACAAAACCTCTTGACTGAGGCATAGATGCCTGTCCAAAAGAACCTGAGATGTATGCATTTGAGTGTTTTCTCCTACCCTAAATGGCCACCACACAAATGCGTATGTGTAGCTTCTAAAACCAACCACTCCAGCTTTCGTGGAACTAACAACTGATCTACTCTTTTCACCTTTATAGTAGTAACCAGGGCTATTTTTGTGCAGGCTCTAGCAGGAACTGTGGCCCTTATTCTAGTTCACTCTTTCTGACTAAATATTTCTTAGATGAACAAAACCATGAGCACTGCAGATGTAAAACCCCACCCAAATCTAATTATCTCTGCACAAGTAACACCTGCCTCACCTGCAGTGCTCAAGGTTTTGTCCATCTAAGAAATATTTTGTCAGAACGAGTGAACTAGAATAAGGGCCACAGTTCCTGCTAGAGCCTGCACAAAAATAGCCCTGGTAGTAACCCAATATAGCAAATCATTTCTCAATACAAAATATGGCACACCCTCTGATGGTAAAGCAGCAATAACCCTACCATGAACCACTTTTACAGTCTCATGGGCATGTACCAGATTACTTTTATCGTGTTGATCTCAGCCAAAGTCCTGCAATAATATTCTCTCACCAACAGGGTTCCATTGGGCCACAGACTCAGACACCTGGGGTGGTTCAGTAGCTGCAGGAGCTCTCCCAGATGGCAAGATTTGGTAGTCTCTGGTCTCTAGCCCCTGAGATGCCTCAGCGGCTGACTGTTTGCTAGTGACATGCCATGTAACCAGCTTCTTCAGCAATGGGAAGTCATTGCCCAGGATTAGTGGATAAGGTGGTCACCGTAGCTACCACCTTTAATGGCTGGCTCTGTATGTAAAGGGGCAAGTATACATGTGGGCACTCCTCAACATCACCATGGATACACAACACCCTGACAGGAGGCAAGAACTTGTCAGCTTCTGGAGGAACCATAGTAGATATAGCAAGGTATGAGCGCTAGGGACAAGTGTTGTGTGCAATGTACAAGTGGCTGCCTTCTGGTAGAGGGATGCCGCCCTCAACAAAGAGAAATACAGAAAGGAGAACTAGTAGGCGCCTTATGTACACTAGAAAACAATTTAATTAATAAATGACATAAAACAATAAATTGCATGCATGCAATAATACAATTAATTAAAATAACCACATCAATGCAATTGTGTTTTTAAAAAGTAACCTATAGTTACCAAGTCCTGATTGGACAGATCTTTTCAGTCACGCAGTAAGGGGTAGAGTTCCCAGCACTTTTGGGGATAGATGATATGTCTTTCCGAATGGAACAAATGGGTGAGCGGGTGGATTCCTACTCACTCCCAGGTCTCAGATGTTAATGACCAGTAGACGTTAATGGCACATGAAGATTGCCCCAGGTGATTGTGGAGTGGCTGGCACCGTCTCCCAGATTCTCTTGCTGGACTACAGCGTATGCCAAGTTGGTAAGTAGATGCATGCTCTGCCGATCGCCTTGCGGCATCAGGTAGTAAGCCAGCTGCTGTACCGGCCAGCGAGCCAAGTGCAGGCTGGAGTACTCCACAATATTGCTGCTGCTGTTTCAGTACCAGAAGTGAAATAATACAGGTGACTATGGTAGGGCTGGGCTTTAGGAGTCTGTCTTTTTAAGGATGGTGCTGGGTGCAGGGCTGGGCTTTGGGTGTGTGAGGAAGGGTGCGGTGCAGTGCTGGGGTATGGGTGTGTGAGGGAGGGTGCAGGGTTGGGATTTGGGTGTGAGGGAGGGTGCTGGAATATGGACATATGAGGGAGGGTGCAGGGTTCAGGCCTGGAGTATGGATGTGTGAGGAAGGGTGATCAATGTTTAAAGGAAGGTGCTGTGTGCAGGGCTGGGGTATGGGTGTGTGAGGGTGGTTGCTGGGTGTAAGGGAGGAGTGCCCGGTCCCAGGGGGGGAGTGTCTACTTGCCACTGCCCCCCTCTGTTTATAGGATGGAACTGTCCCTTTGTGTGTAGGCTGTCATATAGCCTGTTGTTTCCAAACAATTGTGCCGCGCATTATGGGGGTTATTCTGGTTGATTCGCAAGGCTGTGAATTTGCAGCCTTGTAAATCCACCAAATCCTGCCCAGCGAATGAACGCCCCCCGCCCCCCCTCGCAGCGCGGGTTCGCCCGCACAGGCTGCGAATGGATGTTTAGGTTAGGTACACGCATATAAAAGTGACTTTTAAGTCACTTACATGTGCGTGCAAGCAGGCACGGATATGGGCGGGCAGTTGACATCCGGATCACTGCCTAATTACCATGAGAATGCCCAGCGTTCCGCCTCCCTCACCCCGTCATGGGTGTATGCACCCGGCGAACCAAAAGTTTGCCGTGGGTGCACGCACCCTATGTCTGCACATGCGCACAAACGCGCCTGCGCATGTGCAGACGCGCAACATCGCAACAGACTGAATGAACTTGAATAACCCCCTATGTGTATAAGTGTCACTACAGGGTGTATTGTGTATAAGTTCAACGATAGGGGTTATTATTTTGTGTATTAGTGGTATTAAAGGGGTGATTATATGTAAGTGGCACTACAGACGGCATTATACATATGAGCGGCACTAAAGGGGTGATAGTCTCACCAGTTTGAGCTGGACAACATGGGTAATAGTCTCACCAGTATGAGCCGTGGCATATCTGGGATTTGCTTCACCAGCAAAAATGGGGCTGTCACTTTGCTTTAAATAAGCAAATACTTTAAAAAAGGGATAGTTCGGTAATTATTTTGGCTAAAGGGTGCCTTGATGAAATCATGGAGACCCAAAGGGTGCCTTAAACCAAAAAAGTTTGGGAACCACTGCACTACATTGTTTGGCCTATATTGGCAATATATTGTATGGTCTCTCATGTCGATTATTTCCTTAAAACTTTAACTACGGCGAGGGGACTTGATGGCAAGGATGGCTTTTTTCCAGCGAGGAATAGCCATCCTCGCCACAAAAAAAACCCTCGCCATTGAAAACCCCCCTATATTGTAAGTTTTTTTTTATGGCCATAATCTTTCTCCTTAACTACTACTGAAACAGTGGGCCTTATTCAGATCTGAGCTCAGTACAAATTTGTTTGGAAAATGGGCAAAACCATGTGCACTGCAGGTGGGGCAGATGTAACCTGTGCAAAGAGAGTTAAATTTGGGTGGTGTGTGCTGAAACTGAAATCTATATTGCAGTGTAAAAATAAAGCAGCCAGTATTTACCCTGCACAGAAACAAAATAACTCACCCAAATGTAACTCTCTCTCTACACCTTTCATCTGCCCCACCTGCAGTGCACATGGATTTGCCCATTTTCCAAACAAATGTGTACTGAGCTCAGATCTGAATAAGGCCTAGTATGTTTATAGAAGCTCAATTCAATAGATTTTCTGTTAAAGGCGTGGAGTCAGCTACAATTCTGTGATAGTTCACCTACTGTACAAAGAGCTAATTGTCTTTTCTCATTTTGCACCATAGAAACAGGAAAAGCTTCTGATGGAAAGTTACAACTCTCTATCTTCTCTGCAGCCAGCATTGCGGAACTGAAAAATAGAAAAAGTTGAACTACTGTTTTCCATATTGTTTTACGAAGGGAGGGGGCAGACTGCCTATTAAGATGGAGGAAAAGGAAAATATAAAAAAAAATTATGTCATATTCTATATGGTTATAGAATAAAGGGGTAAAGACACTTTTATGCAGGTTTTTTTTTGGGGGGGGGGGGGGGGGGGGGGGGCATTGTTTGTATAAATTTGTATAATTTTACATCTTCTTTACACCGGAAAGCATTGCTCCCCTTTACACAGGATAGAGTTGTAACAAACTTTTAATAAAAAGTGTTAGATCTGTTAAAACAAAAACACAAATGACTACAATATCATACCTCCCAACATTGTCGAGACTCAAAGAGGGACCCCTCGTGCTCCGAAGGCGCCCCCCAATTTTTTGGGAGACGTGGCCTAGCGATACAGGGGAGAGGCCTGTTTCCACTAGGCTATGCCCTGTTTTTGCCGCTGTGGGGGCATAGCTAATGGCTCTCTGAGCTGCTGGCTATGTCCACAGTATCTCACTGGCGTGCTGCACTGGGCGTTCAAGCTTATGACAGTTTTCGGGGTGCCGCACCGTTCACCTAGATATAGCGCTAGGGACCCCCAATATACAGAGAAGCCTTGATGTGGCTTGGGAGCATATCATACACCTGCGCAGGTATATGTAACCAATATCTCTGAATTCTATTATCATGTAGTGTTCAAGATTGATTACTAATACCACTCAGTGTGCTGGGGGGAAAATGTATTGTTTTACTTAACCAGTATTAACTAGAGATGAGCGGCGGGCACTTTTTCGGGTTTTGGTTTTGGATCTGGATCTCCCTTCGTGTTTTGGATCTGGATTGGTTTTGGCAAAACCACCCTTGCGGGTTTTGGTTTTGGATCTGGATTTTTTTTGAAAAATGCTAAAAATTGCTAAAATAACAGAATTTGGGCCTGTTTTTGCCCCTAAAGTGTTATTAAGCTCAATAACATTAGTTTCCACTCATTTCTAGTCAATTTTGATCACTTCAACAGCTCCAAAATTGTTTTCATTTACTGTAGTTGGTCCCAATTTCCCCTGTATGAGTTTCCTGCGCAGCCGCCGGTCTGTGCAGAGACTGACTTCTAATCTGCGGCAAGTGTTTATCTGTTCTGATCAGTTTAAAATCTAATAAGACCCCTATCTGTCATGATCAGGTTGATGAACTCTGGAAACATTACCAGTTGCCTCCTTATCCATCACCTAATGGGTGGAGGGGAGGGGGGTAATTGGTGGCAGATAACCGAGTTCCTCCACCTCTCTAGGACCCCTGGTTTGGAGATCCCTATCTAGTCTACCCTTATAGACCCCTATTTAGGTTGTGAGGTCTATCAGTCTGCAACATCTGTCACCCAATTTACCGCTAAGGTTAATTAGTTTGATATGACTGGCTAGGCGTGTGTTCCCTTACCTCCCTCACCACTTCACAACTTCACGTGTGTCCCTCCCGAAGCCGCACACTCTGTCTAATTGGATGACCATCCCCAGCTGTTTGGACTTCCTCTCCCCACCATTCATCCATCATATCCCAAAAAAATATTTATTGCTCCAAAGAGCCAAAAAAAGACAAAAAAAGAGCAAGAAAAAGATTTGCTTGGGCTCTCCCACCCAGCCATCCATCCAGGACATCCCATCCAAAAAAAGAAGTACGATAGGAATGGATGAGACCATGGATGTCCATGAGGACATATTTTCATCCATAATGGATGATGTGATGAGAGAAATCACCCATCTCCCCACCATTCATCCATCAAAGAGGTAAAAAATTGGGACGCTACAAACAGCCAACAAATGATGCAGAAAGAGGTGCAAGAAAAAGATTTGCTTGGGCCCTCCCACCCAGCCATCCATCTGGGACATTCCTTCCAAAAAAGAAGTACGATAGGAATGGATAAGACCATGGATGTCCATGAGGACATATTTTCATCCATAATGGATGATGTGGAGAGAGAAATCACCCATCTCCCCACCATTCATCCATCAAAGATTTTAAATTTATGACGCTACAAAGAGCCAACAAATGACGCAGAAAGAGGTGCAAGTAAAAGAATTGCTGGGACCCTGCCACCCAGCCATTCATCCGGGACATCCCATCCAAAAAAGAAGTACGATAGGAATGGATGAGACCATGGATGTCCATGAGGACATATTTTCATCCATAATGGATGATGTGGAGAGAGAAATCACCCATCTCCCCACCATTCATCCATCAAAGAGGTAAAAAATCAGGACGCTACAAACAGCCAACAAATGATGCAGAAAGAGGTGCAAGAAAAAGATTTGCTGGGGCCCTCCCACCCAGCCATCCATCCTGGACATCCCATCCAAAAAAGAAGTACGATAGGAATGGATGAGACCATGGATGTCCATGAGGACATATTTTCATCCATAATGGATGATGTGGAGAGAGAAATCACCCATCTCCCCACCATTCATCCATCAAAGATTTAAAATATGTCACACTGGACACTGGATATATGTAGTCACACTGGACACAGGATATATGTCGTCACACTGGACAATGGATATATGTCACACTGGACACTGGATATATGTCACACTGGACACTGGATATATGTCGTCACACTGGACACAGGATATATGTCGTCACACTGGACACGGGATATGTCACACTGGACACTGGATATATGTCGTCACACTGGACAATGGATATATGTCGTCACACTGGACACAGGATATATGTCGTCACACTGGACAATGGATATATGTCACACTGGACACTGGATATATGTCACACTGGACACTGGATATATGTCGTCACACTGGACACAGGATATATGTCGTCACACTGGACACGGGATATGTCACACTGGATATATGTCGTCACACTGGACAATGGATATATGTCGTCACACTGGACACAGGATATATGTCGTCACACTGGACAATGGATATATGTCATGCTGGACACAGGATATATGCCGTCACACAATGGTTACATGTCACACTGGACACAGGATATATGTCGTCACACTGGACAATGGATATATGTCGTCACACTGGACACAGGATATATGTCGTCACACTGGACAATGGATATATGTCACGCTGGACACAGGATATATGCCGTCACACAATGGTTACATGTCACACTAGACACTGGATATATGTCGTCACACTGGACACAGGATATATGTCGTCACACTGGACACTGGATATATGTCACACTGGACACTGGATATATGTCACACTGGACACTGGATATATGTCGTCACACTGGACACAGGATATATGTCATCACACTGGACAATGGATATATGTCACGCTGGAGACAGGATATATGCCGTCACACAATGGTTACATGTCACACTGGACACTGGATATATGTAGTCACACTGGACAATGGATATATGTCACACTGGACACTGGATATATGTCGTCACACTGGACACAGGATATATGTCACACTGGACACTGGATATATGTCGTCACACTGGACACAGGATATATGTTGTCACACTGGACACAGGATATGTCACACTGGACACTGGATATATGTCATCACACTGGACACAGGCTATATGTCGTCACACTGGACAATGGATATATGTCACTCCTGGACACAGGATATATGCCGTCACACAATGGTTAGATGTCACACTGGACACTGGATACATGTAGTCACACTGGACACAGGATATATGTCATCACACTGGACAATGGATATATGTCATGCTGGACACAGGATATATGCCGTCACACAATGGTTACATGTCACACTGGACACTGGATATATGTAGTCACACTGGACAATGGATATATGTTACACTGGACACTGGATATATGTCGTGACACTGGACACAGGATATATGTCACACTGGACACTGGATATATGTCATCACACTGGACACAGGATATATGTCGTCACACTGGACACAGGATATATGTCGTCACACTGGACACAGGATATGTCATACTGGACACTGGATATATGTCATCACACTGGACACAGGATATATGTCGTCACACTGGACAATGGATATATGTCACTCCTGGACACAGGATATATGCCGTCACACAATGGTTAGATGTCACACTGGACACTGGATACATGTAGTCACACTGGACACAGGATATATGTCGTCACGCTGGACAATGGATATATGTCACACTGGACACCGGATATATGTCATCACACTGGACAATGGATATATGTCACGCTGAACACAGGATATATGCCGTCACACAATGGTTACATGTCACACTGCACACAGGATATATGTCGTCACACTGGACAATGGATATATGTCGTCACACTGGACACAGGATATATGTCACGCTGGACACAGGATATATGCCATCACACAATGGTTACATGTCACACTGGACACAGGATATATGTCGTCACACTGGACAATGGATATATGTCGTCACACTGGACACAGGATATATGTCGTCACACTGGACACAGGATATATGTCGTCACACTGGACAATGGATATATGTTATGCTGGACACAGGATATATGCCGTCACACAATGGTTACATGTCACACTGGACACAGGATATATGTCGTCACACTGGACAATGGATATATGTCGTCACACTGGACACAGGATATATGTTGTCACACTGGACTCAGCCCCTTGTATTACTGCAGCCCCTGTACACAGTGTACTACTCAGCAGCACTGCAGCCCCTGCGTGTGAGCACTGCAGCACTGAGTTAGTTAATTCACACAACACAGGGCTCAGGGCTAAATAAATCACAACACAGGGCTTAGGGCTAAATAAATCACAACAGGGCACAGACCACAGGACAGCCCCTGGACAGTGGAAACTGCAGCCCCTGCGTGTGAGCACTGCAGCACCTAGTTAGTTAAATCACACTACAGGGCTCAGGCCTATAAACAGTCACTGACTCTCACTCAATACAAGTCTACAACACAGTGCACGGAGCACAGGGCAGTGAGGGCACAGGGCAGGTCACGGAGCACAGCACAGCACAGCATGGCACGGAGCACAGCACAGGGCACACGGAGCTTCCCAACCACCCTCTTCCCTCTCCAAGTTTGGAGTGAAGATGGCGGGGCGCTCGTGCGTCTTTTATAAGATCCCGCTCCCGCGAGAATCCAACAGTGCGTTTTGCCTCGTTTTCGGTCCGGAATTGAGGAGGGAACTCCCGAGCCGCCTCGGATCCTGACCCGGATCCTGATATTCGGATCTGTCGGATTTCGGGGATCCGGACCCGCTCATCTCTATTTTTAACGGGCAGATTCTTGAGAAATTGAAGGAGGAGACGTCACTTCAGCTGCCAGCTTGCTCACAAGGAGCTCTTTGCATGTCTTAAGATCTGTGTCAGTTGGAAAGAAAGACACAGCATAGGACTTGAACCTAGGATCAATCACGGTTTCCAAAATGTAGTGTTCCGCTCTCAACATATTGTCAACCCGAGAAGGGCCCTCTTCCCTCCTGTTCTCACAGCACTCTTCTTGCATTTCAATTACAGCTCTCTTACTCACCTACAATCTATACCTGAATCTATTATCATTAACTTCCCTATATCTCAGTTGTATTGTGTACTAAGAATTGTGCTTTAATTGTGTTATTTCTGTGTACCCTGTACTGTTATAATATATTCTATATGTACGGCGTTGCGTATCACTTGTGGCACCTTATAAATAAAAATATAATAATAATAATAACAACCCATGTATCCTGTAGAAGAGAAAAAATTACTTGATCTACAAGTCCAGCATAATTTGTGCACGGGTCTTGTTTAATCTCCTGCTTCAATTTCTCTAGTTGTTTCTCCAAAAGCCTAATTAGGGAACCACCTGGCTCAAACTATCAGTCTTGGCACTCACTTCACAGGTGGCTACTTCAAAGGGTTTGAGCACCTTGCACACACAGAATTTATTTTCCAATGTGCTGGGCTAAGGTTTATCCCCCCTCATCTCCTAAAGTCGTGGCTTGTTGTTTAGCTGTGAATGGCTTTCTGCTCTTCCATCCACTGAAGCATATACAGGGTGTAGTTCCACCTTGTTGGCACCACTTGCTTTAGTTGATGGAAGGGCAGATTCCCACCTCTAGGTCTGTCTGTTATACCCAGTTTGTTCTTTCAGTGTTGTCAACATGTGTAAAGCACAATGGAATCTGCTGTGATATATAAGAAACTAAATAAAATAAATAAAATAATGTCCTCTTGCAGCTGTTGCAATCTCCTGCACGCTGTTGCAGAATGCCAGAAATGCCCTGAAATTTTTCGGGCAACACACAGCATCTCTTGCACGCCCTTGTCATTCCTTAAAAAAGCCTGAACCACTAAGTTTATCGTGTGAGCAAAACAGGGGATGTGTTGGAATTCACCCAGCTGTAATGCTTTCATGATATTACTGGCATTATCAGAAATGACAAATCCTGAGGAGAGTCCAAGTGGGGTAAGCCATGTCGCTATGACATCTCTCAGTTTTTCCAAGAGGTTCTCAGTGGTATGCCTCTTAGTAAAGCCGGTGATACATAGAGTAGCTTGCCTATGAATAAGCTGGTGATGCTTGCTAGATCCAACTGCTGCTGCTGAAGATGATTCAACCACCCAGTGGGCTGTCACAGTCATATAATCCTTAGTCTGTCTACTGCCGCTTGTCCACATATCCGTGGTTAAGTGGACACTGGCTCCAATCCCACTTTTCAGGCCATGGGTTACTTTTGATTTAATGTCCTGGTACAGCTCAGGAATGGCTTTTCGGCTGAAATGGAACCTAGATGGAATATGGTACCGGGGACACGCAGCCTCCATTGACTGTGTAAAATCCAAAGAATTGATGGCAGATATTGGACGCACATCCAATACTATCAAGGTGGTCATGGCTTCAGTGATCCGCTGTGCCACTGGGTGAGAACTGATATACTTGTTTTTCCTCGCCAAGCACTGCTGAACAGTCAGCTGTTTTTTCAGAGTAGTATAATGGGTATTCTTGGGCCACTTCTGGGTTGAAGAACTACCCCCAGCAGCAGCAGCAGTAACAGCAGACCTTGTGATCAAGGATTCTTTTGCACAATCCTGGAAAGGGGAGGATTCATCTAGCATTTCAACAGTAGTATCAGAAGAACCATCCCATTACTGAGGATACTGAGGTTGGGGGTGAGGATGTTGGTGGTGGAGATCGCAGGTGCTGGGGTCCACTAAAGAGAAGGGACACATTTGATGCTGGACTGCTTCTTGATGGTCATTGTGTAACGCCAATGGAACCCTCCCTATACTTCCCATGAGCTCGCTGCAGATTACGTAATAGGGTAGATGTTCCAAGATGCTTAATGTCCTTACCTCTACTTGTTTTGTTTCCACAAAGGCTACAGATGGCAAATGTTTTCTGAATTAGTGTGAAAATAATTCCACACATGACGTGCATTTGTTGCTCCTATGACCAGGCATGACAATGGCAGTCTTATCATGCCCAACAGATGCTTCCCCTTGTGCCTCACTTATACACACAACATCCTCATTCTAATCCTCAATATCCAATTCCTCAGTAGTGCCATCGTCTGCTACACAAGTTTCCCCCTCATCCTCTTGCTGTAACTCGACGGGAGCATCTTCAATGCCTATGTAACCAGCAATACTAATGCTGCTCATCCCTACATATGCAGAGTGAGCAGTAACAGTAAAAGGCAGCTTCCCTGAGAGATTAGGCTTACATGTAGGACTCAAGGACACACTTGGACTCCCCTCAGTGGTTTGTGACATTTCTGTTCCTAGATGCACAGTTTGTTTTTCAGACTGGGTGGTTTGGGCTGTTTTCTCACTTAGGAAAGCAGAATGACAAGGTCTTTCATTGCCAGACTCATGAGACACATGAGATACCTCATTGACAGATTCCCAAGTCTGACTCAGAAATATAGGGCAAGGTCAGAGCCTTTCCTTTCTACTGCGTGATGTGAATGGCATTCTGGCAATTTTAAGTCTTTCAGCAACAGAAACCAACTTTCTTTTTATTTCTGTTTGAGGTATTTTTTTTAACACTTTTTTTTAAATCTCCTTGCCATGTTTGAGCATCTACATTAGTAGATAACATTAAATCATCACCATGAATGATGGCAGCAGATGGAGCGGGAGTATTTGGACCTTTAAACTGTTTGTTGTCCATTTTTAAATTCACTGATCTGGGGTGCAGCGCAGTGCACACAAACAACATTCTCCAACACTGCATGGAAGCAGAACAAACACACACGGAACTTCTGACAGTATCTCACTATTTTATTTTTTGAGGATGCAGCTTGTCCAACACTGCGTGGAGGCAGAACAATCACACACGGAACTTTATTATTATGCACAATTTTGAGAATTGCTTCTTTTATTGTGGGGGCCCAAATGAACAAGTAATTTCAGTCCCAAACGAACCAGTCATTTCGGTCATGGGACAATTCCATCTTGCATCACCATTCATCATTCATTAATCCCACTGCTGGGAAGCAAATATGTAACAAACTACCATCTGTCTGTCGCCTAGTATATAGTGTTAATAACCAGCCAGCTTGCTGCAGACCTTGGCCTAAATTGAATGAAAACAACATTGTGAGCTGTAATGTCAAAATTGTCTGGTAGGGCTGGAAATTAATGTTATTGAGGTTAATATTACTCTAGGGACAAACAGAATGCAAAAATTCCGTGGTTTGGGTGTTTTTTTTTTATCATTTTTTAAAATAAATCCAAATCTTTTCACCGCTGTTTTACAAAGCCAAATCCAATTCCCGGGGAAGAAGCTAAATCCATATCCAAATTTTCGGCCCTGGTGCTCATCTCTAGTTTTGTGAGATTTCACTGCATTTCCCATATGTACAAAACTTTTTTGCCTCTTCTCAATAGGCAAGGCCTTCTATAGATGGCATTGCCTAATTAAATTCTATGGGCTTTCTCCTTTATTGCCCAAGAGGGATCCATTAGGATCCCACACAGCTTCACTGGAAGGCCTTTGCAATTGTAATTACAAATGTATATATTCAGCATTACTAAATGCTGCTATGTAAACTATAAGGGACAATCACACTAAAAATATTATGCTTGATACATCCCAGAAAAGGGCCGGTGTGTGTTTGTAAGGGGGGGGGGTGGATCCATGTCCCCTGATGTTTCTGCCACTTTTTTAAACACAAGCAGCACCTTTGACTAACAAAGCAGCGGTGCAACCAGTGAAGTGCTGCAGTGTAGTGGCATTGCAGCAGCACTAATAATTAGTCAGTCAGACACATTTCAGTATGCTGCGGCTGACCCTGGATGCGTGTAACACAACAGGGTGGCTTTGAGGAGAAGAGGGGCCTCATCCAGTGTCGGACTGGGGCATTAAGGGCCCACCAAGGAAATGTAGCTGCAGGGGCCCACTGACGGGATGAGGTCAACCTCTGGTAGGTGCGGTCATCAATGTGAAGGGTGTAACCACAATGGACACATTATGCATTCTCCGATTTAAGTACAATACATACGTATATACATACAGACATACACCGCTGCTCTCATTCGTACATACATGCACTCCAGCTACTATTCATATATACATAAATGCATTGACTCTCCCATACATGCACTGCTTCCTTACACATATACATTCCACCCATCCCACCGCCAAGGCACACTAAAGGCCCCCATCCACTAGCCAACTCACCCAACGGCTCCCTCTTCTATTGCCAGCTCATGGAGCCATTGGTGTGCATGTGCAGCTTGCTGTTGGGGAAGCGGGACTTGTAGGAGATGAATGCTTCACATTGGTTCCGCCAGCTCAGTGCTGCTGCAGCAGCTGGTAGGAAGTGAGATTGAGGTGCACGGGGTGGCTTGCTGTGCCTGTGGGCCCTTGATACGGCTGGACCCCATATCAAGTGCACCCCCTTCACCATCTATAGTTACACCACTGGTGACCAGGCTCCTTACATAAATGAGCGGCTGCAGCTCCAATCCTCCCCTCGCTGACATCATCCCCGATTGCGGATACAGCGCAGGCTAGTACAGCCAGCCGGGTCAGGTAATACAGCCAATATAGTAACTGATGCCGAGGCCACAGGCCACGCCCACATGCAAAATTGGGCGTGGCTAAAAATCAGTAGGGCTCACCGGGAATTTCTCCAGCTCCCCGGTGGCCCAGTTCCTCTTCCCTATTCTCGACTTGTGTTCCTTGTGTTCCTTGTCCGGCATCCACCCACTACATGCAGATACCTGAGGGAGTCACTGGGCGGTAGCCACTGGTGCAGGCAGGATGGTACCTGTACTCAGAGGGGCAGCAGCCTTCACAGGTAAATATTGAGTGGTAGGGGTATGGGAGGTGAAAGTAAGCAGCACTAGCTATCTATATATCATGGTTCCCCTTCCCTCACGCAAACACTTTAATGTCTTCCTGTCATAGCACTCCACTCCTTCAGTTGTCACCTCACAGTACCCCCACTTCATTAATCACATCACAGCGCTCTCCCTCTCTGCCAGGGCCGGTGCAAGGCACTGGAGCTCCCCAGGCGAGGGGGGATGGGGGCGCCCCGATGCCCACCGGTGAGAGGGTCCTGTGTGTGTGTGTGTGGGGGGGGGGGTCTGAGGGGTGTCTTACCTGGTCCTGCATCTGATCGAGTGAGCCCGTCCTTATCCCGCCCGCTCCAGTGCCTCTACAGCCTGGTCGGAGCCTGCGGCCTGGTCTCCCCTGTGGCCGCACCTGTCTGACTTCCGGCCTGCGTTGCCTCCCGCTGAGTCGGACAGGGTCTGGCGCCGCCGGGTGAGTGCGGAGGATCCTGCCCCGGGTGAGTGCTGGGGATCCTGTGGACTGAGGTTAGTTGGTGACCTGGAAGTGACTAGCGCTGTCCACCAGGCCACACGCTGATTGGATGGATCTCTGCCAATCAGCGGGCGGCAAGTGTTTTCAAACCCAGCAGCGCTTCCTGCTCCGCCACCTGGCAGATATCGCTAGTTATTTCCAAGCCACTGCAGGGACCCCACCAGCTTAATACACAGCACCGCAGGGACCCCTCTGACCGCGGATTGCAGACAGCTCCACAGGTACCCCCGCGCCGCATGCCCCCCACCCCCTCTCAGTCTCCGCCATTCCTTAGAAGGTCACAGAGAGAAGTCCTGCATGCCATTGTACACGTTTAACGTTATGTACATAGTGCAAATCACAGAGCTAGACTACAACAACCAGGGTCTCCCGTGATACTGAATGATGTGCATTCATGCTGTATTAGCAGCTACACTGTAATAGAAGTCTGGTTGTACATAAAAACAGGAGGTGAAAATCTGACTTTTCATGCCAAATTGCACAATTGAGACAAGTGATGATTGTTTCACTAAAATAACCTTATTTTATTAACACACACTTAAATAAACACCATTCATTTAGTTGAAGAATTCACTCATTAAAAAAAGTTTACCCCTAATCCCTGAGTGGCCCTGAAGCTTAAACTTTATTAGCTTCGTACCAGATCTGCCCCTGACAACCAGCCAGCTTCTAACCTATTTTTCCAAACACCGCCTGAAACATTGCGATTAGAAGCCGATTAGCTAGAACTTTAACTCCGTCCACTTTATCTCTCTTCAAAGCTTAGTAAATAGACTCTCAGATAACATAAATGTTATAGTTTGGACAGCCAGCTGTGGCACTGGAGGGTGGGGCGGCACCATTGGGCCCTACTGACTGTACTACAGATAGTGCTTAGTGATGTCATGTTCTGTCAATGTGAAAATATTATTGTGCTTTACCAGAAGCTAGTCTCATGTCTGGCAATACTCCAATCAATCAATCAGAATTATACGCTACAGTAATAAATATATGTTTTGTGAGATTGATATTGAGAACACTTTGAACGGCACTTGAACAATGCAGCATATTTATACAATTTCAACATTTCTTCACTAGCAAATTTTAATTTAGCAAGCATATACCAATTCCTCCCAAACACTAATGTTCCAATTCAATACAATAAATACGCAATGCTTAACAATAGGTGCATTTGTGCAAAATAGTCACAAATAACATTTTTCATGTTGCAGGTACATTTTTACACTTGAATCAGTTTACACTTCTATAAATAATGTTCAAATGACAGTACAAGTATATCTTTATCTAGGTTTATGTCACTGTAACAAAATTATACAGAATTTTCATTCATGTGTTTCATCCACCAGGGAGACCTTTTGAGTGACTGGTCACCTCCCCGCCGCTCCCCGCTGCTTCCCCTGTGGCTAACTGTGCACCCCCCCCCCCCCAACCTTGCCTGTCTCCCTAAAGCGAAGCAGGGAAAGCGCTTCCCACTGCCGTGTTGACGAGGATGCGCCTGCGTGTGAGACACTTGCATGTCCCCGTCAGATGGAGCGCTTCTCTGTCATCTCTCACCAGCGCAGGGAATCTGGGGATTCCCTGCGCTATCTGAGAGGTGCTCCATCTGTATTGTCCTTAGTTTGAGCTGTACATAGAGTACAAGAGCAAACTGGTCATATGGCTCAAACAACATGACTATCCCAGCTAAAAGAGGTGGCCCCAGCAGCTGGAGAAGGGGGGTCGAGGCGATGAGAGTGTGCACTCAGCAGGAGCAGGATTACAAAAAGATCTGAAAAACAAACATGTCAACCGGGGCATAGCCAGATCTTTTTGGGCCTCATGCAAACATTTTAAAGGGGCCCCTGTTTCAGGGTTTCTAGAGAAACACCTCTCTGCATCAGGTGGTAATTGTATGCCCCGTAATAGAACCCTAGTTTAATTCATGAACTATAACATTGCACCTAGGTCACATTATGTCACACCGTAGGGTTGCCTTATACAGTATGCAACACATTACCCCCAATTCACAGTGCAGTGTGTCCCCTAGTTCATATCATGCCACACTATAATGCTTCCACTTAATTTTGTGCCACATTCCAGTGCCCAGTTCATATTATGTTCATTATAATTCTCTCCCGTTCCAGGGGGATACTGTAAATAGATATATTGCAGGCCATAAAGTAAAAAATTTATATGACACATGTAACTTTGACAGGGAAAGTGGGACCCTCTCAGCTTTGGGTCCCATAGCTGCTGCACTCCCTGCACCTATGGAAGGTTTACATTTGCATGCTAATATGGATGTACGTTTATAAACCTGGATTACCTTTAAATGTCACTTCACATATGCCTACATATGCACATGCAGTCGTTTTCTGAATAATCTTCTCTACTGTCTTTTGGTACATTGTTGTACTATTATGTCCTGATTCCATCACCTTTATTTCATGGTAATATATACTGTATGTGTCTCCTGTTTTGAACAATGATAACAATAGGTGTACCAACACTACATGCTGGTTATTCATGCCCTTACAATTCCATAAAATGTCACCAGATACTACTTACAGTAAGCATACGGATGACTGGCAGTAACGATTATTCAGTCATTTTCGGTAAGTATAGTTACCCTCCCCCTGCTCCCCTAACCCTATCCCTATCCGTCCCTTCCAGTAGCCTAACCATACGCCCCTTTCCCATGCAGTGTGACCCTAGCTCCCTTGTTGGCGCCTAAACCTAACCCCCCTGAGCACAGCCGACCCCAACCTTCCCCTCTCTGTAGCCTAACCCTAAGTCACCCCCATTAGTGCCTAAACGTAACCCCCCCTTCCTTTGTTTGACCCTAATCCACATACTCACCGATCGTGGTGTCAACTGTCAGTATTGGCATCCTGACATTTCCGATGTTCTGCGCTGGTATTTTGAAGGCAATACCAGCATTGGTATGCTGAACACTGACATCCTGACGGCTGGGATGCTGAATGCGTCCCCTACTTACAGATGTGTCCTCATATAACTTCCCTTTGTAGACCATTGGGCCCAAGATTCCTGACGTGATGTACAGTAGATGCTCTGCCTTGGGTAGGAATTTCTGTACTTCCATACCTTTTCCGGAATTTGACATCTTGGTTGCATGCAATTGCACTTATAGTGTATTAGATACTTAGGGCCAGATGTATCAAGCTTCAAAAGTGATAAAATGGAGAGTGATAAACAACCACCCAATGAGCTCCTCCCTGTCATGTCACAGGCTGGGTTTGAAAAATAACAGGTAGGAGATGATTGGCTGGCTGTTTATCACTCTTCACGTTATCACTTTTTGAAGTTTGATACATCTGGCCCTTAGGATTAATATTTTACTAGCAAAATAATTGGTAAAAAGTTGTAGATAAAAAGCCGTATTATAAGAAAAACTCATGTGACATGGCTAGGAGTAAAGTTTGTGGTACTGTAGTCAATAGGACTATTTGTCACAAATTGCTGACAAATAACAAAAGACCCTGCATTTACTGTATGATCACACCTGTCAGTAATGGAAAATGTATATGGTATGCAAAGCTCTGATTTCTAGGTGGTAATCTGCAGCAGAACAGACAACCCCTGATGAAGTCACTCCCATGAATCGGTTAATCTGCAGGGGCAAAGAAGCATGCGATAAGCTCTGTGAAGTAGTGTTCAATTCACCTCTTTTGCCTCCTGGGGGGTAAATTTACTAAAATTGACTAAGAGGAGAGTTCTATTGAAGATGGGATGTTACCCAAAGCAACCAATCAGATTCTGATTCGTATTCATTTAGCATCTTCTAGAAGATAATAGATATAATCTGATTGGTTGCGATGGGCCATAGCATCTTCAATAGAACTCCCATTTTAGTAAATTGACCCCTGATGCTGGTTCTCATATCTAATTAATGTGTGAGAGCTGCAGAAGCCTCCCTGCAATTATCATTGAAACAAGCATTACGTGAGGTGATGCAGCCATGTTGAATTAACCTGCAAGTCCCCTATGCCGCATCACGCCTGCCCTCCTTGTTCCCTGCTGATTCAAGCTGACTGTCCTCTCCCAGAGGGGGCAGCTGGAATGTCGGCAACCCTTGTATATTCACTACAGTTGGGGAACCATGAATTGGCCAGGCCTGTGCTGAAATAAAATATAACATAATACAATATATAATGCATATAATATAATAATTTATTAATAATAATAAAAATAATACTACGCAACATATTCTACAGTATAACCTACTCCTACTGTAAAGATGAGGTCACATAAAGGAATGGCTTTTTATAAATAAACTAAAACTTAATAGTAAACTATGCTAAAATAATATGGTCAATAATATCTCATGAATTGCTGCAAAATAATAACTTCTCAGCAGACAAAGGCCTAAATAATGTATTATTCTAGTTTAATCATATTTGAAAGTAAGTTAAATCAATGTGAAACAGGTGCTAGTCTAAAGGTGTCCATACAGGGTGCGATTATTGCACCCGTTATGGGCTGGATCGCATTGCACGCAAAACGCGGGCAGTACAAAAAGTAATAATCCACGGGCAGTACAAAAAGTATGTCGCACCGTGTATGGGCACCTTAACTTAAATACACAGCTAACATATTGTGACTTATTGGCATAGGAAACAAAATAAACATAATATTTATCCATTCCACTCACTCAGCAACACTGTGCAAGAGTATTATGGAGTATTGTTTGTTTAAATGTAACATACCCTCATCATTCATTAACGAGTAAACAGAAGACATAACTCACACGTGTTTTATTAATCATTGACTATAAACCTGCCTTAGAGCACAGTAATATAGAGCAGTGCTGAGGTAAAAGCAGCATGTAGGACAGAAATGCCAATTATATGGACTTGTGTGTTTAGATTATAAGAAGCATATTATTTCAAACAGAAATAGAGTGGGATAACTGTTACATAATATCACCGAGGTTATAAACAAAGTAAAAGCTTATAGTGTGTACAGACGGTAAGATTTGGCTTCCGATGTTCCCGATATAGTGAACATTGGAAGCCATATCGCATGCAAATCGCATGCTTTTTTAGC
The DNA here is from genome assembly GCF_055691185.1 of Crinia signifera. Lineage (NCBI taxonomy): Eukaryota > Metazoa > Chordata > Amphibia > Anura > Myobatrachidae > Crinia > Crinia signifera. The sequence continues at coordinate 143,129,131 of NC_139218.1, read as the reverse complement.
GTTTACAAGCCCGATGCCCTGCCGATGAGCACACGGGAGCAGCCAGATAGAGAGGACAGGCAAGACTATATAGTGCAGATCTGCACTATATAGTGTAAATTGTGCCCCTCTAGCATGCCGCGAGATGCAAGTCCCGATGCGATCTGATCCCATCAGGACTCGCATCTCACCGCAGGATCTGCCATGTGTACACACCATTACATTTTATATTTACAAATGACAAAATCATTCAACAATCCTTTTATATACAGTATGTGGAATACTAGAATACATGTAATTAATGATATGTTGTTTAAATTAAAATGTAACATATATTTCTATTTATATATCTCTTGAGTAATGGTTTTACCTACCTGCTCCTAATTCCCTTTTCATGGGGCAGATTGCAATTAGGCTTTATGCTTTTCTTTACTGTAAAGAAGGTGTGCTGATAATTAATTAATAGGAATATGCGCTGAGCTTCGTCATTGGCTTTGGCTCTGTATCTCCTTTATGGCTTTGAGTAGAAATAGTTCCATACATAAGAAGTTGATTTTTTGTCTTTTGCCCAGGCATGATAATGGGCTTCATTTCATGGGCAACAACTATTTCCACTGGTGCCTTATTTATACAAAAAACATCCTCATCAACATACTCATCACCAACATCCTTATTAGCGCCAGCTAGACAAATAAACTTCTCTTCTTGGTGCACTTCCACAGAAGCATTCTCAATTTCTATGTCAGCATGTTGACGTGTGTTGCTCATCCCAACGTTTTCAGAGAGTGCACAAATTGTGGAAGGAGACCTCTCTTTGGGTACAGCATTGGAAAGATCAGGCTCATTCATGGCACCCACAGACACATTTAGGGCGGGATTCTCTAACAACCAGCGCAGCACATCGCCGGCACTCGCATTGTTAATAATCGTATATTCAGTAACATATGCGATTATTAACGCCAAGACGACAGCCGGCGATGTGCTGCGGGTCCCCCTCCCTCCCTGAACCCCCAGCCGGCTGTGTGACGGCTCCTTTTCCTCCTCGCTGCACCCGGAAGCTGTGCAGGGAGGAGGAGGTCACTGGTCCGGGCAGCACAGCAGGAGGCTGCCTGGACACAGGTGAGGGGGGTGCGACGCTGATCGTGGGGGTTGCGCGGGGCGGCGGGGGACGCGAAGGGAAGCCCATAGGCTTCCATGGGGTTACGCCATCTAGAACTGGCGTAACCCCCCCGCAGTGAAGCCCCGGCGGTGGGGCTTTGCTGCATATGGAAATGCGGTAAAAACCCAGAAAACTGGGTTTTTACGGCATTTTCAGTTTGGTGAATCTCTCCCTTAGACTCTCCTCTGGGATTTGTAAGCACAAAGTTGGTTCCCGTGCCTTAATAAGTTTCATTTTATGGATAATTCAACAGGAAAGGCTCACATTATAGAACCAAGTTATAAATAAAGGCCAAGGCCTTAGTCTTTCCTTGCCACTTTACGTGGTGAATGGCATATTGGCAATTGTATGTTTCTCTGTAGATAAATTTACTTTTGATGGTTTTTTATTTACCACTGAATAATTATATTGCTATTTTGGTTTTACATGCCCTGACTTAAGCCCTTTATGCCCTTGGGCTACGTCCTATGTAAATTACGTTATGGACTTGTATCATCGTGACGGTGGCAGCAGCTGCAGCACTAGTATCTGCTTCCTGCACTTCTCTCAATTGTTCGTCCTCCACATCTATCAAGTATCATCAAGCACAAACAAAGTGGGGAACAGCACAAAACGCAATTTGTGCAAAAAATGTACCACTTACAGTGTTACACAATACATGGCACTGTGTGGTACTGGCAGTGTCACAGAAAAAGAAAAGTATAGTACAGAGCTCTCCATAATAGCTTGCTATAGTGCACTAATGTTTGTCATCCTGATGAAAAAGCATGCAAGGCTTTGAGACATTATTGTATCTGGCTCTGAGGACAGGAGTAGAACGTTTTCTCTTATTGGGACATTATATATATATATATATATATATATATATATATATATATATATATATATATATATATATATATATATATATATATATATATATAGAGCAGGGTAGGATCTATTGAATCCAATAAGGGCACTCACCAGCGTCTCATCATGTAGAATTTATTGGTACATTACCAGTCAAAGAAAAGGGTGTAGGTCTACGTTTGGCCTTTCTCAAGACACACAGCAATTGACGTCTTCACAGCACAGAGGTCAGTCCTTTCGTCAGGGGGGTGACGAAAGTCCATAGACGAAACGCGTTGGGCGTGGCCTACGGAGAGGACAGAGTGACGTCCAACTGTGAGGGAGAACAAGCAGCGGCTGTTTGCAGAAGACGGTGATCGGGCGCTGGACGTTTGTTTGACCGTGTAGCTGTGATACCGCATGCTGTGATCTTCCCTATGCTGGCAAGCTGTTAATTTTAAACCTTCATGTACAGTATGTGAGCCTATACATCCAGTAAAAGAACTGTTATACTTTTGCTCATTGTGCGCTTTTCTCATTCTTTTTGAGATTCTCTGGGGTGAATTTATGAAGCTTGGAGAAGTGTTATCTATCCCCATAAAGAACGTTATGAGCAAGGTGATAATGGTTCAGCCAATCAGCTCTTACCTGTCAATTTACATATTGTAGCTGATTGGCTGAACCATTATCACCTTGCTCATAACGTTATTTATGGGGATAGATAACACTTCTCCAAGCTTCATAAATTCACCCCTCTGTCTGGTCCTGGTTGGTCCATGTAAAAGCTGCACACATCTGAAGATTTGACAAGCTGGTCTGAGGAGATTTTGCGCCTGGGTATTGTTCTCTCTATATATATATATATATATATATATATATATATATATATATATATATATATATATATATATATATATATATATATATATATATATATATATATATATATATATATATATATATATATACATATACATATATATATATATATATATTACTAAAATGCAATAAAAAACGGTATTTTCACACACGCTGTCGTCATGTCGTCACACCTTTCATGTGCCTCTGATTTACCAGTCATCATCATCATCATCAGTTTGTACTGATTATAACACATGCAAAACATATTCGTAAATAGAATTGTGGGTTTCATTTAATGAATGATCCTCCTTTACTGAACTTTGCTTGATTAAATACCCTTTCTTCTTCCCACTCCTATTCTACCTCTCTGGTACTAAGGGTTGATACAAGAAAATATGGGGCCGATTCAACATCATTCAGTCCCCAGCATATTTGCGCCAGGGACCAATGGTATGGCTCTGTGCATGCATATAGGCAATTATACGCATTTGCAGGGCCGCTGTGCGAATGCCTTCAGTAGGGAGGGGGGCGAGCAGCGGCCAGAGCAGGGGAACGCCCAGCGCTTTATGTGCGTCCGACCATCAAATGATTTCTCTCTCCTTCGGCCGCATGCAAGGCGATGTGTTCGCATACATGCCCTCACATGTTACCAAAGGGATTCGTTGATGGGGATTACCATTTCTTAAGTCACTCGCTAAGCAGTGAATGACCGCTCCTTAGTGAGCGATACTGAATCCGGCCCTGTGTGTGAATATGCTTGTGCTCCTGCTCACTTCACAACATGTGTAGTAATCACTGTGCATCTGTGTGAATATCCCCAGTCTGAATTTGAATTGCAGTCCTGGCTTTCACTATGTGACTGGGCTATGAGCTATCAGGAGAAGAAAGTTACATCACCCAAAACCAGACATTTCCCAATCAGGGATGTAGGAAAGAGGTTCGCTTTAACGCAAGCCCATGAAGCGTGCTACTTGAGGTGCTGTTGACAGTAATAAAGCACTGTGGCAATGGCACATCACACATTTCACGCAGCGACGTAACTATAGCACGGCAGCCCCCGCCACCGCGGGGGGGGGCGTTGTGCATGTGGGGGCGCCGGGGGCTGCGGTGCTATAGTTAAACCCCCCCTCAATCCCCCGCAGACTTACCTATCGCGCTGGTCCTGGTGGCTCCGTTCTTCTGCTGAGGACCACCACAAAATGTCCGCCCCCATATAGCACAAAGTTCTCTGAAACTGTCTGCTGTATGGGGGCGGCCATTTTCTGGTGGTCCTCAGCAGAAGAACAGAGCCGCCGGGACCAGCGCGATAGGTAAGGCTGTGGGGGATTGAGGGGGGGTTTGCATGGGCGGCGGGGGTGCTTGGCGTGGCGGCGACGGGGGTGGGTGGGCGCACCCCCCCCCCCTTACGGCGGGGGGGCGCCCAAAACGTAGCTACACCACTGATTTCACGTACAATGACTTCTATGTGGCAATTTCAGTCCCATGTGGGTTGTGTTGTATGGAATCTTCTCCAGGGTTAATTACCCAGGGCTCTTCAATAACAGAACATGAGGCAGCAGTCAACGCTAATTTCTACTTAAGGGCAATAACTGCTGAAGTGCAGCCTAGAACCATTGAGGATCTCTGGATTCAGTGAATACCACAATATTTGTAAATACCATTCAATTTTTTTTTTTTTATATTAATGCTTTGAACTCCACCCAAATAAACATACTTTAGTTTCATGCATAATTCTTTTTCATTAACTATACAGCAAATTGACAGTTTTCTTACCAATATTTCCTGTTGCTGCTGTTATCCTTCAGTACTATCTCAGAAAAGAGCAAATAGTGACATTGGCAACTGATACTGTATATTGTTTGCACAAATGCATTTCTGGAGCAGCCCAGGTATTTGCTATCAGCCAAGTATGTGATAAGTATACATTTCAGTGCAAGAACATTGTAAACTATTCAGATGTTAGCTACTAAATGTGTACTAGAGTAGTATGTACGATTAAAAGGGGATATTTTAATAATTACATTTTTAGGTTTAACTATCAATGTTGTAAAAAAAAATGTAATATCTAATGAAGGTAGTCCGGATTCCTGGTATTGCCGACTTGCCAATCTGTTTCATGTATGTTACCTTTAAACCTGCAGTTTGAAACAGAATGCCCCTGTATCTATCCACATGTAATGGCAGTGGGACCACTATCTTTTGATTTTGTGTACTTGTGCCAATGCATCTGTTATATAAAGTATAACCCAATATGTGTTTTCACAATGGTCCTGTGTAGGAGCTTGGTCTTACATTAATATTCACATAATATTGAAATATCTGAAAAAAAGAAAATCACCACAAAGAACTGTCTATCATACTGTAGCATTCTAGTTGCTGCCATTTTTAGCTCTTCTCCTTTAGATCATAGAGGGAAGATTCAGGAGGCAAGATGACGCAAAAGAGACAGAAACTGTCAAGAAGTATAAAGTTGTGCTCATAGTTTATATACCCTAGCAGAATTTGTTATTTTCTGGCCAGAGAATATGAATGATAACTCACAAACTGTTCACTCATGGTTAGTGGTTGGGTGAAGCCATTTATTGTCAAATAACTGTGTTAAATCATAATGACAACAGAAACTACCCAAATGACCCTGATCAAAAGTTTACATACTTCAGTTCTTAATACCGTGTATTGCCCCCTTTAACATCAATGACAGCTTGAAGTCTTTTGTGGTAGTTGCTCTTTATTTGTCAGAGGGTAAAGCTGCTCATTCTTCTTGGCAAAAAGCCTCCAGTTCCTGTAAATTCTTGGGCCATCTTGGATGAACTGCACGTTTGAGATCTCCCCAGAGGGCTCAATGATATTGAGGTCAGGAGACTGAGATGGCCACTCCAGAACCTTCACTTTATTCAGTTGTAGCCAATGTCACTCCAAATGACTTTGTACCAGAAGTTTTCAGGCTTGTCTCTGTGCTGTTTGGAGTGTTGTAAGCAGGATGCTTTGCAGCATTTGCATAGTAATGGCTTTCTTCTGGTGACTCGTCCATGCAGCCTATTTTTCTTCAAATGCCTCCTTATTGTGCATCTTGAAACAACCACACCATTTTTTTTCAGAGTCCTGCATTTCAGCTGAAGTTATTTGTGGAATTTTCTTTGCATCCCGAACAATTTTCCTGGCAGTTGTGGCTGAAATTTGTATTAGTCTACCTGACCGTGATTTCGTTTCCACAGAATCCCTCATTTTCCACTTCTGAGTTTAAACACTGCTGATTGGCATTCTCAATTGCTTGGATATCTTTTAATAACCCTTTCCTGTTTATACAGTTCAATTACCTTTACCCGCAGACCATTTGACAATTATTTTGCTTTCCTCATGACTCAGAATCCAGACACATCAAAGTAGGTAAAGATATATAAAGCTGCACTTCAGATGTATAATCCCCCCCCCCCCCCCCCCCCCAATTCTGAGCAATGGGATGCTGCTCAGGTATATGCATTTTACCTTATCTTTACAAAACTGCTTAATACAAAACTAATTAATTACTGTACTGACTTAACTCCATGTTTTATTAGTCTGTCCTGTGACTTACCTGCCATGTGTCCTGCACATCAGGATATCCTGCTTTGCTCACTTTATTGCCTGAGAAGTCACAAGCTGCAGTCTGTATGACTAGATTACAGGCTGATTAGCCACCAGAATCCTGATTGCAGCAGTGTTATCCCTCACCAACTGGTGTCCACATAGTTAGTGCCAGGGGCTGGCTGGCAACTTTTAGCCTAGGGGACAAATGCAATCAAGTGGCCCAGCTTTTCTACCAGTCCAAGGGCAATGGCAAAATTGATGTGGTACATTTTTTTTATGAATAGATATACAAAGGATGCTCTTCATGATCATCTATACAGTATAATACACAGCAAATTATATAAATTGGCAAGTATTTAATTTGTGTCCAAGAGTTATTTTTTATTCATTATCACAAACAAAAGCCAAGACTGGCTGCAACCTGAGTTATCCATGAGATGACCAGAACTGTTTATTGAGAGAATAACAACATTATAACATTCCAGTATTGTGTACCTAGATCATAAAACCCAGTGTAATCCTCCAGTTAAAGAGAGAGCTCAGTCATTTCAAATTGCAATATAACTTTTGTTACCAGAAGCAATTTGTGCGTGCTACTGCACATGCAAATGGCAAAACGACAAGTAGGGAAGTGTCTCTCCTTCTCTGCGACAGGGAGGGAGAAGTGGCCCTGTGGCGACCGGTGAACAGTATAAAAGAGCTGTCTGCTAAACTCCATCCACTTCACAGAGGTCATTACTGAAATGTAGACCATTAACAGATCCACACACTTTTTATTTTTCCACTACTGGAATACAGTACAGCTGTTTGTTTAAACATTGTTTTTATTGAGAAGTTACAGAAAAACCCACAGTAGTAGAATACAATGAGTAAGCGTAAACACACCAATTAACTAACACATAATGTTGGCTTAGAACAAATAACGTAATGTAATAAAATGTTTGTTGTATTTCATGACACCTTAATTAACAGAATGGCAAGGAGATTTACCAACAGGAATCAAAGTTAAGTGTGCTTGAGATATTCTAGACTGTAAACTATAGTAAAGCAGTGTACATGTATGTGGATTACATTATTGCTATCTACAGGTACAGTATATGGTATCCTTCTGCTGTTCTCCAGAGTCATGTGATGTGCACACCTATCACTTTACAAGCGCAATGATAAAATATTCTGCACACAGTGCTGCAAAATATGATGGCTCTTTATAAATAACTAGTTATAAATAAAGTATCCTTACTGAACTAAACAGCATATGTCCACTACTAAGTTAATACATATGCACTACATTTTAGTCATTTGGATTTATTAAATAATGTACTACCACCTATGGATTTACTAAAAAGTGTCTCAACCCCACAGACACTGTAGAATGAGCAGACTAAAGATGCATACACACGTTGCGATTTTTGACTATGTTCACTTGTGATTTTGATGCCATACCAATAATGCAATTTTAGCTATGGACAATTTTGCATATACTAGAAATACTGGGTTAGTATTTCAATGTGGGGTGTTTCTCTTTCTGTGTAATGTGGGCCATTTTAAAACAGCATTTCTGTTTTGTGGCTTGTTGGTGTCCAGTCGACAGTGTCTAGTACGACAGTCAATAGGTCAACCTCTATTGGTCGACAGTCAATATGTCGACACATGAAAAAAGGTTGACCTGAACTAAATTGACATTGACAGAACATCTACAAAAGCAAAATGTTGGTAGTATATAGATCGACCACTATTGGTCAACATGCAATAGGTCAACACATGAAAAAGGTTGGCATGCATTAGGTCATCATTGACCGAAGATCGACACAAGAAAAAGGTCAAATTGGCAATGGTCGATTACTATTGGCCAACAGGCAATACGATACAATACGATACACTTTATTATTATTTATTGTTATTACCATGCATAACATAGTAACAAAAAAGTAACAAAAATACTATAACATAGTATATGTTACTATGTTATACCATGCATAACATAGTATAGGAACATATACAGCAATATATAAAACCTATCTCCCCCACTATACATGAATAAAACCTGATATATCAGATAAAAGAATTCAATATCACAACGGAAAAAAAATATTTTTTAATCTACCTGATTTAGCCTTAAGGCATCTAGAATCAGGGCCACCGGGTACAATTTACCTGGGCCCGGGCCTGCCAGGGGGGCCCGGGTCCGGACACACACTTTAAAAAAAATATGGTACTTGTGGAGTATCACGGCTCCCACGACCTTCATCGTATGCTGATCGTGGGCCTTATTCTGGTTGGTGAGTACTTTCCCGTATACTTTCGGATGGCGTTTTTTAGCCGTCTGCACATGCGTGGGGAACGCTATGCGCATGTGCCACGCATGGTCTCCGTACTTGTACAGAAATGTGCACCGCAAACACTCGGGAAATATGGGCGTATTATGGGCGTCATTCGGAATGACACAGGGGCGTACTTTCAAAGTGGGCTAAACTGGGCGGAAACATGGGCGGACACGGGGGAGTGCACTTATTTTGGTGGGCGTGCATTCGGACAGCACACCGAATGCACGCGAACAAAAAGGCAAGAAATATGCGGTGTTCATAAGCAAGTATTGCTTTGCGGACACCACTCGGTCATGCGCTAGGCAATCGGAACGCCTAATCAGGACGGACGCACCTCAACCAATGTCAGCTGAACACAATACAATCACCTACTTTACTCATTACTTGTTAATTACACGCTTGTCACTGCTTCAATTGGAACCATTGCAGCTTAAATTGAACATTACTAAACACACACATATATGCTGTACTTTTCACACACTTTTACACTGCAAATAATGAACACAACTTAATATTAATAATACAAATACACATGTCACTTCTACATGTATCAATTAAACCACACATTTGGGGGAAACAAAAAAACATTTATTAAATGAACTTATAAAATAAATTTGAAACCGTCACAAAATAAAAGGTAGCATACCAGCAATAAAAGTAAATAATATATAATAAATACATGTATTATAGACATACATAGCCACAGCAGAATCATTAGGAACACATCAGGTGGCTTCACAACAAAAGTATAGCACCAACACTTCAAGTACAGCACACAGTAATGGTAGCCAAAACAGGGCAACAGGGGAACCAAACATGACATTCGGAGCAAGGGCAAATGTGGGTACCCTCGGCACGGAATTGGACACAGGAAGCTGACACACACAGCTCAATGAAAGATTTGGGAAGACATAACGGTGGAGATTAATGCGGACACAAGTTCATTTGCGGGCACGTTTGCCCCTGGCAGGCTCCTTGCCACGTGCAGCAGCTCTTCTGCCACGGCCACGGTCAGATGGTGACCCAGGTGGAGCACATGCTGGGGAGGGGGTGGATCGTCTTCCCCCTCTGGCAGCAGGGAGTGCTGATGGTGGGAATGCACCAGAAACGGATGACATTAGGACCCTATTGCTGGCAACTAGCTCCACCATAAGCTCATTATGGTGGAGGAGGAGGTCATTTTGCTGCAGGGCTTGATCAGACAGCACCTGCAGGCTAGCAGCAATTGACTGCTGGGTGCCAGCCATGGCCTGCTGGGCCTCAGCAATAGCCTGCATGCTCCCAGCGATAGCCTGCTGGCTGCTGACCAAACCCTGCAACACCTCCTCGGTCCTACGCACCCGCTCTGATGCCGACTCTCCTTGCTGCTGAATATTGCCAAGCACATGCCCCCATGTGGCCAATTCAGCCGCGGACATTGGCTGCTGCACGGGCCTGCTACTGGGGCCAGGTGGCACAGACTCCTCAACCTCCTCAAGAGATTCTTGCCCAAGCGGTGGGGATGCTGGTGAAAGAGAACATTACAATTACCACACATTCCATGCTAAATTAGGACCAGCTACTTATGGCATGGCAAATAATTACCTTCAAGCAAAGAAGCCATGACTTCCGCTGGGGACTCGCTGTCCATGGTGCTCACCCCCCGGACCTCCTCCACTGCAATGCAGCACTCGGCCATCTCTTCCAGGGGGGTGAGCTGCAGCTTGGATGGCATGGGGCCAGCCCCAGAGGTGTGGCTGTGTTCACATCGCTGGGTCAATTTCTTTTTGAGGTTCGTTTTGAAGTCGTGCCACCTGCAATCAAAGTGTACATATTAATACATGTCACTCTTCATGTTTGCTGTTGCACCCATTGCAATCTGAAACAAAATACAACATGTGCCTCATGACACCAAACTTATATTAATTTTGAAAACCAAGCCTTAGAAGATACACTCACACTCACCCTACAATAACTATCAATTCAATGACATGGCAAACATGTCTGTGGCTCCAAGCAACGTCACCGCCCATTGAACAACTCCATCTAATATGTAATGTAAACATTACTGGACTTGTACTGCTCAAATGTAACACACATGAACTTGCCTCTTCTTAACGTGCTCCGTCTCACGAACTTGTGGAGCCACCGCGTTAATCTCCGCCGTTATGTCCTCCCAGATCTTCCATCTCCTTGTGTGTGTCAACTTGTCCTGTGGACACTCGATCCAATCCCGTGCCCGGGGCACCAGGATGGCAAGCTCCTCCGCTTCGAATGCCATGTTTCTGGTGGTTGGTTCCTCTGTTGCCCGATTTCGGCCACGGCCACGACCACTGGCACCGCCACGGCCACTGGTCGCTGTACTTGAAGTGCTGGCCAGGCTACTCTGTTGGGAAGCCACCTGCTGTGTTCCCAATGATTTTGCTGATGCTGAAGATGGGCCAGCTGCCGATTGGCCTGATGTCGATGGCCCATCTTGCTGCTCTTCCCCCAATGGCTGTTCTGGGTTGATGGGGACATAGGTGGTGCTGGAGTCCATCTGAGCAAATAGGTCCTGCAACTCCTGCTCTTCCTCAGATAGAGATGCAGACATGTGTGCAACAACATTGCATTTGGCAAACACACCTTTATATACTAGTTCTGTAATTGGCGTACATCAGCGACACCCTGCATTCCGTACGGCCGCATTCCGTACGGCCGCGTCAACCGTGCGGCGCATAGGCCACGCCCCTTGCTGCGGAAAAATATTTTAAAAAAACCTGGCAAACTGAGTAAGTCTGATTTAGTAGGTAAATGCAGATGTGAACACCAATGACCAAATAAAACTGAGGTCAAACATGAAATGTATATGTGAATGTACATCTGTACTGTGCACTTGTTTGGTATGTAGTACAACTGACAATACCCATTCCATATGTAAATCCAGTCCACCACTTAGGCACAAGTAATCAGTGCTAGCATCCAAATCACATGTGAAAGCTCTCCAAATTCAGCCTTGATGCTAGCTACTTTTCATTCCACCTCTCTAGTATGGCCCAGTAGAAGGTAAGTGTACACATGGCAGCATGGCCTAATTTTGGGAAAAGGTCTGCCACTATTTGCTATGTTTCTGCTGCATAGCTTTCACTATAAAAAAACTGTTTAGTACCTTGTGGAGTTAGGTGTAAGTGGCTAGTGATGCAGACTATTTCACCTGTTGCTTATACCCATGTTTGGTGAATGTAATAGATTATATATAATGGGTTACCATCTTATTGTACAGTGTCTGTTTAGGAGATAGTAAGTAATGGCATGGTCTGCTAAACTATGCACCGGTACAGCGATGCAATGTGATAGCCGTCTGTCCTGGCGCATCCACGCTGTTACTGACAAAATGAACAATAAAGTTAATACCAAATATCACTCTGATCAACCAATGACAGGACATGATTGTATGGATTGTGCCATTGCTAAGATGGCGGCCTATGGGAGAGCAGCACCCTTCTCTGCCGCGGAGCTGAGGGCACTGGTCTCCGTTATGGAGACCAGGCTGGGGTGTGCGGGGCCCTTCATAACAAATAGGCAGAAGCGCCTAGCGTATGCGGCTGCCCGCAGGCGCATATTCGCACGCACCCAGGTGCGCAGGACCATCGCCCAGCTGGAGCGGCAATGGTCTGATCTGAGGCGCCGGGAGCCCGAAAAGCTCCAGCAAATAAGGGCCAGCATTGCACGCTGTAAGTGTTTACACATTACGGGGGAAATTTACTAATATGGAAAACCTAAAAATTCGTATTCGTATTTTACCTACGACCGTTTACGAAAGTGTACGAATGGTATTGTTGTAGAAAAAGTCGTGTTCCGGGCTTTAATTTACTATGTAGTCGTAATTGAAAAATTCGTATTTTTCGATGTCGTAGCCATTCGTATTTTGTTTTACAAATGTTTCGTATTTTTGTAGAATCGTAAATTGAAATACAAATGTCCTAGGGAAGTTTGTTTAAAAACCAGGATATTTTACGAATTTTCGTGAAATGAAATACAAAAAATTGTATTTAATTCCACATGCATCACTATGAAAATGAAACCAGAATCGTGATTGGTGTATTTGTTTTACACTTGGGAGGTCTCTCACAGCCATATATAAGTCGTGGAGGCGCCAAAACTTCAGTTTAATGTATAGCACACACTGTTTGCATTACAACACAATAGCACAGGTTAGGTCTGCAGAAACACTGCAAACCACAATACTCATCACTCTTTACAAGCGTTTGCCACCATTTCTGCCCTTGTAATTCCCAACCTTACTTTTCCAGATTTTTGTTCCCAACACTTACATCAGACATAACATCTGTAAGTGTGTACAGAACTATATATATATATATGCAGACAATAACATAATATCTGCTCATAACCTTCAATACGAATTAATGATTCTCCTCACCTAATTTGACACACCCTTGTTTGCACAGCTCATCAGTGCAGCAGCTTACATCATTTCTTCATTACTCTGAAAGTCCAGAAGGTTACTGCTTTTCATCCTGGTTTTAGCCATTTGCAATATTACAGTGTTGTAAACATTATACCCACTAACTGCAGTTTTTATTGATCATGTGACCTGCTAATGTGTATTAATGCTGTGCGTCACTGATCTTGTTTAGGAAATCACAGGTTCAATCACATACATGTATGTTTTACTGTGTGAGTGCTTCAGGTGGGCTTTAGCTGCTCAAGGGTTATTAGTGGACATACATTTATTCTGCTCTCAGCACACCAAAATTTCACAATCCACATTTTCAAACTCTTGTGCAGTGCAGGTGGGGCAAATGAAACATGGATATAAACAGTTTTATATATTTCTATGATTTTTAATTCCTGTGCAGCCTAAATAATGTACTTATTTGTAAAAACACAGCACTTTACATTTCTGCTTACACGCACCCAAGCCCAGGGCTGGCGCCACCACTAGGCAATGGTTGGAAGCAGGGCAGGAGGGAGGTCTCACTGTGCTGTGCGCAGTTCAGTCCCGATGCATGTCCACGCGTACAGCCGTTCAGCGTCTGAGGGTGAGCCAAGTGCTCAGCGCTGCCCGGCTGAGTGGCTGTACGCGGTGCGGGTGGAGGAAAATGTCAATTAACATGCATCGGGACTGAGCTCTCCCGCCCGCCCGCTCGCTGGACCGTCACCCGAGGTCCTCCTTAAGGGTGAGTGGTGTCCCCCCCCCCCCAGGAGCAGCATGGCGGCCGTATTCCTCCCCCACCCCCCCCCCCCCCGTAGAGCGGGTGAGCGCCGGGGCGCCCCCCCGCCTGGGGCGCTCCGGCGCCTTGCACCGGCACTGCTCAAGCCAATTGTGTCTGACTCTGCACATGTTACATCTGGCCCACCTGCACTGCACATGCTCTGACCCACGTTGTTGAAAACATTGAACTACCATCATAACAGAATAATAGGCATAGTGCAACGCTAACACAAAGTCAATTTGTACACTACAAATGTTACATGAACTCAGGCCACAGCACAGCATGTTTTCCTGCATGAGTGTGTGTTCTTCTCACACATGTGTATGGGGCTTGTTCTCCTGGGCTGGCTGGTACCAGGATGTCAGTTGCTGGCCATGTCTTTGATCAACTTAGCTGATTTATGAGTCACCATAACTGCTGGTTACAGCTGACTTTACAACAGTAACAGGTGTATTTGATCAGCTGTGTGTTGTGGTGCCTCGCTGACATCTGTCTTAGGGCCAGATGTACTAAGCTTGAAAAGTGATAAAATGGAGAGTGATAAACAACCAGCCAATCAGCTCTTGTCTGACAATTTTCAAACACAGCCTGTGACATGGAAGGTAGGAGCTGATTGGCAGGTTGTTTATCACTCTCCATTCTATCACTTTTGAAGCTTAGTGCATCTGGTCCTTAGAGAGATAGAGAGAGAGATATGGGGCAGATTTATTAAGCTTGGAGAAGAGATAAACTGGAGATAAAGCGGAGAAAAGGTAAAAGGAGATAAAGCACCAGCCAATCAGCTGTGTTTGAAAAAAGACAGTTGGGAGCTGATTGGCTGGTGCTTTATCTCCTTTTACCTTTTCTCCGCTTTATCTCCAGTTTATCTCTTCTCCAAGCTTAATAAATCTGCTCCTATAGAGGGAGACAGAGACAGATTATAATGTATTCATAATCACAAAAAAGCCAGAGAGATAAACACACATGTGTAATCAATTCCCTATGTATCGCATACAGCAGTTTATACAGTATTAGGGACTTACCCAGTAGCCAGCCCTCTGCCATTGATCCGGCTTCAAACTCATCAAAGAGGACTGACTGGCCGAGGATATAGGAGTCATGACATGAGCCAGGGTAGCCTGCAAACACACTCATGATCTTAAGATTGGCATCACAGACCACCTGCACGTTGGTACTTGTGCTTCCATGTCGGTTATAATAGGAACGGGCAGTATCCCGAGGTGGTCTCAGCGGAATGTGTGTGCAGTCAATAGCACCAAGCACATTTGGCATGCATGCAATGCTGTCACGACTGGGGATTTGGGACCCGGGAGTGACCTTGGTGGCTAGCTGACAACCCAATGGAAACAGGACGGAGGCAAGTGGATACAAATGGGTAATGTTTATTGCATATAATGAACTGGTACAGGGGACATTTGAAAGTCTGTAAAAGTCTTTGGAAAGCTGGGAACTGATAAGTTACTTGGAGGCACGTAGTAGAGGCACGGGAGCACAGGAGCTGGAAAGCACAGAGTAGGGCCACTAGAGTGCAGGTGCCGGAAGCACGGAGTTGGACCACTGGAGAGCAGGTGCCGAAAGCACGGAGTTGGACCACTGGAGAGCAGGTGCCGGAAGCACTGTAGGCAGTGGTGAAGGTGGTTGCGGGTGCAGGTACTGAGGCACGCAGAGACAGGTGGACACAGGTGCAGATGCTGGAGCGTGCGGGTGCAAGTGGTCACAGGTGCAGGTAACTCGGAAGCACAGGTGCAGGAAACAAGGAAGCACAGGTGCAGGAAACTCGGAAGCACAGGTGCAGGAAACTCGGAAGCACAGGTGCAGGAAACTCGGAAGCACAGGTGCAGGAAACTCGGAAGCACAGGTGCAGGAAACTCGGAAGCACAGGTGCAGGTAACTCGGAAGCACAGGTGCAGGTAACTCGGAATGCAGGAATGGATGAACACTGGTGCAGATGAACACAGGTGCAGGAAACTCGGAAGCACAGGTGCAGGAAACTCGGAAGCACAGGTGCAGGAAACTCGGAAGCACAGGTGCAGGTAACTCGGAAGCACAGGTGCAGGTAACTCGGAAGCACAGGTGCAGGTAACTCAGAAGCACAGGTAACTCTGAAGCACAGGTGCAGGTAACTCAGAAGCACAGGTAACTCTGAAGCACAGGTGCAGGTAACTCAGAAGCACAGGTAACTCAGAAGCACAGGTGCAGGTAACTCGGAAGCACAGGTACGGATGAACACTGGCACAGATGAACACAGGTGCAGATAACTTGGAAGCACAGGTGCAGGTAACTGGAAGCACAGGTACGGATGAACACTGGCACAGATGAACACAGGTGCAGATAACTTGGAAGCACAGGTGCAGGTAACTGGAAGCACAGGTGCAGGCAACTCGGGAACACAGGTGCAGGCAACTCGGGAACACAGGTGCAGGCGACTCGGGAACACAGGTGCTGGGACAGGAAGCAGGTACTGGATATAGGTACAGGGTAACACTGGTGCAGGTACTTGTAATGCAGGAGCAGGTGAACACTGGTGCAGGGTCTTGAAGGCACACAGGTGTAGGAACACTGGTGCAGGGTCTTGGAAGCACACAGGTCTAGGAATGCTGGAGCAGGGTCTTGGAAGCACACAGGTGTAGGAATGCTGGTGCAGGGTCTTGGAAGCTCACAGGTGTAGGAATGCTTGAGCAGGGTCTTGGAAGCACACAGGTGTAGGAATGCTGGTGCAGGGTCTTGGAAGCTCACAGGTGTAGGAATGCTTGGAAGCAGGATACAAATGCTGGGTAACTGGAATACCACAGAACTTAAGCAGGAACACAAGCTGAAGCTTCCTTCCAAGTTATTGACAACAATGCAAAAGCAAAGTGTCTATGCAGGGCTGGGAGGATAACCCCTCAGAGCAGCACTGATTGGCCATCCGGGTGATTGGGAATGGCCACACCACACCTGGAACAGTCTCTGGATGAGGCCAACAGGGAACTTGTATCTTTCAAGTGGTAACCACAGAGTTAATGGCTGAATCAGAATCACCCAGGTGCTCGTTACAAGCAAATACTCAGATCTTGCTGCAGCAGGCTGAGAAACAAGACTGACAGGCAGGTAAGACAGGACAAACACACTGAGTTCTGGCAGGATTGTGACAGTACCCCCCCTTTACGGGTGGCCACCGGACACTTCAGGAACTTTGAAGAAAAGTCACAATTCTGCCTCATCATCAGAACAGGTGGACCATCCATCGTCGACGTAAACGGAATTCCCGTTCCATTGGACACGATAATGAGGATGACTTCCGTCCGGAAGGAACACTTGACTTGGACGAAGAGGACCACTGGAGAAAGACGTAGAATCAAATTCATCAGGGATAACTGAAGTATTTTTGACTGGAACTGAGAGACGAGAAGATCGGGCCCTTGAGGCTAAGGCACCACTAAGACTCAAATTAAATCTTGTTCGATATCCAGGGGCTTTCGGATAGCCATCTTTAGCATCTAACTGAATTTTTCTCAGAGGTAAGACAGGGCAAGGTGAAACAGGATTTTCAAGGAAAGGGGTAGAGTCATAATCCTCATCATACTCGGAATCAGAATCCATGTCTAGAGTTAAGACTGCCTTGCTCTGACTGGAGGTTTCTGAAGACTTGTTGGGGCAAGGTACCGTAGAAGGTTCCACTTGAGGATGAGACAGAGAAACATAGCCAACTCTTAAGCTCATGGGTACAGACCTTGAAGATGTGGGATATTCAGCAGAAAACTCGAAGGAATCTTTGGAAGGAGACAGAGCCATATAATTTAGTTCCATATCTATGGACTGAGTCTTCGGTGACGACTGTGAACCAGCCTGTTTTCTGGCAGCCCGAAAATTTTTGATATATTGGTCAAGAAGAGCTTGATCTTGTTCGGAGAGTTCCATCTTGGAGGACTGAGCTAAATCTGTGTTAAAGTATAGAGTCTCTGGGCTGAAGGATAGTACAGACGTGGAAGTAGACAAACTTGGACCAGCTGGAACCGGAGGACATCCGATTGTACTTGAACCAGCTAGGACCGGCAGGGACTCTGGATTGACGGATGGGACCGGATGATCATTGAATATGCTTAAACCGGCTGGGACCGGCATGGACTCAGGATTGATGGATGGCAACGGATGATCCCTGAATATACTTGAACCGGCTGGGACCGGCATGGACTCTGGACTGACGGTTAAGACCGGATGAGAACCAGAGGTGTCGGAATCGGCTGGAACCGAATGAGCCTCCTGACTGACGGCTGGAACCGGATCATCATTGGAGGTACTTGAACCGGCTGGGACCGGAGTGGACTCTGGACTGACGGATGGGACCGGATGAGGTCCAGAGGTGTCGGAATCGGCTGGAACCGAATGAGCCTCCTGACTGACGGCTGGAACCGGATCATCAATGGAGGTACTTGAACCGGCTGGGACCAGAGTAGACTCTGGACTGACGGATGGGACCGGATGAGGTCCAGAGGTGTCGGAATCGGTTGGAACCGAATGAGCCTCCTGACTGACGGCTGGAACCGGATCATCAATGGAGGTACTTGAACCGGCTGGAACCGGAGTGGACACAAGACTGCGGACCCCCACTTGGGGCTGGAGACTGCGGACCCCCACTTGGGGCTGGAGACTGCGGACCCCCACTTGGGGCTGGAGACTGCGGACCCCCACTTGGGGCTGGAGACTGCGGACCCCCACTTGGGGCTGGAGACTGCGGACCCCCACTTGGGGCTGGAGACTGCGGACCCCCACTTGGGGCTGGAGACTGCGGACCCCCACTTGGGGCTGGAGACTGCGGACCCCCACTTGGGGCTGGAGACTGGATGTGGTCAGAATCACTTTGTTCTTGGGCTTGCGGAGTGAACAATTCTCAATGAAGTGGTCTGGATTACCACAGTAGAAACATAAATGGAGAGACCTGCGTCTTTGGCGTTCAGATTTTGAAAGCTGGGACCTCCGCTTGCCCTGGACAGAAATTTCGCTCTGAAGGTTGGGAGGCCTTTCAGATTTCACAGGCACTTTCACTGAGACTCCTTTCACTTTGGAGCTGTAGCTGATGGGCTTCACAACCTCAGGAGTGTAACTGAGTAACGTAGTTATTATGGGAAAAATTTTTGCCAAAAGTTCTTGCAGCTGGATAAGTGAGTGGTGGTAGGTTCCCATTGGTATTGCTGTCAGATTTTGCATAGCCACTTTAAAGTCACTATCCAAGTCCAGGAGCTTTTGCATACTGTCACGACTGGGGATTTGGGACCCGGGAGTGACCTTGGTGGCTAGCTGACAACCCAATGGAAACAGGACGGAGGCAAGTGGATACAAATGGGTAATGTTTATTGCATATAATGAACTGGTACAGGGGACATTTGAAAGTCTGTAAAAGTCTTTGGAAAGCTGGGAACTGATAAGTTACTTGGAGGCACGTAGTAGAGGCACGGGAGCACAGGAGCTGGAAAGCACAGAGTAGGGCCACTAGAGTGCAGGTGCCGGAAGCACGGAGTTGGACCACTGGAGAGCAGGTGCCGAAAGCACGGAGTTGGACCACTGGAGAGCAGGTGCCAGAAGCACTGTAGGCAGTGGTGAAGGTGGTTGCGGGTGCAGGTACTGAGGCACGCAGAGACAGGTGGACACAGGTGCAGATGCTGGAGCGTGCGGGTGCAAGTGGTCACAGGTGCAGGTAACTCGGAAGCACAGGTGCAGGAAACTCGGAAGCACAGGTGCAGGAAACTCGGAAGCACAGGTGCAGGAAACTCGGAAGCACAGGTGCAGGAAACTCGGAAGCACAGGTGCAGGAAACTCGGAAGCACAGGTGCAGGAAACTCGGAAGCACAGGTGCAGGAAACTCGGAAGCACAGGTGCAGGAAACTCGGAAGCACAGGTGCAGGAAACTCGGAAGCACAGGTGCAGGTAACTCGGAATGCAGGAATGGATGAACACTGGTGCAGATGAACACAGGTGCAGGAAACTCGGAAGCACAGGTGCAGGAAACTCGGAAGCACAGGTGCAGGTAACTCGGAAGCACAGGTGCAGGTAACTCGGAAGCACAGGTGCAGGTAACTCGGAAGCACAGGTGCAGGTAACTCGGAAGCACAGGTGCAGGTAACTCGGAAGCACAGGTGCAGGTAACTCGGAAGCACAGGTGCAGGTAACTCAGAAGCACAGGTAACTCTGAAGCACAGGTGCAGGTAACTCAGAAGCACAGGTAACTCAGAAGCACAGGTGCAGGTAACTCGGAAGCACAGGTACGGATGAACACTGGCACAGATGAACACAGGTGCAGATAACTTGGAAGCACAGGTGCAGGTAACTGGAAGCACAGGTACGGATGAACACTGGCACAGATGAACACAGGTGCAGATAACTTGGAAGCACAGGTGCAGGTAACTGGAAGCACAGGTGCAGGCAACTCGGGAACACAGGTGCAGGCGACTCGGGAACACAGGTGCAGGCGACTCGGGAACACAGGTGCTGGGACAGGAAGCAGGTACTGGATATAGGTACAGGGTAACACTGGTGCAGGTACTTGTAATGCAGGAGCAGGTGAACACTGGTGCAGGGTCTTGAAGGCACACAGGTGTAGGAACACTGGTGCAGGGTCTTGGAAGCACACAGGTCTAGGAATGCTGGAGCAGGGTCTTGGAAGCACACAGGTGTAGGAATGCTGGTGCAGGGTCTTGGAAGCTCACAGGTGTAGGAATGCTTGAGCAGGGTCTTGGAAGCACACAGGTGTAGGAATGCTGGTGCAGGGTCTTGGAAGCTCACAGGTGTAGGAATGCTTGGAAGCAGGATACAAATGCTGGGTAACTGGAATACCACAGAACTTAAGCAGGAACACAAGCTGAAGCTTCCTTCCAAGTTATTGACAACAATGCAAAAGCAAAGTGTCTATGCAGGGCTGGGAGGATAACCCCTCAGAGCAGCACTGATTGGCCATCCGGGTGATTGGGAATGGCCACACCACACCTGGAACAGTCTCTGGATGAGGCCAACAGGGAACTTGTATCTTTCAAGTGGTAACCACAGAGTTAATGGCTGAATCAGAATCACCCAGGTGCTCGTTACAAGCAAATACTCAGATCTTGCTGCAGCAGGCTGAGAAACAAGACTGACAGGCAGGTAAGACAGGACAAACACACTGAGTTCTGGCAGGATTGTGACAAATGCGATGGAATGCTACCCTAACATCATGCCACTCTGTCTCCTGGCTTGGAAAGCAGATTGAGGCATCTATATGTGGCTGAAGGGCTTCAAGCACCTGGGTCAGGTACCTGGACAGTGTGGGCTGAGATATGCCAATGCCTTGGCCAGTGACATGTTGAAAACTGCCAGATGCCAGAAAGTACAACACAGCCAGCAGTTTGTGCAGGCCTGAGACAGCGCATGAGTCGTCTTCTTCCTTGGCACTGCCAAGACATCAGGTCTCTCAAAGCCCACACTGAAGCACCCTGATATAGCATATAGTCTGCCATGCTAGAAGTCAGGAAGTGTTTGTAGGTAGTTATTTGGCTTTTATAAGGCACACATTTGGGATTACAATGGTCTGTGATGTATTGTTAAAATGATAACACATGTGTCCCATTGAAGCAGGCGAAAGACACTTCAAAATACACCTTGCAAAGGAAGGTGTATTTTTTTTCACGAGTTTGTTTACGAATCGTAGGTGTTTACGAATCCGATTTTACGAATTCACGAATACGAATTTTTAGTAAATGGTGAAAATACGCCTAGCCAATGCAAAAATCAGGCGTATTCTATCGATGGTGTAGACTTTTCGTAAACATGCGTAATCGTATTTAAAAATACGAATACGATCTCAATATGACATGTTTACGACAATACAAATTTCACGAATCTACGAATTTTGCACTTGATAAATGAACATTTCACGAATACGACAGAAATTCACGATTATTTCCCTACGAATACGACTTTTTTCTACTTTAAAATACGAATCCATATTAGTAAATTTCCCCCTAAATGGGCAATTGTACATTAATGCTTACATGACCTTTTTTGACCCAATAAGGTAACCTGGTTCATCATGAGTTAACCATGACATACTCTATCTGTGTGGTACCTCATGTTAGACATGCTGTAATGTGTGTGTAATATGTCATTTTTTGGAATGCAGGATAAATGAACAATTCATGTGACTTATTTAACACTCTGCTTTTTGATTTCCCTTAGAGCACGTGACCGTGCAAGACGGGCCCGCGAAGAGGCCCAGGAGGAGGAGGCCCCCCCTGAAGAAGTGGCCGAGGAGGAGGCCGCAGAAGTGGCCGAGGAGGAGGCCGCAGAAGTGGCGGAGACGGAGGCACCAGAAGTGGAAGAGGAGGAGGCCGCAGAAGTGGCCGAGGAGGAGGCCATAGAAATGGCAGAGGCGGAGGCACCAGAAGTGGCCGAGGAGGAGGCCACAGAAGTGCCAGAGGAGGAGGTGGCCGAGGAGTTGGTGGAAGAGGAGGAGCCATGCGAGGTGGTGGAGGAAGCAGTAATTGGTAGGTAAACATAAGGCATCATTAATAATTGGTGGTAGTACTATTTGTTAGGTACCACTGGTGAATCTAGTGTGTTTTACACTATTATTATTTAATAAACTAAAGTGGGTTACAACAGACACACTTAGGGGTTAGAGGCCCAAGCTGCAAAGGTGGAATCTAGAGCCTCAGGTAGGTGATGCGTTTTGGTTTATGGAGGGCCTTTCTATTTGTTTGGTGTAAGGAAGCGGCTTAGTGCAGCAGCTTCACCTATCTGGCAATGTGACTATGAATCCGGAAGTAAGGGGTAGAGGGACTAGGCTAGCCTTTAAATGTGGTATCCATCCATCCATGTATCCATGTATCCATCCATCCATCCATCCATCCATCCATCCATCCATGTATCCATGTATCCATCCATCCATCCATCCATCCATGTTTCTATCTATCATGCAGTTTAGCTATTAAGCAGCGACATGCAGGTATATATGTATGGCAAAATGTGGCATGTTGTATTGGATGTAGCTTTGGAGTAGATTGGTGAGTGTTAAGGTGAGTGTTAAGGCAGGAGATTTTTCAGTCACATATTCATTAGTGTAAGCCAGTGTGTGTGTGTGTGTGTGTGTGTGTGTGTGTGTGCGCGCCTAATTTTAACAATACAAACAGTATTGGCTATGTAATTGTTTTTATGTATGAATTCTCATGCTGTAGGTACTTAAGATTGACTGTACAAGGTCAACGTGAATAGCATAATTAATGTTGTTCCCCCTTTAACATGCCCACAGATCCACAGAGGCAAGCCGCCAGATTAAGAGGGGCCCTACTCAGGCTGCGGCAGCTCCTTATTGTGATGGTCGCAGAGGTGGAGGCAGTGTGTGACCTGCTTGTTTGATTTTTTTTGGTTTTTTAATTTGTTGTTAATTTATAATAAATATTTGTGTTGACAGTTCGAAGTGGTATGTGTGTTATTATTTTATTTTACAGTATAAATATAACTATAAATATATATCTTTAAATAATGGTGTTTAGTTATATAAGGTGCAAAATGTATATACATATTCATAGATAACACATGGGCGTAAAGGGGCATGAAAAAACTTTGTGCACTTAGCATGATGAAAGGGTTAATGTAAAGTGGGAGTAAAGTGTTTAATGATCAATTAGATAAATAATAGATGACCATTAAAAACAATCCCTTTTGAATGAGGTTGGCTAATTGCATAAGCGGGTAGTGGCACAGATTTGGCTCTTATGAGAATAGTGTTGATTTGTGCGTAAATACTCCGCATCGGTGCGTATGGCCAGCTTCCCGTACGTTCTGACGCGGTGAGACCGTGCTTACGCGGTAAAGCCGTGCAGAATCTGTACGTGTCCTCCGCACACGCAGGGTTTATATGTCGTCCGTACACACGCCCTCTTCTTAAAGAGTGAGTCCGTCCGAATGCGGGGGCTCAATGGGCGTTTCTACGGACGATGTCCGCATAGCGTGGCGTGCGGACCGCTCCGTAAGAAGTCGGGAAAGTACGCACCGATCAGAATAAGGGCCCGTATGCTAAAAAATCGCATCGCATACGATCAAATCGCATGTGATCGCACTGATTTTGCACTGAAATGCATCAAAATGCATTGAAATGTGGATTAAACTTGTGAAATGCCCCCAAATGGCATTTTCCATAGTGCACCACCCCCACTATCAACGTCAACCCGAAGCGTGGCGAGCGCAGCGAGCCCGCGAGGGGCGGCGGTACGAGTCCTACAACCTTTTCATACCCCCACTGTAAACGTCGGCGTGGAGTTGAGAATAGAAAGTGTGGCGAGCCCCGCGAGGGGACGCGGATACCTTCACAGCTATACGCGTCCCCTCGCGGGCTTCACAGGTATCCGCGTCCCCTCGCGGGGCTCGCTGTGCTCGCCACGCTTCGGGCTCGGTGGCTCGCTGCGCTCGCCACACTTTCTATTCTCAACTCCACGCCGACGTGGATAGTGGGGGTATGAAAAGGTCGTAGGACACGTACCGCCGCCCCTCGCGGGCTGGGTGTGGTGCACTATGAAAAATAGCATTTGGGGGCATTTCATAACTTTAATACACATTTCAATGCATTTTGATGCATTTCAGTGCAAAATCGGGTGCCATCGCATCCGATGCGATCGCATACGATTTTTGAGCAAAAATGATCAAAAATCTGTAAAAATCGTATCGCATCGTATGCCATCGTATGCCACTACATATGGCATACGATGCCATACGATGGGAGCCGTGATACTCCACAAGTACCAAAAATATATTTATTGGGGCTGCGGGTGCGTCGGGAGGACTAGGACCTTTCCGCCCGCCCATGTGTCTGGCCACCCGCCCGTCAGCTGCTGCTGCCCCTGCCTTCCCCGTCTGTCCTACCCCTGCACACAGAGAGACAGACGCTAGAAGTCATAGTTCACCTCTAGCGTCTGACAGGAAGCACAGCTCTGCACTTCCTGGTAACGCTGCCGGGCTGTGCTCCCTGTCAAGACGCTGGAAGTGAAAAATGACTTCTAGCGTCTGTCTCTCTGTGCGCAGGGGAAGACAGGGTAAGGTAGGGGCAGCAGCAGCTGAGGGGCTGGGGCCGGACACAGACACATATTAACCCCTTGGCAATGAGCTAGAACCCCTGGCAATGGAAATTAACCCCCCTTGGCAACGAGCATTAACCCCTGGCAAAAAATATAAAAAACCCTTGGCAACATCCAATAACCCCTGGCAACACATATTAACCCGTTGACAATGAGCAAGAACCCCTGGCAATGGACATTAACCCCCAACTTGGCAACGAGCAAGAACCCCTGGCAATGGAAATTAACCCCCCTTGGCAATGAGCAAGAACCCCTGGCAACGGAAATTAACCCCCCTTGGCAACGAGCAAGAACCCCTGGCAATGGAAATTAACCCCCTTGGCAATGAGCAAGAACCCCTGGCAATGGAAATTAACCCCCCTTGGCAACGAGCATTAACCCCTGGCAAAAAATATATAAACCCCTTGGCAACATCCAATAACCCATGGCAATGCATAACCCCTTGGCAACGAGCAAAAACCCCTGGCAACGGACATTAACCCCCCTTGGCAATGAGCAAGAACCCCTGGCAATGGACATTAACCCCCCCTTGGCAACGAGCAAGAACCCCTGGCAACAGACATTATCTCCCCTTGACAACAAGCAATAACCCCTGGCAATGCATATTAACCCCTTGGTAATGGACATTAACCCCCCTTGGCAACAGACATTAACCACCTTGGCAATGGACATTAACCCCCTTGGCAACAAGCAGGTAATTAATATTTTATTAGAAGCCTTAGTGTGGGGGGCAACGTAGTGTGGCATAGTCAGTGTGTATCGATTTTTGTGTGACATCCCATTTTTTTGGGACGGTCCTGCGAGAATTAGACACTGCATGCGTCTAATCAGGCAGGCAGGGAGGCTGAGGGCATGGCCAGCAGTTCACACAGCACTGGCCATGCCCTCACAGCGACAAAATGGTGCCTAAAATTTTTTGACGCGTGCCTGCGGCACGCACATATATTCAGGGCCGGCGCCTGGAGGGCGGCAGTTCGCCCCTCACCCCCAGCATGGAGGGTTAGCGAACTGTGTCAAAAACTTGCGGCGCCGGCGTCCCTGCAGTGCTGGAGCGGGCAGGGGTGTCCGTGCCGCTGGGGTATCTGCGGCGCTGTCATTGTGTACAAAGCTGGCGCCGGCCGGCGGGGTCCCTGAATTTTGCCTCAATCTGTGTGGCATAATGTGAATTTTGGCACAATCCATGTGGAATAATTTGAATTTTGTGTCATTCCATGTGGCATAATGTGAATTTTAAGACATTCCATGTGAATTTTGGCTTATTCTGTGTAGCATAATGTGTAAGGGGCAAGAATTTGGAGTCTACTAATGTGTTGCATAATTGTTTGGTTTAAAGTCACTGATGACGTGAATGCCCTGCCACATGGGTGGGGGTAATATCTTAAAAAATGTTGATCGATCTATATAGGCAGCCATCATAAAGACAGAAGTAAATTCTCGCGCCAAGTAAAAGGGTCTACACTTAACCATGAGAAACTCAAGGTCCACCAAGCAATGTTTCTCAATGATAACAGAGTCTCCACACCAAGCTCTATTAACAGTGTTTTTTTCACTATCCCAGTGGGCATAGATGGAAATTATATTAGTGTGCCGAGCATAGCGAAGCACCGTGCACGAAGCAGGGCGAGCAAAGTGAAGCTATGCTATGTCATGTCAATCTATTGCTTGTGGTTTACCTACCAAACACTGCTCATTGAGGGCCAGTAGTGATGGTGTAAAAAAATAGCTGCTAGATGGAGTCAAATGCTTTATTTTTGCAGGGGGGCAGCCAGTGTGCAAGGGAGGTAACCCAGTTGTGGAGTGGGGGGAGGCAGCCTCTATGTCAGAGAGGTAGCAGGTGATATAATAGCCACCCTCACCATAGATCATCGTCATAGAGGACACATAACTAACATCAAACTAATGGGAGAGGCGCCCACTGCTGATTCCAGATTCCCCAGTCAGGACCTTCTTTTCGCAGACTGCAATACTGAGATAGGTGAGGATAAGCGTCAGCCATAGCTGATTCAACCGGATTCACGCAGCACTCAGGTGCAATGACACCATGATAAGACCCCCCTGCCTTCTCAAATGCTAGGAAAGTCAGAGGAAGTGCTGCAGTGTCTCTGCCTTAGTGCTATGCATGCGCTGCCGCTACATTGGCAGAGAACTGTGGGCCTTATTCTGGTTGGTGCGGTCCGTTCTAAATTCTTTCGGAGCTGACCGAACGCCACGCTGTGCGGACATTGTAAGAACAAACGCCCACAGGTCGTCCGCATTCGGTCAGACTCACTCTCTAAGAAGAGGGTGTGTTTTCGGCAACATCCAAACTGTGCGTGTGCGGTGGGAACACAAAGATTCTGCACGGTCTTACAGCGTCCGAACGGACGGGAAGCTGCCCGTACGCACCGATTCGGTGTATTTCAGCATACAACACTACTCTAATCGGAACTCATACATCTGCCACATGACACACTTATGCAATTAGGCAACCACATAAAAAAGGGATTGTTTTTAATTGTAATCAATTAATTCCTAATTGATACTTAAACACATTACTATATTTTACCGCCAAATGTGTGCTGTTATCGCTGAATGTAAAAGTGACATGTACATTTATATTAGTGTTACACATTTCTGTCCATTGCTTGCAGTGTAAAATGTGTGTCAAATAGCAACAGTGCAGTGGTGTTTGCAGCATATATTTGTGTATTTAGTAATGGCCCATTTAGGCAGCAATGATTCCGAATGAAGCTACGAAAAAAGTGTAATTAATCACTAATGAGTTGAGGAGTGGATTGTATTGTGTTCAGCTGACAGTGCTTCAGGCGCGGGCGTACTAATTGGGCGAACCGAATGCCTAGCACATGAACAAGTGGTCTCCGCAAAGTGAAACTTTCTGATGAAGACCGCATATTTCATGCATGTTGGTTCGTTTGCAGGTGGTGTCGTGTCTGAATGCACGCCTACCAGAGTTAGTGCACTCCCTCGTGTACGCCCAGATTTACGCCCAGTTTTTCCCACTTTGAAACCACGCCCTTGTGTAGGGCCGAATGATGCCCATATTACGCCCATATTTCTAGAGATGAGCGGGTCCGGATCCCCGAGATCCGACAGATCCGAATATCGGGGATCCGGGCCAGATCCGAGCCGGCTCGGGAGTTCCCGCCTGAATTCCGGACCAATAACGAGGCCGAACGTCATCATCGCGCTGTCGGATTCTCGCGGGAGCGGGATCTTATAAAAGACACACGCGCGCCCGCCATCTTCACTCCAATCTTGGAGAGGGAAGAGGGTGGTTGGGAAGCTCCGTGTGCTCCGTGCTGTGCTCTGTGCCATGTGCTTCGTGACCTGACCTGTGCCCTCACTGCCCTGTGCTGTGCTCCGTGCCATGTGCTCCGTGCTGTGCTGTGCTCCGTGACCTGCCCTCACTGCCCTGTGCTGTGCTCCGTGCCATGTGCTCCTGCTGTGCTGTGCTCCGTGACCTGCCCTCACTGCCCTGTGTTGTAGACTTGTGGCCTGAGCCCTGTAGTGTGATTTAACTAACTAGGTGCTGCAGTGCTCACACGCAGGGGCTGCAGTGTCCACTGTCCAGGGGCTGTCCTGTGGCCCGTGCACTGATGTGATTTATTTAGCCCTAAGCCCTGTGTTGTGATTTATTTTATTTAGCCCTGAACCCTGTGTTTTTTTTGTGATTTAAATAACTAACTCAGTGCTGCAGTGCTCACACGCAGGGGCTGCAGTGCTGCTGAGTAGTACACTGTGTACAGGGGCAGCATTAATACAAGGGGCTGTGTCCAGTTTGACGGCCTATATCTTATCCATTGTCCAGTGTCATGAGTCACTTACGACATATATCCTGTGTCCTGTCCTGTGTGACGACTGACGACATATCCTGTGTCCAGTGTGACGACATATATCCTGTGTCCAGTGTGACGACATATATCCTGTGTCCAGCGTGACATATATCCATTGTCCAGTGTGATGACATATATCCTGTGTTCACTGTGACGACATATATCCAGTGTCCAGTGTGACGACATATATCCTGTGTCCAGTGTGACGACATATATCCTGTGTCCAGTGTGATTATTATTAAACTGCCACCCTGTCTGCCCCTGTAGTGCTGCTCTGCTTCCAACATGTGCCAGGTTGGAAGTGTAAGGTCCACATGTATGTGATGCCCACTGCTGTCGCCTAGCTTAGTCATCCAGCTACCTCGGGATAACCTTATGGCCCTACTACAGTATATGAAACCGATTTTGTGAGCTGTGAAGTGATCAAAATTGTCTAGAAATGAGTGGAAACTAATGTTATTGAGCTTAATAACACTTTAGGGGCAAAAACAGGCCCGAAAACTATTATTTTAGCAATTTTTAGCATTTTTCCAAATAAATCCAGATCCAAAACCAAAACCAAAACCCGCAAGGGTGGTTTTGCCAAAACCAATCCAGATCCAAAACACGAAGGGAGATCCAGATCCAAAACCAAAACCAAAACCCGAAAAAGTGGCCGCCGCACATCTCTAGATATTTCCCAAGTCGATTCGGTGCACATTTGTGGACGGTATTAGAGAGAACGAGTACGTAGACCATGCGTGGCACATGCGCATTGCGTTGCCTATGCATACGCAGACGGCTAAAAAGCACCCTCCGAAAGAATTCGGAACGGACTGCACCAACCAGAATAAGGCCCTGTGTGTGCAATGTACTGCAGGCAGGAGAGCAGCCTGGTGATTGTGAAGTGTCATAGCTATAGAATAGTAAAATAGTTAACTTGCATTCACACTTGTACACCTGACCATAGGAGCCAAAAGCTTACATCTGGAAATGTCATGCACAAAGCAAGAGCCCACTGTCCTGGATTTTTTATACTGAGCATGTGCAAAATATTTTGGAACCCCCTATAGCACATGTGTTACCCTCTATGAGGCGCATATTGGCGCTATTGAATATGGAAGAGTGGATATCAGAACTCCTGAGGCAAAGCGAAGGGCAGTGGGCCGAAAACAACTGCACAAATCTTGTGAGAGCGTTATGGGGATGTCACAGTCTTCTTATTGCAAGTGGGCTGTGCTCTCAGACAAATAGCTCCTTCTACCAAGGCCATGTTAACATAGAAGGACTGCCCAAGTGCAGCTGTCAGTGCTGAACTTGATGGTGCACCATTGGGGGATTGTCTAAAACAGGGGTCTTTAACCTGGGCTACATTAAAAATTCAACCTGGGACACATTAAAAATACAACAAAGCACAAGGGCCACCTTGCTCCCATCTTCAATGTCTCACACCTTCATCTGGCTCCCACCTTTCATCTCCCACACCTGTACCTTGCTCCACCTTCAATCTTCCCCTCACCTCACTCCCACCTTCCCCTCACCTCGCTCCCACCTTATTATTATTATTATAATTTTATTTATAAGGCGCCACAAGTGTTTCGCAGCGCCGTACAAAGGAACAATACAGGGAGACAAAACTTGGCATAACATTGAATAAATAACAAAAATACAGTACAAATAAAGAGCACCACAGTTCAATACACATTACAGCTTAAATGTAAGTAGTGAAGACCCAATCAACATACAACTAGAGGCTTGAGGCCAATGATGGAGATGAGTATGCAGACGAAGATGGTCACTGAGTGTTGGAGTAAAGGAGAGCTGTGAGTGAAATGTGAAGAGAAGTGGGCTTTGACAACAGGAGGGAAGAGGGCCCTACTCGGAGGAGCTTACAATCTAGTAGGAAGGGGAGACAGACAAATTACAAGAGGTGCAAGCGAGGGGGTGGTGGTTAAATAGCAGGATGTAAACAGGCAAGGGGTCGGAGAACCAGCTGGTTTATGCAGTGGAAGGGTACGCTTTGATGAATAGGTGAGTTTTCAGTGCCCGTTTGAAGCTTTGCAAGGTCGGGGAGAGTCTAATGGAGCGAGGGAGTGCGTTCCACTGGAGGGGTGCAGCACGGGCAAAGTCCTGTACTCTAGCATGGGAAGCAGTGATCAGGGTGGAGGAGAGGGCGGGAGGGTGTATGAATGGAGATGAGGTTAGAGATATATGGAGCAATGGAATTAGAGATGGCCCTGTATGTGAGTGTGAGGTGTTTGAAGAGGATTCTGTAGGGGAATGGAAGCCAGTGCAGATTTTGTTGAAGGGGAGTAGCAGAATTAGAGCGGCGAGAGAGGAAGATAAGCCTAGCTGCAGCATTGAGGACAGATTGGAGAGGAGCTAGTTGGGATTGAGCGAGGCCGGTGAGAAGAGCATTACAGTAGTCAAGCCGTGAGATGACCAATGAGTGGATGATCAGCTTAGTTGCACTCTGTGAGAGAAAGGGCCTGATGCGAGCAATGTTGCGTAACTGGAACCGGCAAGAATGGGCCAGGGATTGGATGTGGGGTGCAAAGGAGAGGGAGGAGTCAAGAGTGACACCCAGGCAGCGGAGTTGGGGAACAGGGGAGATGATGGTGTTGTTAACCTTCCGTCTTCCCCTCACCTCACTGCCACCTTCCGTCTTCCCCTCACCTCACTGCCACCTTCCATATCCCACCCCTGTACCTTGCTCCCACCTTCCATCTCCCACACCTGTACCTCACTCCACCTTCCATCTTCCCCTCATCTCGCTCCTACCTTCCATCTCCCACACCTGTACCTCACTCCACCTTCCATCTTCCCCTCATTTCGCTCCCACCTTCCATCTCCCACACCTCTACCTCATTCCACCTTTCATCTTCTCCTCACCTTGCTCCCACCTTTCATTTTAGAGATGCCGACTGGACACTGGTGAGTGGATACTGATTTCATCACACACATGCCAGACAGAGACTAGACATTTGCATGTGCGATAACATCAGATACCAGCCACTTGTAGAAACTCTTCATGGTTTGCATCTCCGATGCAATATAATTGCCAAAATTTTGCTTTGAATCCAGGGGCCTATTAAGAACCTCCTCGGCATGCTTAAAAAATTGTTCAGAGCTTGATGGTGCACAACTGATTTTCTGGATCACTTTTCGCCATTCTGGGGGGAAAAAGGTGTCTGTAATGAATAACACAAATTTACTTCATGTGCTCCAATGCCTCCTGTTGTACAATAATGGGATATGCCTGAATGGGAGATCCAGATTACGCTGTGACCCTATCCTTGACATTTGCTCAAAAATGAACTTTATGAAGTCATATTTCCTCGGCGTATAAACCTCATCAGTCCCGAATCTTGAATGCTGTGAATCCATGTGCTTCTTGTGTTCCTTTAAAAACAATATATGGAAATTTGCAATTTTCTTCTTTACCCAATTAATGTCAGCAGCACTGTTGCTGACTCTACTGTATTTGATGAGCTCTTTGTACCTGTATGCCTGATTCCTCTTTGTCCTGTTGGCATAGTCCGTGCTCTTCACTCGCCACATGCATTCGCTCCTAATATATAATTCAAAATCTAGTTCAGAATTCTCTATGTTCTTGTGCAGTTGATGCACTCAGGGACCAACCACTGCAGACCGGAGCATGCAGTTGCTTCAGAAACCGTAAAAAAATAAACCAGTAGCTGTTGCTAAAGAGCTAATGGTCTCAAAAGGCAATGGGGTCTATTTACTAACTCTTGGTGGGAAGTTAAGTGGATGGAGATAAACCAGCCAACAAGCTAATGTCATGTTTCAAAAACAGCCTGTACCACCATAGCTAGGAGCTGATTGTTTGGTACTTTATCTCTGTCCATGTTATCTTTCTCCAAAGCTTAGTACATAGGTCCTCATTCAGGTTGGCTCGGTAAACTGCAAACATCACAGCTTACCGAGCACATGAGATGCCGCCGCATCAAATAACCTCCCCCCCATTGCCAATTCCTTTTGGTACCATGCGAGCAGATGTTTAACAAAAGCACATCCCCTTGTTTGCCTCTGGTGCAGGAGAAATCATTCTCCTACATTTGCAAGTATAAGTCAGTGGAAACTTTTGTTTGCGTGCACCTGGACAAAGACCGGGTGGGTGGATGATGTCCTGTAACATCAGCCGCCTGCCCCATCAGCCATCGGGCTGACTTACCCAAGGGAACGGCCAGTGTTTTCATGGAGATTCCCATAAAAGGCTAGGCATTCCCATGGGCATTCCACCTCCCCACCACCTTCTTCCCCCATCCCTCCCGACTGCGAACAGCTCAGCAAGTGTGTACCTCACCGTGGCCATTCGCTGTCGGGGTTTGCACATGTGCAAACCCCAACCAATGGATAGGGACCAAATTTGGATCACTGCGAGTAATCCTGAATCTACGCCATAGACCCCAATGTCAATAATATTGTGAAGCTATCATAGAGGACATAACATTAATGTCAGCATGGAGCCACCGCTGCCATCACAGAATGAAAATAGGTTTGTATCCACTGTGGGTTATTTTAGTTACTAGGGCACTAAAGTTGGAATATTGTATTGTATGTAATATTTAAAGTTTTCGGGTTTGCTACTGTGGAGAATTGTATGTGCGGGGCACTACTGTGGGGCATTTAGATACTGGTACATTACTGGGGACCATATTTTAAAACTGGTAAACTATTTAGTGGCATAAAAACATGTCCCATGGTGGTATCTACCACAGGTAATTGAGTTGTGATGGCCAAAGATGCCAGCCAAAAGGTGTTCTATTTGTAGTCTCTATTTTGGCCATGATTGGAAATACAAATCCTAAGGAAAATACTGTGGTTGTATGGAGTTTGATTGACAGTGCATGGATTTGTCAGGTGTGTTCTACTGGGTTTTTCATATCTATTTGAGCAAATTGCCGTGTTTTGTGTCCTGTAATTGCATTTTATGGCTGAGAATGCAAACTCAAATGAACTTGTCTGAAAAGTGTCTGCTGACAAGAGAATGCCATAAGCATAAATGCAGTTTTTATCTTTTATAATCTGCCGCTAATCAATAATAAAGCCTTGAAGTTTCCAGTAATAAATCATCCCACATTTCCTGAATTCAATAATTAGTCACATTTTAAATGAAGTCTCTAGATTTTGTCTTTTTTGTATTTATAATTCAGTGTCTTCATACTCCCTCCTGTGGCCAGATAGTTAAATACAGTTCATACTTCATATAGCCTGCAGAAAAGAATGCTGAGTTGTCAAATATGTACAATTTACCAGTAAAATAGTATGAAGGAAGACAGGAAGGGTCAAGGGTGAACACTAACCAGGCAGCAGAGGCTTGTCTGGGTGCCCATGCCTTCTGCCACAAAACTTCAGACACCAATTATTCATACTACAGGCTATGCAGATATGCCCTAAAATTGTTCACCTCCCTTCTATTACTGGAGTTGATATTTTACTTAATAGAGTATGTTCAACCAGAGAGTCATCACCTTTTCACAGTGAAATATACTGGCAATAAAATGGCATGTTTAAAATATTTTTACAACACATTAGGACGCCTCTGACCTGTCAGATGGAGAAACTGTACCTGCAATGAGACCAATGCATGTTTCAATGGTGTATTTGATGGTGCATCAATGTGCATTTAAAGATTCTCCAAAATGTAATTCAGTTGGTGCAAGATACTGCAAGTGGATGCCTCGGTTTTTTAATTTTGGTTAGTGGTGGCACCGTTACTATAGTTCTGTGTCTTAGCTCTCCCTGCAACATGGATCACAACTGTCACCGATGGTACCTGATTATGACTTTCAACACAGAATAAATGGTAAATATATAAGGTACATTAAGTAAGCAGAGGGCTGTCTTGAAGCCAACCAGCAGCCTGTTAGCATGGAAGCTGCGGGTGATTAAATCCAACACGTGTCATACACGTGTTTTACTGGGCATAATGCTGAGTGCTGGAGGTGCAGAGCAGTCATTGCCCCCAACTGATGGCTCCAACATCCAAAGGGGGAAGGGCAGCAAGTGCCAGACAATTGCCTTTGCTTTAGCCTGTCAAAATAATGCAGAATTGCAGGGGTAAATTACTAAAGCTTCTAAAAATGAACAGGGGTGATGTTGCCTATGGCAGCCAATCCAATTATGTCTATAATTTCTCTATTGGATCCTAAAAAAAGATAGACAGAATATTTTATATTTTCAGAAGCTTTAGGAACTTGACCCCATCAGACTTTTGGAGCCTGTCAGGAGAAGGGAGAGTGCATCTGCCTGAGGAGAGCCTACCACTGCACTGACGGCCTGCTTCCTCTGTCAGACCTAGGGGACTACTCTGCCTAAGGGGTACCACATATTTCCAGTATTAGGTGGGTTCTGTCTGCTCATCCTGTTCCCCCTGAGCTGCCCTTTCCAATTCTGTATCCATTTATTGTTCCTCCTTAACTTTTTCCCCTGAACTTTCCCCCTTACTCTGTGCATCACTTACCCTGTGCCCCCTGTGGTCCCATATCACATCCTATTCCCTTTAAGCATCCCCCTTACTTTGTGCCCCTGATTTATCCCCTCAATCCTGTTCCTCCCTGAGCATCTCCACTAACCCTGCATCTCATCAACCACGTGCCTTAAGTGTCCTCCCAACTCTGTGCCCCCTAACCTTCCTCCTCCACCAGCTCCCTCCCCATCCCCTCCAACCTTGTTCCCCTCTGAGCTCCCCCTTTCCTCACTGTTCCTCACGACCATGCCCACATACTCTGCCATGTTATGCTTAAGGGATGTTATCAGCCAACACTTATCCCAATGATTGAAATTTACAGTTATTGAGGTTACTGATACTGTAAAAGCAGGTACAAATTTATTTTTATTTATTTTTAAAAACAGATATAAAATCAAACCATGGTCGGGACACATCTATAGTATTAATATGAAACTGCTCTTCTTACAAACAGCATAGTGGTCTACAATATGTCAAGAGCAATGAGTGGTCTGTGCCCTCTATTACAAAGTCACTTGAAGGAGATAACTTCTATTGTGATCTAAGGGGCATTTGCAGTTATCTTATTATATCTTTTTAACAAATCTAGAAGTGATGTCTTAAAGTGCCGCTGCCGATATATCGCAGCACTGTATGGGCCATCCGACCTCCGTTAGCTGCCTGGGACCTTCCTGGGTGGCAGGATCGCATGCGCTCCTTTCACATGCAATACTGTTTATCGCATGCGACCCCCCTCCCCACCATCTAGAGGGGGGGGCAAGATGGAGGTTGGATGGGCAGCAGGACCATGCATTGGACCAGCGTGGGACATCAAACGCATACGATTTGGGCCGATTCCTCGTCCCAATCCATCAGCATAGGGTGAAATCGCCCCAAATCATACTAGTGCATGTGCACCTTTAAGCCCAAAGTTGTTATGAATATATCCATTGCAATTCCCTATTGATAAGACTGTTATGTTGGCAATATACTGTAATAACATTTGTTATCTTTTTTCCAAATAAACCCTCATTATTGATCTCTGTGGAGTTGCCAGGGACTTTCTGAGCTGCAATAAAGTAAATGAATCACACGACAGTAAAGGAGGATAAATGACAATTGTATGTATGTATAGCACATGCAAAATGAAGTTCTATTATAGTGCTATACTGTATATAAAATATGACTTTTCTAGGAGGTTTTACCATAAAAAGACCATTACTCTACTCAGAAAACCCAATTACCCATTTCTGCATTCGGGCAGTATTAGTTGTTCCAGGTGTCTGGCGAATAGGGAAACGGATTACATATATTTCTTTCTCCCTCTGTATAATTTTGAGGGATACATTTACTAAAATGTGAGTTTTAAGTGAGAAATGTTGCTCATAGCAACCAGTCAGATTCTAGCTATTATCCCCTAGAAGTTGCTAGATTAGTGATACGTAGAATCTGATTGGTTGCTTTGTTCAACATCTGTCACTTCTAAAAACTCACAGTTTACTAAATTTACCCCTAAATGTAGCTAGCGAGCCCACAGAGAAGGTGCACAAGTGTATGAGGGCCTTAACATTTCCATAAATGCCCCTTGGGTGCTTACCATTTCCACAGACCAAAAATTGTCATTCTCTTGGTCTCAGTTCTAAGGGCCTTATTCTAATTCACTCTTTCTGACAAAATCCTTCTTAGATGGACAAAACCATGTGCACTGCAGGGGAGCAGATGTAAATGTGCAGAGAGAATTAGATTTGGGTGAGTTATTTTGTTGCTGTGCAGGGTAAATACTGGCTGCTTTATTTTTACACTGCAATATAGATCTCACTTTGAAGTAAAACCCCACCCAAATCTAATTCTCTCTGCACAAGTAACATCTACCCCACCTGCAGTGCACATGGTTTTGTCCATCTAAGAAGGATTTTGTTAGAAAGAGTGAACTAGAATAAGGCCCTAAATGTACCCACACCTTTCCACATAAAACCACTTGTTATCAAACATCCTTTCTGTTCCATTTGCTTAATGTACTCCTGTATACAGATAACTGATGTCTTAGTCCCTCAATCTATATAACTAAATTATTTCTTAGAACCTCTGGACCATTTTCTCTCTCTTATTTTTATCCTAGAGATCCGAACACCCCCACACCTTACCTGTCCCTCCCGCTGATAATCCAAACCAAAAATGAGGCTGAAACGTCATCATCCCGCATCGGATTCTCGCGAGACCTGAACTCTATATAAATCTTGGCTTCCGGCGCCATCTTCATTCTGCATATGAAAGTCAGACAGCATGGATGTGTCTGCAGACGGGGGACGCTATGGGGGCTGCAGGGGGGGGGGGGCACAAACTAAAGTGGGCAAACAAATGGGGGAACTAACAGGGGAACTAACAGGCAACCTAACTTCCTCTGCGCAGCCCTGTCATGCTAGATTATAGACAGGCAGCATCTCCCTGGGTCCTCTCCCCTCCCATCAGTGTAAGCGCAATGCCGTCCTGTTCTCCCTCTGGCTTCCTGATCTGAAGAACAGGAAGTCACATGGCATACACTGGAGGGCCCCAGCAGAGAGAAGAAGAGAAGAGCCATAGACACACCACAGGAGCACAGACTAAAGGCCCATACACACTGGGCGACTTAAACAGCAGGTTTGAGTGGCTTTCAGCTCAAAGCCACCCAGGGTGTATGCCCCGACGATGAGCTGTGAGCGCTGCTGTGCGCTCCCGCATCATCACCGGGAAAGCCACTTATCTGCTGGTTATACCAGCAGATGAGTGGCTTTGAGGACAGCTTTGCCTAGTGCTGCGCTAGGCAAAGCCGTCCTCTCCCGGCTGACGGCGCCGGGCAGGGAGAAAGCCGTTCAGTGTGTATGCACTGAGCGGCTTTCCTCCCCAGTGATGACAGCGATCATCGCTGTCCATACATGCTGCGCATAGTCACCCAGTGTGTATGGACCTTTTGTCAGCAGGGGCTCAGGCAACTCATGCTGAAGATGGGGCCGGGGGGTGGATGGGGGTGTTGTTGTCAGTAATATTTTGCTGGGGAGGGATTGTCAGTAATGTTTTGCTGGGGGGGGGGGGGGGTGTCAGTAATGTTTTGCTTGGTTGGAATGTCAGTATAGTTTTGCTGGGGCGGGGGTTGTCAGTAATGTTTTGCTGGGGAGTGGTGTCAGTAATGTTTTGCTGGGGAGGGATTGTTTGTAATGTTTAGCTGGTGGGGGTGTCTGTCAGTAATGTTTTGCTGGGGGGGGTTGTCAGTAATTTTTTTGCAATAATAAATGCATATAGAGAGGAGGCGGCAGCGGCACTCACAGTATTAAAATAACACAAACACTTTGTGGGCTTAACATTTCAGTTCATTATGGTGTGTGGAATAATGTGTAATGGGCATAATGGTGTGTGGCATAATGTGTAATGGCATTAAAGTGCGTGACAATGGGTAATGAGCATTATGGTGTATAGCATAATGTGATGGGAATTACGCTGTGCGGTATAATGTCCAATGGGCATTATGGTGTGCAATATAATAAGTAATGGGCACTATAATGTACAACATAGTGTGTAATGGATATTACAGTGTAAGCCATAATGTTTAAGGGACGTTACGGTCGACCTTGCACAATGTGTATAAGTGGCACTGCTGTGTGGTGTAATGTGATGTGGTATAATGTGAATAACGGACACCACTGTGTGATGTAATTTAAATTTCTTCTATTATGTATCCATGTCCATTCCCATGTAGCCATGCCCCTACATTTTTGGCATGCCTAGGCCTATTCTTTGTGTATGTGTGTGTGTGTGTGTGGGGGGGGGGGGTACCATTCCCCTTTTTAGCCTGGGGCACCAGAAGTTATGGCACTGGTGCACGTGGCCACTGCAGAAAAGGCCCTTCTCCCTCCCTTCACCCCCTCTTAGCCTGCGTGCTCTCCCCTCCCTGTACTAGATAGTATAAAGGATCCTACTATTGTGGTGTACATAGGGTGGTATGCTGCACTTACTAGATAGTATAAAGGATCCTACTATTGTGGTGTATGTGGGGTGGTATTGGTATGCTAAGCTTTTCCAGAGCACAAGTGCCTTTGTCATGTGCATAATTAGAACCTTCGCTTTTACATACCCCCCACTTCAAAATTTCCACTTCGACCACTGAATATAACAGACCCCGCCAGGGCCGGTGCAAGGCACCGGAGCGCCCCAGGCGAGTCGGGGTGGGGGCGCCCCGGTGCCTGGGGGGGGGGTACCTGTCCTGCGGCGCTGTGTATTTAAATCTGGCGGCGGAGGCAGCGGGGGTCCCTGCAGTCCATTAGAAATCACGAGCGCTATCCGCCGGGCTATGCGGAAGCGCTTTTAGTGTGAAAACACTGGCAGCACGCTGATTGGCTGAGATCAGCGTGCGCCGTGCTGCCAGAGTTTTCACACTAGAAGCGCTTCCGCATAGCCCTGCGGATAGCGCTCGTGATTTCTAATGGACTGCAGGGACCCCCCGCTGCCTCCGCCGCCAGATTTAAATACACAGCGCCGTAGGACAGTTACCCGGGCGGCACAAAATGCCGCCCTCCAGTGGCCGGCGCCCTAGGCAAATGCCTAGATTTGCCTAGTGGTGGCGCCGGCCCTGGACCCCGCCCCTCAACGGACAGCCCCCCCCCCCCCCCCCATTAGGGCTGGTTCCAGAAATTTCCCGGGCTGGTTTTCCAACCCAATCCTCCCCTGCTACCTGTGCCGTATCAGTCCAGGGGTGATGCTAGGTGTGCCGTATCAGACTAGGGATGATGCTAAGTCTGTCGTGTCAGTCCAGGGGTAATGCTAAGTGTGCCATATCAGTTCAGTTTTTGTGCCGCCCACTTGTGTGGCTTAGCATGGTCATCCAGCTACCTCAGTACAACCTTTTGGCCTAGAAACAACATTGTGAGGTGTGAGCTATACAGGATAGAATGGAAATAAGTGGAATTTAATGTTATTGAGGTTAATAATAGCAAAGGAGTAAAAAAAATGAAGACTGTATTTTTTACGATTTTCAAATAGACCACGTGTTTGATAGGAGTTTCAAATCGGAACCAAATTGGCCAATCATCTGTGCTCAGGTGTGCTACCGGTAAAAGGTCATTAAGCACAAAAATACATTTCTCTTGCCTCTTACAGCAATCACAGCATTTCAGTCAGGACATATTGGGGCTGTATCATACCTGATGCAAAAAGATGATGGGAGGGTCACAAACTGAGCATGATCAGCAGGTTTGGCAGGGGATACGGTCACTAGGTCAACATGCATGAAGATCAACATGTCTGAAGGTCGATATGGGGTTAGGATGACAGGGACATTAGGTCAACACAAGCAGTCAGTCGACATGGGCTAGGTTGACAGTCAAAAGGTTGACATGGCATTTTCCCCTTTTTTTAGCCAACGTGTGCCAACAGGTGGTATTTCATGCCCTACCATCCCCTAGGGTGTGGTGGGACAATAAAATAGTGTGCTGAGCGTAGCAAGGTACCGAGCCCGAAACATAGCAAGCACAGCCAGCCATGCAAGGGGACATGGTGCACATTTTTAGTGTCGACATTCGGGCCAAAAAAATGCGAAAATCCCCATGTTGACGTTTTGACTGTCGACCTTGTTGACCTATTGCATGTGTCAACCTAATGGCTCTGTTGACCTAACCCCATGATGACCTTCAGACATTTCGACCTTGACACATGTCTACCATTAGTGGGTCATTTGTTTATGGTAATAATTTTGGTTAAAATACAAATTCTTAGTAAATTTACACCTATCTATTGAAGAATTGACACCCCAATAGCTACGGTATATAGTAATCACATCACAATAGGGCCACATTGGGTTTAAAAACCCAGCGGCAGGACTTCCTCTCTCTGCTGGTGCAACTTCCTACAGATGGAGCGGGCCTCGCTCTTGCAGGGGATGGCAGAAGATTCGCCATCCGCCATCCCCCGCCAGCCGCTCGTCGCTTTACAACGGGGCTCCCCCCAGGTCCCAGCCGCCTCACCGAGGGTCGCCCCAGGTCCCCGCCGCCTTGCCCCCCCCAACCCTGTCCATCTCCCTGAAGCGGAGACGGACGGGGTTCCCGTCCCCCCGCCGACGGGAAACTGAGATGCGCGTGCATGTGAGACGCACGCGCGTCTCAGTCAGATGGGATGTCTTTTCGCCAGATTCTGACCAGCTCCATCTGTAGTTGCTAAATCACAGTATCTGCTCTGCTCTGTTCTATCTAGTCTAGTGACTATCAGTACCAGCTCTGTACCAGTTCAGCACAGGTTCTGTACCAAATCCAGTCCTGTCCCATCTTGCTATCCATCGGTACCAACTCGGATCCCATCCTGCTTCAACCTGTTACCAGTCAGCACCAGTTCCGTACCGGTTCCATTCCAATCAGACACCAGTTGGCCAGGCTTCCTTCCGAACCAGGGTATTCTCCGTTACCAGTCAGCCTGCACTCAGATCAGCCCCTGCCACCGTCAGTGGATGCCTTACCGGGTCATGGTCTCAGTATATGCCAATAAGGTGTGTTTAGTTTGTTTCCTGAGTTCCTGTAATACCGGTATTATAGCCAGTTGGCTTTCTTCAGTTATCCAGTAATCCAGATTATTTTTCTAGCCAAGTCAGGCTTTTACAATTATCCTTAGATATCAGTCTAGCCAAGTAGGCGTTCCTGAGTTCTATATATCTGCCGCTTGTGGATATCTGGCCTAAGCAGCTTCCCTAATTTCTTTAGTTGGTCCAAGCAAGCTTGGGTTTCCTGAAACCAGGCCTACCCTCAGTAAGTTCTCAACTCTATCTTCTTGTCCATAGTGAATACTTCTAGTGAGGGGCCACGACTTGCTGTCCAGACGCAGCGAAGTCCAAACTCCCTTACAGGGGTCCCTGGTGAACAATACTTGGCGGTTAGACTCTATGCCCTCACCAAGGACTTTAGTCACCACTAACAAGAAGAAGGTTTATGCATAGGCCCTATATTCTGCCTGCTAAACTCCCAGCTCCTCGGGTACAGACTGTTCCAAGACTGTCGCCCGAATTGGATCCACAACAATCGCCCGTTGTGACACTTACAATCAGGATCCCCAACATTTATGATTCCATCATTGGTATTTGTTATTTTAGTATTGGCATTAAGAGCAATGTTGATATTACGGCGCTAGTGTTCTGGTCGCAAATTGGGATTCCGGTGAACTACTGGCATCCCAACTACAGGGTCAGATTGCAGAATATATGTGAATGAAACCTGCTACTTTCATTCTATACCTGCTGAAACATTTTATGGTTTGTATTTGACAGTTAGGAACATTTTATGTTTAGTTAGTGCCGGACAGGCAAAGTGTTTTTTTTCTGCTTAATAAAATTGGAAGAGGCCAGTTTCACCAAATATCTTGGACTTGTACTGTTTAGTCTCTCCCGCAGGAGATCTGTTAATCTTGTTGCATTGGTCAATTGCTAAAAATGTGCACTCTTACAGTTTCATATTGGGGGTTATTCAGACCTGATCATACCGCTGTGAATTCTCAGGTCTGGCGATAATAGATCAATAGATTGCATATGTGTATGGCTTGTAGTATGCATGCGCCTGACCATCCTGCAATACAATCCTGCTACTTTTTTTGTTCACTGGCCATAAGTAAGTTGATTGACATGAAGCCTGTGTTTGTGGGTGGTAATTGGCCATTTTCTGTCGGAAACCTGATAGCAGGGCACTGCAAAATAGCAGAGAACCGAACAAGTTTGAATAACCCACATTATTTAATTTACTATACAGTACCTTATCAATTATTCACAAACTGGGGTTGATGTACCAAATCTTGTAAAGAGATAAAGTGAAGAGAGATAAATGTAACCCTTCTTCCAGGCCAAGGTAAAATTATGGGATACTTTATCAAATATTTGCCTTCACCCAAGTTTTGATGTGTAAGTTATACTTGGGTAACCTTTACTTACACATGAATGTCAATAAAACACTCTGACTGAAGTGTGGTGAGGGTGACAGGGCAGCAAACAGGGGCGGGCTGGGCCGGGGGACAGAGTGCCACATGCCCCCCAAGCCGGTCTGACTATTTACTGGCTGGGCCGGCTGCCGCAGCCATCCCCGCCGCAGCCGCCGGCCGCCTCCCTGTCCAGCAAACCCTGGCCGCATGAATGTAGAGTAGCCTAAGGCGACGGCCTCTCCAAAAATGGCCGCCACCTTAGAGGAGACAGACACTAGATGTACTGCCATACCTCTAGTGTCTGTCCGAAGAGAACAGCGCTGCCAGCACTGCCCGGAAGTGCAGATTCGGGTAGCGCTGGTGCGCTATTGAAATGAACCCTTTGGCGACGTGCATGTACCCTGGCTCCCCCCTGCAAGAAATATCACTCCCCATGGCAGAAATGAAACCCCTGGCAAGAAGCATGTAACCCCTGGCAACAAGTGACATTCCTCTGATAATGAGCATGTAGGTAAGCAGCAGTTATATAGTATATGTAATAGGCATTATTATATTTAATGGGCATTATGGTATTGGCATTATGTGTACTGGGCATTACGGTGTGTGGCATTATGTTTTATGTGCATTATCTTGTTGGAATTATGTGTAGTGGGCATTACGGTGTGTGGTATTATATTTAATTGGCATTGCGGTGTTGGCATTATGTGTAATGGGCATTACGACGTTGGCATTATGTGTAATGAGCATTATGGGTGTGGCATAATATTTAATTGGCATTACGGTGTGGCATTATGTTTAATGGGCATTACAATGGCATTATGTGTAATGGCCATTACAGTGTGTGACATTATATTTAATTGGTATTACGGTGTGTGACATTATGTGTAATGGGCGTAATGCCCATTACACATAATGTCACACACCGTAATACCAGTGGTGTTGGCATTATGTGTAACGGGCATTACGATGTTGGCATTATGTGTAATGGGCATTACGGTGTTGGCATTATGTGTAATGGGCATTACAGTGATGGCTTTATGTGTAATGGGCATTGCGGTGTGTGACATTATGTGTAATGGGCATTATGGTGTGGCATTATGTGTAGTGGGCATTATAGTGTATATTTTTGCATTGAGCCTTCGGCGTGCACTTTCCCAATTGGTGTATGTGTGTATGTGTGTGGTGGGGAAAGATTGTTTAATCCTTGCTGCATACTAGAGGGGAGGGGGTAGGGTGGTGAAACGATGGCGATGATGATGGGCCACTTGCTTGTGTTGCCCCCCAGGCTGAAAGTTGCCAGCCAGCCCCTGGCAGCAAACAATGACTTACTCCAGTAGACATTTTAAAGTTCTCAATATTGGTAACTTTACTAACTTAACAGTACTCTCTCCAAACTCCACAACTGACTCCAAAAGCGAATAATTAATACATTCTGGGTGACATTCTATGGGATGCGATTTTGCTTATTTTGCGGTAATTAGACCACAAAATGGCGATATCGCATTTTTCATAGAAATCGCAAATTTAATGTGATGCGCTAAGGGACTGAAATCGCATATTATGTGCGTTAAGGTATGCTGATAAAAATTGCGAGATTAATTCGCATTTTTATCGCATCCA
The DNA here is from genome assembly GCF_055691185.1 of Crinia signifera. Taxonomy (NCBI): domain Eukaryota; kingdom Metazoa; phylum Chordata; class Amphibia; order Anura; family Myobatrachidae; genus Crinia; species Crinia signifera. The sequence continues at coordinate 143,084,319 of NC_139218.1, read as the reverse complement.
GATGTTTTCGTATAGAAAAGATACAAGTCGCTTATTTAATGCAATGCGCATTTGCACATCGCATTAATTAGGTGCCTAATTTTCGCACTTATTTCAGACCAGGGTCTGTTTGGCGAATTAGCCAGTACCCTGCACAGATCGCAATGTTCTGTGCAGGGTTCTGCTGTAAAAAAATAAAAAAAAGGGTTAAAATTAAAAAAAAAACGAGCGCGGGGTCCCCCGCCCGAGTATAACCAGCCCCGGGCTCACTGAGCCGGTGCTGGTGACATAAAATTAGGGTCCCCGACAAATAGGGGTCCCCTTGATTTCATGAAACCAGCACCAGGCTCAAGGTCCGGCACTGGTTCCCAAAATACGGGGGACAAAGTGACTAGGGGTCCCCCGTATTTTAAGAACCAGCACCGGACACAACCAGCCAGCAGGGTAATGCCACAGCCGGGGGAAACTTATTATATAAGCTCCCGCGGCCAAAGCATTAACCCCCTGGCTGGTCAGCATGGGCAGGGGTCCTGGGGAAGTGGGGACCCCCCCAATGAAGGGGTCCCTCCCCTCCAGGACTTACCAGCCCATGCTGATAGTCCGGGGCTGTCCCCGATGCCCCTGGGCGGTGGGCATTGGGCTGATGGCTTGTGTAAAAAAAGAAGTCAAACTATTGTTTTATACTGGCGAACTATGAGTCCCATCAAGCCTACCCGCATGCTGGGACTTGGAGAACCACAAGTCCCAGCATGCGGGGCATTAAAGGGCCCGCTGGCACTTGTAGTTCAGCAGTACAAAAAATAGTTAACAAAATCACACTGACACACTGTAAAATAAAAGTTTAATACATACAAAACACACACACACTGATACTTACCTACCTTGAGCCCATAGGTCGGTCCCTGGGTCCTGGGTCCGGGCTCCGGGGCTCCAGGGCAGAAGAGTCCGGTTCCGGGGCCTTGGTCCTGGTTCCGGGGCTGGTCCTGGGGTTCCGGGGCTCCTGGGCTGCAGAATCCGGGGTCCGGGATCCGAGGTAGTCCCCAGGGGTACCTAAGGAAGCAAATCCAACTCACCTGGTCCCCGGCGACGACCTCGGAATCCTCTCCGGTGACAGCGCTGGTCCCATCTGCTACCCGGCTCGCAGGACTTTGACAGGCGCTGAGATGTTTCCTCCTCGGCGTCTCTGCACAGAATGATTTCTTGGCCAATCAGGAGCCGAGAAAGTCGGCTCCTGATTGTCCAGAAATCATTCTAACTAGAGACGCCGAGGAGGAAACATCTCTGCTCTAGATGCGCTGAGATGTTACTTCCTCGGCGTCTGTATTCAGAATGATTTCTGGCCAATCAGGAGCCGACTTTCTCGGCTCCTGATTGGCCAAGAAATCATTCTGTGCAGAGACGCCGAGGAGGAAACCTGTCAAAGTCCTGCGAGCCGGGTAGCAGATGGGACCAGCGCTGTCACCGGAGAGGATTCCGAGGTCGTCGCCGGGGACCAGGTGAGTTGGATTTGCTTCCTTAGGTACCCCTGGGGACTACCTCGGATCCCGGACCCCGGATTCTGCAGCCCAGGAGCCCCGGAACCCCAGGACCAGCCCCGGAACCAGGACCAAGGCCCCGGAACCGGACTCTTCTGCCCTGAAGCCCCGGAGCCCGGACCCAGGGACCGACCTACGGGCTCAAGGTAGGTAAGTATCAGTGTGTGTGTGTTTTGTATGTATTAAACTTTTATTTTACAGTGTGTCAGTGTGATTTTGTTAACTATTTTTTGTACTGCTGAACTACAAGTGCCAGCGGGCCCTTTAATGCCCCGCATGCTGGGACTTGTGGTTCTCCAAGTCCCAGCATGCGGGGTAGGCTTGCTGGGACTTATAGTTCGCCAGTATAAAACAATAGTTTGACTTCTTTTTTTACACAAGCCATCAGCCCGATGCCCACCGCCCAGGGGCATCGGGGACAGCCCCGGACTATCAGCATGAGCTGGTAAGTCCTGGAGGGGGAGGACCCCTTCATTGGGGGGGTCCCCACTTCCCCAGGACCCCTGCCCATGCTGACCAGCCAGGGGGTTAATGCTTTGGCCGCGGGAGCTTATATAATAAGTTTCCCCCGGCTGTGGCATTACCCTGCTGGCTGGTTGTGTCCGGTGCTGGTTCTTAAAATACGGGGGACCCCTAGTCACTTTGTCCCCCGTATTTTGGGAACCAGCGCCGGACCTTGAGCCTGGTGCTGGTTTCATGAAATCAAGGGGACCCCTATTTGTCGGGGACCCTGATTTTATGTCACCAGCACCGGCTCAGTGAGCCCGGGGCTGGTTATACTCGGGCGGGGGACCCCGCGCTCGGTTTTTTTTTACACTTTGCGCTGTCCTGCAAATGTGCGATTTTCAGACATGAAAATCGCACATTTTCAGGACTAAATAGAGCGCACCACTTCGCCGCAAATCACCCCTCTTCGCACTTTTCAGCCTCCAATGCGCATCACATTAAATAATCGAATTTTGGCTGAAAAGTGCGAATTAGAAAAAGGCGATTTGCGGCGATGTGTTGCGCGAATAAAACATGCGCATTTAGCGCAAACCATAGACTCTCACCCTAACTGTATTACATGTAACAATAGAGATCCAATTCTCTCCCCTCCTTTATTATTCCTCCCACTGTAACTCCTTCACCTGCCAAATAGTTACAGAGCCTCCCGCTTTACACTATCTGCTACTTAGCTAAAGCAGATGAGTCCCAGTGATGATCAATAGATTACTGCAACTTCAAATATCTCAAATATACAGAAGGTAACAGAAATAAAATGTATGTTACAATACAACCAGGTATATCAATGTTCCATTTTCTGTTGTCCCTGCGCACTGTTCCCCGTTGGTCGGGGTTAGCTGCTTCACTTATCGGGTGACCGGTCCGGTTTGGGGTTGAACAAATATGTATTGGGTCAAGTGCAGCGCTCTACCCCTTTTTTCTCCCCTGTGTTGGCGCGGTTTGTAAACGGATAAATGAATGAATGGGCAGGTGTTATTGTTAAAAAGTTTTACTTCAAAATTCAATAATGTGCAGTGAAGCTTGAACATGCGTGCATCGGTACAATCAACCGATGTAGATGCATATACACATAAACATAAATTGACAAAAATGCAAGGAAATCTGTGCTCAATAACAAAGGACAGGTATCCTGCGTGGGGGGGGGGGGGGGGGGGGGGGTGTCCCTGGAATAGGGTTCCCGATAGGTGGGTCTGGATAGGTGGTCCGGATTGGCAGTACCAGGGTTGGGGAATGAGTTGGTGTTCAAACTTGATTCTTGTTTTGTACAGGTGCGGCGTCCCGCTTGCCTGTTTATGAAGAAGTGTCCTCTGATGTTGTACAAGGTCCGGGTCCGTGGCTTGCAGGAGCTGGGTGGTGGGTTGCGGGTCACGGGTGGCAGCCCTCTGGGTGTCTTAATGAGGTAGGTGCAGTGAGTCAGGGGCTGGCTGGGCTCGGGGTGATCGCCTTGTTCTGGGCACTCTGTTTGTCCCCTTCTCGGACCAGCTTAACTAGCCAGGTGTTCAGCTATGCACCGTCTGACTGAGAGTGGACCGTCTGACTGAGACCGTAGGTGGGAGTTAGCTGGTGTGCGTCTCCCCTCGTCGCGGTGCTTAGCCGACGGATCTTGGTTACTCACTTCCTCCCGGGCTTCCCCTTCTTCACTCCAATAGCGTCTTCTGCTTCTGTTACTGTAGCCGGCTTGACGACTGTTCCGTGATGTCTTATTTTGGTCCCGCACTTGTGCAGCCGCTTCTCCGGATGTTCTATCTTCTCGATGTTCAAGTTAGTTGTTAGGAGGTTTGTGCTTCTGGTCTCCTGTAAGCCACGGACCCGGACCTCGTACAACATCAGAGGGCACTTCTTCATAAACAGGCAAGCGGGACGCCACACCTGTACAAACCGAGAATCAAGTTTGAACACTAACTCATTCAACAACCCCGGTACCACCAATCCGGGCCCCCCATCGAGCCCCACCGATTGGGAACCCTATTCCAGGGACACCCAACAATCCCCCCCCCCCCCCCCACGCAGGATACCTGTCCTTTATTATAGAGCACAGATTTCCTTGCATTTTTGTCAATTTATGTTTATGTGTATATGTATCTACATCGGTTGATTGTACCGATGCACGCATGTTTAAGTTTTTCAGTACATTATTGAATTTTAAAAATAAATCTTTTTAACACTAACACCGGCCCATTCATTCATCCATTTACCAACCGGGCCAACACAGGGGGGAAAAAAGGGGTGGAGCACTGCACTTTGCCCAATACATAGGTATATCAATGTGTCTCAGTCTGTGCACAGATCATTGTGTAGTATAGTTCTAGTAGTATATATGCATATATAAGTGACTTTGTTGGTAGCTACTATTTGTTTGGCGCTCCAATTCCATAAAAGTTAATGGATGGTGCGGTGTACCTTGTTTATGGAATGAAAATCCTTTTCATCTAGAGAAATATTAATCCTCACTATAATCTGATAAAGAAGTGGCTATTGTAGTCAGTGGGTTTATATCTTACAACTATCTGTAATAACTTCCCTGCTTGAGTGTCCGCTATCCGGCGTTCCGCCTGTTAATTAAACAGCAGGTGTGATCTTGTAGAGGCTCTGTATGTAATGTGTGGTGAATATACACAACAGATACAGTACCTAACAAGGCAACTAGATGAGGCATTTCTATCACAGGGGATGGCCAAGTTCATTTATAAATTGTTTTTTGTATACAACCCCGTGAATTGCTCTAGTAATAAAAGTCTCTGTATACACTGCTCAACTTAGTGCCAGTGCTATTATGGGCCCCATACATCAGCAATTAATTGTGACAATCCTCAGATCTGGAGATGATTGTCACAATTAATCTTTAATGTGTGGGCCCCCTTTTTGGCGATCCAAATCAAAAATTGATCGGGATCGCCAATCTATTGCTGAATCAGATTTTTAAACATGTATAATAATCTGGTATTATCTGCAGTTCTTCTTTATATGTGTGGGCTTTCCCGTTTAGTCTTCTTCTTCTTCTATTTAAATGATAAAAATGAATTAACATCTGAAATGACAATCGATTGAGGTAATGTATGGGCACTTTCCAGATATGAAGATGCAATCTTTACATGGGAAAAATCTGGCAATCACTGAAATAAATCTGTAATGTGTGGGATAGTCAAATAGATTGTAGAAACCATTTATCTGACCAAAAAAAAATCACTGGATCTGGAAAACCATTAATTGTGATTGCTGATTAGCCTGGAGTGAGTGTATGGTAATGTTTTTGCAGGCCTCACCACCTTGAGGCAGACTGACTGATTGCAATGGTTCTGCTCCTTCTCTTGCGCTGTGACTACAGGACATCCTCCACTAGTCCTCCCTCAGTTTGTGCATCACCAAAGGGGCTGAACACTGCCTCTCTATTCTTGGGGAAACACTCTTGTTCCATCTCTAACCAGCATCCTCCAATGAGTTCTTATGTTAAGGGCTGGCTACTTTATCCTGGCTCCTCCATCTCCTACTCTGGGTCAACTAACAAACTGGGTTTAGCTCCATCTGCAGGCAGTCTGTGTGGCCCCCTCTCCCTACCTGCGGTCATCCACTTTGTGTGTGCACTACGATGACCGCTCGGCTTTCTGTACTGTGCCCTCCAGCCACATGTACTGCGCGTGCACCCGAGCTGGCTGAGCGGCTTGGCAGTCTGTTCTGTCTTGGCTGCTTAGCCCTCTTTTGTGCAGGGCGGCAGTAGAAGCAGGGAAAATGTATCTGGACAGGTGGTGAGGTAGCGTGCTGGCTGTGAGCAGGTTGCAAGCAAAAAAGACTGGTGACAGATTATAGGTAAGGAGAAAAGGTACTTATGTAGTATCTGGGCGTCCGATTTAGAAATCGGATCGGATCGCATCGCATCGCATGCGACCAAATCGTATGCGATGCGATGGTCAAGATTTTTCCATAGGATTCAATGTTAAAATGGTCTGAGTCCATTTTAACATAGAATTCAATGGGAAAAAGGGGTCCTTTTCCTTTCCCCACTATCCAAGTGGGCATGGAGTTGGATATAAACCTGTGGCGAGCGTAGCGAGCCACCGAGCCCGAAGCGTGGCGAGCGTAGCGAGCCCCGCGAGGGGACACAAAATACTTTTTAAGAAATATGCGTTCGCTCGCCACGCTTCGGGCTCGGTGGCTCGCTGCGCTCGCCACGCTATATAAAATCAACTCTATGCCCACTTGGATAGTGGGGAAATGAACAGGACCTTCTTAACATTGAATCCTATGCAAAATCGCATCGAATCGCATCGCATCGCATCTGATTGTATGCCTTAAGGTAAGGCATACAATCACAAAATCGGACGCCCAGATACTACATAAGTACCGGAGAAAATAGAGAAAGGATAATTTGCAGAAACTATTATTTTAAGGATTTGCCCCTCCTCATCTGACAGGGTATATCACTCCCAGCTGAATATCACTACGCCCAATCTTTGCCTGTAAGCAACATCTGTGAAACATACAAGCGTAGCGTCCAGCAAACAAGTCCACATCAATGAAATCCGACATGTACAGTGTCAACAACACACCAGAATATATATATATATATATATATATATATGTAGCACAAATGAAGGATATATAGCGCTATGCCAAGTCTCAGTCCAGCACAATCTTAAGCCTCAATTCCAGGCAAGAACAAAATAAGCACAAAGTCCCAATTAAATTCGGACTGCAGCTCCCTCTTATAGGATTCCTGGGATCCTCAGGAATAATGGATATCTGTTACAAATAGAAGAATAGAGGGGCGCTCCATAGTGCATAAACAATTTATTTTTAAAATAGCACACAGCAAATAGTAGACAAGCCAGTGGGTGCTCGTACCAAAATATACATCAGGTGTGGGCTGGATACCACAGGGTTTTAACTTTACCAAGCCAGGCAAACTCCAACCTCCGTCCGGGGCACCGACAGGAACACTCAGCCCACGCTGCTTTCCCCTCCAGGGGTGACACAGCGTGCCGGGAACCACGTGCGGGAACAGACCACAGGAAGGTAGCCTGGACAACAAACACAGCGAGCGTCTCCGTAGCCACGCCCCAACGCGTTTCGTGGAACACTTCGTCAGAGGGCGTGATCTACGGACGCTCGCTGTCTGACTAAAACACAGGTGCCGTCCAATGAAAACGCCGGGTCATTTAACAGACATGAGCCTCGGCTAATCACAGCGGATGCCCCGCTTGTTCCTTCTATTGGACGCATCTAACCAATGAAATACGGTCTTAGTGATGACACACTACTAGACCCTCGGTGGCCAATGGCAACCCTTAAAACGTGACTGGCAGTTTTATCCGCCAATCACCATCTGTTTACATTCTTAGGGCTGCGTGTGTGGTAGTAACACACTGCTGAACCCTCGGTGACCAATGGCAAACCTTTAAAACATGACTGGCAGTTTTATCTGCCAATCACCATATGTTTATATACATTGGGCAACGTTATGGTTATTATTCATTACCCAATATGTTTTACTACAGCCGATAAGATACGTATTTAAAGGCTGAGAAAAGGGGGGCCAATTACATATTATTAGTATCATTGGACAGCGTGTGTTTTCGGGCACAATTTCCTATATATTGCACTTCCCACATCTTATATAAGCAGCACACTAGCTAATGTTATCTCAACAGCATATATATACACAATTACATCAATGTCATTACATAATACATGATTACACTGATCCCATCAGAATAAAAAAGACAATATATATGTACATGTATATCAATAATACAATGGTAAAAAAGACATAAAAAACCTTTAAAAAAAAAATAATAAAAATTATTCATAAAAATAATTTATCTTAAAAAAGGTGTGATTTCATAACCTTCATTCAACCCAACCGGGGTAAGGGTATTCAGGGTCAGGATCCAAAATGACTCTCTCTTAATTAAATCCTGATCCCTATCTCCCCCCCCTCCTGTTAGGGTATACAATTTCTATCCCTTTTACTTTCAAACTTGTGGGATCTCCATTATGAAATTGTTTAAAGTGGCGTGGTACGCTGTGGTTTAGAACACCGTTTTTTATATTTCTTATGTGTTCTAGAACACGAATCTTTAGATTACGTTTCGTTTTACCCACATAAAATTTCCCACACCCACATGTTAGCAAATAGACTACAAATACAGAGTTGCAATTGATGAATTGTTTTATGCACATATTGTCCTTGATTTTATCACCCTTCTCAATATGTGCACAAACTTTGCATCGCCCACAGGGAAAACACCCCTTTATATCTAACATATTTCTACAATGGGCATTTACCCCGGGGTTCATTAACTGGCTTTTTGCTACCATTGATTTAACTGTGTTAGCTCTTTTAAAAATAACTTTAGGCCTGTCTTCAATATGTTCTTTGAGGACTGGGTCCAACTTCAAGATGTGCCAGTTTTTTTCCCATTATACCCTTAATCTCCCTTTGTCTATCATTATATTTGGTGATGAACAGGCAATTGAGTTTATCCTTATCATCCTTGGGAGTTTTATCCTTATATGTAAGGGTTTCCTCTCTGTCAGTTGATCTGGCTTTAGAACAGGCTGATTGTATCAGGCTAGATGGATACCCCCGTTCACGAAACCTGGTCTTATAGATTTCTGCCTGTTCATCAAAAACTTCCAGGTCAGTTCAATTTCGTCTCAGACGGAGGAATTGTGAAAATGGAATATTGTTTTTCCAGGAATCTAAATGACAGCTGGAATACTCCAAATAACTATTGCTGTCAACCTCCTTAAAGACAGGGGAGGTCTCTATAGATGTTACAGCTGGAAAATTCTCGACACTAATGCACAGATCTAAAAATTTAATTTTACTAGACTGTATATTCGAGGTAAACTTGAGATTATACTCGTTGGTGTTCAATTCTTCCATGAACTGTATAAAATCGAGTTCATCACCGCCCCAAACGATCAATATATCATCGATATATCTCTTAAACATCTTAATTTTATCGTTTTGGGATATGAGGGGGGTCGATGTTTCCCAGTCCCCCATATACAGGTTTGCCAGGCTTGGGGCACAGATGGTCCCCATCGCCGTGCCCCAGACCTGCACAAACCACTCATCGAGAAACTCAAAATAATTATGACTGAGCACAAAGGCAAGACAATCACATATAAAATCATTTTTCTCTTTTACAATACTATTATCCTCTCCCAAAAACTTTCTAACAACCTCTATGCCTTTGTTGTGGGGAATGGAGGTATAAAGTGATGCAACATCGATGGTTACTAATTTCAAACCTGGCTCCCATGTCACATCTTTAAGGATTTGCAACATATGCGTTGAGTCTCGCACATATGATCTCAAACTCGGTACGTATTTTTTCAAAAACACGTCCACATATTCCGAGACCCTCGATGTCAAGGACCCTATCCCGGCCACAATTGGCCGACCGGGAGGCGCCTTAGGGTCCTTGTGCACCTTTGGCAGATGATAAAATGTTGCATAGTAGGGTGCCGTATTTAACAAATATTTATACTCATCTCCCACTATAGCATGAGTATCAAGGCCCTTTTTTAATAACACCTGTAACTCATCTATATATTGTTTGGTGGGATTACTCCCCAATTTTTTGTATGAAATACCATCGTTCAGCAGTCTGTAGGCTTCATTGACATAATATTCACGGTCCATCAGGACTATCCCCCCCCCTTATCCGCACATTTAATCACTATTTCTGTGTCTGATGCAAGATTTTTCAAAGCTTCAGACTCCTTTTTGTTTAGATTTTTGGGGTGGGTATGACCAAATTTATGGTTATTATTTTCAGGATTTTTTTCATACATTTTTTCAAAATCACGCTTTACTAGTTCTGAAAACATATCTATATGGGCTCCTTTGGACTCGACAGGAAAGAAGGTAGATCTAGGTCTGAGTCCTGAGGAATTTGGAGCTCTCTCCTGTGTCTGGGATTGAATATTACTATCCCAGTTCCTAACAGCAGCGTCTGATTTTCTCAGGAAATGCCTTTTAATAGTGAGCTTCCTTACAAAAAGATTTAAATCAATGTATAGGTCAAATTTTGTTGGTAGCCTTGATGGCGCAAAAGAAAGGCCTTTTTCAAGGACTCTAGTCTCTATGGGGGTCAGAGTTTTTTTAGAAAGGTTAAAGATACTGTTTGTTTTACCCTCTAGCGCAGATGTCGCATCTTGGGTTCTCTCTCTATTCCTTCCTGATCCTCTCTTTCCCCTCTTTGTCTTTTTTGTCCTACAGGTGTTTGGGTTGTATGGAGGATTGGTCTGTGACCGTGTTTTATGGGGTCCTGCCCTAAAAAATTTCTCTCAGAGTAAATTTCATCATTAGAGGACCTCAGCCTCTCAAAACGATTATTATGTACAAAGCCTCTCTTGTTTTGGTTTGACTGTGGTTTTCCCATCCTGTAAGGGGTTTTTTGTTGTTTAAATGGAACTTTTACCCAAGGTTCTTTTTGATTATTTCTATTTATGCGGGTTTCCCGTCTTTCACTATACTGAGGCCTCTGTATAGGATTTCTTTTGGGAGTTCTATATGAGTTTTTATAAATGGGAACTACGTTCTCTTGTTTACGGGCTATGTGCCAAGTCCTCACTTGGTCATTATCATAGTCCATTTTGTCCCTCATATACTTTCTCCTTTTGGTCTCAATAATCTTAGACTCAATTTTTGTTACTTTTTGGTCTATTTCAAGTTTCTTTTTTTTATAGGAATCACTATCCTGCAGTAACTCAATTTCTGGTTTAAGAGTCTCCAGTTCTCTTTCTGTCTCCAGGAGGATACGTTTTTTTTCCCCAATTAGGAGACGCATGAGCTCAAAAGAGCATCCATCTAGGATGCGGTTCCATTTCCCCATAAATTTAGTATCATCCTGACCAGATGTTGGTGTTTTATTAATTCTAAGCCCACGTGGAACTCTGCCACAGGACAAATAATTGTCCAGGCTTCTAATATCCCACCAACATTTGGTCTCTCTTACCAAGAGTTTCTCTAGGGATGCCAGAATATCTGGTTTATTTCCATTAATAATAATCCCCTCGATTTTAGCAGAGTCATCTGAAAAAATGCGGTCACACTCTTGAGAACGTTGAGTTCTCAGATCACTATTTTTATACATGTTTAGAAACAATATTGACCAACAATCGAATATACAAGAAAGATATAATCACAATGCAAAGCTGCTAATATTTCCAGTGAATCCAATAGAACAAGAAATGTAGCACAAATGAAGGATATATAGCGCTATGCCAAGTCTCAGTCCAGCACAATCTTAAGCCTCAATTCCAGGCAAGAACAAAATAAGCACAAAGGGCCTTATTTTGGTTCACTCTTAGAGGCAAATTCCTTCTTAGATGGGTAAAACCATGTGCGCTGCAGGGGTGCAAATGTAACATGTGCAGAGAGAATTAGATTTGGGTGAGTATTTTGTTTCTGTGCAGGGAAAATACTGGCTGCTTTATTTCTACACTGCAATATAGATCTCACTTTGAAGAAAAACCCCACCCAAATCTAATTCTATCTGCCAGTAGCGCACGCAGGGGGGGTTTCTGAGTACCCAGAAACCCCCCCAGGAGTCTAAGGAACCTCAGCTGAAAGCTGAGGGTCCCCTCTTTCCATGGATATAAGAATTGTAAAAATCGGCCCTTGGGAACCGGAGATATCTGACTTCAAAGCAGTGGTCCCCATCCAAGCCTGTTAATTGTTATTCCCAGTCAGATATTTCAGGTTCTGTCTGACTTAGCGTTTTTCTGAGGGTATATTCCAAAAGCTGGGACTTTTCCCCTTTGAGGAACACTAGCAGCTTGTCTCTACTGTTCCCAGAACCAGAGATATTAGCAGTCAAGCAGCTGGTTACTGCTCCAGCTCCACACACCTGGTATGTAGTTTTATATACTCGTTGGCAGATTGCTCTGCCTCCTGAACTCTGATCCCCTAGTCCCCAATATCATTTGGTAGGTGGGATTCTCTAGTTTTTCCATTCCAATCTAAGAAATCTATTTCTGGGAAATGGAGATATCTGCAGTCAAGCAAGCTATCCTCCCACCAGAAAATTATGAATAATGAGCCCACTCCACTATACACCCCTCCTCTGCATATTAAACATCCTCTACCTCCCTGGAAGTTATATATCAGAGCCCCTTCAATCAGCCCAATGCCCCCTTCTCCCACCATCTGTGCAGTAAAGGGGTAATTAGTGGAAATTACTGATCCAGGCCCTACATGCAGAGCGGTTGATATAATACCCCCTACCACCCGCAGGACATCAAATCTTCCCCCACCCCTACCGCTGGAGGATTGGTAGGGGCCCCAATACATTGCTATGCCCAGGAGTCATACACTGCTGTATATATGTATGTGTATATATAAAGAGTCTTGGTATCGGCACTCGCCCCTTGTTGATGATTAATTAAGCCAGGTGCCCTCCTGGGTATGCAGGTACAGATAGTAGGTAAATTGGCGGCACTCACGGCGTCAGAAAATGAAGACACGCTACAACAAGTTGGAGCTTAACGTTTCAATTCTTAATACGAATTTTCATCAGAAGCTTCTGATGAAAATTCGTATTAAGAATTGAAACGTTAAGCTCCAACTTGTTGTAGCGTGTCTTCATTTTCTGACGCCGTGAGTGCCGCCAATTTACCTACTATGTGTATATATATATATATATATATATATATTATTATTTATATACATTTGGTCTATCTATAATACTTTACCTGACTCGGCATATACTGGGTCACCTAAGTGTCCATCTCCGTGCTTTGCTCCGCCCCTCTGGAAACCCCCTTCTGAAAATCCTGCGTTTGCCACTGATCTGCACATGTTATATCTGCCCCACCTGCAGTGCACATGGTTTTACCCATCTAAGAAGGATTTTGCCTCTAAGAGTGAACCAAAATAAGGCCCAAAGTCCCAGTTAAATTCGGACTGCAGCTCCCTCTTATAGGATTCCTGGGATCCTCAGGAATAATGGATATCTGTTACAAATAGAAGAATAGAGGGGCGCTCCATAGTGCATAAACAATTTATTTTTAAAATAGCACACAGCAAATATTAGACAAGCCAGTGGGTGCTCGTACCAAAATATACATCAGGTGTGGGCTGGATACCACAGGGTTTTAACTTTACCAAGCCAGGCAAACTCCAACCTCCGTCCGGGGCACCGACAGGAACACTCAGCCCACGCTGCTTTCCCCTCCAGGGGTGACACAGCGTGCCGGGAACCACGTGCGGGAACAGACCACAGGAAGGTAGCCTGGACAACAAACACAGCGAGCGTCTCCGTAGCCACGCCCCAACGCGTTTCGTGGAACACTTCGTCAGAGGGCGTGATCTACGGACGCTCGCTGTCTGACTAAAACACAGGTGCCGTCCAATGAAAACGCCGGGTCATTTAACAGACATGAGCCTCGGCTAATCACAGCAGGTGCCCCGCTTGTTCCTTCTATTGGACGCATCTAACCAATGAAATACGGTCTTAGTGATGACACACTACTAGACCCTCGGTGGCCAATGGCAACCCTTAAAACGTGACTGGCAGTTTTATCCGCCAATCACCATCTGTTTACATTCTTAGGGCTGCGTGTGTGGTAGTAACACACTGCTGAACCCTCGGTGACCAATGGCAAACCTTTAAAACATGACTGGCAGTTTTATCTGCCAATCACCATATGTTTATATACATTGGGCAACGTTATGGTTATTATTCATTACCCAATATGTTTTACTACAGCCGATAAGATACGTATTTAAAGGCTGAGAAAAGGGGGGCCAATTACATATTATTAGTATCATTGGACAGCGTGTGTTTTCGGGCACAATTTCCTATATATTGCACTTCCCACATCTTATATAAGCAGCACACTAGCTAATGTTATCTCAACAGCATATATATACACAATTACATCAATGTCATTACATAATACATGATTACACTGATCCCATCAGAATAAAAAAGACAATATATATGTACATGTATATCAATAATACAATGGTAAAAAAGACATAAAAAACCTTTAAAAAAAAAATAATAAAAATTATTCATAAAAATAATTTATCTTAAAAAAGGTGTGATTTCATAACCTTCATTCAACCCAACCGGGGTAAGGGTATTCAGGGTCAGGATCCAAAATGACTCTCTCTTAATTAAATCCTGATCCCTATCTCCCCCCCCTCCTGTTAGGGTATACAATTTCTATCCCTTTTACTTTCAAACTTGTGGGATCTCCATTATGAAATTGTTTAAAGTGGCGTGGTACGCTGTGGTTTAGAACACCGTTTTTTATATTTCTTATGTGTTCTAGAACACGAATCTTTAGATTACGTTTCGTTTTACCCACATAAAATTTCCCACACCCACATGTTAGCAAATAGACTACAAATACAGAGTTGCAATTGATGAATTGTTTTATGCACATATTGTCCTTGATTTTATCACCCTTCTCAATATGTGCACAAACTTTGCATCGCCCACAGGGAAAACACCCCTTTATATCTAACATATTTCTACAATGGGCATTTACCCCGGGGTTCATTAACTGGCTTTTTGCTACCATTGATTTAACTGTGTTAGCTCTTTTAAAAATAACTTTAGGCCTGTCTTCAATATGTTCTTTGAGGACTGGGTCCAACTTCAAGATGTGCCAGTTTTTTTCCCATTATACCCTTAATCTCCCTTTGTCTATCACTATATTTGGTGATGAACAGGCAATTGAGTTTATCCTTATCATCCTTGGGAGTTTTATCCTTATATGTAAGGGTTTCCTCTCTGTCAGTTGATCTGGCTTTAGAACAGGCTGATTGTATCAGGCTAGAGGGATACCCCCGTTCACGAAACCTGGTCTTATAGATTTCTGCCTGTTCATCAAAAACTTCCAGGTCAGTTCAATTTCGTCTCAGACGGAGGAATTGTGAAAATGGAATATTGTTTTTCCAGGAATCTAAATGACAGCTGGAATACTCCAAATAACTATTGCTGTCAACCTCCTTAAAGACAGGGGAGGTCTCTATAGATGTTACAGCTGGAAAATTCTCGACACTAATGCACAGATCTAAAAATTTAATTTTACTAGACTGTATATTCGAGGTAAACTTGAGATTATACTCGTTAGTGTTCAATTCTTCCATGAACTGTATAAAATCGAGTTCATCACCGCCCCAAACGATCAATATATCATCGATATATCTCTTAAACATCTTAATTTTATCGTTTTGGGATATGAGGGGGGTCGATGTTTCCCAGTCCCCCATATACAGGTTTGCCAGGCTTGGGGCACAGATGGTCCCCATCGCCGTGCCCCAGACCTGCACAAACCACTCATCGAGAAACTCAAAATAATTATGACTGAGCACAAAGGCAAGACAATCACATATAAAATCATTTTTCTCTTTTACAATACTATTATCCTCTCCCAAAAACTTTCTAACAACCTCTATGCCTTTGTTGTGGGGAATGGAGGTATAAAGTGATGCAACATCGATGGTTACTAATTTCAAACCTGGCTCCCATGTCACATCTTTAAGGATTTGCAACATATGCGTTGAGTCTCGCACATATGATCTCAAACTCGGTACGTATTTTTTCAAAAACACGTCCACATATTCCGAGACCCTCGATGTCAAGGACCCTATCCCGGCCACAATTGGCCGACCGGGAGGCGCCTTAGGGTCCTTGTGCACCTTTGGCAGATGATAAAATGTTGCATAGTAGGGTGCCGTATTTAACAAATATTTATACTCATCTCCCACTATAGCATGAGTATCAAGGCCCTTTTTTAATAACACCTGTAACTCATCTATATATTGTTTGGTGGGATTACTCCCCAATTTTTTGTATGAAATACCATCGTTCAGCAGTCTGTAGGCTTCATTGACATAATATTCACGGTCCATCAGGACTATCCCCCCCCCTTATCCGCACATTTAATCACTATTTCTGTGTCTGATGCAAGATTTTTCAAAGCTTCAGACTCCTTTTTGTTTAGATTTTTGGGGTGGGTATGACCAAATTTATGGTTATTATTTTCAGGATTTTTTTCATACATTTTTTCAAAATCACGCTTTACTAGTTCTGAAAACATATCTATATGGGCTCCTTTGGACTCGACAGGAAAGAAGGTAGATCTAGGTCTGAGTCCTGAGGAATTTGGAGCTCTCTCCTGTGTCTGGGATTGAATATTACTATCACAGTTCCTAACAGCAGCGTCTGATTTTCTCAGGAAATGCCTTTTAATAGTGAGCTTCCTTACAAAAAGATTTAAATCAATGTATAGGTCAAATTTTGTTGGTAGCCTTGATGGCGCAAAAGAAAGGCCTTTTTCAAGGACTCTAGTCTCTATGGGGGTCAGAGTTTTTTTAGAAAGGTTAAAGATACTGTTTGTTTTACCCTCTAGCGCAGATGTCGCATCTTGGGTTCTCTCTCTATTCCTTCCTGATCCTCTCTTTCCCCTCTTTGTCTTTTTTGTCCTACAGGTGTTTGGGTTGTATGGAGGATTGGTCTGTGACCGTGTTTTATGGGGTCCTGCCCTAAAAAATTTCTCTCAGAGTAAATTTCATCATTAGAGGACCTCAGCCTCTCAAAACGATTATTATGTACAAAGCCTCTCTTGTTTTGGTTTGACTGTGGTTTTCCCATCCTGTAAGGGGTTTTTTGTTGTTTAAATGGAACTTTTACCCAAGGTTCTTTTTGATTATTTCTATTTATGCGGGTTTCCCGTCTTTCACTATACTGAGGCCTCTGTATAGGATTTCTTTTGGGAGTTCTATATGAGTTTTTATAAATGGGAACTACGTTCTCTTGTTTACGGGCTATGTGCCAAGTCCTCACTTGGTCATTATCATAGTCCATTTTGTCCCTCATATACTTTCTCCTTTTGGTCTCAATAATCTTAGACTCAATTTTTGTTACTTTTTGGTCTATTTCAAGTTTCTTTTTTTTATAGGAATCACTATCCTGCAGTAACTCAATTTCTGGTTTAAGAGTCTCCAGTTCTCTTTCTGTCTCCAGGAGGATACGTTTTTTTTCCCCAATTAGGAGACGCATGAGCTCAAAAGAGCATCCATCTAGGATGCGGTTCCATTTCCCCATAAATTTAGTATCATCCTGACCAGATGTTGGTGTTTTATTAATTCTAAGCCCACGTGGAACTCTGCCACAGGACAAATAATTGTCCAGGCTTCTAATATCCCACCAACATTTGGTCTCTCTTACCAAGAGTTTCTCTAGGGATGCCAGAATATCTGGTTTATTTCCATTAATAATAATCCCCTCGATTTTAGCAGAGTCATCTGAAAAAATGCGGTCACACTCTTGAGAACGTTGAGTTCTCAGATCACTATTTCTATACATGTTTAGAAACAATATTGACCAACAATCGAATATACAAGAAAGATATAATCACAATGCAAAGCTGCTAATATTTCCAGTGAATCCAATAGAACAAGAAATGTAGCACAAATGAAGGATATATAGCGCTATGCCAAGTCTCAGTCCAGCACAATCTTAAGCCTCAATTCCAGGCAAGAACAAAATAAGCACAAAGGGCCTTATTTTGGTTCACTCTTAGAGGCAAATTCCTTCTTAGATGGGTAAAACCATGTGCGCTGCAGGGGTGCAAATGTAACATGTGCAGAGAGAATTAGATTTGGGTGAGTATTTTGTTTCTGTGCAGGGAAAATACTGGCTGCTTTATTTCTACACTGCAATATAGATCTCACTTTGAAGAAAAACCCCACCCAAATCTAATTCTATCTGCCAGTAGCGCACGCAGGGGGGGTTTCTGAGTACCCAGAAACCCCCCCAGGAGTCTAAGGAACCTCAGCTGAAAGCTGAGGGTCCCCTCTTTCCATGGATATAAGAATTGTAAAAATCGGCCCTTGGGAACCGGAGATATCTGACTTCAAAGCAGTGGTCCCCATCCAAGCCTGTTAATTGTTATTCCCAGTCAGATATTTCAGGTTCTGTCTGACTTAGCGTTTTTCTGAGGGTATATTCCAAAAGCTGGGACTCTTCCCCTTTGAGGAACACTAGCAGCTTGTCTCTACTGTTCCCAGAACCAGAGATATTAGCAGTCAAGCAGCTGGTTACTGCTCCAGCTCCACACACCTGGTATGTAGTTTTATATACTCGTTGGCAGATTGCTCTGCCTCCTGAACTCTGATCCCCTAGTCCCCAATATCATTTGGTAGGTGGGATTCTCTAGTTTTTCCATTCCAATCTAAGAAATCTATTTCTGGGAACTGGAGATATCTGCAGTCAAGCAAGCTATCCTCCCACCAGAAAATTATGAATAATGAGCCCACTCCACTATACACCCCTCCTCTGCATATTAAACATCCTCTACCTCCCTGGAAGTTATATATCAGAGCCCCTTCAATCAGCCCAATGCCCCCTTCTCCCACCATCTGTGCAGTAAAGGGGTAATTAGTGGAAATTATTGATCCAGGCCCTACATGCAGAGCGGTTGATATAATACCCCCTACCACCCGCAGGACATCAAATCTTCCCCCACCCCTACCGCTGGAGGATTGGTAGGGGCCCCAATACATTGCTATGCCCAGGGGTCATACACTGCTGTATATATGTATGTGTATATATAAAGAGTCTTGGTATCGGCACTCGCCCCTTGTTGATGATTAATTAAGCCAGGTGCCCTCCTGGGTATGCAGGTACAGATAGTAGGTAAATTGGCGGCACTCACGGCGTCAGAAAATGAAGACACGCTACAACAAGTTGGAGCTTAACGTTTCAATTCTTAATACGAATTTTCATCAGAAGCTTCTGATGAAAATTCGTATTAAGAATTGAAACGTTAAGCTCCAACTTGTTGTAGCGTGTCTTCATTTTCTGACGCCGTGAGTGCCGCCAATTTACCTACTATGTGTATATATATATATATATATATATATATATATATATAATTATTATTTATATACATTTGGTCTATCTATAATACTTTACCTGACTCGGCATATACTGGGTCACCTAAGTGTCCATCTCCGTGCTTTGCTCCGCCCCTCTGGAAACCCCCTTCTGAAAATCCTGCGTTTGCCACTGATCTGCACATGTTATATCTGCCCCACCTGCAGTGCACATGGTTTTACCCATCTAAGAAGGATTTTGCCTCTAAGAGTGAACCAAAATAAGGCCCAAAGTCCCAGTTAAATTCGGACTGCAGCTCCCTCTTATAGGATTCCTGGGATCCTCAGGAATAATGGATATCTGTTACAAATAGAAGAATAGAGGGGCGCTCCATAGTGCATAAACAATTTATTTTTAAAATAGCACACAGCAAATATTAGACAAGCCAGTGGGTGCTCGTACCAAAATATACATCAGGTGTGGGCTGGATACCACAGGGTTTTAACTTTACCAAGCCAGGCAAACTCCAACCTCCGTCCGGGGCACCGACAGGAACACAGTATAATGGAAAAAAACTGGCACATCTTGAAGTTGGACCCAGTCCTCAAAGAACATATTGAAGACAGGCCTAAAGTTATTTTTAAAAGAGCTAACACAGTTAAATCAATGGTAGCAAAAAGCCAGTTAATGAACCCCGGGGTAAATGCCCATTGTAGAAATATGTTAGATATAAAGGGGTGTTTTCCCTGTGGGCGATGCAAAGTTTGTGCACATATTGAGAAGGGTGATAAAATCAAGGACAATATGTGCATAAAACAATTTATCAATTGCAACTCTGTATTTGTAGTCTATTTGCTAACATGTGGGTGTGGGAAATTTTATGTGGGTAAAACGAAACGTAATCTAAAGATTCGTGTTCTAGAACACATAGGAAATATAAAAAACGGTGTTCTAAACCACAGCGTACCACGCCACTTTAAACAATTTCATAATGGAGATCCCACAAGTTTGAAAGTAAAAGGGATAGAAATTGTATACCCTAACAGGAGGGGGGGGAGATAGGGATCAGGATTTAATTAAGAGAGAGTCATTTTGGATCCTGACCCTGAATACCCTTACCCCGGTTGGGTTGAATGAAGGTTATGAAATCACACCTTTTTTAAGATAAATTATTTTTATGAATCATTTTTATTATTTTTTTTTTAAAGGTTTTTTATGTCTTTTTTACCATTGTATTATTGATATACATGTACATATATATTGTCTTTTTTATTCTGATGGGATCAGTGTAATCATGTATTATGTAATGACATTGATGTAATTGTGTATATATATGCTGTTGAGATAACATTAGCTAGTGTGCTGCTTATATAAGATGTGGGAAGTGCAATATATAGGAAATTGTGCCCGAAAACACACGCTGTCCAATGATACTAATAATATGTAATTGGCCCCCCTTTTCTCAGCCTTTAAATACGTATCTTATCGGCTGTAGTAAAACATATTGGGTAATGAATAATAACCATAACGTTGCCCAATGTATATAAACATATGGTGATTGGCAGATAAAACTGCCAGTCATGTTTTAAAGGTTTGCCATTGGTCACCGAGGGTTCAGCAGTGTGTTACTACCACACACGCAGCCCTAAGAATGTAAACAGATGGTGATTGGCGGATAAAACTGCCAGTCACGTTTTAAGGGTTGCCATTGGCCACCGAGGGTCTAGTAGTGTGTCATCACTAAGACCGTATTTCATTGGTTAGATGCGTCCAATAGAAAGAACAAGCGGGGCATCCGCTGTGATTAGCCGAGGCTCATGTCTGTTAAATGACCCGGCGTTTTCATTGGACGGCACCTGTGTTTTAGTCAGACAGCGAGCGTCCGTAGACCACGCCCTCTGACGAAGTGTTCCACGAAACGCGTTGGGGCGTGGCTCAGAGACGCTCGCTGTGTTTGTTGTCCAGGCTACCTTCCTGTGGTCTGTTCCCGCACGTGGTTCCCGGCACGCTGTGTCACCCCTGGAGGGGAAAGCAGCGTGGGCTGAGTGTTCCTGTCGGTGCCCCGGACGGAGGTTGGAGTTTGCCTGGCTTGGTAAAGTTAAAACCCTGTGGTATCCAGCCCACACCTGATGTATATTTTGGTACGAGCACCCACTGGCTTGTCTACTATTTGCTGTGTGCTATTTTAAAAATAAATTGTTTATGCACTATGGAGCGCCCCTCTATTCTTCTATTTGTAACAGATATATATATATATATATATATATATATATATATATATATATAGCTTTGTGGGGCGGACCGGCACTCTATCCCTTGGGTCTGTGTGCTGCAGTGCCTTCCAATACAAATTGTAGTATAGAGAAAGAACAATGGCGCCACTTGCAGGTTTGTGGTAAAAAAACAATTATTTTATCTCACAAAATGGTGCAAACAGTGTCCGACGTTTCGGGGAACACCCCCGTTTTCAAGGTGCAGAGAAACATTGTTGTTTTTATATATATATATATATATATATATATATATATATATATATATAAACATTTTTTTAAACATACACATACATTACATTTAGTTCATATTATTATCATTTAACATAGGATGTGAGATTTTAATACAGGCATTTTAACCGGGGGTTACATAAAGTACCATCAAATGAGCTCCTAACTGTCATGTTATTGACTGTATTTGAAAAATTACAGCCAGGAGCTGGTTGGTTGGTAGTTAATCACTCTCCACTTTATCACATTGCAATTTAGCACATAGGAAATTTGTACTCAGATCTCAGAAAAAATTTAGGATGGCATGTTTTAACAAGTAGGGTTTTAAAAGTGCAATTTCCTAGCAGATTGCAATTCGTTCAAGAAAAAAAAATCAGTGCTGTTAGAAATAAGTACATTTCCCTTGAAGAGTGAACAATTCTCAAAAGCTTTACATATTCTTGCCATTACTATAACTATGGGCCTTATTCTGGTCGATGCGTAAATTTCCGAATTCTTTCGGATGGCGTTTTTTAGCCGTCTGCACATGCGTGGGCAATGCTATGCGCATGTGCCACGCACGGTCTCCGTACTCGTTCTCACTAATACCATACAGAAATGTGCACCGCATTCACTCGGGAAATATGGGCGTAATATGGGCGTCATTCGGAACTACACAGGGGCGTAGTTTCAAAGTGGGCTAAACTGGGCGTAAACATGGGCGTACACGAGGGAGTGCACTAATTCTGGTAGGCGTGCATTCGGACAGAACACCGACTGCAAACGAACCAACAGGCAGGAAATATGCGGTCTTCATAAGCAAGTTTCCTTTTGCGGACACCACTCGGTCATGCGCTAGGCATTCGGATCGCCCAATTAGTACGGCCGCACCTGAACCACTGTCAGCTGAACACAATACAATCCACTCCTCTACTCATTACTCATTAATTACACTCTTTTCATTGCTTCAATTGGAACCATTGCAGCCTAAATGGACCATTACTAAACACACAAATATATACTGAAAGCACGGCTGCATTTTTTACACACATTTACACTGCAAGCAATGGACAGAACTTGGTATCACTAATATAAATATACATGTCACTTTTACATTCAGCAATAACAGCACACATTTGGGGATCAAATGAAAAATGTATTACAGTTAGGGAAAGCATACCATTTTAATAGCATGTTATGTGGCACATGCCAAAAAATAAAGGTACCATAACAGGAATGTACAAAACAAACAAAAATGTACAAAAATGTATTCTTTTCATACATAGCCTCAGCAGAATCATTAGGAACACATCAGGTGGCTTCACAAGAAAAGTATAGCACCAACACTTCAAGTACAGCAGACAGTAATGGTAGCAGAAAGAGGGCAACAGGGGAACCAAACAAAACATTTGAAACGAGGGCAAATGTGGGTACCCTGTGCACGGGATTGGGTTGCAAACATGAAGCTGACACACACAGCAAAATGAAAGATTTGGGAAGACATAAGGGTGGAGATTAATGCGGAGCCAAGGTCACTTTCGGGACCATTTGGCCCTGGTAGGGTCCTTGCCACGTGCAGCAGCTCCTTGGCCACGGCCACGTTGGGATGGTGGGGCAGGTGGAGCAGATGATGTGGAAGGGGGGGGGATGGTATTCCCCTTCTGCCAGCAGGGAGTGCTGGTGTAGGGAATGCACCAGAAACGGCTGACAATAGGGCCCTATTGGTGGTAAGTAGCTCCGCCACGAGCTCATTATGGCGGAGGAGGAGGTCATTTTGGCGCAGGGCTTGCTCTGCCAACACCTGCAGGCTGCCAGCTATGGACTGCTGGGTGGCAGCCATGCCCTGCTGGGTGGCAGCGATTGTCTGCTGGGTGCTGACGATACCCTGCATGACCTCCTCGGTCCTACGCAGCCGCTCTGATGCTAAGTCTCCCTGCTGGCGAATCTGCCCAAGCATCTGCACCCACCTGTCCAAATCCTGAGTGGCCGTTGGCTGCTGCTGCTGCTGCACATGGCTGGCACGTGTGGCAGGTGGCACTGTCTCCTCCACCTCCTCAAGAGTATCACTCCCGCACGTTGGAGATGCTGCTGAAAGAGAAACGTACAATTACAACACATTCCTATAAAATTAGTACAAACTACTTATGGCATGCAAACAAATCGCCTTCAAAGTCAGTAGCAAAAACTTCCACTGGGGCCTCACTATCCATGTTGCTCACCCCCCCGGACATCCTCAATTGCAATGCAGGGCAGAGCCAACTCCTCCAGGGGGGTGAGCTGCAGTCGGCCTGGCATGGGGCCAGCCCCAGAGGTGTGGCTGTGGTTCCAACGTGCGGTCATTTTCCTCTTGAGGTTGGTTTTGAAGTCATGCCAGCTGCAAACAAAGTTTAAATATTATTAAATGTTACCCCTGACGTTTGATTTAGCATGCATTTTTAATCTGCTACAGATTTCAACGTGTGCTTCATTCAACATAACTTACATTATGTTAAACTATAAAACCAACACTTTGAGGAAACATTTACACTCACCCTACAATAAATATAGAATAAGTGACATGGCAATCATGACTGTTGCTCCTAGCAACGTGACCGACCATTTACCAAATCCAACTAACATCTAATAAAAACATTAATGGTCTTGTTCTGCTCAAATGTAACACACTTGAACTTGCCTCTTTTTCACGTGCTCCGGCTCACGAACTTGTGGAGCTACCGCATTAATCTCCACAGTTATGTCCTCCCAAATCTTCCATCTCCTTGTGTGTGTCAACTTCTCCTGTGTCAACTCTATCCAATCCTGTGCACGGGGTATCAGTATGGCAAGCTCCTGCGCTTCAAATGCCATGTTACTGGTGCTTGGTTCCTCTGTTGGCCTCTTTCGGCCACGACCACGGCCTCGGCTACCAGTCACTGTACTTGAAGTGCTGGCCAGGATACTCTCTTGTGAAGCCACCTGCTGTGTTCCCAATGATTCTGCTGAGGCAGAAGATGGCCCAGCTGTAGATTGGGCAGCTGTAGATTGGGCAACTGTAGATGGCCCAGCTGCCTGCTCACCTCCCAATGGCTGGTCTCTGGTAAGGTGCTCATTGGAGGTGATGGAGTCCAGCCGAGCTAGGAGGCGTTGATGCTCCTGTTCTCCCTCTGATTGTGAACCAGACATGTTTGCAGCACAAAGTTGAATTTTGTGCACACCTATATATACACATTGATGTAATAGGCATACATCAGCCCCACCCTACTTTCTGTGCGGCAGCGTACTGTACGGCGACGTACACCGTGGTGTTTGTGCGGCGCATAGGCCACGCCCATACCAGCGGAAAATCAAATGTACAAAACCAGGCGTACATTCTAAGTCTGATTTTGTACTCATTACCAGATTTTAATCACAATGAACAACTGCACCTTTAGCCAGACATAAATTATATCTGTGAATGTTCTTTTGTACTGTGCACTTGTTTGGTATGTACAACAAATGACACTAACCCATTCCATATGTTAATCCAGTCCACAACTAATGCAATAGTAATCACTGCTTGCATCCAAATCACATGTGATAGCCCTATAAATACTGCCTTGATGCTAGGTACATTTTAATCCACATCTATAGTGTGGGCCGGTATAAGGTTAGTGTTTAGATGGTACCATTGCCTTATAATGGGAAAAGCTATTGCACTATTTTGTATGTTTGTGGTGTATTGGGTTCACACCATTAAGGCTGTCTAATTTAGTATATTTTTGAACACTATTTTACATGGTGTTTTCTGCCATGTTTGCTGAGTATATTTTTTTCCCAACTTCTTTCACCCTGTCTGGTTTGAATGTGTTGGTGATCTGGTTATTGGTGGCAATATTAGTTGCATACAGTAAGTACTGCGAAGGGCAGCTCGGCGATACCAAGGTATAGCAAGCGTTTGACGGTGCAATGTTTTAGCCGATTGTTGTAGCGCATACACACTGTGCATGTAAAAATGAACAATAAAGTTAATACCAAATAACAATCTTACCAACCAATTACAGTACATGATTGTTTGTGATGCCCCATTGGGAAAATGGCGACCTCCCAGCGTGCTGCGCCTTTCACTACAGCAGAGCTGTGGGCCCTGGTCTCTGTAATGGAGACCAGGCTAGGGCGTGCGGGTCCTTTCATCACAAATCAACAAAAGCGCCGGGCGTACCTTGCTGCCCGGCGAAGAATATTCACCCGGACACAGGTGCGGAGGTCCGTGGCCCAACTTGAGCGAAGGTGGTCGGATCTGCGCCGATGGCAGCCAGACCTGCTGCAGCATTTAAGGCAGCAGATCGCAAGATGTGAGTTTTTATGCAAACATTACTTATTTACCAGTAAATGATTTTAGTAGATTCTTTATGTGAATGTGGTTAAATGGCTGTTAATGATTTCAAAATGGATTCACTATATATGTGTTACTTCCACTTTGACATGCTGCCATGTGGGTATTAGATGTAATTGTTTTTGGTGAATGATGATTCAATAAATGATGTGCCTTAATTGACAATCTGCATTTTTTTATTTTGTCCAGCACGTGAACGAGCAAGACAGGCCCAGGAGAAGGCCCAGGAGGAGCAGGGCCAAGAGAAGATGGCAGAGGAGGAGATTGCGGAGGAGGAGATTGCGGAGGAGGAGGTGGCGGAGGAGGAGGTGGCGGAGGAGTTGGTGGCGGAGGAGGTGGCGGAAGAGTTGGTGGCGGAGGAGTTGGTGGCGGAGGAGGAGGTGGCAGAGGAGGAGGTGGTGGAGGAGTTGGTGGCGGAGGAGGAGGTGGTGGAGGAGGAGGTGGCGGAGGAGGTGGTGGTGGAGGAGGAGGAGGTGTCGGAGGAGGAGGCCTGTGAGGTGGTTCCGGTAGGATGAAAGTGGTAGGTATACATAATGCATAATTAATAATTTGTTGGGCTCACATTTGTTATGTAGACATGCTGAATCAATTGTGTATTACAACAGTATAAAGTAATAAAACAAAGTGGGTAACAACACACACAGTTAGGGGTTAGATAGGGTAACCAAGTCATCCCTTTCATCCGGGACACATCTTAATGACACAGGTTCTGGGGATGGCTTTCTGCTCTATTTTAACTGCCACAGAACCAGTGTAGTTAATCTGTATCCTGGATTAAAGGGATGACTTGGTCACCTTAGAATTACAGGCCCCTGCTGCAAGCGTACAATCTGTAGCCTCATTGAGGTGAATAGAGTTTATAGTTGATTTATATTTCTAAACTAGATTAAGTATGGCATTAATGGAGTATGAACAGGCGTGGCTTATAATGGAGTCACAAGTGGTCAGTGCCCCTGGGCCCACCTCTAGCTAGGCACCCCCTGTGGTTGGCATGTATTTTTGCCAACATAATTGTTGGTTGATTTTGACTTAATAATCATTTTGTGCATGGGAGTGGGTTTGTGCTGCAGCTTCACCTAACTGGCAATATGACAATGATTTATGGAGCAGACCATCAGCAGCCAAGCCATCTATGATTGCACAAGTGTACTGTGCATTCCTGAGAGTTGACTAAGTCCCATGCCACGTTGAGAGGTTTTTGATGAGTTGTGATTGGTGGAGCTAATTACATGCTTCTCATGTCCAAGGACAACAGCAGCAGCAGCTTAGTCATGGGTGAGTTGGGATTCAGAGGGAGCACTATGACAGTGAGGTCTTCTACAGAGTAAAGGGTAGAGGGACAAAAACAGGCTTTTCATTTAGTATGTATGCATGTATGTATCTATGTATGCATGTATGTATGTATGTGTCATATATATCTATATATGTCTCTATATACATATATATATATATATATATATATAAAAAAAAAAAAAATATATATATATATAAAATACAGCAGGTCCGGCACTCACTCCTGGAATAGTGCTGCGCCCGGTGCCCTCACTGGAGAGGAGGATGGGTAGTATACACAATGTGCGGCACTCGTAGCAGAAATAATCAGACGGAGTCAAATATCGTAATAACGTTTCATTCCTATTGGAATTTCTTCAGATTACAAAATACAAATGAGAAAATCTTACCTTATATCCCCACCCTGTGCACATTGCGCCGTCTCGGCGTCCATCCACGCTGCACGGCATCCCGATGACGTCATCGTGTAAGCGCCCTGCAGACCAGCCGGCGCACATCGGTGACAGAGTCACGTCAGGACCCGTCCAGCGTCTGGTTGCCAAGGAAACGGTGTCTGTGAGTTAAAACAAAGACAAAAAGGACACTGAAAACAAGAACAAATAATGCATATTATATCTTACTTAAAGTAACTCGCGATTACTCGCAAATACTCAACTACTAGTACAAGACTAGCTGGTCAATATGCAGAAAAAACTCCATAGTGCAAATGGTCGACACATAGAGTCGACATAAACATCAATATACATAGTTAGAGAAAAATAGCATCAGTTTCAGCTGCACTGGAGTGGGGAAACAACATGGTCAATATGTTCATCAAAATCACAATATGATACCAATCATGTCGACCTATCTGGCCAATAGACATGATAATGGCATCATGTCATTAAGGCCACGAGGAGTGATGGTGTCTAATTTATGGATCCAGAATGCTTCCCTGCAAAGCAGCAGGGCATTCCTATCCCCCCCTCTCTTAAGAGGGGGCACATGATCGATCATGCGGTATTTTAAACAAGTCAGGTTGTGGCCGGCATGCAAGAAGTGTCTTGCTACCGGCTGATCACTGGTTTTAGAGGTGAGGGCAAGTTTAATTGAAGAGCGGTGGGCTCCCATTCGCTCCTTGAATTTGCGGCTGGTTTTGCCGACATACGCTAGCCCACACGGGCACCCAATCAGGTAAACCACGTGTGTGCTCTCGCATGTCAGATGATATCTGATATTAAATTTGGTTCCTAGGCGTGGGTGAAAAAATATGTCACCTGTCACTAAAAATTTACAGGTGGTACAGGAGCATTTAAAGCAGCCAGGTTTTTTAAAATGCAAGAAGTGTTTGGGCACCTCAAGACCTCTACCTGAAATGTCAGATTTGACCAGAATACTGCGTAAGTTCCTGGAATTGGAGTAGCAGGGCATGAGCCTACTATTACCCAGACCCAGGGCCTCATCGGTTTGAACAATGTTCCAATGTTTTTTGGAAATACCTGTAATCCCCACCGAGGAAGAATTGTATTGCATTACCCAAGGTATCACCTCACCTGCAGTTTTTTTTGGTTTAGGCTCCAATAATTGGAGTCTATCCAACTGTAGTACACGGGTTTTAGTGGCCAGAAGGGAGTCTAATTTGTAACCCCTACACACAAATTTTTGTATTAGTTCATCCATTTGAGTGGCTGCAGATTGGCTGTTGCTGTTAATTCGGTGTATTCTCAGCATCTGAGAATACGGTAAGCCTTGTTTAAGTTTTGTGGGGTGACAACTGCGCCAATGCAAAAAGGTGTTGCGATCTGTATTCTTAATAAATACAGAAGTAACCAATTTAGAATCAGCGATTGAGATCGCAACATCAAGGAATTCTATACATGTCTGGCTCATTTTAAAAGTGAATTTCACCGGACTATCAGATGCATTATTCCTGTCAAAGAGTGCAATGAGGTCATCGGTGGCTCCTCTCCAGAAAAATAGGAGGTCATCTATATAACGGGTAAAAAATATTATCCTAGATGAAATATTAGGATCCGAAAAAAAGAGATCGTCTTCAATATCAAACATATAGATGTTCGCATATGTAGGAGCCACCGAAGACCCCATTGCACACCCCTTGGACTGCAGTAAGTATTGACCATCGAATAAAAAGAAATTTTTGGTTAAAATGACTTCCAGTAGTTCCATCCAGAAATCTACCATGGCCAAATCTCTGTCAGGTTGTTTAAGAAGCAGACGTTTGACTGCCTGCAGACCCGCTTCGTGCGGTATTACGGTGTACAGGCTAGTCACATCAGCTGTGACAAGCCATACATCGGATGAGATCATGCCCACCTTGT
Source organism: Crinia signifera (assembly GCF_055691185.1). Lineage (NCBI taxonomy): Eukaryota > Metazoa > Chordata > Amphibia > Anura > Myobatrachidae > Crinia > Crinia signifera. The sequence goes on along the minus strand of NC_139218.1, from coordinate 143,055,006 downwards.
TCAATTTTTTAAGTAAGGTTGATGTGTCAAGTAAAAAATGGTCATGAGCTTGGATAAGAGGCTGTAAGATCGAATCTAAATACACTGCACTCGGTTGAAGGAGCGACCCCCGTGCCGATATGATCGGTCTACCGGGTGGGGGATCTAATCCTTTGTGGATTTTGGGGAGGGTATACAACAGGGGAATTATAGGATGTTTGGGCAGTAAGATATCATGCAAATCCTGTTTAATAAGCTCGAGATCAAAAGCATTATTCACAATACCACTTAGAACGGTAGAAAAAGTATCAGTGGGGTCTCTGAGTAATTTACAATACACCCCAGGATCGGCCAACTGCCAATAAATTTCAGCGCGATTGATGTTTATGTCGACTCTATGTGTCGACCATTTGCACTATGGAGTTTTTTCTGCATATTGACCAGCTAGTCTTGTACTAGTAGTTGAGTATTTGCGAGTAATCGCGAGTTACTTTAAGTAAGATATAATATGCATTATTTGTTCTTGTTTTCAGTGTCCTTTTTGTCTTTGTTTTAACTCACAGACACCGTTTCCTTGGCAACCAGACGCTGGACGGGTCCTGACGTGACTCTGTCACCGATGTGCGCCGGCTGGTCTGCAGGGCGCTTACACGATGACGTCATCGGGATGCCGTGCAGCGTGGATGGACGCTGAGGCGGCGCAATGTGCACAGGGTGGGGATATAAGGTAAGATTTTCTCATTTGTATTTTGTAATCTGAAGAAATTCCAATAGGAATGAAACGTTATTACGATATTTGACTCCGTCTGATTATTTCTGTTACGAGTGCCGCACATTGTGTATACTACCCATCCTCCTCTCCAGTGAGGGCACCGGGCGCAGCACTATTTCAGGAGTGAGTGCCGGACCTGCTGTATTTTACATTTGGAACACTCTCGTTGGAGATTGAACCACGGTCAAGGCAACATTCATTCAACAGATTTATTCTTTTCTGGACACATTGCCAGATTCAATTGTGGAGCCGTGAGTATAACATTACTGCGGCTACCTTAAGGGACACTCTGTATGTGAGGGGTTAAGAGTGTTGTTCATATAACACCTTCCCCCTATTCTGCACTGCTGCAGTGAGACGACGTGCTCAATTCTGATTATACTTGACAACTAAGATAACTTTGGGAAATCATCTGTGGCTTACTCTGTCGGGAGCCCACTTTGTGGACATTTCTGTGTATCTCACGTGTGTTGCTAATTGACGGCAGTGAGTCTCAAACTATCTGTGATTATGGCAACTGTCCCAGATAAGGATGCATTTAACCCATTGAATGTACCCTTACAGAACTTTCTGAGTTACTCGGAATCTGAGGCAGATACAATTCTGCACCCACAACCAATCTTTGATCTGCCTGAAACCCAATCTGCTGATATTGTATACAGGGATCTGCTCAGACTCAAACAGAAAGAAATAGACTATACTTACCATGCTATGTCTTTGAGCGATTATTTCCGCCGGAAAAAAATTCTGAGGGGCTTTAGAGTCAAAAATAGCCCCACTATCGGCAGATTTGACTCAGAGTTCTGTGCCAAGTGGATATCCATATCCAATAAATGTGCCATGGACCATATACTATTGGTCATAGACCAGTCCAATAAAGAAATGGCTGCTTACAAGCAAAAGATTGAGGACTTTGAAAAAATTAACCTCCCTACCTTATCCTCTGATGAGGAAATTGATTGGCTTGCTAAGCTGAACAACCAGCTGGCCATTTACAAAAGAGAGCTCATCAACTTTAAAAAAGAAAAATTTGCTAAGGTTGAAAGAGATTACGAGACACATCAAGTTTATGGATGGCTGTTTGGCACTCAGCAACAAAACTCAAGAAAAAAACCTTTTTTCAGGCGACCAAAGAATTCCAGAAACAACCTGGATACAGACACTTCAGCTGAAGCCAACAGCACAGCGAGTGACACAGAACCAACCACATCGAGGGGACGCGGACGCGGGATCCCTTTAGGGGTGACTACACGCCGCCAAAACGCCCCCGCAGAAGATTTACCAGGAGGGGCAAGCAAAACCAGCGCCAAGGGACGTGGAGGAAGGAAAGCCACCAAGAAAGGGAACTGATTTTTAATCTATCTACCCACGATCTGACGGAACCTGAGAAATCAGTACTGTCTAAGGGTTTATCTTTTATCCCTACTAACCATATAAATGAGCTGAATTGGTTAGCAGAGAAACATCAGTTGCATCGTAAGCTCAAACTAAAGGAATACTTTGCATCTCAACCTCCTCCCACGTCCACTACCACTGATGAACTTCCCAAGAAGTTACAACAATTTAAATCAAAATCATCTTTTGATCCTCTGTCGAACAGTCCGAGCATTAAGACCTTCATGAGGCTTATGGATCGGGACACTATACCCATTATTAAAAATACGGACAGATCCATGAATAATCTTTCCCCTCAGGAGCAGGAAGCTCTGAAGAATTTAGCCGCTAATGAGCGGATAATAATCCGCCCGGCGGACAAAGGGGGCGCGATAGTCCTTCAAGACATCGACAAATATCGCGCTGAAATTTATCGGCAGTTGGCCGATCCTGGGGTGTATTGTAAATTACTCAGAGACCCCACTGATACTTTTTCTACCGTTCTAAGTGGTATTGTGAATAATGCTTTTGATCTCGAGCTTATTAAACAGGATTTGCATGATATCTTACTGCCCAAACATCCTATAATTCCCCTGTTGTATACCCTCCCCAAAATCCACAAAGGATTAGATCCCCCACCCGGTAGACCGATCATATCGGCACGGGGGTCGCTCCTTCAACCGAGTGCAGTGTATTTAGATTCGATCTTACAGCCTCTTATCCAAGCTCATGACCATTTTTTACTTGACACATCAACCTTACTTAAAAAATTGAACAAGGTGGGCATGATCTCATCCGATGTATGGCTTGTCACAGCTGATGTGACTAGCCTGTACACCGTAATACCGCACGAAGCGGGTCTGCAGGCAGTCAAACATCTGCTTCTTAAACAACCTGACAGAGATTTGGCCATGGTAGATTTCTGGATGGAACTACTGGAAGTCATTTTAACCAAAAATTTCTTTTTATTCGATGGTCAATACTTACTGCAGTCCAAGGGGTGTGCAATGGGGTCTTCGGTGGCTCCTACATATGCGAACATCTATATGTTTGATATTGAAGACGATCTCTTTTTTTCGGATCCTAATATTTCATCTAGGATAATATTTTTTACCCGTTATATAGATGACCTCCTATTTTTCTGGAGAGGAGCCACCGATGACCTCATTGCACTCTTTGACAGGAATAATGCATCTGATAGTCCGGTGAAATTCACTTTTAAAATGAGCCAGACATGTATAGAATTCCTTGATGTTGCGATCTCAATCGCTGATTCTAAATTGGTTACTTCTGTATTTATTAAGAATACAGATCGCAACACCTTTTTGCATTGGCGCAGTTGTCACCCCACAAAACTTAAACAAGGCTTACCGTATTCTCAGATGCTGAGAATACACCGAATTAACAGCAACAGCCAATCTGCAGCCACTCAAATGGATGAACTAATACAAAAATTTGTGTGTAGGGGTTACAAATTAGACTCCCTTCTGGCCACTAAAACCCGTGTACTACAGTTGGATAGACTCCAATTATTGGAGCCTAAACCAAAAAAAACTGCAGGTGAGGTGATACCTTGGGTAATGCAATACAATTCTTCCTCGGGGGGGATTACAGGTATTTCCAAAAAACATTGGAACATTGTTCAAACCGATGAGGCCCTGGGTCTGGGTAATAGTAGGCTCATGCCCTGCTACTCCAATTCCAGGAACTTACGCAGTATTCTGGTCAAATCTGACATTTCAGGTAGAGGTCTTGAGGTGCCCAAACACTTCTTGCATTTTAAAAAACCTGGCTGCTTTAAATGCTCCTGTACCACCTGTAAATTTTTAGTGACAGGTGACATATTTTTTCACCCACGCCTAGGAACCAAATTTAATATCAGATATCATCTGACATGCGAGAGCACACACGTGGTTTACCTGATTGGGTGCCCGTGTGGGCTAGCGTATGTCGGCAAAACCAGCCGCAAATTCAAGGAGCGAATGGGAGCCCACCGCTCTTCAATTAAACTTGCCCTCACCTCTAAAACCAGTGATCAGCCGGTAGCAAGACACTTCTTGCATGCCGGCCACAACCTGACTTGTTTAAAATACCGCATGATCGATCATGTGCCCCCTCTTAAGAGAGGGGGGGATAGGAATGCCCTGCTGCTTTGCAGGGAAGCATTCTGGATCCATAAATTAGACACCATCACTCCTCGTGGCCTTAATGACATGATGCCATTATCATGTCTATTGGCCAGATAGGTCGACATGATTGGTATCATATTGTGATTTTGATGAACATATTGACCATGTTGTTTCCCCACTCCAGTGCAGCTGAAACTGATGCTATTTTTCTCTAACTATGTATATTGATGTTTATGTCGACTCTATGTGTCGACCATTTGCACTATGGAGTTTTTTCTGCATATTGACCAGCTAGTCTTGTACTAGTAGTTGAGTATTTGCGAGTAATCGCGAGTTACTTTAAGTAAGATATAATATGCATTATTTGTTCTTGTTTTCAGTGTCCTTTTTGTCTTTGTTTTAACTCACAGACACCGTTTCCTTGGCAACCAGACGCTGGACAGAACTCTGTCACCGATGTGCGCCGGCTAGTCTGCAGGGCGCTTACACGATGACGTCATCGGGATGCCGTGCAGCGTGGATGGACGCCGAGGCGGCGCAATGTGCACAGGGTGGGGATATAAGGTAAGATTTTCTCATTTGTATTTTGTAATCTGAAGAAATTCCAATAGGAATGAAACGTTATTACGATATTTGACTCCGTCTGATTATTTCTGCTACGAGTGCCGCACATTGTGTATACTATATATATATATAGATGTCACCTTGAATTTATTAGATTTATGTATCACTATGTTAAATATATTCATGAATATCAATAGTAATTTTACCCCCTTTAACATGCCCACAGATGACCCTAGCCAAGCAGGTGAGGGTGTCCGTGGGGCCCTCCTGCGACTGAGGGAGCACCTGCAGCTAGTACTGGCAGACCTACAGGACTTGACAGACCTGCTGCTTTAAATCTTTTTTTTAAAATTATATTTACTTTTCTATATTTTGTATTATAAATAAATAGTTGTTGACAGTTAGAAGTTGTATGTGTGTTTTTTTTACATTAAACAGTATATGTGTAAATTGTTTACAATATTTTTCACTTGCAAAAGGTAAATACTGTATATAGATATATGTTATTGTAGTGTGCACATCTTTGCAATACACAAATGTACTACAATTGTAGACCAAATAACATTATCCAAATAAATAAATACACACACACACACACACACACACACACACACACACACACTGTGTTTATAACTGTTGGTAAGTTTGCATTATAATGTGTTAGTAATAATTAGCACATTGTAGAATATTGCATTTGAGGTGCAATTATTACATAATATGCATACATAAAACCGAGGTAAAGGGGTAACAATGAATGAATAGCACTTCACATGATGTAAGGGTTAATGTAAAGTGGTAGTAATGTGTTTAATGTGTTTAAGTATCTATTAGGATTTAATTGATTCCAATTACAAACAAACAATTTTTAATGAAGTAGCCTAATTGCATAAGTGTGTCATGTGACAGATTTATGAGTTCAGAGAATAGTCGTGAGTTTTGCGGAAATACACCGCATCGGTGCGTATGTGCAGCTTCACGTCCGTTCTGACGCTGTAAGACCGTGCAGAATCTTTGTGTGGCCACCGCACACGCACGGTTTGGATGTTGTCCGTAAACACACCCTCTTCTTAGAGAGCGAGTCCGTTCGTATGCGGAGGACCTGTGGGCGTTTCTTCTTACAATGTCCGCACAGCGTGGCGTGCGGTCCACTCCGAAAGAATTCGGAAATTTACGCACCAACTAGAATAACCTCCTATATGTTATAGGCTAGGGACACTTCTTGTAGGGGAAAAGTTATCTGAGGAAAGAAGGGTCTCCAATCAGAGGCGGAACTACCATTGGTGCAGCTGGTGCAGTGCAGCAGGGCCCCTGGAGACTAACAATATTTGAACTATTTGAACTCTTAGGGTGAGAGAATCAGAAAGTAAGAGATTTGGTAAGAAATCTCATTTTTTTAAAGCAGCAATCATTTACACTGCAAAACTAGTTTGATTTTGCAGTGTAAATGATTGCTGCTTTAAAAAAACTGGAGCTCTCTCACTTTCTGATTCTCTCACCCTGGGGGTTATTTTGGTTCACTCTTTCTGACAAATTCCTTCTTAGATGGACAAAATCATATGCACTGCAGGGGGCAGATGTTACTTGTGCAGAGAGAGTTAGATTTGGGTGGGGTTTTACTTCAAAGTGAGATCTATATTGCAGTGTAAAAATAAAGCATCCAGTATATACCTTGCACAGAAACAAAATAACTCACCCAAATCTAATTCCCTATTACATTTCCCCCTATGTTTCCTATTGTATGTGGACAGATTTGGTATTTACTGTATTTGTATACACTTTAAAAGAACCAGTGTTTCTAAGTAATCAATTGTGGCTTTATGGTAAATACAGAGAAGTACAGATTAGTAACAATGTGGATTTGTGGAAAAGTGTACTTTCCCTGATTATTTTATACATTGATGGGAAGTACCGGTGATCAGTAACCTAATAGGAACTACTGTTCAATAGATTCTTTGTTTGCATATTACAAGGTTATTGTATTGAATACAAAATTTCAATTGATACATGTTATCGTGTTGATATTGTTAACATAAAGGGGTAAATTTACTAAGCCTCGTGTTTGCAAACATGTAACCCTGATAAAGTAAAGTATATAAGGAGAAGTGTACCCCTGTTTAGGGGTTAACAAAATATACTGCAAAATGAATGTACATACAAAGGGGTATATATTAGTATAAATGTTAAAAAATTATACTGTAATCAATGTATTTTCACATAGGGTAAAGCAACTTGTGCACTTTATTCACATATGCAGACACATTGGTAGTATACCACAATCCCCCAGTGATGAGGGGTCATTTCTAGCTATTCAACGCACCCCAAGCTGTCAATCAAGGTCCTCAAGACCAGTGGCAGGAAACTGACCCTTGCACTTAGGGTCAGTGACAGGTGTGTGTGTGTGTGTGTGTGGGGGGGGGGGGGGGGGAAGTGGGGCAAAATGGACACCGGTACCGACCCTGACCTTGTGAGAGGCCCCTAGGTAAGTTAAGGCTGGTATTATATTGACAAGGTAATTGGTAACCTAAAGTCCCCTTAGTAGTCAAAAGAACAACATGGAAGTGTTAGGTCAAATTGAAGTTTTAAACACGGCTGCCCAGGACTATATTTTCCCTAGATAAGCAGTGAGATCTGTGCATTGCTTTTCTGTTAAAATATGTTGATATTATAAAAAAAAAAAAAAAAAAACGCATGGGATCCCCTCTTCTCATAACATAATCATTCCCGGGCACTTTCAGCTGGTCCTGTTGTAAAAAAATGCATGAGGTCCACCTGAGAGACACCCAGGGCTGCCAAGAGAAATCCTGGGACCAGGTACAACAACTTTCTGGGGCCCCCCTGGTGACCACACCATATTTGGGCATGTTTAGCAGGGGCATCTGGGGATACAGCCGTGGTGGGCCATACGGCGGCAGAGACAGTGTAGAGGAGAGAGGAAGGAACCAGCAGCACACATTGTCCATAGAGTTGTCCCTCCTCACCCCCATCCTTTCCCCATGCCTCATTTCCCCTTGCCCCCACTGTGCATGATCCACGCTCCATGTCCACTGTGCCTGCTCCTTATCCTGTGCCTGCTCCTTACTACGTGCCCCCTCTGCCTGATCCTTACCCTGTGCCCAATGTGTCTGCTCCTTACCCCTTGCCCCTGTGCCTGATGTCTACCCTGTGTCCCCTGTGCCTGCTCCTTACCCTGTGCCTGCTCCTTACTACGTGCCCCCTCTGCCTGCTCCTTACCCTGTGCCCACTGTGCCTGCTCCTTACCCTGTGCTTCTGTGCCTGATGCCTACCCTGTGTCTCCTGTGCCTGCTCTTTACCCTGTGCCTGCTCCTTACTACATGCCCCCTCTGCCTGCTCCTTACCCTGTGCCCACTGTGCCTGCTCCTTACCCTGTGCCCCTGTGCCTGATGCCTACCCTGTGCCTGCTCCTTACCCCATGCTCCCTGTGCTTGATGCCTACCCTGTGCCCCTGTCCCTGATCCCTACCACGTGCCCCCCTGTGCCTGATGCCTACCCCATGCCCTCTCTGCCTGCTGCTTACCCCCTGCCCCCTGTGCCTGCTCCCTACCCCTGACCCTGCTCCTTTTCCCATTGCTCCTTCCCTGCCTGCTCCTTTCTACATGCCCCCATGCCTGCTCCTTTCTCCAAGCCCCCTGTCAGCTCCTTTCTCCATGCCCCCCCCTGCTCCTTTATACGTGCCCCCCGTGCCTGCTCCTTTCTTTAACCCCCACCAGCTCCTTTCTCTAGAGGAGGGGACCTATAGCACACAGTCCATAGCGCAGTCCTTATTCAGCCAGCCACCCCACCCCCCACGCCCGCCGCCAGCTCACCCGGTTGATCCCAGTCCGTCTGACACCTGGCGCAGGTACTATAAAAATGTAAATATATGAAACATGCTTTTTGTGAGCTCTGACCCAGGCCCTCCTGACATGCCCAGGCCCTGGTAATATGTACCTGCTCCCCCCTTCCTCTCGGCGGCCCTGGAGACACCAGCTAAAGCCCATTACAAGATTCTTATTGTCTTTTATGGGTGAAACTGCGGCCTCAGCAAGCCTCCTCTATATACTGGTACTTGGAGAACCACAAGTACCAGCTTGTGGGGCATTAAAAGGGCCCACTGGTACCTGTAGTAAAATACATTTTAAAATAAAGACCTGATACACATAACTTAAAAAGTAATAAAAAAATGAAACACCCTTTCATACTTACTCACACACATAATCACACTGACACATACTTACCAACATCCCTGGTAGCCATTCATGTCCTCTTGTCCATTAGAATCCACTTTAACTTGTAAAGAAAAAAAATACTCTCTTGTGGTTGATCACTATTAGCCAATTTTTTACACATATATACAGAGAAGCACTCACTGATCTGTGTAGGCTTAGTGTACACTAGCTAATACCACTGGAAGCAAAGGCTTCAAAAGCTAGTCTGCTACCTTGTGATTGCCTCTGTGTTTCTGTATGTGTGATTACCTCTGTGTGTGAAAGAGGAAGAGATGTAGTTCCACTCGCTGTCAGCAGACAGCAGTGTTTCCGTTACACATGGACACCATATACATATATATATATATATATATATATATATATTAATGTAGAGGGACGGCGGCACTCGCAAAATAAAGACCCAAGGCAGGTTTAGTTAAACCGACGTTTCGTGGCTGGGACCTATTGCTCATTTGAGTGCCGCCCCAGCTACTATATATATATATATATATATATATATATATATATATATATATATATATATATATATATATATATATAGAAGAAAGGGTTTTTGACTCTGAGTTGCGCTGGGTTGTGTGTGCAGCACCACCAAAATTCCTCCTGTTAGTGAGGAACGGTGTAGTAATCAGGGAAGTGGGGGGTGATTGGGGTGCGCTACCTAGTATAGAAACTGTACCTCCCAATAAAACATTACAATTTCAAAACAGAATACACATTTCTGAAATAGTGTTCTTGTATTTGAGGATGTTCCCAATGAATAAGCTCAGTCCATCTCTGGGTAAATAGTTCTTTTATTGGTGAAGAAACCCGACGCGTTTCGTCTCTAAGACTTCATCAGGGGTAAGAACTGGGGGATGGTACAGAATAAAAAAATGGGGAGGGGGGATATATAAATGTACAATTTATTCACATTCATTCAATAAAAAAGCCAGTGGTTTGATTTATTTTCTTACATACCCAATGGGTGAGTGGATTTTGTGTGGCTGGTCCTATTTGAAGTTTCTGCTGATCACAGCTGATGCAAATAAAATAACTAAAATAATGATAATATACAATTAATCTATGTTTATTTTATATAAAAAAAAGGTTGGGGAAGGAGGAGCTGGCGAATGAGAGAGAAGAAGGTATTTGGAGGAATATTTAATCCTTACCACCAAGTCCTTCTTGATGGGGCTCAATTAAATGGAAATTTCTGAGTTGAGAGTCTAGTGTAGGTTCTTATCAAGAACAATATCAAGAACAATTATAATACTCTGTTCTTGCACAGATATTGTTCTTGATAAGAACCTACACTAGACTCTCAACTCAGAAATTTCCATTTAATTGAGCCCCATCAAGAAGGACTTGGTGGTAAGGATTAAATATTCCTCCAAATACCTTCTTCTCTCTCATTCGCCAGCTCCTCCTTCCCCAACCTTTTTTTATATAAAATAAACATAGATTAATTGTATATTATCATTATTTTAGTTATTTTATTTGCATCAGCTGTGATCAGCAGAAACTTCAAATAGGACCAGCCACACAAAATCCACTCACCCATTGGGTATGTAAGAAAATAAATCAAACCACTGGCTTTTTTATTGAATGAATGTGAATAAATTGTACATTTATATATCCCCCCCCCATTTTTTTCTTCTGTACCATCCCCCAGTTCTTACCCCTGATGAAGTCTTAGAGACGAAACGCGTCGGCATTCTTCACCAATAAAAGAACTATTTACCCAGAGATGGACTGAGCTTATTCATTGGGAACATCCTCAAATACAAGAACACTATTTCAGAAATGTGTATTCTGTTTTGAAATTGTAATGTTTTATTGGGAGGTACAGTTTCTATACTAGGTAGCGCACCCCAATCACCCCTCACTTCCCATATATATATATATATATATACTCGGGAACGGATCGGCACTCACTCCAACTCACAACGATAGCCCTCGTGCCTTTGCAAATATTAATACAAAGCAGGTAGGAAGTCCATCAAACGGATCCAAGCACGGCACTGATGGGTCTTGTAAAAAAACTTTTATTAGTCTCTACGTTTCGGGGAACGTATCCCCGTCGTCAGGAGAAAAGGACAGACAATGCACATAGATTACTGCTTACCTTATGTAGGTGTCACGGCGCTGCATCCGACGCCCACAACGCCGCTAATTGCAGAGGACTCCAAACACCTGAATGGGGCGATGCGAGATGACGTCAGCATGCCACCACAGGTGTGTTGCTAAGCAACTTCGGAGACAACTCCACAACCAGCAGCCCGGGGATACGTTAGCAGACAACCAGTACACGAACACAGGCAGAAATACATATACATAATAAAATATAACAGTACACAATATTTAAAATACACACCACGTGAAAATAAAATATAATATGCATGAACCATAAATTTATGCATACAAAAAAGAAGATAAAGAAAATAAATGAAAAAATTCAATAAAAACCAGCACAAGGAAAAAATGTATATTTACTAGCAAGAATATGTACAGTCAACTTAATGTGAACTCCAGCATCACATAAGACTGTTCCAAGCAATTCGTTCATTGAGACCTCTCGGAGACACAGTATTTAATCTGTGAATCCAGAAGGCCTCTAATTTTAACAATTTAGTAGCGATTGGACCAATCTGTCACTGGAGTTGGATAAAGTAGTGGATAAATTTCATGTAAGAGGTTACCCCCTTAGGTCACTGCATGAGTCTAAAGAGAAGGTATTGAAATTACAGAGGGATGATCTATTGAAGACTGTTGATAAGAAATCAGACAAAATATTTCCTCTAGTTACTACTTTAGTTACACATTAAGTTGACTGTACATATTCTTGCTAGTAAATATACATTTTTTCCTTGTGCTGGTTTTTATTGAATTTTTTCATTTATTTTCTTTATCTTCTTTTTTGTATGCATAAATTTATGGTTCATGCATATTATATTTTATTTTCACGTGGTGTGTATTTTAAATATTGTGTACTGTTATATTTTATTATGTATATGTATTTCTGCCTGTGTTCGTGTACTGGTTGTCTGCTAACGTATCCCCGGGCTGCTGGTTGTGGAGTTGTCTCCGAAGTTGCTTAGCAACACACCTGTGGTGGCATGCTGACGTCATCTCGCATCGCCCCATTCAGGTGTTTGGAGTCCTCTGCAATTAGCGGCGTTGTGGGCGTCGGATACGTTCCCCGAAACGTAGAGACTAATAAAAGTTTTTTTACAAGACCCATCAGTGCCGTGCTTGGATCCGTTTGATGGACTTCCTACCTGCTTTGTATATATATATATATATATATATATATATATAGAGAGAGAGAGAGAGAGAGAGAGAGATTGTTGGTCGGCCTGGCACGCCCTCAGCGTGGTACACGTTACCCCGGTGGATAAAGTTGAAAGGAGGAGCAGACAGTGGCACTCTGAGGATTTTCAAAATAGTGTATTCAGCAAAACATACCAACGTTTTGGGGTATAGGTCACCCCTTTGTCAAGGTGTAGGTGCAGTAACAAAGCATAGTGAAAGGTGCTTACCTTAAATAACAAAGTGCAATGGAGGGACGAATCACGCTGTTTGGCGTGCTGGCGCCGGGGACCCGGAAGTAAGGACACAGGAGAAACTCTGTAAGGCAGATATCCTGTCTTTGAAGCGCAGCGTGGACGGCAAGCATGTCCGTCTCCATGGAGACCCTCGTTAAGGGGCTATGGTGGGTGTGTCTAAACCGGAGTCTCCTTTGGTCCAGCTAGCCTTAGCATGATTGGTCATTATCTGTGGTGACATAGTACACATACATGAATGCATAAATAGATGAAACAAGTGTAGGAATCATGAAATAAATATAGCATATCTTAAATACAAGACATCTATCCAGTGGAAAAATTTATATACGTGTACAAGGTGTTAAGTAATAAAAGACTTACGACATAGACACAAGATAACGTCAAAGCAACAAATTCCCGAATGGATATATATCAAGAGGCAGTCTATTAGGACATTGCGAGTACAAGAATGCGGACTGGTACCGTATGATGCAAACATTGGCATATGGGGGCTATAACATTGGAACTGGAGACTGTCACATTGCGTCTCCTATGTCGATAGCTACAATCAATAGTGGATGCATGTCGTCACTACGCATGTCGATCACACGAGAGGGACCTGAGTACATTAATGTCACAATGGGCCTTATTTTAGTTCATTCTTTCTGACAAAATCCTTCTTAGATGGGCAAAACCATGTGCACTGCAGGTGGGGCAGATGTAACATGTGCAGAGAGAATTAGATTTGGGTGGGGTTTTACTTCAAAGTGAGATCTATATTGCAGTGTAAAAATAAAGCACTCAGTATTTTCCCTGCACAGAATCAAAATTACTCACCCAAATCTAATTCTCTCTGCACATGTTACATCTGCCCCCCTGCAGTGCACATGGTTTTGTCCATCTAAGAAGGATTTTGTCAGAAAGAATGAATCCAAAATAAGGCCCAATGTCGTGTAGTGCCGTAGGACACCAATTAGCAAGTTAACCAGGCTGGTCTGTAACCTCTATAAAGGGATGAACTAAATCCAAATAGGGACAACTTAGATAAATTAGAATGGGTAAAGGGATAGACAGAATGACAGTGAAGAAGAAGAAAAAGCACCCTATGAATGTAAATGTATTCCATATCTGGACTGTTACAGTACCACTCACTGTGGATAGTAGAGTCACCTATGTCGACAGCTGCAGTAAATAGTACATGTGTGTTGTCAAAAAGGATGTTGAATATGTGGGAGGGACCCATAGGTGTGCGCACATTGAGTGTTAGGGGTGCACAGGCACCCCCAAATGCCATGCCCACCCTTATGAACAACTCCCTGCCGCTAGCAATACCAGCAATACCTTTTACCTAAGTCTTTTGCTTTTTAGACCTGTATTCCATTAAAATTAGTGCCCATCAATCAATTGTGTGTTTTGCATTGTTAATTGTAATAGACCGTTGTCATATCACTACATACCTGCATAATCCATTTTTTTTTTACTTTATATGAATGTACTGTTATACAGAGTAATAAGAATATTAAAACTGAAATAGGCCGGAGATTATGTTCTGGCTGAGAGACATATATGGGGAGATTCTCTAAACAAGGAATGCGGTAAAACCCCCGTTATCGGGGTTTTTACCGCATTTTGGGATGCTGTAAGCATCCCCCGCCGGGTTAACGCGGTGGGGGGCATCGCCAGAAAAATCTGGCGATGCCCCATAGAAGCCAATGGGCTTCTACCGCATCCCTCCGCCACCCCGCGCCGACCCCCCGCCGCCCCGCATCGCCCCCTCCCCCCTCACCTGTGTCCGGGCAGCACAGCGCAGTGCTGCCCGGACCTGTGACCTCCTCCCTGCACTGATCCTCTTCCGGGTGCAGGGAGGAGGAGAGCCCGGCGCAGCAGCAGCAGCGCCGGGTGTGTGAGGGAGGGGGGAGCCGCCGGGACCTGCTGGGACCCGGCGACTCCCACCGCAAAGGACAGCTCTTAACGCAAGAGCTGTCCTTTGCCTTAATTATCGCATATGTTACAACATATGCGATAATTAAGTATGCGATGGGCGGCGAAGGGGGGCGGAGATTCTTAGAGAATCTCCCCCTTTATATTTTAGTACCAATAGATGATGGTAAACATACATGATTGGCAGTGTTAGACACACCCAATTGGCAATGCTAGACACGCCCAATAGGTGGTGCTAGACACACTCCTTTGACGGTGCACCCCCTAATAAAATGGGCTGCGCACGCCTATGGAGGGACCTAACTATTATCTGGTCACGATGCCAGGTAAATATCGTGAAACATCTGTTATCACGTCCCCCAGATAGGAGTTGGATCTCATTACAGGGATGAAATAAATGCAAATAGGGACAACATAAATGAATGAATCGGAATAGGTAAAGGGATAGAAAGAATAGCAGTGAAGAAGAAGAAAAAGCACACTGTGGATGTGTTACACATCTCGGCTGCTGTAGTCCCACTCACTGTGGATATATAGTTTACCAGGGAAAAAATTATCTTTTTTTTAAAAAGAGGGAATAACTGAGCCAAAATAGAAAGGGGGTATAGGGACAGAGAGATTAGCGAAGAGAAAGAAGTTACTGCACCAACACCTTGACAAAGGGGTGACTTATACCCTGAAACGTTGGTATGTTTTGCTGAATACACTATTTGGAAAATCCTCAAAGTGCCGCTGTCTGCTTCTCCTTTCAACTTATATATATATATATATATATATATATATATATATATATGTATCGG
The DNA here is from genome assembly GCF_055691185.1 of Crinia signifera. Lineage (NCBI taxonomy): Eukaryota > Metazoa > Chordata > Amphibia > Anura > Myobatrachidae > Crinia > Crinia signifera. The sequence continues at coordinate 143,039,694 of NC_139218.1, read as the reverse complement.
ATAGAAGAACAGAGGGGCGCTCCATAGTGCATAAAACAATTTTATTTTCTTAAAAAAGCACACAGCAGAAGTAACAAGCCAATAATTGCTCGTACCGAAGTTAGCATCAGTGTGGGCTGGATACCACAAGGTTTAAACAATGTTTTACCAGGCCAGGTTACACCACCATACGTCCGGGGCACCGACAGGATAAGGCAGCCCACGCTGTTTCTTCCCTCACGGGTTACACAGCGTGCTGGGGATCCTTCGCGGGAACAGACGGCAGGAGGACACCTGGACCAAACAGGCAGCGAGCGTCACCGTAGCCACGCCCTAACGCGTTTCGTGGAACACTTCATCAGAGGGCGTGGCTTACGGACGCTCGCTGACAGCATATATGACGAAACACAGCCAATCACTGTGCATTACGTCTAGACGGGCATATGTTTAAGCCTATCAATACGGGACTTCCCGCAGAAACCTGTCCGACATTTGTCTGGTCAGTTACATACAACGTCATAATGACGGACAGGTCACTCGGCCAATCCATTCGTGTACAACACCAGCCGAGCGATCCTTCCAAACAAATGCTTGATCACATATTTCTACAGCATACAATGTTATAGCAACTGACAGAGATTGTATAGCAGCAGTTGCTAACACAACAATGGACATTATCATATTGGGGAGAAACCAATACCCGCAGTTCATATACATGTCCTAAGAAACATTTTTTTAAAAAGTACATTTTTAAAAAATACACTTTTTTCTTAAAAAATCATTTCCTTTAAAAAAAACATAATATTCAAAATGGATATCTTTAGAGTACGCAGACTTTAAACGTAATTGCATTTCATAATATCACAATACGCAAATTGTGCGTACTTAGTACACCTAATATATTTAGTATACAGATAGAATTTCATAAAAATACCAAAAAACATCACATTAAAATCTTCATAAAAAATATATATCATAAAGAATCATAAAAAATTACTAAAAAGAATAATACAGTCATAATCATCGCAGAAAAGGTGTAATTTCGTAACCCTCGTTTAAACCTTCCGGGGCCAGGGTATTTAGATACAATATCCAAAAGGATTCCCTTTTGATTAAATCTTGATCCCTGTCTCCTCCCCTTTTATTGGGATACACAATTTCAATGCCTTTACACCTTAAACTGGATGGGTCCCCATTATGGAACTGTTTAAAATGCCTAGGCACACTATGATTTAAAACTCCATTCTTAATATTGCGGATGTGTTCTAGCATCCTGATTTTCAGCAGACGCTTAGTTTTGCCTACATATGCTTTTCCACACCCACAAGTTAAAAGGTATACCACAAACGCTGTGTTACAATTAATAAATTGTTTCACATGCATATTATCTCTGATTCTGTCACCTTTGTCGATATGTGGACATACCTTACATCGTCCACATGGGAAGCATCCCTTGATATCCAGCATATTTTTAGGGATTTCACTAGAAGCAACATTAGTAAGTTGGCTTTTAGCCACCATTGACTTCACTGTGTTCGCTCTTTTAAAAATTATTTTAGGCTTATCCTCTATATGTTCCCTTAGGACCGGATCCAATTTTAGAATATGCCAGTTTCTCTCCATAATATTCTTGATCTCCTTTTGTCTGTCATTGTATTTAGTAACGAACAAACAATTTAGTTTATCAGTGTCTTCCAGGGGTTTCTTTTCTTTATATCGTAAAGTCTCTTCCCTGTCTGTTGATTTTGCTCTCAGACAAGCTGATTGTACCAGACTAGTGGGATATCCACGTTCTCGGAATCTGTTCATATACACTTCTGCTTGTCTGTCATACACTTCCATATTCGTACAATTTCGTCTTAGACGTAAAAATTGTGAATATGGTATATTATTCTTCCAGGAGTCAAGGTGGCAGCTGGAGTATTCTAAATAACTATTACTGTCCACTTCTTTAAAGAAGTGGACAGTAATAGTTATTTAGAATACTCCAGCTGCCACCTTGACTCCTGGAAGAATAATATACCATATTCACAATTTTTACGTCTAAGACGAAATTGTACGAATATGGAAGTGTATGACAGACAAGCAGAAGTGTATATGAACAGATTCCGAGAACGTGGATATCCCACTAGTCTGGTACAATCAGCTTGTCTGAGAGCAAAATCAACAGACAGGGAAGAGACTTTACGATATAAAGAAAAGAAACCCCTGGAAGACACTGATAAACTAAATTGTTTGTTCGTTACTAAATACAATGACAGACAAAAGGAGATCAAGAATATTATGGAGAGAAACTGGCATATTCTAAAATTGGATCCGGTCCTAAGGGAACATATAGAGGATAAGCCTAAAATAATTTTTAAAAGAGCGAACACAGTGAAGTCAATGGTGGCTAAAAGCCAACTTACTAATGTTGCTTCTAGTGAAATCCCTAAAAATATGCTGGATATCAAGGGATGCTTCCCATGTGGACGATGTAAGGTATGTCCACATATCGACAAAGGTGACAGAATCAGAGATAATATGCATGTGAAACAATTTATTAATTGTAACACAGCGTTTGTGGTATACCTTTTAACTTGTGGGTGTGGAAAAGCATATGTAGGCAAAACTAAGCGTCTGCTGAAAATCAGGATGCTAGAACACATCCGCAATATTAAGAATGGAGTTTTAAATCATAGTGTGCCTAGGCATTTTAAACAGTTCCATAATGGGGACCCATCCAGTTTAAGGTGTAAAGGCATTGAAATTGTGTATCCCAATAAAAGGGGAGGAGACAGGGATCAAGATTTAATCAAAAGGGAATCCTTTTGGATATTGTATCTAAATACCCTGGCCCCGGAAGGTTTAAACGAGGGTTACGAAATTACACCTTTTCTGCGATGATTATGACTGTATTATTCTTTTTAGTAATTTTTTATGATTCTTTATGATATATATTTTTTATGAAGATTTTAATGTGATGTTTTTTGGTATTTTTATGAAATTCTATCTGTATACTAAATATATTAGGTGTACTAAGTACGCACAATTTGCGTATTGTGATATTATGAAATGCAATTACGTTTAAAGTCTGCGTACTCTAAAGATATCCATTTTGAATATTATGTTTTTTTTAAAGGAAATGATTTTTTAAGAAAAAAGTGTATTTTTTAAAAATGTACTTTTTAAAAAAATGTTTCTTAGGACATGTATATGAACTGCGGGTATTGGTTTCTCCCCAATATGATAATGTCCATTGTTGTGTTAGCAACTGCTGCTATACAATCTCTGTCAGTTGCTATAACATTGTATGCTGTAGAAATATGTGATCAAGCATTTGTTTGGAAGGATCGCTCGGCTGGTGTTGTACACGAATGGATTGGCCGAGTGACCTGTCCGTCATTATGACGTTGTATGTAACTGACCAGACAAATGTCGGACAGGTTTCTGCGGGAAGTCCCGTATTGATAGGCTTAAACATATGCCCGTCTAGACGTAATGCACAGTGATTGGCTGTGTTTCGTCATATATGCTGTCAGCGAGCGTCCGTAAGCCACGCCCTCTGACGAAGTGTTCCACGAAACGCGTTAGGGCGTGGCTACGGTGACGCTCGCTGCCTGTTTGGTCCAGGTGTCCTCCTGCCGTCTGTTCCCGCGAAGGATCCCCAGCACGCTGTGTAACCCGTGAGGGAAGAAACAGCGTGGGCTGCCTTATCCTGTCGGTGCCCCGGACGTATGGTGGTGTAACCTGGCCTGGTAAAACATTGTTTAAACCTTGTGGTATCCAGCCCACACTGATGCTAACTTCGGTACGAGCAATTATTGGCTTGTTACTTCTGCTGTGTGCTTTTTTAAGAAAATAAAATTGTTTTATGCACTATGGAGCGCCCCTCTGTTCTTCTATCCGATACAGACATCTCCTATTCCTGAGAATCCCAGGGATCATCTTTTGGAGGGAGCTGCAGTCCGAATATACTGGGACTTTTAGTGAGATTATTGCCTAGTATTAGGCTTTTTATTGCTGGACTGAGTACTTTTCTAAATAGCGCTGTGTATCCTATCATTTGTATATATATATATATATATATATATATATATATATATAGATACGGGGGGACCCCTTCCTGCGCTAATAGGAATGGAAGCAGCACCTCTGAAGGATCTTCTGTTAGGCAAGACCCAGATAATAGAAATGGAAACAAGGGGGTATCAGAGTGCGCTAGAATACAACAGAAGTGGATTCAAACAATCAATATTTAATATAAAATATAAAATGTACAAGTATAAAAGGGAGCCCTTATTATTAAGGGAATCTCAAGAATACAATTGATGAACAGGGATGATTGTTGTTAAATTCAAGAGGTCTTGATCACAGTTAGCTAAACGCGTTTCGTCAAAACATGACTTCATCAGGGGCGGATATAGTAATCAGCAATGACTGTAAAATTGTAATACACAACATCAGTGATACATTCATGAACAATTTCATAGAAAAGAGAGACGGAGAACAAGTGGAGGAGATGGAGGTGGAAAAGGAAGGACAAAAAATGGACAACCCAAGAATTTCTGGGTATAACTACCCGTGAACACCACGTGGTGATGATAAGTAGTACATACCCATATATGTCATAAAAACAATGATTTGCCGCTTAGTATTCCAGAGTCAATTCTGATGTGATATCAGCAATCTACATAATTTTTCAAAAAATCGTATCAAAAACACACCAATAAGTTTATGGCGGAACAAGCTTCAAGAGTGAAGATGTTTTACATACCGTGAAGACACAGGTGGAATCTATGCAAGTTCTATATACAATTTTCGTCGCGATGTCTCAGAAACATTCCAATATGATTTCAGCAGTCTATATAGATTTTACAAAAAAATGTTTTTTCTCAAAAAAAGGGTTTTTTACAAAAGAATCATACTTTGACCCATAAATATAGAAATGTTTTACATACCATATAGGTAGGATGATTCCAATAGAAATGCCAAAAGAATTGCCAGATATGCAAAAATCTAAATAATAGAATCATCTCAATATTAGTTACAGTCCAGAATCACTATGCAAATTCATCTCTTAGGTCATACCCAAGAATAAAATGGTATTACTATTAGAGAGCTCAGGATATAACAACCAGTCAGCAGGGGTTCACCAATGCAAGTGAAAGTCCTGTGTGACCAGTGGGTATATATAGTAAATGGAGTGTGACATCACTTCCGGTATAAAAAAATGCTGGGGACTTTAGGGGTGAAAAAGGGGACAAAAAAGACCATTATCTGCATTATTTAGCGGTGTAGTAAACTGCATATTCGCGTTCCACCGGCTTTTACACGCGAATATGCAGTTTACTACACTGCTCCAACTCCCTAACAAGGGTCTATTATGCGGTTTGGAGTTTAGAGGATACTCCACCGCTTAATAATGCAGATAATGGTCTTTTTTGTCCCCTTTTTCACCCCTAAAGTCCCCAGCATTTTTTTATACCGGAAGTGATGTCACACTCCATTTACTATATATACCCACTGGTCACACAGGACTTTCACTTGCATTGGTGAACCCCTGCTGACTGGTTGTTATATCCTGAGCTCTCTAATAGTAAGTACCATTTTATTCTTGGGTATGACCTAAGAGATGAATTTGCATAGTGATTCTGGACTGTAACTAATATTGAGATGATTCTATTATTTAGATTTTTGCATATCTGGCAATTCTTTTGGCATTTCTATTGGAATCATCCTACCTATATGGTATGTAAAACATTTCTATATTTATGGGTCAAAGTATGATTCTTTTGTAAAAAACCCTTTTTTTGAGAAAAAACATTTTTTTGTAAAATCTATATAGACTGCTGAAATCATATTGGAATGTTTCTGAGACATTGCGACGAAAATTGTATATAGAACTTGCATAGATTCCACCTGTGTCTTCACGGTATGTAAAACATCTTCACTCTTGAAGCTTGTTCCGCCATAAACTTATTGGTGTGTTTTTGATACGATTTTTTGAAAAATTATGTAGATTGCTGATATCACATCAGAATTGACTCTGGAATACTAAGCGGCAAATCATTGTTTTTATGACATATATGGGTATGTACTACTTATCATCACCACGTGGTGTTCACGGGTAGTTATACCCAGAAATTCTTGGGTTGTCCATTTTTTGTCCTTCCTTTTCCACCTCCATCTCCTCCACTTGTTCTCCGTCTCTCTTTTCTATGAAATTGTTCATGAATGTATCACTGATGTTGTGTATTACAATTTTACAGTCATTGCTGATTACTATATCCGCCCCTGATGAAGTCATGTTTTGACGAAACGCGTTGGGCTAACTGTGATCAAGACCTCTTGAATTTAACAACAATCATCCCTGTTCATCAATTGTATTCTTGAGATTCCCCTAATAATAAGGGCTCCCTTTTATACTTGTACTTGTACATTTTATATTTTATATTAAATATTGATTGTTTGAATCCACTTCTGTTGTATTCTAGCGCACTCTGATACCCCCTTGTTTCCATATATATATATATATATAAAGATGGGTGTTTTTCAGCAGGCAAATATGGCAGCCAAACACGAACATATATGCCATTGGAAACCATGATTATCTAAAACCAAGGGTAAGCGGGTCCGGTTCTCCAAGAACTGAACCCACCAGAACTTCAGGTTCTGGGGCAGCTCAGGGTTTCCAGACTCAGATCCCAGAATAAGTATAAACGCCATCTTCCCGGCATTGGATTCTCAAAGACTTGGATCTAATACATGGGATACATGGCCACTCTGCATACTATACTGTTCCTACCTGCCATGAACCCACTCTGCATACTGTACTGTCCCTACTGGCCATAACCCCACTGTCCATACTGTACTGTCTCTTTTCATAGTACAGTACCACATCAATTAATTGCATTTTACAAATGTTTTCATTATTGGCATACATGCTAGGGTACAGATAGTGCAAGAATGTGTATAAATGATAATGGTCTGTATCACTAATCTGTATAGAGTAGTAAAGGTCAGCAGACTGGAGATAAATGACATAAATGACTGGAGATAAATGACTGTGACACCACCAGGAACACATTAGTGGCAATAAGTATTTGGCTGTAACGCAATATTGAGTTTTTTTTTTTGACAAATGGAAATGAAAAGCAGAGCCAAATCTGTTGCCTAGTTATCTTCCTCTGCTCTTGTACAGCGCTGCTCAACATCCGTTAATACTGTTTAAATCGCCAACCCAACAATTAACTACATACAGTGCTCCACCAGATATCACTGCTACGTGCCGAGTTCCTGCAGAATGGGCCATGGGGCCGATGGAGATAACATAGGGCCTTATTTTGGTTCACTCTTTCTGACAAAATCCTTGTTAGATGGACAAAACCATGTGCACTGCAGGAGGGCAGATGTAACATGTGCAGAGAGAATTAGATTTGGGTGAGTTATTTTGTTTCTGTGAAGGGAAAATACTGGCTGCTTTATTTTTACACTGCAATATAGATCTCACTTTGAAGTAAAACCCCACCCAAATCTAATTATATCTGCACAAGTTACATTTGCCCCACCTGCAGTGCACATGGTTTTGCCCATCTAAGAAGGATTTTGTCAGAAAGAGTGAACTAAAATAAGGCCCATAGAGCAGTGGTCTAAAACCTTTTTTGGGGCGGGAGCTACTCGCAACAAAATAAACGGTACATGTGAGTTATCCGGACGCCCGATTTGAAAATCGGGTCGGATCGGGCACATCGCATCGCATCGCATGCGACCATCGGATGCGATGCGATGCGATGCGATGACCCGATTTTTCCATAGGAATCAATGTTAAAATGGACTGAGTCCATTTTAACATGGAATTCAATGGGAAAAAGGGGTCCTTTTCATACCCCTACTATCCAAGTGGGCATGGAGTTGGATATAAACCTGTGGCGAGCGTAGCGAGCCACCGAGCCCGAAGCGTGGCGAGCGTAGCGAGCCCCGCGAGGGGACACGGAATACCGTCCCCTCGCGGGGCTCGCTTCGCTCGCCACGCTTCGGGCTCGGTGGCTCGCTACGCTCGCCACAGGTTTATATCCAACTCCATGCCCACTTGGATAGTAGGGGTATGAAAAGGACCCCTTTTTCCATAGGAATCATTTTAACATTGATTCCTATGGAAAAATCGGGTCATCGCATCCGATATCGCATGCGATGCGATGCGATGCGATATCGCATCGCATCGCATCTGATTGTATGCCTTAACTTAAGGCATACAATCAAAAAATCGGGCGTCCAGATAACTCACAAGTACCAAATAAACTGCCCAAAGAGCCACTAAAATAAAAAAAATTAAAAAATTCTGCATAATATCCAAAAAATGTCCTTTACACATTATGCCACACACCGTAATGCCCCTGACACATTATGCAACACACTGCAATGCCCCAGAGACAATATGCCACACATTGTAATGATCTATATGTCACATACATACAGTGGCGTAACTATAGCCCCGCAGCCCCTGCGATGGCGGGGAGGCACTGAGAAGGTGTGGGCATGGGGGGTCTGCGGGGTTATGGTTACCCGCTGCAGGTCTGGCTCCTGATGCCCCCCCCCTCCCCCGGCGGGCCGGTACCTCCTGCTGTTAGCGATTCTGTCGGCTCCTCATGGTTCTCCGGGTTCCAACTGCTACGGTAATAAAAAGTAAAACTCAGAAAATGGCTGCCCCCATACAGCAGACCATTTTTAAAGGTTGCTAGAGGAGGCCGCCATCTCCTCTAGCATCCTCAAAAACTGCCTGCATTATGTGGGCAGCCATTTTCTTAGTGTTACTTTTTATTAGCAGCAGGAGCCGGGACAGCCCGGAACCAAGTCCCGACAGAAGTGCCGGCGGCAGGAGGTACCGGCCACACGGGGTGGGGTTGATGGGATGTGGGCACTTTGTTTTTTAACCCTGGGGGGGGGGTGCTGCCCAATATGCGGCAGGGGGGGCGCAAATTAATTGGTTACACCACTGCATACATACCTCCCAACACTGGAGGCAGAGGAGAAGGGACAGTTGCGCAAAATTAGAGGGTTCACATACTACCATGGAACTCCTGTGAGGCTACATCCTCTATTTTTCCGCTATAGGGGCATGGTCAGTGCTATAAGAGCTGTAGCCACATGGGGTGCGGCCAATGAAAATGGGGATGTGATACACATATGCCCCCAATTGTGCAGTGGCAGATACACATATGCCCCCAATATTGCCAGATACACATATGACCCCAATAGTGCAGTCTGTGATGCCCATTATACATATACCACAAACTGTGATGCCCATTATACATATGCCCCACACCGTGATGCCCATTATACATATGCCCCACTTCGTGATGCCCATTATACATATGCCCCACACCGTGATGCCCATTATACAGCAGTGAAATCAGTGCATTACCTCTGTGCCAGCGCATAAACACATACACAGTGCCCGCTAAATAGCATTTTTTTAAAAAGCCAAGTGGTACCAGATCCGGATATATTGAAGATAGATGTGGGAGCAATGAAGCAGCGGCGGCGGCAAAGGAGCGCAGCAGGCAGCGTTGGATTATGCGCAAAAGTCACCTCATGCCACAAGAAAGTGACCTCCGGCTGCAAAGAGCGAACCCGGACATAGAGAATGTGGAAGGGAATAGGAAGAGTAGGAGGAAGAAACTAGCACTGAGGCAGGGTGATTTTATTCTCTGCTTCTCAAAGACATAGTTTCAAACATAAAAATGGAGGATGGATTATGAGGAATAGATGCTTTTCCTTTTATACCTTCTTTCGGTTATCATGTATTTCACTAGCAGACAGTAACCACATACTTTTTATTCTTCTAAATCTAATTTTATTATCATTGGTTTCCTCTGAGTGTCCTGCAAGGCAAATGCTAATGGGAATAGTGTATGCTGTACTGCAGGCAGCTCTGAGAGATAAGCGAGGTGCTGCAACAAATGTCCTCATGCTGCTAGGTGTAGGTCACTGTATGAAAGTCTGGGAGATATACAGTAATATATGTATATATATATATATGTAAGGTTTCTGGGAGTATCCCCGGCAGCCTAACTCCGTTGTCAGAGCCGGCCCTAGGCTAAATGACACCCTAGGCAAGATTTTGGCTGGTGCCCCCTAGCAGCGCCACTAGTTCCGCCTCTGACCCTGCTCCCCTTTCCCAGCACCATCAACCCTCATCATAGCAGTCATCATTTTGGTGCTCCTACCTGCAATATATTAAATATAAACAGTGCACACATTCGGTGCACAGCCCAAACAGGGTTGTATTCTTGCTGGGAAGGGGCATGGCCACCCAATAGTACCCCCAATTCCAATTATGCCACACAGTAGTGCAACTTTATTCACATTATATCATGCGATGGTGTCCCTTATTCACGTTACAGCACACAGTAGTACCACTTTACCTTATGTACATTACTCCTCACATTATTCACATTATACCCTGAGAAAATATTGTACTTTAAGCACCTCCATGGCCACACTGCAACCCAGCACAAAGCAGTGTGTGCTGGGCAGAGGAGAAGAGCTGCAGCTGCTGCTGTCACTTAAGGGGAGGAAGCCTGGGGCCCCCACTGGGCCCTTCCATCAGACTTTGGCCTGGGTAATTTGTACCCCCTACCCCTTTCTCTAGGCACCCCTGATAATACCACACAGTAATGACCCTTACACATAACACACATTATTAATGTCCTTATAACCATAATGCCCCTTACACATTATGCCTTTATTAATGCCCTTCATACACATAAAGACACACATAATGCCCCTTACACATATGTTGCACATTATTAATGCCCTTATACACATGACACACATAATGCCCATTACACATATGTTGCACATTATTAATGCCCTTATACACATGACACACATAATGCCCATTACACATATGTTGCAGAGTATTAATGTCCTTATACACATGACACACATAATGCCTGTTACACATATGTCACACATTAATAATGCGTTTATACGTGACACACATAATTCCCCTTACACATATTCCGAACACTATTCCACAACCAACCCACCCGCAGACAACAGTCGCACAGCCGCTAACACTGTGACCTCTGCCTCTGCATGGATACAGATGTTTCCTCATACATCTTGCCTCAATAGGCCATGCAGCTCCTGGCCAGTCCTGCTAACAATGGGTGCCATTTTTGCTGAAAATTCATCTTATTTGCATTGTTATGACCGGCACACACAAGGAGCTTACGATGATTAAAATTATATGCGGCATGCCTATATTCTGTGTGACACTGTGGCTGTACCTGCATACAGAATGCTATGTTACAGTGATTTCCATGAATACACTATTTCATATGCAGATACAGCCTCACTCACACACATAATATAGGCATGCTGCATATCATTTTAATCAGCAGAAGCTACTAATGCCCCTAGGCATTCCAAATGCCCTAGGCAATTGCCTAGTTTGCCTATGCCTAAGGCCGGCTCTGTCCGTTGTCTCTGACTGGAATCGACGGACGTGTGCGGTGCTAGGCTTCACCTGGGCCCGTCTCGGCTGAAGGGCGAATTAGGTCCGCCCCACTCCGCTACAGGCAGGTCTTAGGAAAAGACAACACGTCCGCCGAGGCCAGGAGAGAGCAAGGGGACAACCTAACTAAACCCCAGAACCGGGGAACTCCCAGAACCCCAGGGAAGCAATAAGGCTGAGCAGGTGACACTGGCTAGTGAGATGTTATATAAAGAAATGGCAACAATGCTAATAAAGATCTTATAAAGAGAAATGGTAATGATACTGAGGAAGATGCCCAGTAACAAGGAATGCCAAACTGCGTAGGGAGAAACACAGGGTAACCCCTGACTTATCTGGGAAGATGACGGAGTCCCAGACAAGCACTTGCAGATCTCTTAAGGTGAAGAGTGTAACATCGGGGCACACTAGCTTAATCCCAGGCAAGGCAGGACAACACCAGGCACGGCAGGACAGGCGGGGAACAACAGGAGGGCTTCCGACAGAAACCAGGACCAGGAACACGATCTGACACAGGCGGAAAGAACGCTATAACCGGCGTCTGTCTGAAAGAGACGCCGGCTTATATTTTGAATCTGCCGCCCCCTTGAGTGACGTCACATCCGGTCCGTCCTGCAGAGTCTTCCCCCTGCAGAGACGGCCGCGGCGGAAGTTCGGGGCGTTGCCTAGCAACGTCCCCGAAGCCTCTCAGTGACGCGTCCCAGGAAGATGGCCGCCGTCCTAGCAGCGCAGACGCTGCTGAAGGATATAACAATATATATATATATCTACATCACAGCATCCATCGTCTCCTTGGTTACCCGCCCACTGGTTGTTTTGGACACGCCTCCCTGGTGACCCCGAGTTCCCCGACATCAAGGGGAACATCGGGGTGACATCATCCACTACCCGCCGGAAGTCGTGCTGGTGATGGTTGCACGAGGTGCCCCTGCCCCCACACAGCCTTATATATGTAAGTACTTTTACACTCATGTCTTTATGTCTTGATAAAGGGCAATAGCTGCCGCTGTGCAGTTTTACAAAATCTCTCGAGTGCCATCTATTGCAAGTTCTGTCTACAGTATATATATATATATATATATATATATATATATATATATATATATATATATATATATATCTTTGTACAAACGACGTAATGAAAACAAGTAGTCACTTACAGTATATATTCAATGGTTCAGGGAAATTATAAAGTCTTGATAAAGAGGTACTGTGTGTGTGTGTGTGTGTGTGTGTGTGTGTGTGTGTGTGTGTGTGTGTGTGTGTGTGTGTGTGTGTGTGTGTGTGTGTGTGTGTGTGTGTGTGTGTGTGAAGCAAATCACTGATAACCCATAGCTAATGCCGGCTTATTGGGGTAATATGATAGCCCCAAGCAAGACTATTATTTGTGATCTGTGATCTTGGGTAATTGGATATTGCTCTAAAAGACATGTAACAGTATCTTTCAAGCCCCTTTTCTCTTTTCTTCCTTCTCAACATTCAGCTGTAATAGATTATTGATCCTTAGATGAATTTCCTTAACAAAACCTCTGGGTGTTCCAAGACATCACCTTGAGTTGGTTGAGGAGGCCTCATGTCAGTGTGTACTAGGCTACTAGGCTTTAATATTTCTGTTGTTGGCTCTCCATGTCCCTGTTCATAAGAAATATTTTAAGGCATAATGAAGTGTTTCAGTAAATACCTAAAAGGCATCACAACTGATTATCAGTTTGCTTCTACACTGTACTTGCTTATTTATTACCAGTTATTTAATAGCACACATATACACTACATCACTTTACAGGGAATATTTGGCCATTCGCATCAGTCCCTGCCCCAGTGGGGTATACAGTCTATATTTGTAACACACACATTCATGGGGTGCGGATAAAAGGGTCAACAGTCAATAGTTCAACACAAGAGGTTGACATGCACCAGGTCGATATTGAGGAAAGGTCGACAAAAGCAAAATGTTCATATGGAAAAGGTTACTGTGAGGCAGTAATGCTAACCTTTCTACCATCTGTACTGCTCACAAGTAATACTTTTCAGTTAGTGATGGGAACCTGTACACAGCAGACATTTTTCTATGAAACAACTAGAAGTATCACTTCCTTTTAAAGGAACTGCAAAATAGGCAGAGTGAAATTAATGACATTTCCGAAGTCCTATGTTTTGTCAGGAGGAAAAGAAAGCCCATATTAGGAAGAATACACTCATTGAGCAAGCTGTATAGGTCAGATTCCAACACTGATACGTGCAATGTGCAATGAGCTCTAACAAGAAGTTACAATTGCGTTGCCTTCACTTATGTTAGACAGGGCCGGTGCAAGGCACCAGAGCACCCCAGGCAAGTCGAGGTGGGGGTCGCCCCGGTGTCTGTCGCCCGGGTACCTGTCCTGCGGCGAGGGATCCCTGCAGTCAATAAGAAATAACGAGCGCTATCTGCCGGGCTATGCGGAAGCGCTTCTGTTTGGAAACACTGGCCGCACGGCGCACGCTGATTGGTTGAATCTCAGCCAATCAGCGTGCGGCCAGTGTTTCCAAAACAGAAGCGCTTCCGCATAGCCCGGCGGATATCGCTCGTTATTTCTTATTGACTGCAGGGACCCCCCCGCTGCCGCCGACATGCTTTTACGCCGCAGGACAGGTACCTGGACGGCAAGAGGGGGCGAAATACCGCCCTCCAGTGGCCGGCGCCCTAGGCAAATGCCTAGATTTGCCAAGTGGTGGCGCCGGCCCTGATGTTAGATAATAAGATGGCGAGTAGAATTAAGTGAAACAAGTCTAATGGGGCCTACACACGTAGCGATGTCAGGCCAGTTTCTGAGTGATGTTACTACTGTATAGGGGCATAGTGATAGCATGCTGGATAAATCAAGTGAATCACTAGGGTCAGGGCCAGTGTTCTCAGTGGAGAACACTGGCCCTACCAGATTGCCCCGCACACAGTGCTGACACATCGCTGTGTGCTGGGCGATCTTACTGAGCGTTCTAAAGGATCTAACATCACTCAGAACGCTCGCCAGGGTCGCTTGTGTGTAGAGACCATAATTACTGGTCATTGAACTTGACTTTGCTAAATGAATTGCTTCCAGCATTTTAAGACATGTTCTGGGATAAGCTAAAAATGGAACCAAAATGACATATTTGTGCTATCTACTTCACCTCAAAATACTTTTGTGTGTGACATATACAGTACATGAGACTGGACACGAAAGCCAAAACAGAATACTCAATTGACCATTTAAGTTTCTGAGGTTTGTGTGTTAGAAGTCTGTGTGATTATTATAATGAATCCAAACTATTTGATCAAATTGCAAACCATCAGTCACCGCTAACCGCCGCCATCCACCAGAAGGGGGTGTGCGCATACGAGATGCTCACACGTCCCATTCCGACGGAGCCCTCCACCGCAGCTCCCCCGATGCCCCCAGCAGCTGTCCCCAGCAACTGCCCCCAGGTCCCCCCTAACCCTGCCCATCTCCCTGAAGCAGAGATGGGCAGGGAAAGTGCTCCCCGCCACCGGGTTGATGGGGACGCGCATGCGTGTGAGACGCTTGTGCATCCCCATCAGATGGAGCGCCTCTCTAAAAATTCCCAGCGCTGGCTGAGAGTCTTTTTTTTATATATATATAATTATTTCTAAGACTTCATAAGGTACGTACTGTGGCTTCAGATAGTAGGAAACTAAATTGTCTTACACAAAATGCTCATCAGAGGAAGTCATATCTAAACAATGCTGCAAACAACTTTTTCCTTCACATTTCATTGCAACATTCTGTTACAGATTGCAACAGATGGAAACCTGTCTTCGGTTTAATACTATGGAGGTACAGTGCTAGCTATAAGATGTAATCTGCCTTCCACACTTGTTTTCCCCATGATCTGACCTCTACAAAAAAATATTCTTACAACACTATTGTCACAAAGAAATTAGGTTACAGTAGTGTTCTATTTTAAACTATCATTTAAACAGAAAAGAAGTGAAATGCAAGGGCAAACATCAACGTTACATTATAAAATAGCTAAATCACATCAGAGGACTTATAGGTAAAAACAATAAAAATAAATATATTGATTATATCAGACAAACTGGAGCAGGGGAATGCTCAATGTTTTATGAGCATCCCCATAATAATGCTGGCCGTTCCCCTGCAGACACAGGCACTGTGATGCCTTCTTGGGATGGGCAGCTGACATAACATGACATCAGCGCCCGCTGACTTTTCTTAGCGAAGCCAGGAGAAATCATTCATTGGCGAGTGACCATCGAATGATTTCTCCTACATGCGGTTGCATAGGAGGGTGCTGTGGGTACACCTGTCCTGGGTCTGGCTTTTCTGAGAGAGATGAATTTTGCTCACTGCACCCTGCCCCCAACTGCCTCCACTGTGCTGCCCTGCCCCCAACTGCCTCAGTGCACTGAACGAAGCAGGTCCCGGAGCACAGGCTTCTTCAACTCAGGACGCCAGTGGCCAATTAAAATGAATACAATTTTGAGCCAATCAGAGCTCGTGTACCATTAGCCAATCAGAGCGGCTGCCGGTAGGCAAGCTCTGATTGGCTCACCAGCCGGTGCTACATTTTAATTGTCCGCCGGTATCCTGAGTTGAAGAAGTCTGCGCTCCGGGATCTGCTTCGTTCAGCGCACTGAGCACAGTGCAGGCAGGACATCGAAGAGGCGATGGGGGAGCAGGAGCTGGGGACGGTAAGTGAACTTAGGAGGTGGGGGGGGGGGGGATGCAGTGACTCTTCATTTTGGTGTTCATTTAATTTTTTTGATATGTATTAACCTGTTTATGTTTTACTGTAGATATTGCAAATCTTTGCCACAAAAATTTTCATAATATAAGATACAATATAGCCAAACAACTGATTTTTTAAATAAATATTTTTAATGCATCAACCTTAGATTTTTTTGCCATCTTTTGGTGAAAGGCATCTTTTCTCATCCCTCCCCTGAATATCTGTGTTGGTTGCTCTTCTTGACGCACAAGCGTATTGCAGTAACAGCAGAATACTAAATAGATTTTCTCCACTTTAATCCGATTACTTGATATTTTTCAGTTATTATCTCCAGATACATATAAAAAATGTATTAAAAACATTGTTTCTAAATAACCATATTATATAAATTTGACCCATGTCAGTCCATTTTTTAAGTTTCGTCATTATTGTCCTCAAGTTAATTCTGTACCATATATGTAATAATTTGTTTTTCAATATAATAGCTATTAAATAGTTTTAACAATACTTTATTAAATCATGGTTTCGCAGTCATATGCTGAAGCCATTATTCTTACTTTTTACTTTTGTACTCTTGCAGGAATAAACACTTTTCAATTATGAATGCAATTTGCTGCATTATAATGAAAAGCCCTTTATTATTGCCACAATAAAAAAGGGATCATTTCTGCATGAAAAAAAGTGATTAATAATACATCTGCCCCATATAAATAATTTTTTCTCTCTATTGCAACTGTTAATTCATCTACTGCTATACTATTTGTAATAGATATTGGGTGAGATTTAATAGGATGAGAGATTCAGAAAGTGAGAGATTTGGGAAGAAATCTCCTGTTCTTTTAAAGCGGCAATCATTTACACTGCAAAACCAGTTTGATTCTGAAGTGTAAATGATTGCCGCTTTAAAAAAACTGGAGATTTCTTCCCAAATCTCTCACTTTCTGAATCCCTCATCCTATTAAATCTCACCCATTGTTTCTGGCAAGATTAATATAGCCTGCAGACTTTAGTCCATAGACAGCAACTAATACAGCAAATCAAGTTCTTCTTACGGTTGACTGTATACATACTAATGCTATTAATTTTCCACAACTTTCCACCTCCCTGCAACAACAGCTCTCACTAATTTCTACATTTACCTCTCCTGACTCTGCTGTTTCCCACCTCTACCAGACTCTTGAAACAGCCCTTGATGGAGTGGCTCCAGCTACCCATTATACCCCACGTAGGCTTAGATGCCAACCGTGGCACTCCAACACAACAAGACAACTACGAAATCAGTCACGTAAAGTTGAACGCCAATGGCGTAAATCTCGTAATATTACTGATTTCCTCACATATAAGACTAGCTACCACTCCTACTGCAATGCTTTGGACACGGCCAAACAAACATACTACCAATCTCTCATCTCTTCTCATGCCACCAACCCTAGGCGACTTTTTAACACATTTAAGTCTCTTCTGTACCCTCCCCCTCCTCCCCCACCGGCTACCATCAGTGCACAAGAACTTGCCTCCTACTTTAAGGACAAGATTGATAACATCCGAGATGAAATGGTATGCTCCACAATCTCTAACCCTCTTTCTGCCACACCTGAACCCTCTGGCACTTTCTCTTCGTTTGAGCCCACAAATGAAAAGGAAGTATCCGCACTCTTCTTATCCTCCTACTCTACTACCTCTCCTCTTGATCCTATACCTGCACAAGTCATTAAAAATCTATCTCCTGTGCTTATTCCAACCTTAACTAAAATCTGCAATCTCTCTCTTGCTACTGGTACTTTTCCGTCTCTGCTCAAACATGCAGCGATTACTCCCATTCTGAAAAAACACAATTCTGACCCTAACTCTCTCTCTAACTATCGTCCTATCTCTCAGCTCCCATGCCTCTCCAAGCTACTTGAGAGACTTGTCTACTCTCGCCTAACAAACTTTCTTAACTCCAACACCC
Organism: Crinia signifera; assembly: GCF_055691185.1. Lineage (NCBI taxonomy): Eukaryota > Metazoa > Chordata > Amphibia > Anura > Myobatrachidae > Crinia > Crinia signifera. Next base: position 143,021,533 of record NC_139218.1, on the reverse strand, counting down.
TATTAGACCCGCTTCAGTCAGGCTTTCGTTCTCAACACTCCACTGAGACAGCACTGACTAAAGTGGTTAATGATCTGGTAACAGCTAAGTCTAAAGGCCATTACTCACTGCTTATTCTTCTAGATCTTTCTGCTGCGTTTGACACTGTGGATCACACTCTCCTTTTACAAACACTACACTCCCTAGGTCTTAATGATACAACCCTTTCCTGGTTCACATCTTACCTATCTGATCGCTCTTTCACTGTTCGCTTCTCTGACTCTACTTCCTCTTCACTACCTCTGTCAGTCGGAGTTCCGCAAGGCTCAGTCTTAGGTCCTCTGCTTTTCTCAATCTATACCTCCTCGCTTGGCAAACTAATCAGCTCCTTCGGATTTCAGTATCACTTATATGCGGATGATACTCAAATCTATCTATCAACCCCAGAGTTGTCACCAGTGGTTTTGGGCCGAGTCTCTGAATGTCTCTCTGCCATCTCACTTTGGATGTCTTCTCGCCAACTCAAACTCAATATTTCCAAAACTGAATTACTTATATTCCCGCCAACTAAGAACAGTTACCATCCTGATATCTCCATCACTGTTGACAACTCGACAATCTACCCTACCCAACAAGCTCGTTGCTTAGGGGTCACCCTCGACTCTGACCTGTCCTTTGTTCCCCACATTCAATCTGTCTCCAAATCATGTTACATGCATCTAAAAAACATATCCAAAATACGACCGTATCTCACACAAGACACTACTAAATCTCTTATCCATGCACTCATTATATCCCGCATTGATTATTGCAATAGTCTCCTAACTGGACTTCCCAAGAACAGACTCTCACCACTGCAATCCATTTTAAATGCTGCTGCTAGGCTGATCTTCCTTGCAAGACGCTCATCGTCTGCTGATCCGCTCTGCCAGTCCCTCCATTGGTTGCCTGTATATTACCGTATTCAATATAAAACACTTCTACTTGCATATAAAGCTATTAACCATACTGCACCAGCATATATCTCTGCACTTATCACACAATATCTCCCATCTCGACCACTCCGCTCTGCACAAGATTTGCGTCTCTCATCTGAGCGGATCACTAGCTCCCATTCACTATTACAGGACTTTCATCGGGCTGCTCCCATCCTATGGAATGCCCTTCCATGCACAATTAGACTCTCCGCTAGCCTCCAAACTTTCAAGCGTTCCCTGAAAACTCACCTCTTCAGGCAAGCCTATCATATTTAAGTTCTACATGCATAACCCTCCGAGGCATTTATGTATTATATAGCTTCCCTTCTGGACTTGTAACTTGTTGGGACTGCTATGCTATTACTGGTGCCTGTCCTTGTGTTTCCCTCCTATATCCCTATAGATTGTAAGCTTGCAGCAGGGCCCTCCTACCTCCATGTCTGTCTGTTGTTACCCAGTTTGTTTTATCACTGTCTACTATTGTAAAGCGCAACGGAATCTGTTGCGCTATATAAGAAACTGCAAATAAATAATAAATAAATAAATATAGCCAGATGTGAATTAGTATGGGTGTATCTCATGCTGCAGTAATGGTTCAATATCGATGCTTAACGATTAGTGATGAGGATGGTACTCAGCTGAGTTCCTACCTTTGGCTGTCTAGTTGCTGATGCAGCTTTCTCCTCACCATTCAACATGTTTTTACTATGGAATGGTACCTACACTAACACCGACTTGCTTTCTTGTTCCAGTATAGGCTATATTTGTGCTTCCTTTACACTTTGCTTTTGTTGTGTAATATTTATACCTATGTGTTTCACCTTACTCGTGGGCTGTAACAAATGTACCTATTGTTTCACGTTCTCAAAATGTTTTGCATATAGATGTAACCTTTCTACAAAATTGAAGCATATATATTTTTTCCAAAAAAAGTTTTTATTGAAATCATTGCGAGCAATAAGAAAAGGTACAAAACACTGACAGCTACATGTGAAAAACATGAAAGCATTACGATATTAGGAAGTATACATTTACATATCAACAGAGTTATAGGCCGAGATTGGTAAATGGTTACTTAAACTAAAACAGAGGCAAAGAGAGAGGGGCAGGAGAGGGAAGGATAATGGAAACCATCCGGGCCAGCAAACTGTCTGAAGGCCAACTATAGACCTGAATAAATAAACACTTTTACTAAGTGTAACTTAAGTAGGAAGGGGAGTCTTTGAAAAAGAGCCAAGGTGTCCAGACGGTACCAAACGCTTTATAATTAGATAAACCAGATAATGTCAAGTGATATAATGTCATGGTCATATAGAACTCAATTCTAGTGAACCATTCTGCCACGGAGGAAGGAGTTCCCAGTGAACTGGGATAAAAGCCTTAGCTGCACTATTTAAATGCTTCAGAAGTGATTTTTTTTATTGGAGGATATAGAGCAGTCAATCTTACTAAGAAGCCAGAACAATGGTTCTGCACTCACTCCTGACCCATGATTTCTTTGGAGAGAGAAACTACAGAGTTCAAGAAGGGACAGAGTGTGGTGCATTTCCACCAGATATGAAGCGGGTAGCCTACAGCCGAGTTACATCTCCAACATGAAGCAGGTACACCCGGGTACATTTTATGTAATATAGAAGGGCATCTGTACCATCAGGCCAAGACCTTAAACTGGGTCTCCACTACTGAGTAGCTGACAAAGGAGGACATAGTAACCTAGAAAATCTTATCCCAATATTTAGGGTCCAGCTGTATACCAAGGTCTCTCTCCCAATCTGAGGTGAAGTGTAGTAATTTGGAGAAAGTATCGTATATAAGATGTTTATAGCCTGTTAAATGGAAATGTTGAGGATGGGACCTAGCCTGGCACAGGGATTCAAAAGTTCTAAGGGGTATACTGGCAGCCTCGTGGATCGATAGTCTTGAAAGGAAATGTTTAATAGGGCGATACTGGGGTGTAAATCCCAGATCTCACATACTAAAGGGAAGGGAAATAGACCTGGAGGAGAAACCAGCTGGCCGATGCGTAAAACTCCAGTCCGCATCCATCTATGAAATGGGGAGGGATTCAACTCTGGTGGGAAATCTGGATTACGAAAAAGTGGCGTAATTGGAGAGAGCGGGGAAGAAACACACAATCTTTTTCTTAGGGACTTCCACACCATTAGTGGCCCACATTTGGGTGTGCAGTATAGGGAAGGGACTGAAGCCAAGAGGACACTTCAAGGTGGACCGGAAGTCCATATCTCTTGAGCGTCACCCACTGTGTGTCCGAATCCCGCCTAGTTAATTCCAAAACTCTACCCAGAGACACTGCCTCAAAATAGGAATAGAAGTGGGGCAGCTGTATACCACAGAGATGTCTGCAACAGAAGAGTACATCATGCCGGAAGCATGGTCTACAACTCCCCCATACGAACTCCTCTACTAATCGATGAATGGTCAAGAACCAGGATTTGGGTACATGTATTGGGAGGGCCTGGAGCAAATAAAGGATTCTGGGAAGTACATTCATTTTAATTATACTTGCCCTACCCAACCTTGAGATTGTACCGCAGAGCCAGTCACGTTGCTCCAAATTAAAATTCATCAGGAGGGGAGAGCATATACAGTATTTACTATTATTATTATTATTATTTTTAAAAGTATTTAGTTTCTGATGACAAACTCAAAATACAGTATTTGAATAAATTAACAAGAGCTAAATGTAGCATTATAAAAGCTAAATATGTCATCTGGAATTACGCAAGAGACATACAAATATCTAGCACTGAAATTGAATTAATTACAGTATATGTTGTAACTAAAATGTTTAATAAAAAAAAAAGGGAACAAAAGAACAATGTCTAGGAGAAGTCGGTCTATAGTAGGGACTTTCATTTTCAATTCATACTGTAAGCTGCACTACAATCACATGACACATATGGGCAGTATAATAATGTTCTCTTCCCAAATGCTCAGTTCTATCATTCTGGCTAAAATCTTTAAACGGAAGCAAAGGATAAATGAAGATCTCAAAATTTCCCCCGACAATTTATATTATTGTCTAAGCATGATTAATTAAATCCAAATCACTAGAATAAGGTAAGAGCTGGACTTATTGTTATATTGATAACACATTTATGTAAAGCTATAGTGTACTTCCAGCACAGATGTTCATGGACAAATGGTGTCAATATACCTGTAGTTATTTTAATTTGAAATATATGCCAAATACTGGTGACAAATCATGCAAAATGTTCAGCACATTAGGTTTTGCGACAGAACAGGCTAGTCTGGCAATATAGAGCAACATATTTTTTTCACCATTTCTTAAAATTCTATTCTTGCACTGTATTTATATTGATGTAAACTTTACAGTCGATTATACAGTACAGGTTGAGTATCCCGTATCCCGTAATGCTCGGGACCATGAGAATTTTGGATAATGGATTATTCCGTATTTCGGAATATTTTAATATTTCAATGATGTTTTTTGAAGTATCTTACATTTATAGTGTATAAACACAACAAACACATGAAATGCACACAAATATATTTTATTTGTTCAAAAAACAAGGTTTCAAAACATGAAACAAAATTTGTGTACTATCTCAGATATTGACTTTGAATGCCAAGCAATCATTTTCTTGCAGATATATAGTGCCAGTTACATGTCATGTACTCAGTAGTGCCGGTTACAGATGTCCCCAGTAAGTTTTCGGAATAATTCGGATAACGGATATTCGGATACGGGATACTCAACCTGTATTAACTATTAAGGCAGAATTCAGCTGGCAACATATGATAAATTATAATTGAAGACAAAGAGAAAAATATTTAGTACAACGTATTGCAAAAAATAATAGAAAATAGACAATAAGAACCTTTTAATAGAAATAATCAATAAATAATAAAAATGTATATTTTATTAGAAAATTTATAAGGTACAGTTGTTTGTATATTTGGCACCTGTTCTGTAGATTGATAAATTAGATATTTAGGGGAGTATTTATCAAGACTTGCAAGAGATAAAGTACCAACCAGTCAGCTCCTAATTGCATTTTCAAACACTACATGTAACACATAAATTAGAAGCTGACTTTATCTCTGACAATTTTATCTCTCTCAAAGCTTTGATAAATGGAGATTGGTACAAATATATCTAGCGCTGTTAAAACAAAGGCAAAGTTGCCCGGGTGGTATAGCTCATAAAACCAATATGTCTGGGTGAACATGTAGCACCATTTCCCAACATATTATGTATAGGTCTGGGTGAGTTATGATGTACATCCATGCAATCACTATGGTTTACTGTACAGACATTATCACTAATACTTTCATAATCCCAAGCACACATAGCAATAATATTTAAGTCACAAATCAACATAAAACAGCTTATTTTACAAAACTTACTAAAGCTCTTATCTCAAAATATAGTTGTGTTGTATATAGAAGCAGGGGCATAAGTACATACAAGGTCCCTGGAAGCGATAAAGATAGTGATCCCCCCATGCACACAGACACACACACACACACACACACACACACACACACAGTCAGCATTTATAACCACCATATGGATATGCTATCTAATAAATGTTTTATACATATACTGCACCTATCACCCTCACACCTCTAACTCAGCCTCTGCACCTCTCCCTCCCACACCTCTAACTCAGCCTATGCACCTCTCCCTCCCACACCTCTAACTCAGCCTCTGCACCTCTCCCACACCTCTAACTCAGCCTCTGCACCTCTCCCTCCTACACCTCTAACTCAGCCTCTGCACCTCTCCCTCCCACACCTTTAACTCAGCCTGTGCACCTCTCCCTCCCACACCTCTAACTCAGCCTCTGCACCTCACCCTCACACACCTCTAACTCAGCATCTGCACCTTTCCCTCCCACACCTCTAACTCAGACAATGAAACTATTACCCACACACTTCTAACTCAGACCATGCACTTCTCACTACCACACCTCTAACTCAGACCCTGCACCTCTCCCACCCACACCCCTAACTCAGACCCTGTTTCTCTCAACCTCACACCTCTATCTCAGATCTTGCAACTCTCAACCCCCACACCTCCAAATCAGACCCTGCATCTCTCACCCACACACCTCTAACTCAGTCCCTGCATCCTCTCCCACCCGCACCCCTATCTCAAACCCTGCACCTCTCACCATCACCTCTCCAACTCAGGCCCTGTTCCTCTCAACCCCACGACTCCAGCTCAGAACCTGCACCTCTCACACCAACACCTCCAACTCAGACCCTACACTGTGGTGTCAGGAGAAAGGCTGTTGAGACTTTGCGAGGATAAAGAACTGAAGAAGGACTCTGACCTGCTAAGAGAAGTCAGAGTGGCTGGTGGGGACAACAGCCACTGAAGTAACCAAGACAACTCCTCTCAAGGTCTAGGTACTGAGGAGAAGTGCAGCAGCATCCAAAGATTATGGATGTATCCCACTCTCAGTACCAGGAAGACACCAGAAGACAGAACCCCTTATAGTGAATACTAATGAGGCAGAGAGGACCCCTTTTAGTACCACTGAACATGGAGAATACCAATCAGCACAGAGGACGTGAACTAAGTGGACAAGAAGAATCCCCTTAACAATACACTTCAAATAACAGCCTACTCCACAGCATGGGAAGTGAGATAGCAGGTACTGCAGAGGACACTGACAGGATCCGTCAGGATCCTGAGGAGGCCCCACAAGATAGGCCCAGGCTCTGAGTGCATCCACAGACCTTAAGGCCCGCAGCGCAGCAGTTCATGTAAATGCACGGTCTCCCAGGACTCTGCTGTGAAAAGTATGCTACCCCTAACTGCAATCATGGTCTTCAGGGTCTGTGTGATTGCTCTCTTTGCCCCTCAGATGGCTAATGCCCAGTGGAAAGTCTCAATTGCCTCCAGGAATTAAATCATTGTATAGAAGCTACACACAAATGTTTGTAGGAAAGAAAAGGAGTCTAAATTAAATTATATGAAAAAGAAACCATACAGCAGAGTTAAATCTAATTAGAGTTTTCTAATTAGGGGAATATATTGTAGTCTTTATACCTTTATAGTCTTATATTATATTGTGGTAGGCGTGTTCTTCAGTCCGGTCACATGGTGCTCTTTTATACAGTAAACTAATTGTCATAAAAGGTTAATGTTATGGACTCATTGTGGTGTGCTAACATTTGGATGTGCACAGCATTTACAGTATTTCTTCTTCTTTTTCTTGCAATGACTATACAGTGTTTATATTGTGGCCAAATTACATCATTTCATTTTCTGAGATCAGTGATATTGGGATAACATGCCAGTGTTTATTCTGTGTTCATTTCTTATTCATGGTGAGTTTTTGCAAAATTACTTATAAACATCATAACCTATAAAAAGAAACTGTTACACATAAATACTTTGTGTATTTTTATTAATTTATTAATTAATATATTATGTTTTGAATTGTCCTGCAGACCCCGCAATATGATCCCTTCCATCAGTTACAAAATGCTCTGTTCCTGGATTTCCAACTTAATTTAAGAATGGTACCCCCTGTGTTGAAACACCTTTCTTATCAATGAAATAGTTAACAAGTGACTGTATTCAGAGGCAGAACTAGTGAGTGGTGGGCACAGGTGCAACAATATGCTTTGGTCCCCAATCCCGAATCCCAAAGTAGACTCTTCACATGTGACCAGAGAAAAGACATTGCCTCAATGTAGACAGGGTATCAGTATTTATTTATGTACATTTGACCTATTTTGCATTGTACATGAATAATTACTGATGGCCTGTGTAGAGAATCTGCTGTGTGTATAAGGAATGTATCGGATGGCACAGCACTGCTGCCATAAGATTGTGATTTCAGACCCCTTGCTTGCTGCGGTAAGAGAGGAAGAGCCCTGTGGTCCCTGAGAGAGGAGATGGCCCTAATCCATCTCATCCTCTCCAGCAGTAAATACTGTATAGCCTTTTTGTCACCTGGTGCAAACACTTATTATGTTCCCCTGGTGTCCTCGATGGAAGACTGTCAAGGTTTTAAGGTAATGCATACTTGAGCACGGTTGACTTCATTAGTCCCACAGTCAATTTGATTTAATCATCGGACCTCGGTCCTGTTTATAGCATTGGGAGGGACAGAATTCCCGGTGCATCTACAAGTGCTGGTAGAAGAAAGATTCCACAGATGTGAAGCGTAAATAGTGTTGACATGGGAATAATCTGTGTTGATGCCATAGTGGAAATGGGGGACTGTCCGAGGTCTTACTCGGATTAGAACTTAATTCCAAACCCAGGATTTTGGTGGAAGAGGGGTATAAGTCTTAGAGGTAAATTAAGCTATCAGTGATGTGGTTGCAATGTGCATCAGCCTACATCCCCAAGAAGTGCTGTACTTTGCTGTAATTTGCCTGATTCAAATTTGTATGCAATGCTGATATTCACGCAGCTGAGCATTTATCGGAAGACTGCACACGCCAATGTACACTAGCAATGCTGCTCCAATCAGGAACATTGTGGTGCTATCCGGCTCTTTTTAGGCCGCATCCGTGTTTGTGCTAGATTTCTATTCTTTTATGTGTTTCATTGTTTTTAATTATCTGGGAACAATATAACATGATTCAATAGTCTAATTACTATTAGGAATACATTTACATTTCCTTATAGCAATGATATTGTACATGTGATACAGTAGTAAGACCGTTTCATTTTAATAATCAAATCACTTAGACTGTCAGTATGCACCTAACTGAATTATATTACACAGTGGCAACTGGGTATCTGCTGGGACCAAGAGAAGTTACAGGAGCACTAGAAGGGTCTGTGACAATATCATGCTACTACAATACTATTTCTGCCAATGTCCATGGAAGGAAGTTTTGGTGCAAGATGTACAAAAGCCAATGTAACACCATCATATCCACCACTCCTTATATTGCACAAGATCACATTAACCGGACTCATCTTCAGGATTTCAGGAGTAACTTCATGATAAATATGACAAGTCTGCAACACAAAGATGGTGGAACCTACAGGTGTGGCATTGGGAACAATAATAATGGCTTTTATTACACCGTTAACGTGACCATTTCTGAAGGTACAGTACATACCCTTGTATATATGTTAATGTATTGCCCCTTAAGAATATGATTAGTAAGTGCAACAGTTAATTGCATTTCTCATTATGAGGAAATACAATAATTTAATCTAGGCAAGAGTAGCTGAAATGGAGACTTCTCTGTTTTTAAAAAAAATATGTTTAATTTTCATAGGATTCTTGAGATTTTATTATACATGAAATCTAGATATACTGTAGGATATTTATAGCTATATCTAAATAAATATATCTATGATAAGGGTAACTGAAACTCAACCAAATAATATTTTACTAATATAAAACAGCAGTAAATACCGGTGCACACTCAGGGTCAGCCACAATACAAATGATCACAAATGTGTCACCTAGCACCATCAAATATAAACCATCAAACATTTTTGGGGATAAAACCCTTGGGGGCGCTCACTTTATATAGGAGATCCACAGAGAGTAGGAAAATGTAAACAGAGAAGAGATTTTGTGAGAATAAATATAGACAACAATCAATACAAAGATGAATAGACTGCACAACCTCATGTAGCATGCATTACCAGGTGCCACACCAGTATATATAGCATACTGTACCTCCCAACTGTCCCGATTACAGAGGGATAGCCCTGCTATTTGGATACTTTTCCACTGTCCTTCCCACATGTGGCAGTGTCACGCGGGCAGATGGGGGGCAGTTAGGGGTAATTGGTGCAGAGATGCCATGCACCTGCGCACGGCATCTCTTCAGTGCAGGGAGTAGGGCAGGCATGGTGCCGTGGGCTGCCCAGTCGCTAGGAAATTGCTGGGCTGGGAATCCCACCTACCTCCATCCAGCTTCTTGTTGACTCCTGCTGTTGACCACTGATCTCTCACTTTAGTGAGTGTCCGCGCTCCCACCAATAGAGTGACAGTGAGTAGCTACCCTATGTGTCTTTCCTTCTCTACCATCCACAGAATCAGACAGAGGGGATGGGGAGGCTTGGTATCAATTAAGTTGTTGGCGGCCCTCACAATATAGTCTACCCAGAGCCCCACAAACCTTTATCTGGCACTGCATCTTTTGTTTTTTTGGTGGTTTCCTGTGATCTCCTAAATGATGGGTGAAATTTAATAGGATGAGAGATTCAGTGAGAGATTTGGTAAGAAATCTCCAGTTTTTTCAAAGCGGCAATCATTTACACCGCAATACCAGTTTGATTTTGCAGTGTAAATAATTGCTGCTTTAATAAACCTGGAGATTTCTTACCAAATCTCTCACTTTCTTAATCTCTCATCCTATTAAATTTCACCAGATGACTCAATAGATGGGAGGGCCTTGTGTTTTATTTCACCCATACTCGCATCAATACATTTGTAGTTTAAGTGTCATGTAAAATTATATTTTGTATCAGCAAATCTGATTTAATCCGAGTCTCAAATAAAATTGTAAAAAAAAAACATAAAAACACAAACAACAATGCAAATGCAATGTGAGAGCTAAATATTATTTTTTTCATATGTCCCTGTTTATATGATGTTAAATCTTCTTTTTAGGGTATTATCAGATTAGTTATTTTAATTTATTTTGAACTTTTCTTAAACAAATTCTTTTGACCAATAGTCAAATCTGCAACCACATTAAGAGATTTACAGCACAGTATAATGATGCTAATCAAATGTAGGAAAAAAAAACTTATAGAGAATATACTTATGAAACACTCTTAAGTACAGTTCAATTATTATTATTTTATTCATTTTAATATTTACTGCATCATTTTTGTGTGTATACAGGTATACTATGCACTGCAAAAAAACAGTGTATATGTATCTTAATTCAGTTTATTTGTATGTTTATAATATCTTTGCAGGATACAAGATTCCCTCTTCTTCTGAGGTTATTATTGCAATGCTCAGCGATACACTTATGATTGATTGTCCCATTCGTCTGCAGTCTAATACCAAAAGGATGTACTGGTGTAAAACTACTCACAGAACTTGTGACACAATAATAAATAGTTTTGGATATGTTCATGGGAACTTCTGGGGTAGAGTTTTGTTAGAAAAGGACACCAACAAAACACATTTCAAGGTTCTTGTAACTAACCTTCAAATGAAAGATTCTGGGTTCTACCGCTGTGGAACTGGGACATATGAAGAAATAACTGATTGGAAGGATGTTCATATTCATATCTTGAGTTGTAAGTATAACAAAATTCTATATAGAAAATATAATAATAATATAATATAGAAAAATATAATAATAATAATAATAATAATAATAATAATAATAATAATAATAATAATAATATAACATAGAAAATAATATAATATAATATAGAAAATATAATATAATCTTTAGTATCTCTGCAAAGACCCAACCACTAAGCACCCTATCAGTACTACAGAGGTATGCGTTTGGGTATGTACTACATAGTTGCCTACTGTCTCAGATGCTCCAGATTATTGACAGACCTCCTGGACTTCTGGGGAATTAGGCTATTCTCCCTGAAGGCAACTCCGCAGCCAGCAAAATAAATGCCAGCTAGACATCTGATTACATCCACCTACTTGATGCTGAAAAGTACCTGCTACAGTACAGTATGTACAATTTTCATACGACCAGAAAGAAGGTATACAAAGTAGGTATAGATCAGGGGTGTCCAAACTTTTTGAGACGAGGGCCAGATTTGGTGAGGTGAAATGATGTGGGGGCCGACCATTCAGCCTGACATTCTTTGAATCATTAACTCTATGTCCCCCAGCGTTCCCTGTCACTGTATATTCCCCAGCTTGCCCCCCTTCTCTGTATTTCCCCCAGTCTGCCCCCATTCACTGTATGCCCCCCCACTCTGCCCCCTTCACTGTATATTCCCCTGCCTGACAATCTTTCTCTGTATGTTCCCCAGCCTGCCCCTCCTTCACTGTATGTCCCCCATTCACTGTATGTTCCCCACTCTGCACCCTTTCACTCTGTTCCCCAGCCTGCCCCCTTCCCTGAATATCCATCACTGCCTCCATTCACTGTATGTCCCCCAATCTGCCCCACAGCCTCCCCCTCCTTCACTGTATGACTCCCATTCACTGTATGACTCCCATTCACTATGTCCCCCCTACTCTGTCCCCATTCACTCTATGTCCCCCAGCCTGCCCCCCTTCTCTGAATGTCCATCACTGCCTCCATTCACTGTATGTCCCCCAGCCCGACCCTCCTTTCCTGCATGTCCCAAAGTCTGCCCCATTCACTGTATGTCCCCCTGCCTGCCCCCTCCCTTCTCTGTATGTTTCCCAGCCTCTTGTGTGATCCAGAGGACAGAGAGGCAAAGCAGGCACTGCAAGGACAGGAGATGCTTGGGCTCCCGCTGCCCTCCTCCTCCACTCTGCATCTTACAGGTGCGACCCCTCCCCACACACTGCTGTCACTGTGATTGTGGAGGAGGGTGATATACAATTGCAGCAGCAGGGGTTGGACGCATACTCACCCAAAAGATGCCAAACACCTCTCAATGTGGCGGCCTCACTGCTGCACACAGCAAGGTAAAGGCATGCTCGCCGGGGCCCCACCTTTAGTGTCCTGTGCATCCCGCATCTGATGCTCCATACACTTCCGGCTGGAGTCTGAGGGCCACTTGAAATGACAGCACGGGCCGCAATTGGCCCCTGGTCCGGACTTTGGACATGCCTGGTATAGATGAAGTCCTGTGTGAAGCTGAGGAGGAGAGGAAGGTGTGTTTCAGGGAAGTAATGTGTTGCTGCAGTTTACCAATGATTATGGTTGTTTGCACCGTATTGACTGAATTTTAAAACTTTATTATTTTACTCACAGCCATTACATTTGTATTTTAGCTCCAAATAAGTTGAAGAACAGAATTCCCAAGCAATTCATTCGATCTCCAGGTCAGTCACTTATGGCACAATGTCAGGTTCCAGAAAGCTTTGGACCTAATTCCCTGATATACTGGTGCAGATGGAATGAGACTGGCTGCTTGCATTTAATAGACTCAAATGGATTTGTCCAGGATGACTTTCAGAGCAGAATGTACTTGGAGACCCGGAATGTCACTAACATAATCTCCACAGTCACCATGTCTCATTTGGATTTGAACGATACTGGAGTGTACTGGTGTGTCATCATCGATGGGAGGAAACTGCACACGTCATCCATTGTTGTTCATATTTTAGGTAAGAATCTTGACTTCATAGTGGTTACAATTATTGACAAGGTCGGTTCGAGCATTGAGGGGGGGGAGCACTTCCATCATCAGCACGGTCTCCACCCACCATTCAGCCCACCACAAGCTGTCATTCGGTCGACTCCCACTTGTAAACTAATCAAATTGAGGAGGCGAATGGGGGAAGGGTGTAATAACAATTAAGGTCAATTTAAGGCATGGCAATGCCAGGCAGTGAAGCTACAGAAATATATAGAGCTGCAGCGGTGGCAGTACTTTGGATGTCTTTTTTATTCAAATGAAGATGCAGACATATTCCTTAACTATACAATAACATCACATCAGAGACAACACATCCCATATTCGGTGAGAATGTAGGTGTAGCTCATTTCTATTAGACTTGTGCAAAAAAATAAAGGAAAGAGTCTATAACCCAGGTTAAAACTGGTATCTGTAAAAGCAATGGAGTGCCGGTCAATTGCACCTTGTTAGAATTGTGGGATTGGATATTTCATAGCTAGTCCCCAACAGCAAGGCACCCAGCTGAAATCATTTTCCCTTTGAACACAGGAGTGTATCAGTCTTTTATTCTTCACTGTCACACTTTGGCAAACTTTGTTTTGTTCATATGCACAGTGGCCGGTGGCTCTATACACTGGTAAATATTCTCTGGAATTACTATAATAGACATACAGTATATTGTGACATGAATTCAAATGAACAGCCAAGAAACTGTCAAGATTGATAAAAAAAAAGGAATATGTCTGCTTCTTCATGTGAATGAAAAGAGTGCCATCGCTGCTGTTCTATGTTTAACTTACCTGGATTTACTGTCAAAGCAAATTTGAAAATCACCAAGACACTGGTATCTGTAAAAGCAAGAGAGCACCTTGCGCGTGTCTGGTCATGGACCCCGGAAGCCAGTGCTAACACTCCCGTCCTCACACAGGTACACATTGGTCTCTTCCTCCTCACTGGGAACCTCAAACTCAGCATGCATAAGAGTGCAGGGTGAAGAGGAGAGGAAAGTACTGCTATGCAGTACCACCCCATCTGCACCGCTCCACTTTAGCTCACATAACCTGTGGTGGGAGTGGGACTGTGTTTTCTGCTCATCTGTCCAAGCTGCCCCATTTTTTCCCCTCCTCTCCTCCTTTTCCTTTCTGGAGAGGAGGGCACTGTGTGTTGCTGCCATCACCTCTCTATCTCTCGACTCTCTCCTCTCCTCCTAGTGGAGGCTGCACTATCCAAGTGAGTGCAGGTCACTAGAGGCAGTGTTGATGCAGCAGCCACTGGGGGAGAAGGCACACAATTTCCCTAGCATTGTAGGGCCAGCTGGTGATCCCTATGTGTGCTTCAACCAGATGGGCCTCCTGAGAGAGGAGGACCCATGTTACCAAGCCCATACAGCCCCCTCCCCATTTACAACAGTGTCTACCCATATGATAGGCAATACAGATTTAAACAGGGTCTGAAAAGAATGAGCCACTTCTCTGTGTAGAACTGTGAAATATGTGTGCACCATATAAATTACAATAAATTAGCAGACCAATGTTTAGCCTATAATGAGGAAACCTGAGGCAGGCTTTATCATACAAGATTTAGGGGTGGGAAAAGGAGTAGTTTTCTTAAAAGTATAAATAGTACAATATTTTTTTTTTGTATAATATGTTTTTATTGAATATTTTGAGTTTCTGTAGGAGCTATTTCACACTGAAACACTCTGGTTTCTTCTGTTAATGTTGATCTAGACACTGCAAACCATTTTTAGGCATCTAACTAGACAGGGTCCTCATTTTTACACAATTACCTGGTCACGTGTGGGCCAGGTTAGGGAATTTGGAATATTAAACATTTAGAAAATCTTGTTTCCCTGATCCCAACCAAAAACAGTTGGGATTGTCAAAACGAGGATTTCTAAAACAAAGAATTTTGAGATTGCCTTCTGTATCACAGTTCATTGATGGTAGCCGATTGGGGTGTGGATCGTATTGTCGACCCGACTTAGGTCAACAGTCATTAGGTCGACACACCGTTGGGTCGACAGGCAACTAGGTCCACATGTGTCTAGGATGACATTGGACAAGGTCAACATGGGTTTAGGGAGACAAATGCGTTAGCTCCACAAGGGTTAGGTCGACAGGTCGCGAGGTTGACATGGGTTTTTTCACAGTTTTTTGACCCGAATGTCGACACAGTCGACATGGACACAGTTCAACCGCAGTCGCTCGCAATGCTTCGGGCACACTATTTTATTCTCCCACCACGCCCTAGTGGATGGTAGGGCATGAAATACCGCCTGTCGGCACATGTCGGCTCAAAGAACAGGGGGAAAAAAACATGTTGACTGAAGCCATGTCGACCTAACGGATTTGTCAACCTTGTCCCATGTCAACCTAGACACCTGTCGACCTTCATCCATGTCGACCTAGAACCCTGTCGACCTTGTTGCCTGTCGACCTAATTCGGGTCGACAACACAACCGTATCCCGCTGATTGGCTGATTCAATCAGTGGTTTGGGGGTAACAAGATTTAAATGTACTGTATGGGGTCATTTAGTCCTTGGTCCAGTAATCATGATGCTCAGAACTATGGTTTACATTAATCAAAGAAAAACAAAGAAAGAACCTAAATTCGATCTAAAAATATTCTGAAATATGGAATAATCCGTTATCTAAAATTCTTCTGGTCACGAGCATTTTGCATAAGGGATACTCAACCTGTAATTACAAAACAATTTTTAGACATAAAAAATCTTGTCTTTTTGTCTTGCATCTGTATACTGTATGTACATTTTGTCTTTTATCTGTACATGTAAAGTACCCATTTTTAGCATCCTTATTCAATGAATATATTTTGCAGTGAATTAACATAGCAATTGACAACTTGATCAATGGCATTAGTGATTTTTTTTAACCCAGATAAAAAAAAAAACACTTGACACACATAAAATGCATACAATACTAATTTCCTATGCAGTTGATAAGTATAGTTACGTGTGTTGTAATGTGACTTTAAGTGTTGTCTATATAGATTAATGAAAGCATCATAAAGGAACAAAGACCATTCAGAAAAATAGACCTCAATGCTAGACAAATGGCTACAAGTTCACTTGTAAAAATAATTTTAGTGCCTCATCCCTTTACATGCATTAAAAACAAAGGTACTTGTTTCCTAGCACGGCGCCCGTCGTGGGTGATTGCATACCTTAAGTTAAGGTAACTTAAGGTATGCGATGGACGCGACCGACGCGATATTTGGCTATTTTTAGCCTTTATTGCCAGCAATGAGAAATATTGCATTGATCGCGTCCATCGCATGCCATTATAATGGCACGCGATGCGACCGACGCGATCAATGCGATATTACATAGGGAGCAATGTTAAATTAGCCGGCAATGAAAAATCGCATTGATCGTGTCCATCGCATGCCATTATAATGGCATGCGATGCGACTGACACGACCGACGCGACCGACGCGATCAGCGCAATTTTACATAGGGAACAATGTTAAATGGGCCAATGGCCCCGATTTTTCATTGTATAGGCACCCTAATGGGTGATGTGTATGTTAAACACCTCACCATTGATAACGGCAACCCACGATTAACGCCAACCCGAAGCGCGGCGAGCGTAGCAAGCCCACGAGGGGCAGTGGTACGCGTCCTACAACCTTTTCATACCCCTACTATCCACGTCGGCGTGGAGTTGACTTTATGTAGTGTGGCGAGTCATCGAGACCGGAGCGTGGTGAGCACAGCGAGCCCAGCGTGGGGATGCGTAATACCTGTGAGGTAATGCGCGTCTCCTCGCCAAGCTTCGGGCTCGGTGGCTTGCTGCGCTTGCCACACTATATAAAATCAACTCCACGCCGACGTGGATAGTGGGGTATGAAAAGGGCGGAGGACGCGTACCGCCGCCACTCGCGGCCTCGCTGCGCTCGCCACACTTCGGGTTGGCGTTGAGCGTGGGGTGGCATTAACAATGGGGGAGCATTTCACCCATGAGGGTGGGTGTACAATGAAAATTGGGGTCTGGGGGGCATTTTACATTATGGCCAATGTAAAATCGGGTCTCAGCAGGGGCGGATTGGACCACCGGGAAACCGGGCCATTTCCCGGTGGGCCGGCCCCTAATAGTCACTAAAAGGCCGCTCACCCCATTGGCGGGGCCGCAGACCGCAATCTCTGCGGTTAACGGGCGGCCGTGGCCGCAGCACTGTGCCCCAAACAAATATGGCTGCGGGCAGCCTCGGCTATTACAGAAATAAAAATGGCCGCGGGAGTGCTGGTGCGCATGTGCGACCGCACGCAGCTGCTCCCGCGGTTCTGTGTGTGGCAAGCACTCACTGTGAGGATGGTTGCGCAGGGAGGCTCTCTCCCTGCTGTACATCCCCGGCCGCTTCTGTCCTCAGACTCTGTAGCTGCCGGCTGCCAGTACACTGTCACACTACATTAGAGGCAGCAGCGCCGGCAGCACAGAGCTCTCTCCCTGGCTTCCAACCCACTTTCATGTGTCATCAGTCATGACAGCAGGGACTGGAAAGGGGGCGGAGCAACACGGAGTTGAGGGGCGGGGCTACACGAGTGGAAGGGGGCGGAGCTACACGGGAGCACACATCTAATGAAAGGAAGAAGTAGATGAAGTGCCAGCCAGCTTGATTTTAAGGTAACTAAAGTGTGAGAGAGAGGTTCATACTGTGAGGCATATGTATAATGGACATCACGGTGTGGGGCATATGTATAATGGACATCACGGTGTGGGCATATGTATAATGGGCATCAGGGCGTGCGGCATATGTATAATGGGCATCACGGCGTGTGGCATATGTATAATGGGCATCAGGGTGTGTGGCATATGTATAATGGGCATCACGGTGTGCGGCATATGTATAATGGGCATCACGGTGTGTGGCATATGTATAATGGACATCACGGTGTGGGGCATATGTATAATGGACATCACGGTGTGGGCATATGTATAATGGGCATCAGGGCGTGCGGCATATGTATAATGGGCATCACGGTGTGCGGCATATGTATAATGGAGCAACACGGTGTGGCATATGTATAATGGGCATCACAGCGTGCGGCATATGTATAATGGGCATCACGGCGTGTGGCATATGTATAATGGAGTATCACGGTGTGTGGCATATGTATAATGGACATCTCTGTGTGGGGCATATGTATAATGGACATCACGGTGTGGGGCATATGTATAATGGACATCACGGTGTGCGTCATATGTATAATGGAGCATCACGGTGTGGGCATATGTATAATGGGCATCAGGGTGTGCGGCATATGTATAATGGGCATCACGGCGTGTGGCATATGTATAATGGAGTATCACGGTGTGTGGCATATGTATAATGGACATCACGGTGTGAGGCATATGTATAATGGGCATCACATGTGTGCGGCATATGTATAATGGGCATCACGGTGTGCGGCATATGTATAATGGGCATCACGGTGTGCGGCATATGTATAATGGCATCAGGGTGTGCGGCATATGTATAATGGGCATCACGGTGTGTGGCATATGTATAATGGAGCATCACGGTGTGTGGCATATGTATAATGGGCATCACGGTGTGCGGCATATGTATAATGGGCATCACGGTGTGTGACATATGTATAATGGAGCATCACGGTGTGTGGCATATGTATAATGGACATCACGGTGTGAGGCATATGTATAATGGGCATCACATGTGTGCGGCATATGTATAATGGGCATCACGGTGTGCGGCATATGTATAATGGGCATCACGGTGTGCGGCATATGTATAATGGCATCAGGGTGTGCGGCATATGTATAATGGGCATCACGGTGTGTGGCATATGTATAATGGAGCATCACGGTGTGCGGCATATGTATAATGGGCATCACGGTGTGCGGCATATGTATAATGGGCATCACGGTGTGTGACATATGTATAATGGAGCATCATGGTGTGGGGCATATGTATAATGGAGCATCACGGTGTGCGGCATATGTATAATGGGCATCACGGTGTGCGGCATATGTATAATGGGCATCACGGTGTGTGGCATATGTATAATGGCATCACGGTGTGCGGCATATGTATAATGGAGCATCACGGTGTGCGGCATATGTATAATGGAGTATCACGGTGTGTGGCATATGTATAATGGGCATCACGGTGTGCGGCACAAGTATAATGGGCATCACGGTGTGTGACATATGTATAATGGCATCACGGTGTGTGGCATATGTATAATGGGCATCACGGTGTGCGGCATATGTATAATGGCATCAGGGTGTGTGGCATATGTATAATGGGCATCACGGTGTGTGACATATGTATAATGGAGCATCACGGTGTGTGGCATATGTATAATGGGCATCACGGTGTGCGGCATATGTATAATGGGCATCACGGTGTGTGACATATGTATAATGGAGCATCACGGTGTGGGGCATATGTATAATGGAGCATCACGGTGTGCGGCATATGTATAATGGGCATCACGGTGTGCGGCATATGTATAATGGGCATCACGGTGTGTGACATATGTATAATGGCATCACGGTGTGCGGCATATGTATAATGGAGCATCACGGTGTGCGGCATATGTATAATGGAGTATCACGGTGTGTGGCACATGTATAATGGGCATCACGGTGTGCGGCACAAGTATAATGGGCATCACGGTGTGCGGCATATGTATAATGGCATCAGGGTGTGCGGCATATGTATATTGGGCATCACGGTGTGAGGCATATGTGTAATGGGCATCACGGTGTGTGGCATATGTATAATGGGCATCACGGTGTGTGGCATATGTATAATGGGCATCACGGTGTGAGGCATATGTATAATGGCATCACGGTGTGTGGCATATGTATAATGGGCATCACGGTGTGCGGCATATGTATAATGGCATCAGGGTGTGCGGCATATGTATAATGGGCATCACGGTGTGAGGCATATGTATAATGGGCATCACGGTGTGAGGCATATGTATAATGGGCATCACGGTGTGCGGCATATGTATAATGGGCATCACGGTGTGCGGCATATGTATAATGGGCATCACGGTGTGCGGCATATGTATAATGGCATCAGGGTGTGCGGCATATGTATAATGGCATCAGGGTGTGCGGCATATCTATAATGGGCATCAGGGTGTGCGGCATATGTATAATGGGCATCACGGTGTGCGGCATATGTATAATGGCATCAGGATGTGTGGCATATGTATAATGGGCATCACGGTGTATGGCATATCTATAATGGGCATCACTGTCTCCTCCACCACTTTGTGACTCCCCTCCCTGCATCCCCTGCCACTCTGCATCCCCCCTCCTACCCTGCATCCTGTGCCACCATGCCCCCTCACACTCTGCGTCCTGTGCCACCCTGTGTAAGTCCTCACTCCCTTCGTTCTCAGCCACTCTGCATCTCCCCTCCCAGCATTCTACGGCACCCTCCATCCCCCCCTCCCTCCCTGCATCCTCTTCCACCCTGCCACTCTACTGTGTTGGGAGACCCCCTGTCACCCCCCCCCCTTCCCCTCACAGCGGCAAAAATTGGGCGTGGCCTTGTTGGAATAGGCCACACCCCCATATTGATAGGCCACACCCCCTAAAAATTCGGACGCGCCTCTGGCGCGCAACAACACTCCCCCCCCCCTCTTAGGGCTGCTTCAAGATTTTTCCCGGGCTGGTTTTAATTCCCAATCTGCCCCTGGGTCTCAGGGACCATTTTACATTAGTTCCAATGTAAAAAATCATGTAATCATGTAGATCGAATCGCATGCGATTTGGTTGCATGCAATGCGATGAACGCGATTTTTTGGGTCCCGATGGATGCAATTAAAATCGCTGGCGCCGTGCTACGAAACAAGTACCAAAACAAATACATTCATATTTCCAACGCAAATTACACTTGTGTAACTGCAGGGTTAATATAAGCTTTATAAAGCTCTTTACTCAACTATTTTCTTCTAAACTGCAATATAGGTCAGTACAGGTACATATACTAACATATTATTACATGAGCTGCTTGTGTTCTTGGGATGTTACAAAACGGACACATAATATATAATTCACTTAAGTTGTTAACCCAAAACAAATGTATAAAATCATAGCATGGTCCTACATTAAGTCCTTGACTGCTATAATAAAACTAATAATAAACAAAACAATATTATAATATCTTTCAAATTAATTTTACTTATTTAAAAAGAATGGTGGAATAGACTAACAATTGTCTTTTGGCTTTGTCTTAGCAGCTACCACTACAGAAGTTTACCTCAGTTCGGCCAGGAGTGAGCAATCCTCCAGCAGAGGGCCACCTAGATTCACAACATTGTCAGACCTGCTACCAGATACTACTCAAGGTTTTTTTTTAATTATTTTTATAATATTATTAGAATATTGGTTAGAACCATAATTCATTTTAGTCTTTCTATTTAAATAGATGTTTTGAACTGTTTTTTTTTATTTAAATATGCTTAATTTATTTCCCTCCTTTAAAAAAATAATAATCCATAGCACAATTTTCATGAATACTACAAAAAATAGCCATTTTTTTAAATAATAGAACTGAAATGAAAGATTTATCCAGTTTTGTTAATGCACTGAAAACGAAGGGTTTGATGTATCAAGCAGTGAAGAGAGTGGAGAAACTGTACATTGGAGTAGTTACCCATGGCAACCAATAGGCTTTGAGGCAGCATTTAGAAAGTACATTATAGAATATGATAGGTACTGCAGGTGCTGACTGGTTGCTATGAGTGGCTTCTCTGCTTGTCTACTGTACCTCTCCTCTTTATTTCATTGCTTAGTAAAGGGGCATCTAACTCCAATCCTCAAATGTATCTTTACTTGGTAGGATCATATGTTACAGTGCAGGGTATGACATCCTAATGCCAAACTAAATTTACAATATTGACATAGAAAAATACAAAGTAAAATCAATCTAGAGTGGTACAGTAGCGAGTGCAGTGTATGTCCGTAATCAGTGCCAAGTACCTATGCAGCCCGTCCTGTCAAACTTGGGAGGATTGGTCTCCTGGTTATTCTAGATTGAGGCTACAATTCACATAAGCAAAAGACTGGCTACGTAAAATCAAACCAATCAACTGAAGACTGACAGCTGCTTGAGCCAATGAGCAAGCAGACACTCAGAACATTCACATCCAGGAGAGGGACATTTAAACCCACAATGCACCAGACGGAACAACCTCCTTGAAGAAGGCTCTAAAGAGCAGAAACGCGTTGAGGGACACATCGAAAGGAAGCAATCCAGGACGATTACCCCAGGGAGCATACCATCCACTCCCCCGACAGTGGCCACTGAGGAGTCAGCAAGACCTGACAGAAGCCGCCAGCGGGAGCGAGACAGAGGACGCACCAAACGTGAAGAATCGGTAAGTAGGAAGCGGGGCTTGGTGACGAGAGGCAGGAGGGATCCCAGGCAGCACGGTGGACACGGCGCACATGTCAGCTACCTGACTACGGCGACGTGCCTCCACCTCCTGTTTCAAACACCCGGAGGAGCTCCAGAAGTACTGCGGCTGCGGCACACTGTGTGAATCACACGCGTGCAGCACCGCACCTCACTGGACACTCCAACGTTACTGGCACCCCTGAGCTGCACCTCCCAGTCCCTCTACCGAAAGCCCGACTATATCACTATTGACGTTCACAAAGGGGTACCCGAACAATTGCATCCTATTACTTACATTCTGATCTGCGGGACGCCGCAATCAGAAAAGTAGGGTTACCACCTTTTAGTTGAGAGATTCCCGGACAGTGGCCCGCCCCTTTGACACACCCACTGCCCCACCCATGCCCCTCCCCCAGCTCCGCCCTTTGACCCGCCTTATGTTGCTTTTTTTTAACCTTTGCTTCAATTTCATTCTTGATTTTGCATACCATAATGCCAGTTACATGTTACATCATACACAGTAATGCTCATTACACGATATGCCAGAACTGTAAAAGTTTTTTGGTAAGGAGGAATAACACAGACAGTGCGCGCCGCAGGCGCGCGTCAAAAAAATTCTACATAATTACATGTCACACACCCATTGCATAGTGTACAAAATGCCGTAGTATACCACATGCCATAATGCCCATTACACGTCACACAGCGCGATGCCCATTACATGTTACGCCATACACGGCAATGCTCATTACAATATGCTAGGACTGAAAACGTGTTTTGTAAAGGAGGAACAAAATAGACAGTGCGCGCCAAAAATTTTCAACATAATGGCAATTAAACATCACACACCCATTACATAGTGTACAAAAATGCCATAGTACACCATTATTATTTTGCAACATAATGTGTTATTTTCCAGTGTCACTGGAGACGTACAGAATGTGTCTTGGGTATAGTCCAGCTCTTTAGATGTGACCAACGGACATTCATTTTTATAGATAAAAGCGTCAGGATGTCAGGAGGCGGGAGGGGGGGGGGGGGGGGGCTGAGATGCCAGTACACGGGCAAAAAGAAAAAGGTCCTATTCTGAAAAAGCCTAAAAAGCGAAATAATCAGGTTCCAACCCCAGGTCAAATTAACGCCTGATCACATTGCAATTCATATGCATGTTTGGTTGTATTAATGATCACACTAGGGATGGCAATCCACAATCGATGACACATAATACCTCATACATACGCACACTCCCTCATACACACTAACTCATACACACTAACACACACTCCCTCATACACCCTAACACACACTCCCTCATACACACTCCCTCATACACCCTAACACACACTCCCTCAAACACCCTAACACACACTCCCTCATACACACTCCCTCATACACCCTAACACACACTCCCTCATACACACTAACACACATTCCCTCATACACACTAACACACACTCCCTCACACACACACATGCACACACTTCCTCACACACACTCACGCGCCCCCTCACACACACTCACCTCCTCATTTGCTTCCTTTTCCTTTCCCTCACGGGTGTTGTTGTGGTGAGCTGAGAAAACAGATTATTGGCTGAGTAAACATGTGACTTCTCCCTGATAATCAGAGCAGAGCAGGTCGGAACAGCGGAGAAGCTCCGTCCTGCGGCCGTCGGCGTGGGGCGTGGCTGGCAGTGACACGCCCTGCGGGCTAAGAGAGGCTGTTGTGGTATTAACAATGCCCCTGCTCATGGTCCAGCTGTCAATCAGGTGCCGCCGCACCCGATTGGCTGGCTGACCGAGAGTAGGGCAGGCTCCTCCACACACTGTCGCAGCGCTGCCGGTCTCGATCTGGCTGTCCCCGGCAGCGCTGTGCAGGATCACCAGTCAGGTCTCCAGTTCCCGGACATTGTATAGTCCGGGAACGGCACCCGTCCGGACTCCGGACACCCTGTCTAATTACCGGACTGTCCGGAGTAATCCCGGACGGGTGGTAACCCTACAGAAAAGGACAAGTTTAACTACAGTAATTGGACAATCTCATCTCCCCTATTGAAGGAGGACAAGCAGACCTTCATCAATCTAGAATACCCAGGAGACCAATCCTCCCAAGTTTGACAGGACGGGCTGCAAGCCCGATGCGCAAAAATAGGGACTTGGCACTGATTACGGACATACACTAGCACTCGCTACTGTATCACTCTAGATTGATTTTACTTTGTATTTTTCTATGTCAATATTGTAAATTTTGTTCGGCATTAGGATGTCATACCCTGCACTGTAACATATGATCCTACCAAGTAAAGATACCTCTGTATTAATTACCAACTGTATCATCCCTTAATTCCACATAGGGACAAAGCTCAACACAAAACCCAATTTTGTTTATGTACTCTTTGAACAGGAAGGTATAGTCAGACCAGTCCTAGTGTTTTGTAGCTAGTGCATAACAGAAACACTTAGTGCGCAGGTATACCGAAACGTCTACTCCAATCCTTCGGTATTGTGGTGTGGTTCGGCTCTTGTTCCGCAGCTGATCGTAAAGCCCTCCAGAGGGTGGTGTCAGTGGCAAGCAAAATAGTGGGGGTTGTTCTGCCAAGTATCCACCATGTATTCGAATCCAGGCTTCTTAAGAAGACAAACAGTATTTTGAGGGATTCTTCCCATCCCAGTAGCGACATGTTTTCCTTACTCCCCTCCAACAAGCGTTATCGTTCTGTCTTGTGCAAGTCTAAACGATACAGAGAGAGCTTCTTTCCAACAGCAATTCATGTTTTAAATTCTTAGTCGGAATTTTTCTGGGTACAGATCTTATTTGCATGTTGTTCTACTTTTATTGTCTTTTCTTATCTTTTGTACTGTTCATAACTGAATTTCGTTTAATGTTCATGTATGTGAGCATTTTATGATAATAAAGACATTATTTATCATTATTATTAAATGCTAACAACAGTTAAAGTTTTCCATGTCTCCTCACAGAATCACAAGTGAAGTTATTAGCTCCATTTGTGGATATTTTAAAATCTGCTAGTTATAAGCACACTTGTGCACCAGCTAGGTGGTCTGGAAAAAGTGAACTGCTGGTAGCTATCTGGGATTGGAATTGGCTATCCATGGCTTAGTAAATCAACACCCAAGTTGCTTATGTTCTAGAACAGGCATGTCCAACCTGGGTTCCCAAGCAGTGGCGTAGCGCCAAGTTTTACGCCCCCCCCCCCCCCCCCACACACACCTGAAAATGTTGGTGCCCCCCCCTGTAAATTTAACCCCACCCTGTCATACCCGTCCCCGTCACTCTGTCTACTAGTCTGCGTCCCAGCGCTACTCCTGGCTCCTTATGACAAAATGTCCATCACAAAATGGCCTCCCCCTTACAGCAGACCGTTTTTAAGGATGCTAGAGGAGGCCCCCGCTGCCTCCTCTAGCATCTTAAAAAACTGTCTTCTGCAAGGGGGTGGACATTTTGTGATGGACATTTTGTCATAAGGAGCCAGGAGGAGCGCCGAGATGCAGACTAGTAGATCTGCGGTTCCGACTCCCGGCCACAGAGTACAGACGTG
Organism: Crinia signifera; assembly: GCF_055691185.1. Taxonomy (NCBI): domain Eukaryota; kingdom Metazoa; phylum Chordata; class Amphibia; order Anura; family Myobatrachidae; genus Crinia; species Crinia signifera. The sequence goes on along the minus strand of NC_139218.1, from coordinate 142,995,382 downwards.
GCGTTGGGATAAGGCAGGTAGCGGCAGCGTAACAATAGCCCCCGCAGACCTTGGCACCCACACTTACTCGGCACCTCCCCGCCACTGCAGGGTGTTCGGCGCTATTGTTATGCCACTGTTCCCAAGTCACACTGACATTCAAGGGTTTAGTGATTTCCATGCTTGAGCACAGTTGACTTCAGCAGCACAGAACCTCATTTTTTTTTTATTTAACCATCTGTGCTGCAGCCTAGATATCACTAAAAAAATGCAATGTTAGTGTGCCAAGTTTGAGGACTAAGGTTGGGAATGCCTGCTCTAGAATATTAGGCTGCTTAAGATTCTGTATTGTTAAAGTATCTGCTCCACTTAAATATTTTATTACCAGGGGAAAGGGGAGAGGGAAATTTTGTCTATGCACAAGTATCACTGTTTGTAACACAAAAATTCATGTCAAGTCAAAATGTAATGTTCCACAGTAGAAAAAATATAATAATAGATACTAACGTATCTGTAGATTATTAAGGTGGAGGTGCTCCCTAGAGAGTGATAAGATGCAGGAAGGAAAGACAGAAAAGAACTCTCTTTTTTAGGGGCACAACTAATTATTTGTATAATGTTTTAATATTAAAAATTAACTTTTATTATGATTCAATTTAAAATATTGGGAGCCAACTATCAAGACAAAGACAATTCTACATACATACATTAAACATCTAACACATGTCAAGAGAAAATATATCTCCTAGACAGGAGAACAAAGAAATATTAAAAATATATTACAGCAGAAATACTGTTAATATCTGTAATGTAGCTCTCTGCTACTGTACAATTTGGAACACATGAGCTACGTTTTAATGATAGCAAACTGGCGAAAATATCACCTTGTGAGGGAATATCTAGTATGCTTCCAATGTGATATTGCCTCACTTGTAATGATTCAGTCAGTGTACTCTGAGATATTACAATTGGCAACACGAAGATCAGAAATTTGTAATGATAGTTGCTAGTCTCGTGTCTGGCTGTTTGCTTCACAATCTGAGGAATCTGATGAATCACAAACTGATGAAGCGACAGCGAAACGGTCGTCTAAACTCCCTTTCCTATTTCACCACAGGTGATGGGAGTTAAGTAAGATGGAAGTCCAGGAATAGAGCATTCTGGGAGGAATGCAAATTCAGACAAAGTTACATTTAGCACTTACAACTCTTTGCATAAAGGGAGATGCATGGGAAGGGCCATGCACAATAATGTATTGTCAATAAGGCAGTGGTTCCTTTTTGACAAACCCTTACTCCAAACTTTTTTGACTCATTGCACCCTAGAGCATCAAAATATTTTCAAGGGACCCCTAGGCCAAATGCTTCTTATCGAGAAATTCAGAAAAAAAATATTAAAGTGCATTGTGTGTATGTCACAGTTATCTGGTGAGGGACAGGATTTGCTCCTGTTTGTCCACATATATTATGATTGGCAGCCACAAGCACTGGTTTTGCCTGGTACATTGACCATAAAATAATATGAATTGATCTTGGTCCACCAACTCAAGGCACCCCTGCAAGTGTCCTGAGGCACCCCAGGGTGCCTAGGCAGACAGTTTGGGAACCACTGCAATAAGGGAATGTTGCAAAAATGGGTTCAGTCAACCTAGTGACAGCAATGTTTCTTTTCCTTAATAGTGTGTTAGTGGGAAAGGGAGGTTATTAGTTATATCCTATAGAGAGCTACTACATCAGCAGTGCATGAAAGATCATAGTCATACAGAATGTATTCTTTGCAGACAACACTACAGGACTGCACTCCAGGACGTCCAGCAGAGGGCAGACTAGTGACAGGCCAAGTGCAACAGCTTCCTCTTTTCCACTAACCACCACAGACAGTGTGCACGGTTAGTAGTAACTTGCCCACAGCTTCAAAAATAACATTTATTTAATTATGTTTGTGTGTCTATTAGAGATGTGCAGACTCGGATTCCAGAGATCCGAGCCCCCACGGACGTCATCATTCCGAGCCCGATTTTGAGCAGCGCTCGGAGATTCCCGCCTGACTCGGGTCCGTCCGCGTAGTCAGAACGTCATCTCCCGGCACCGGATTTCGCGAGGCTTTAAAAGCGGCTGCCGCGCCCGCCATCTTCACTCCAGTCTAGTAGTGGGTTGGGAGAGGGTGTGTTGGTGCTGCTGCTGGGGCTTAAACTTGAGCTTGACCTTGAGCGCAATATTTTTCAATCGCTGGTGCTGTCTCTCAGTGCTGCTGTGTAGTCTAACTGTGTACTTGTAGTACTACTGTCTCCTCTGTGCGGTCTACCTCTGGTGTGCTGTGCTGTAATAATTATTTTATTCGCTGGGGCTGTCTCCCTCAGTGCTGCTGTGTACTTTGTTCTCCTCTCTGCTTAGGGTGGGCTCTCCCAGGCAAGGAGGACAGTCTAACTGTGTACCTGTAAGGGTGTTTAGCGCCCTCCTGTGAACTATAAATTTGCGCCCTCACTCTCATAACTTCAGTGCATGTAACAAAACAAAAAGGCTTACTCTCAAAAGAAGCATTGTCACACAATAGTACCCACGTTTCATATTACACTGCAGAGTGGCACAATCTTAATCACAATACACCACATAGTAGTCTACCTTATTCACATTGCAACCCACAGTAGTACCCCTTATTCATGTTAAGCTACACAGTAATACTCCATATACACAATGCCCACAGTAGTAGTGCCACTTGCTACAAGTTGTGTGGAGAGAGGGGCGGTGAGGCACACTGGGGAAGTGTTGCACTGATATATTCACAGATGTTGACACACTGTTGAAAAAAAAGACAGATGATGACACACAGAAGTTGACATACGGACAAAGTCTGACATACAGCCATTGACACACTGACAGGTGCTGACACATAGATACACAGACGTTGACACACTCAGACACAAGGATAGATTGACAGACGACACTGACACGCGGATACACAGATGCTTACACAGGCAAATGCTGACATACAGATGACACACGGACAGACTCTAACACACTTATATGCTAAAACACTGACAGACACTGACACATGGAAATACAAATGCTGACACAGACAGGTGCTGACACACAAACTGAAGATAACACATGAGTGCTGACACACTGACTGACACATAGATGCTGAAACGTTGACAGACTGACACCTGGACTGACACCTGGACACACAGATGCTTACACATGGATACACAGGTGTCAACACATGAATGCTGACACACTTAGAGATGATGACACAATGACAGATGCTAACACATGGACACAGACACAGACAGAGGCTGATAAGCTGACACAGACGGATGCTGACACAATGGCTGGCAAACAAACTCTGACACAGACGGAATAACAAATGGACATGCAGACAGATGCTGACACACAGATGTTGACACAGGCATCCACTGACATACTGACACACAGATGTGGACACACAGACACTAATAGTTAACACACAGATATACACTGACACATGGGCGTGGACATACAGCCACATGGATTCTGCTACAGACATGCAGGCAGCCACTGAAATACATAAATGCTGACACATGGACACTGGCACAGTGATGCTGACACATATAATTAAACAATGACACACTGATGCTGACACACAGACACAAAGATGATTTTGCATATACGCTGACACACAGACACAGGTGGGAGAGCAGGGGAGAGAGGAGAGATACAGTAGTTGCCGTTAGAGGCGTAGCGAGGGCGGTGCCGGCGGAGCACACGCTCCGGGCGCAGGATGATTGCATGGCGCCGGAGCTGTGCTGTGGCACCGCCAGCTCGCCCTCTCGCTCGCCAGCCAGCTCCAGAGGCGTAGGGAGGGCGGAGCCGTGCATCGCAATGGCATCCCTGCCCTCCCTGTGTGCCATAAGTACCCGCTGCCGGAGAGAACTTGCTGCCGCTCTGTGCTTTTTAAATGATGATGCATGGGCAACATTGTCGGCGGCGCTGTTCCGCCTCCCCCTTCCCAGTCAGCGCGGCAGTGTCGGCTGATCCAGCCTCCTTGCCTGTCCCCCTCCCCTCTCCCCTCTCTGATGCTGCTGGCCGGGGCTCGACGTCACTATCTAGTGACCAGCCCCGGCGTGAATCAAGCACGCATGACCAACCTGCAGGAGAAATGGCAAAGCTGGGACCCAGCACTGACCAGGGAAGCACCCAGCGCCGACCAGGGAAGGACCCAGCGCCGACCAGGACATATACAGCAGCACTCCTGCTTGCTTAAGGGTGAGGGGGTGAGGGGGTGAGGGGAGGGGGGGGGGAGGGAGGGACACACAAAACAACATAGCATGTACTCAGCTGGTAGAGGGGAGAGATTGAGAATAGGAGGAATAAAGTGCACTACCCCTGTTTCTCCCCCCTCTATCTAACTTCTCTCTCTCTCTGCTAGCCTGCCTGCCTCTCTCTCACCCCCTACCCTTCCATCTATCCTCTTTATCTCTCCCTCTCCTGCACTCTCCCCCCTCCATCTATCCTCTTTATATCTCTCTCTCCTGCACTCTCCCCCTCTATCTAACCTCGACCTCCCTCTCTCTCCCCCTTCTGCTCCCTCTAACCTTTTCTCTCTCTCTTCACACCCGCCTCTCACTCACTCTTCATCTAACATCGCTCTCTCTCTCTCTCTCTCTGCTGCAATCTCTTCATTTGCCTCTCACCCCTCCCCCTCCATCTAACTTCTCTTAGAAGGAGGGGGGGGGGGGCAGCCATCTGAGAGCTGGGGAGGGGGCATCAAAACTTGCCCTTGCTCCGGGCACCCTGTCATCTAGCTACACCGCTGGTTGCCGTGTTATGGAGGAGCAGGGAAGTGTGATAAGAGACACTGTTGCACTGTCACCAGATGGTAGGGGGGCAAGACCTTCTAGGAGAAATAGTCGTTGAGCAGTGGGAGAGCGGTGGAAGACATTGCAGCAGAAAGGAGTGGGGCATATGGACACTGCCTGCGGGAGAGCAGTATACAGTAAAGGGCCCCACCGCCATACTGGTGAAAGCGAGAAATGAGAAAAGCAAAAACTGCGCTTGAAGTGCCTGCTGCATATATAAACTATACATATATATCTAATCTATCCAAACCAAGGTGTTAAGATGGCACCCTAGAGAATTTCCAGTGATGAAAATGAAAACAGTGTTTATTCACATGTAGTCTACGTTTCGGGGACAGACTACCCTTCCTTGGGACAGAACAGAACGTTCCCCAAAACATAGACTATGTGAATAAACACCGTTTTCATTTTCATCACTGGAAAGTCTCTAGGGTGCCATCTTAACACATTGGTGTGGATATACAGAGGCTTATCCCTCAAGAGAGGCACCGGACAGGTACACCCCCATATCTAGGTTGGCTAAATGCTGTGGATTGAGATTATATATACATATATATTGTTAAATTGAAGCTATGCAGGTTTTTGTCTCCATTTCTCCCAGTATGCTGCTCATACACCTACAATATATACACCTACACTATATACACCTACACTATATACACCTACACTATATATGTCTCTGCTTATCATAAATATACAAATAAAAAAGTATTCATAAAAAAAAAAGAAAATAAAAAAAAAGTAAGAAGGCTGCATACCTGAGTTCACTCTGAGGGCAAGCAGCAGCAGGTGTATATGCCCTGAGTGCATGCATACACAGGTTGCAGAATTGCAGTGCCTGCCTGTGACCTCGCTAGTATAATTAGGGGAAGAGGTCGGAACTGGGCGGCCCGGGTCACCGTGTGCAGGAACTGGGGGAGAGATGGAAGAGAGGCTGCTGCTCAGTGCTCACTGGATGGTGGGCGTCCAGCGTTACAGCACTTGGGAAGAATGCGCGGGTGGCGCCGTTGTTAATATAGAGGGGAGCCACTCTTCAAGCTGCCTTCTCTTTCCTGCGCTGCGCTGTCAAAGTTCAGTGAGCGCAACAGGCAAGAAGCAGCAGCGCACAGCAGCAGGGTCGGCATAGCAGGCCGGGAGTGCGCCTCTACAGCTCAGCGCCTCCCTGCTTTGCAGGCGCTGCTGAGCGGGCAGCGCCGGCCCTGCCTGTAGTACTACTGTCTCCTCAGTGCTGGGGCCTACCTCTGGTGCTGTGCTGTGCCTGTAATATTATATTATATATTAATAATTAATTAATTATATTATATATAGTCCACTGGTGCTGCCTGCACTGAATCTGCCAGTATTATTTAGTTACTCAGTCCACTTTTGCCACTGGATATAGCAGCTAGATATAGCAGCCTAGTATGTACTAGGTAGGCAGAAGCACTTTCTGCCTACCTAGTACATACTAGGCTGCTATATCTAATTTAATTAAAAAATAATACTTGTGCTGTGTGGGACTGTAAAAAATAATTCCATGCTGCTGGTGCACTGACGTGTGCCACTGAGTGCCACTGCCAAGCAGTACCTAATATAAAATTAATTATTATATAAATTCTGCTGGTGCACTGCATAAAGCTACTGGTGGTGTGTAATATAACTACCTCTTGAGGTGACCACTGGCAGTGCTACTGCCTGCCTGCCTGCCTACCTACCTAGTAGTTTATTTTCTCTACAAACTAGGCTGCTATATTATTAATAATTAATTGAATTATATATAGTCCACTGGTGCTGCCTGCACTGAATACTGTGAATAGAGGTTGCCAGTATTATTTACTCAGTCCACTGTTGCCACTGGCAGTGCTACTGCCTAAGTGTACCTACCTAGTAGTACAACTACATACTTGGCTGCTATATCTAATTTAATAAAAAAATAATACTTGTGCTGTGTGGGACTGTAAAAAATAATTCCATGCTGCTGGTGCACTGACGTGTGCCACTGAGTGTCACTGCCAAGCAGTACCTAATAATAAAATTAATTATTATAAATTCTGCTGGTGCACATACTAGTATTGCTGACGTATCTACCTGTCTTGTGCCTAGTACTGCCGTATTTAACGGTCTGGTGCCTAATACTGCCGTATCTACCTGTCTGGTCTGGGGCCCACTGCCTAATACTGTCATATCTACTGTCTGGTGCCTAGTACTGCTGTATCTAGCTGTCTGGTCTGGGGCCCACTGCCTAATACTGCCGTGTCTACCTCTGCAGTGTCACTCTTACATGAGCCACGTGTTTGTGCCACACTCTTGTGTGGCTTAGCATAGTTATCCAGCTACCTCGGTGCAACCTTTTGCCCTAAAAACAATATTGTGAGGTGTTCAGAATAGACTGGAAATGAGTGGAAATGAATGTTATTGAGGTTAATATAGCGTAGGAGCAAAAAAAAACCAAAATTCTGCGATTTTAGCAGTTTTTGTGCTTTTTTAACAAAAAAAATCAGAACCCAAAACCCAAGAAATCCAAACACAAAACACTTAGGAGGTGTTTTGCCAAAACCCATTAGAACCCAAAACCTCAAGGTAATCAGAACCCAAAACCCGAAAAGTGGCCGGTGCACATCCATAGTGTCTATATATACATATATGCATATATATATACATATGATGCCGGGTTTAGCGCACCTAGGCGCAGCTGGAGTTATTAGGATTCTTGGGTTTAGTATCACTAGGAATCCTTTGATTGCCCGTCTAGGTCTTTTTATAGGATTCAGGCCAATTCAGCCCTGCCGGTGATAGATCCTAGGTTGTCTTGTCCCTGGTCTCCAGTCTGCCTTGTCCAGGTTCCTGTCTGACCTAGTCTTGGTCTTTGAGTCCATCAGGAGTTTTGTATCCATGCTTCCTGCCTGCATTAGCAGTGCATTTCCTTCCAGTCTCTGGTGCCACTTTCCAACTAGGGTGTCATGAGTACAATTTTTCAGGTCTCCTGTACATTGCGGGAAGATCTTGTCGTCTTATTTATTGTTATATTTCAGTTCTGTGTATTCTTGTGATGGAGTCGCTGGTGTTTTGTTATGTTTTGAAATTTGGTCTGCATTTCTTATTGCTTTTGGTTACTGACTGGGTCGTTTCTGCTTCTGGCTAAGACCTCCCTTGTGCGACGGTGTCACTTGCTTAAGTTTTTTATCCCTTGGTTCTTTGTTATTAGCCTCAGATAATGTGCCTTTTTTGTTTTTCTCTGTATCCTGCTAGTGCTTTGTCCTTAATTGAGACCTGGTGGCACCAGTTGGGGGGGGGGGGGGGGACTTAATTTGCCCCTTCAAATGTGGCTGTTATAGGTGAAGCTTAGCTCTGCAGGTACTTAACTGGGAACTGGGGAAGGCAACAGAGGTAGTGTCAGTGTAGGGTCCACTGTGGCCGTTCTGAACAGCAGTCATGGCTATGGGTTCACACCCGCAACCAAAGAGAGACCTGAGGATACACATGAGTCAGCTCTGGAGGGTGTGATGACAACATATGCCTAATACAATTAATTCTTTGAAACTTTAGTTCCTCCATACCCACTAACACCATTTTAATTTTCCTCAGTGTTGTATTGACTTGGCAAGGGAAATTATTAGTTACTTCATATATAAAGATACAGTGCCACTATGGCATGAAAAGTCACAGGTTTCTGAATGTATTCTATCCAGACAACACTCAAGGAGTAGACTCCCGGATGTCCAGTAGAAGGCAGACTAGTGACAGACCAAGTGTGACAACTTTTTCTTCTCATCTAATCACCGCCAACAGTATACAAGGTTGGTACTGAATTGTGCACAGATTCAACCAAAACATTAGTTATAATTTATATAAACATTATGGGGGAAATTTACTAAAGGAAATTTGTAAAAAATAGGTGTATTTGTATTTAGAAATACACTTATTTTTGACATTTACTATCCCGAAAATATGGCAATTCGTATTCGTATTGATAGCACATCAATACGAATACGAATTGCCGTATTTTCGGGATAGTAAATGTCAAAAATAAGTGTATTTCTAAATACAAATACACCTATTTTTTACAAATTTCCTTTAGTAAATTTCCCCCTATTTGTTTAATATTCATTAATATACAATTTTTATGTTCTTAGAGATATCTAAAGATATCTGGGTGAGGACTAGAGTCTTGGTTACCATAGCAAATTAAATTCAGAACCAACTCATTAAACTGGTTCCAGAATTGACATGCACTCAGGGGCAGATTTATTAAGCTTGGAGAAGAGATAAACTGGAGATAAAGCGGAGAAAAGGTAAAAGGAGATAAAGCACCAGCCAATCACCTCCCAACTGTCTTTTTCAAACACAGCTGATTGGCTGGTGCTTTATCTCCTTTTACCTTTTCTCCGCTTTATCTCCAGTTTATCTCTTCTCCAAGATTAATAAATCTGCCCCTCAGTGACATACTGTATCTACAATACAGTTAGGATTTCAGAGACTTACTGTAACTACAGCTGGGTGAGAGGTGAAATACACGTCAGCCCTGGAGGTCCTTACTCTGTTCTTCTGGACACATTCAGTAAAGCCATTCTGTGCTTTCAGTTAATTCAGAACATGTTCAAATTTAAAATTATTGTACATGTGTCGCTAAAATGTATACAGAAAAGAGTAGACTGATTTCTTAAGCTGTGTACACACGGTGCAATATATTGCTCAGACCAGAGATGGTCGCTGATGAAAAGTAGACTCTGCTGGGGGAGCCGCAGGGGGAAATAGCTGGTTACAGGAGCATGCTCCTGCGACCAGTGACCATTAGGAGCTGAACACGGGAGCGTGCACCTGACGATTTATAGGCACAGCACAAACAGATCACTGGCAATATGGTCGCTCAATGGAAATATTGGCAGCGATACCTATGTACACAGCTTTAGGAACATTTGAGAATATTCTAGATTATATGGGGTATGATGATTGTATTTTATGTAAATGTTGAAAAAATAATTAATCTACCACCGGTAACAAGGACATGTAGTGTTAATGGGCATGGCAGGTTATTGGTATTTTCATATTAAAAGATACAATATAACCAGTGCTTGAAAGGTCATAGTTATGTGAAATGTTTCCTATGTAGACAACACAATAGGACTCCAATCAAGGACATCCAAAAGTGGGTATACTAGTGACAGACCAAGTACAACATCTTCCTCTTCTCCCCTAATCACCTCTGACAGTAGACAAGGTTGGTAGTAAAATAACAGCAACTGCAAGCATTACATTTCTTTTTTCTTTGTTACTATTCATTTTATATAGGATTTTTATGTTTGCACAAACTCTTACAAATAACTTTGGCCTCCATTGAATTGTAGCAGTTATTTCCCTTTTATTCAGGACAGACTTCACATTTTAAAATGTGTTATTTTTAGGTCACCTGAACACTACGGGGTTCTGGCTGATCAACAGTTTCTCAATTCAATGTTTCACCTGTCGAGCGGCGAAAAGGAGGACTTGTTGGCGAAAACAGCCGTGGAATGAAACGGCCGTGAATTTGTCAATCCATGGCCTTTTCCAACAAAATAGATCTAACTTGTTTTAAAGCTGAATCTGTTTTTTCGAATTCCGCCTTCAATGCTGTTGAAAATGGCAGCATTGAATAAGTTGCGGGTGCAATTTGCCCTGTGGGAAAAAGCACCCTGGATTAAATACACCTCCAATTCTGAAAAGTTATTATCTGGGCTCGATCCAGAGTTTTTATCTCTTTAATTCAGGGATGACTACGGAGAAAAGTTTGATTTGAAAATCACTGAAATCTGGGTGAAATGTAGACTAATGGTAACCATGGCTACATAAATTCAGAACAAGTCAATCAAAAAATAGTTCCATATTCAAAATGTGTGTGATTACTTTAATATTGTACCAATACAAAGAGCATCACAGTGATATATCTACAAAACAGCCAGCATAACTACAACTGTTCAGTCAGGGGAAACTGGTGGTACACATGACTCAACACTGGTGGCCCTCCTTACGCAGATCTTATGACCATGCTCAGTAATGTAATCTTTTAGCTTTCAATTTTAGAACTAATTTCCTAGAATGGGAACAGATTAGAAGCCTCTACAATATTAGTTTGAGGTGTACCAGATTGCATATTATATCTATAGAAAAGTGAGTTCATTCACCAGCATTGCTTGCCTCGGTGTAGTAATGGAGTCTATCGGCAATTTCATATAAAAAGCTGCAACATCAGCAGTGAGTGAATGGTCCTAGTAATATAAAATGTATTCTATGCAGACAACACTCTAGGACTAAACTCCAGGACATCCAGTAGAGGGCAGACTAGTGACAGACCAAGAGCATCGTCTTCCTCTTCTCCTCTAACCAACACCGACACTATACAAGGTTCGTAGTGACTTGTCAGCCGCTTCAAACATAACATTTGTATTAATTTACATAAAACAAAGTGGGTGAAATTTAATAGGATGAGAGATTCAGAAAGTGATAGATTTGGTAAGAAATCTCCAGGTTTTTTTAAAGCAGCAATCATTTACACTGCAAAATCAAACTGGTTTTGCATTGTAAATGATTGCCGCTTTAAAAAAACCCTGGAGATTTCTTACCAAATCTATCACTTTCTGAATCTCGCATTCTATTAAATTTCCTCCTTTGTTTACTTTTCTTGAATATAGGATTTTCATTGTCTTACAACTGGGGTGGGGAACCTATTTTCTTCCAAGGGCCATTTGTAATGTGAAAAAATCCTTTGTAGACCATATGTAAATTAGACACTTACACATTACCCTGCTTCTGCAAATGACCCCACGCTCCTGCTGCCTGCTTCACCCATCCCATGCTCCGGCTGCCTGCTCTGAATAAGACACCTCTCGTGAGAACTCCCCCTTCCTTGAATCCCGAGCAAGCCGTAGGGTGGGGGGTCCAGTCAAACTGGCTATGGGGGCCGTTTACGGCCCGCGGCCAGAGGTTTCCCACCCCTGTCTTACAAAGTCAAATAAATATCTTTGCTCCCCACTGATTTGTCCAAATCGGTGCAGATACAGTATATATATATATATATATATATATATATATATATATATATAGTGTCCTGGTATGTTCGGCACTCCGGACAACAGTAGTAACTACCGCGGTGCCCTTATGATGATAGGTACAGAAATCCAAACCCCCTGTCCTGAGCCCAGGCACAGGGGAAAAAACGGCACTCACGGATTTGAAAAGCAGGGTAATTTTATCAATACATGATAGATGAAAAAAAGTTACAGCATATTCTTCAACGTTTCAAGGCAGAATGCCTTTTCGTCAGGATGCGCTGTGATGTGTCTAAAGTGCCAAAGGTGCGGTGAATAAACACGAGCAGTCTGCTCTCTTACCTATTTGTAGCTGTGTAGGGGGACATGCCGGCGTGTGCGGTTTCCAGCTTCCGGGACCCGGGGCGCAGCCCACAGTGACGTCGCGCCGTTGCCCTGGTTACCCTGGACGCCTCCTGCCGTCATCAGCTGGACATGCTGTGCCTGTGTGCGGGAAAACGTAAGACCAACTTTACAAATACAGTTGGATGACAAGTGATGCATACCACTACAAATAAAAAACGTGTGCTGAGGCTACTAAAAATATCAAAGGGTATATAAGTAGTGCTTAGAAATAGAAGAATTAAAATGACTCTCTCCATGAATTAAAGGTATATGACTTTTTCTTATTACAAGTATTCTACATCTTATGAACATCCAAGCGCTTCCTGCGAACATGGCTGTGTGAAGGTAATATACTATAGTGACATCATATTTATGGCAATCAGACAAATAAACCTATCTAGCATTTAGCACTCAAGTCTCAGTGTTATTATTAAACTAGATGTTACATGACCCACAGTGGTACACCCTCTAAACTGGCTAGATGTTGTAGCCTCCTAGGGTTTTTTTCACACAAATGAGTTCCAAGCTATCATCTCATTGAGTCCCAGTGGTGCCATCGTGTTCAGTCTGCAAATCCACTGGGATTCTCGCTGTGAGAGTATCTTCTGCCTGTCACCTCCCCGGTCCAATGGTGGCACATGGTCAATGATCAGGCACTTTAATTGGGCCAAAGAGTGCCCACTGGCTTTAAAATGTCTCGCTACCGGCTGGTTTGTTTCTTTGCCATGCAGACAACCCAAAATAGCTGACCGATGTAATGCCATGCGAACCCGTAGGTTGACTATGGTCTGACCCACGTAGAATTTCCCGCAGGGGCACATAATAATGTATATAATGTATGGTGTTTTACAATTAACTACGTGCTTAATTTGATATGTCCTGCTTGTCTGGGGATGTTTGAACGAGGAGCCCGTGATAAGGTACCCGCAGGCAGTGCAAGAGGGACATCGGTAGCATCCGGGTTTTTTCTCCTGTATGTTAAACAGGGTAGGGGGTGGAGGTTTTGTAATGTTGGTCCTTACTAGGAAATCCCGCAAATTGCGGCCCCTTTTGTAGCATGGCATGATGTTTTTGTCCTTAAACCCCGGCAGTTGTTTATCACATTTGATTAAGGGCCAGACTGCTCTGAGCGCTCTTGGAAGGACTGTAGTCGCCGGTGTGTAGGTCGTAATGAATGGAATGATGTTGGTAGTATTGGTCTTGTAGTTCTTCTTCGTTTGTAATAGGTGTTCACGAGGGATTTCCAGTACCTGTTGTTTTTGTTGGTTTAAAAGGGATCTTGCGTAGCCCCTGGCAGCAAACTTTTCAACCATTTTGTCCAGTTCTTGACCCACTGTAGAAGTATCACTATGTATTCTGGCCACCCTCATCATCTGCGATTTGGGTAGGCTTCGCTTCAGCGCCAGTGGGTGGTTGCTATTAGCCTTCAGTAGGGTGTTCCTATCTGTTTCTTTGTGGAACACTGTAGTCACTATCCGCTTGTCTATCAACTCAATGTTCACGTCCAGATAGTTCACCTTCTGTCCTCCTAGGTTATAAGTAAACTTGATGGGGCCTTCACGGCCGTTGATGTTGTTAATGAGGTCTATGAGGGCTTCCTGAGTACCTGTCCATACGATCAGCAGATCGTCTATGTAACGGGTATACATAGCTATCTGGCTGCTGATAATCTGATCCATGAAGAAGAACTCCTGTTCCTGTTCAAACATATATATGTTTGCAAGTGATGGTGATACGTTAGACCCCATAGAGCATCCAGTTAACTGTAGATAATAGCTGCCGTTGTGGAGGAAGAAGTTTCTGGTAAGTGTGAGGTTCAGTAGTTCCAAGTATAGCGGAATGTCTAGTGCCGCGAAGTTGACTTTGAAAAGGAACGCCCTAGTGGCTGAAAGTGCTTGTGCATGGGGGATCACAGTGTAGAGGTTTTTCACATCTAAAGTGCACAGTGCTGTATTCTGGGGTAACTCTCCCAGTGCCTTAAGTTTTAAAAGCAACTGGGTCGTGTCCTTCAAGTACGTCCTCTGCGTCATGATGTATGGCTGAATAAGATTGTCCAAGAACTGCGAGATCGGTTGGAATAATGACCCCCGGGCAGAGATGATCGGTCTACCCGGGGGGTTCTGCAGGTCTTTATGCACCTTCGGTATTGTGTAGATGACCGGGGTGATAGGGTGGTCTTTGGTTAATGTACGCAGAACTTTTTTGCTGATGTGGCCCGTCTGGTGAGCCTGAGCTAAAATTGCGTCCAATTCTTTCTTAAATTGACCAGTCGGATCTGTTGGCAGTTTTCTGTATGTTACTGGATCTGATAACAGCTCATCTAAATTCTTGATGTATTGCTCCGTATCCTGTATCACTATAGCCCCGCCTTTGTCTGCGGGGCGTATAGTAATGGCTAGGTTGTTTGACAGTTGTTTAAGGGCTTGATTTTCCCTCCTGGTCATGTTCGACCACTTGCTGGGAGTTGTAACATCGAATTTCTTCACCGATTCATCTACAATGTTCACAAAAGATTTTATAGCAGCGTTACTTGAAGGGGGATCGAAAGTGGAGTGACCAAATTTTTTTATGAAATCCTCATGTCTGTCACGTTGGGTATTCTGTTTATTCTGGAAAAATTCTTTCACTCTTAGTGACCGTCCCATTTTGTGCAAATCTACATTCCAGTTAAAAACATTATGTTTATTTGAAGGTACAAAGGATAGTCCCTGATTTAAAACATTTTCTTCATCTTGAGTGAGTGTGTATGCTGACAGGTTAAAAATTAGGGTCTCTTTCTGTTTGCGGTTGGCGGTTTTCTGTAGCCGATTCGATTGGCCGCCTCTTCTGGTATATCTGGTGCCTTGCCTCCGGTTCTGGCCCGGGTTAGTCGTCCTAAAGGGCCACCACCTTGGGAAGTGCCCTCATCAGAGTCCTCTACAGCGAAATCACTGTCGCTGGTATACCTGTATTGCTCCCTACGTTGTTTGTCACGCCAAGATGGTTTGGCGTAGGAGCGGGCTCTTTGCCGGGTAGGTCTAACGTATCACCATCACTTGCAAACATATATATGTTTGAACAGGAACAGGAGTTCTTCTTCATGGATCAGATTATCAGCAGCCAGATAGCTATGTATACCCGTTACATAGACGATCTGCTGATCGTATGGACAGGTACTCAGGAAGCCCTCATAGACCTCATTAACAACATCAACGGCCGTGAAGGCCCCATCAAGTTTACTTATAACCTAGGAGGACAGAAGGTGAACTATCTGGACGTGAACATTGAGTTGATAGACAAGCGGATAGTGACTACAGTGTTCCACAAAGAAACAGATAGGAACACCCTACTGAAGGCTAATAGCAACCACCCACTGGCGCTGAAGCGAAGCCTACCCAAATCGCAGATGATGAGGGTGGCCAGAATACATAGTGATACTTCTACAGTGGGTCAAGAACTGGACAAAATGGTTGAAAAGTTTGCTGCCAGGGGCTACGCAAGATCCCTTTTAAACCAACAAAAACAACAGGTACTGGAAATCCCTCGTGAACACCTATTACAAACGAAGAAGAACTACAAGACCAATACTACCAACATCATTCCATTCATTACGACCTACACACCGGCGACTACAGTCCTTCCAAGAGCGCTCAGAGCAGTCTGGCCCTTAATCAAATGTGATAAACAACTGCCGGGGTTTAAGGACAAAAACATCATGCCATGCTACAAAAGGGGCCGCAATTTGCGGGATTTCCTAGTAAGGACCAACATTACAAAACCTCCACCCCCTACCCTGTTTAACATACAGGAGAAAAAACCCGGATGCTACCGATGTCCCTCTTGCACTGCCTGCGGGTACCTTATCACGGGCTCCTCGTTCAAACATCCCCAGACAAGCAGGACATATCAAATTAAGCACGTAGTTAATTGTAAAACACCATACATTATATACATTATTATGTGCCCCTGCGGGAAATTCTACGTGGGTCAGACCATAGTCAACCTACGGGTTCGCATGGCATTACATCGGTCAGCTATTTTGGGTTGTCTGCATGGCAAAGAAACAAACCAGCCGGTAGCGAGACATTTTAAAGCCAGTGGGCACTCTTTGGCCCAATTAAAGTGCCTGATCATTGACCATGTGCCACCATTGGACCGGGGAGGTGACAGGCAGAAGATACTCTCACAGCGAGAATCCCAGTGGATTTGCAGACTGAACACGATGGCACCACTGGGACTCAATGAGATGATAGCTTGGAACTCATTTGTGTGAAAAAAACCCTAGGAGGCTACAACATCTAGCCAGTTTAGAGGGTGTACCACTGTGGGTCATGTAACATCTAGTTTAATAATAACACTGAGACTTGAGTGCTAAATGCTAGATAGGTTTATTTGTCTGATTGCCATAAATATGATGTCACTATAGTATATTACCTTCACACAGCCATGTTCGCAGGAAGCGCTTGGATGTTCATAAGATGTAGAATACTTGTAATAAGAAAAAGTCATATACCTTTAATTCATGGAGAGAGTCATTTTAATTCTTCTATTTCTAAGCACTACTTATATACCCTTTGATATTTTTAGTAGCCTCAGCAGACGTTTTTTATTTGTAGTGGTATGCATCACTTGTCATCCAACTGTATTTGTAAAGTTGGTCTTACGTTTTCCCGCACACAGGCACAGCATGTCCAGCTGATGACGGCAGGAGGCGTCCAGGGTAACCAGGGCAACGGCGCGACGTCACTGTGGGCTGCGCCCCGGGTCCCGGAAGCTGGAAACCGCACACGCCGGCATGTCCCCCTACACAGCTACAAATAGGTAAGAGAGCAGACTGCTCGTGTTTATTCACCGCACCTTTGGCACTTTAGACACATCACAGCGCATCCTGACGAAAAGGCATTCTGCCTTGAAACGTTGAAGAATATGCTGTAACTTTTTTTCATCTATCATGTATTGATAAAATTACCCTGCTTTTCAAATCCGTGAGTGCCGTTTTTTCCCCTGTGCCTGGGCTCAGGACAGGGGGTTTGGATTTCTGTACCTATCATCATAAGGGCACCGCGGTAGTTACTACTGTTGTCCGGAGTGCCGAACATACCAGGACACTACAAAAGGGAGTCGCATTCGTTTGTTGCCCCCACGTGTTAAGGCACCGGAACCATTGACTTTGTTTTCATTCAGTTATCTCATTTGGTTGTTTGTTACTTTCCATTGGAGTGGTTATTTACTCAGGAGTCTGCACTGAACCGCACAGAAGCACCAAGCACTTTCCTGCACAAATTCACTTTATCTCTC
Source organism: Crinia signifera (assembly GCF_055691185.1). Lineage (NCBI taxonomy): Eukaryota > Metazoa > Chordata > Amphibia > Anura > Myobatrachidae > Crinia > Crinia signifera. Next base: position 142,977,907 of record NC_139218.1, on the reverse strand, counting down.
TCCAATTACCCCATCAGCAGATTTGCTTAGATGGATACTGCACAGAATGACGCACTTTCATTTGTGGACATACAAAAGCACCTTGATCAAACTTTCACCTTTTCGCAGGAGCGAGTACAGTCCATCCTTTTTAAAGAGTCTGACAGTCCTCTTCCTCTGACCCAGTCTGCAGAAGACGTTTACAATGTGCTATATAAATTGCAGAAAAAAGAGATCGATTTCCACTTGCATGGATCCACGCTATCAGACTATTACAGGGCACACCGTATCCCTAGGGGGTTTCGTATCAACAACACCCCTACCATAGGGAGAAACAACCCCCAATTCTGTTTGAAGTGGATTTCAATATTGAATAAATGTAGCCAGGACCTGATGGTCCTGGTGATAGAAGAATCTGGAAACATCTTACAGACGACTCGATCTAAGACGGCACTAACCCGCAATGACAATAAAAGCACTTTATTAGATAAAAAGCACTCTGCACTTTGGGAAAAATTGGAGACACAACTAGGTCAATACAAGGCAGACCTAGAAAAATTTAAGAGGAAGAAATGGGATACTGTGCAAGCAGACTACGAGGAGGGGAGAGTTTATCGATGGCTAAGCGGTACCGAACCTACCCGGCAAAGAGCCCGCTCCTACGCCAAACCATCTTGGCGTGACAAACAACGTAGGGAGCAATACAGGTATACCAGCGACAGTGATTTCGCTGTAGAGGACTCTGATGAGGGCACTTCCCAAGGTGGTGGCCCTTTAGGACGACTAACCCGGGCCAGAACCGGAGGCAAGGCACCAGATATACCAGAAGAGGCGGCCAATCGAATCGGCTACAGAAAACCGCCAACCGCAAACAGAAAGAGACCCTAATTTTTAACCTGTCAGCATACACACTCACTCAAGATGAAGAAAATGTTTTAAATCAGGGACTATCCTTTGTACCTTCAAATAAACATAATGTTTTTAACTGGAATGTAGATTTGCACAAAATGGGACGGTCACTAAGAGTGAAAGAATTTTTCCAGAATAAACAGAATACCCAACGTGACAGACATGAGGATTTCATAAAAAAATTTGGTCACTCCACTTTCGATCCCCCTTCAAGTAACGCTGCTATAAAATCTTTTGTGAACATTGTAGATGAATCGGTGAAGAAATTCGATGTTACAACTCCCAGCAAGTGGTCGAACATGACCAGGAGGGAAAATCAAGCCCTTAAACAACTGTCAAACAACCTAGCCATTACTATACGCCCCGCAGACAAAGGCGGGGCTATAGTGATACAGGATACGGAGCAATACATCAAGAATTTAGATGAGCTGTTATCAGATCCAGTAACATACAGAAAACTGCCAACAGATCCGACTGGTCAATTTAAGAAAGAATTGGACGCAATTTTAGCTCAGGCTCACCAGACGGGCCACATCAGCAAAAAAGTTCTGCGTACATTAACCAAAGACCACCCTATCACCCCGGTCATCTACACAATACCGAAGGTGCATAAAGACCTGCAGAACCCCCCGGGTAGACCGATCATCTCTGCCCGGGGGTCATTATTCCAACCGATCTCGCAGTTCTTGGACAATCTTATTCAGCCATACATCATGACGCAGAGGACGTACTTGAAGGACACGACCCAGTTGCTTTTAAAACTTAAGGCACTGGGAGAGTTACCCCAGAATACAGCACTGTGCACTTTAGATGTGAAAAACCTCTACACTGTGATCCCCCATGCACAAGCACTTTCAGCCACTAGGGCGTTCCTTTTCAAAGTCAACTTCGCGGCACTAGACATTCCGCTATACTTGGAACTACTGAACCTCACACTTACCAGAAACTTCTTCCTCCACAACGGCAGCTATTATCTACAGTTAACTGGATGCTCTATGGGGTCTAACGTATCACCATCACTTGCAAACATATATATGTTTGAACAGGAACAGGAGTTCTTCTTCATGGATCAGATTATCAGCAGCCAGATAGCTATGTATACCCGTTACATAGACGATCTGCTGATCGTATGGACAGGTACTCAGGAAGCCCTCATAGACCTCATTAACAACATCAACGGCCGTGAAGGCCCCATCAAGTTTACTTATAACCTAGGAGGACAGAAGGTGAACTATCTGGACGTGAACATTGAGTTGATAGACAAGCGGATAGTGACTACAGTGTTCCACAAAGAAACAGATAGGAACACCCTACTGAAGGCTAATAGCAACCACCCACTGGCGCTGAAGCGAAGCCTACCCAAATCGCAGATGATGAGGGTGGCCAGAATACATAGTGATACTTCTACAGTGGGTCAAGAACTGGACAAAATGGTTGAAAAGTTTGCTGCCAGGGGCTACGCAAGATCCCTTTTAAACCAACAAAAACAACAGGTACTGGAAATCCCTCGTGAACACCTATTACAAACGAAGAAGAACTACAAGACCAATACTACCAACATCATTCCATTCATTACGACCTACACACCGGCGACTACAGTCCTTCCAAGAGCGCTCAGAGCAGTCTGGCCCTTAATCAAATGTGATAAACAACTGCCGGGGTTTAAGGACAAAAACATCATGCCATGCTACAAAAGGGGCCGCAATTTGCGGGATTTCCTAGTAAGGACCAACATTACAAAACCTCCACCCCCTACCCTGTTTAACATACAGGAGAAAAAACCCGGATGCTACCGATGTCCCTCTTGCACTGCCTGCGGGTACCTTATCACGGGCTCCTCGTTCAAACATCCCCAGACAAGCAGGACATATCAAATTAAGCACGTAGTTAATTGTAAAACACCATACATTATATACATTATTATGTGCCCCTGCGGGAAATTCTACGTGGGTCAGACCATAGTCAACCTACGGGTTCGCATGGCATTACATCGGTCAGCTATTTTGGGTTGTCTGCATGGCAAAGAAACAAACCAGCCGGTAGCGAGACATTTTAAAGCCAGTGGGCACTCTTTGGCCCAATTAAAGTGCCTGATCATTGACCATGTGCCACCATTGGACCGGGGAGGTGACAGGCAGAAGATACTCTCACAGCGAGAATCCCAGTGGATTTGCAGACTGAACACGATGGCACCACTGGGACTCAATGAGATGATAGCTTGGAACTCATTTGTGTGAAAAAAAACCTAGGAGGCTACAACATCTAGCCAGTTTAGAGGGTGTACCACTGTGGGTCATGTAACATCTAGTTTAATAATAACACTGAGACTTGAGTGCTAAATGCTAGATAGGTTTATTTGTCTGATTGCCATAAATATGATGTCACTATAGTATATTACCTTCACACAGCCATGTTCGCAGGAAGCGCTTGGATGTTCATAAGATGTAGAATACTTGTAATAAGAAAAAGTCATATACCTTTAATTCATGGAGAGAGTCATTTTAATTCTTCTATTTCTAAGCACTACTTATATACCCTTTGATATTTTTAGTAGCCTCAGCAGACGTTTTTTATTTGTAGTGGTATGCATCACTTGTCATCCAACTGTATTTGTAAAGTTGGTCTTACGTTTTCCCGCACACAGGCACAGCATGTCCAGCTGATGACGGCAGGAGGCGTCCAGGGTAACCAGGGCAACGGCGCGACGTCACTGTGGGCTGCGCCCCGGGTCCCGGAAGCTGGAAACCGCACACGCCGGCATGTCCCCCTACACAGCTACAAATAGGTAAGAGAGCAGACTGCTCGTGTTTATTCACCGCACCTTTGGCACTTTAGACACATCACAGCGCATCCTGACGAAAAGGCATTCTGCCTTGAAACGTTGAAGAATATGCTGTAACTTTTTTTCATCTATCATGTATTGATAAAATTACCCTGCTTTTCAAATCCGTGAGTGCCGTTTTTTCCCCTGTGCCTGGGCTCAGGACAGGGGGTTTGGATTTCTGTACCTATCATCATAAGGGCACCGCGGTAGTTACTACTGTTGTCCGGAGTGCCGAACATACCAGGACACTACAAAAGGGAGTCGCATTCGTTTGTTGCCCCCACGTGTTAAGGCACCGGAACCATTGACTTTGTTTTCATTCAGTTATCTCATTTGGTTGTTTGTTACTTTCCATTGGAGTGGTTATTTACTCAGGAGTCTGCACTGAACCGCACAGAAGCACCAAGCACTTTCCTGCACAAATTCACTTTATCTCTCTCCAATTACCCCATCAGCAGATTTGCTTAGATGGATACTGCACAGAATGACGCACTTTCATTTGTGGACATACAAAAGCACCTTGATCAAACTTTCACCTTTTCGCAGGAGCGAGTACAGTCCATCCTTTTTAAAGAGTCTGACAGTCCTCTTCCTCTGACCCAGTCTGCAGAAGACGTTTACAATGTGCTATATAAATTGCAGAAAAAAGAGATCGATTTCCACTTGCATGGATCCACGCTATCAGACTATTACAGGGCACACCGTATCCCTAGGGGGTTTCGTATCAACAACACCCCTACCATAGGGAGAAACAACCCCCAATTCTGTTTGAAGTGGATTTCAATATTGAATAAATGTAGCCAGGACCTGATGGTCCTGGTGATAGAAGAATCTGGAAACATCTTACAGACGACTCGATCTAAGACGGCACTAACCCGCAATGACAATAAAAGCACTTTATTAGATAAAAAGCACTCTGCACTTTGGGAAAAATTGGAGACACAACTAGGTCAATACAAGGCAGACCTAGAAAAATTTAAGAGGAAGAAATGGGATACTGTGCAAGCAGACTACGAGGAGGGGAGAGTTTATCGATGGCTAAGCGGTACCGAACCTACCCGGCAAAGAGCCCGCTCCTACGCCAAACCATCTTGGCGTGACAAACAACGTAGGGAGCAATACAGGTATACCAGCGACAGTGATTTCGCTGTAGAGGACTCTGATGAGGGCACTTCCCAAGGTGGTGGCCCTTTAGGACGACTAACCCGGGCCAGAACCGGAGGCAAGGCACCAGATATACCAGAAGAGGCGGCCAATCGAATCGGCTACAGAAAACCGCCAACCGCAAACAGAAAGAGACCCTAATTTTTAACCTGTCAGCATACACACTCACTCAAGATGAAGAAAATGTTTTAAATCAGGGACTATCCTTTGTACCTTCAAATAAACATAATGTTTTTAACTGGAATGTAGATTTGCACAAAATGGGACGGTCACTAAGAGTGAAAGAATTTTTCCAGAATAAACAGAATACCCAACGTGACAGACATGAGGATTTCATAAAAAAATTTGGTCACTCCACTTTCGATCCCCCTTCAAGTAACGCTGCTATAAAATCTTTTGTGAACATTGTAGATGAATCGGTGAAGAAATTCGATGTTACAACTCCCAGCAAGTGGTCGAACATGACCAGGAGGGAAAATCAAGCCCTTAAACAACTGTCAAACAACCTAGCCATTACTATACGCCCCGCAGACAAAGGCGGGGCTATAGTGATACAGGATACGGAGCAATACATCAAGAATTTAGATGAGCTGTTATCAGATCCAGTAACATACAGAAAACTGCCAACAGATCCGACTGGTCAATTTAAGAAAGAATTGGACGCAATTTTAGCTCAGGCTCACCAGACGGGCCACATCAGCAAAAAAGTTCTGCGTACATTAACCAAAGACCACCCTATCACCCCGGTCATCTACACAATACCGAAGGTGCATAAAGACCTGCAGAACCCCCCGGGTAGACCGATCATCTCTGCCCGGGGGTCATTATTCCAACCGATCTCGCAGTTCTTGGACAATCTTATTCAGCCATACATCATGACGCAGAGGACGTACTTGAAGGACACGACCCAGTTGCTTTTAAAACTTAAGGCACTGGGAGAGTTACCCCAGAATACAGCACTGTGCACTTTAGATGTGAAAAACCTCTACACTGTGATCCCCCATGCACAAGCACTTTCAGCCACTAGGGCGTTCCTTTTCAAAGTCAACTTCGCGGCACTAGACATTCCGCTATACTTGGAACTACTGAACCTCACACTTACCAGAAACTTCTTCCTCCACAACGGCAGCTATTATCTACAGTTAACTGGATGCTCTATGGGGTCTAACGTATCACCATCACTTGCAAACATATATATGTTTGAACAGGAACAGGAGTTCTTCTTCATGGATCAGATTATCAGCAGCCAGATAGCTATGTATACCCGTTACATAGACGATCTGCTGATCGTATGGACAGGTACTCAGGAAGCCCTCATAGACCTCATTAACAACATCAACGGCCGTGAAGGCCCCATCAAGTTTACTTATAACCTAGGAGGACAGAAGGTGAACTATCTGGACGTGAACATTGAGTTGATAGACAAGCGGATAGTGACTACAGTGTTCCACAAAGAAACAGATAGGAACACCCTACTGAAGGCTAATAGCAACCACCCACTGGCGCTGAAGCGAAGCCTACCCAAATCGCAGATGATGAGGGTGGCCAGAATACATAGTGATACTTCTACAGTGGGTCAAGAACTGGACAAAATGGTTGAAAAGTTTGCTGCCAGGGGCTACGCAAGATCCCTTTTAAACCAACAAAAACAACAGGTACTGGAAATCCCTCGTGAACACCTATTACAAACGAAGAAGAACTACAAGACCAATACTACCAACATCATTCCATTCATTACGACCTACACACCGGCGACTACAGTCCTTCCAAGAGCGCTCAGAGCAGTCTGGCCCTTAATCAAATGTGATAAACAACTGCCGGGGTTTAAGGACAAAAACATCATGCCATGCTACAAAAGGGGCCGCAATTTGCGGGATTTCCTAGTAAGGACCAACATTACAAAACCTCCACCCCCTACCCTGTTTAACATACAGGAGAAAAAACCCGGATGCTACCGATGTCCCTCTTGCACTGCCTGCGGGTACCTTATCACGGGCTCCTCGTTCAAACATCCCCAGACAAGCAGGACATATCAAATTAAGCACGTAGTTAATTGTAAAACACCATACATTATATACATTATTATGTGCCCCTGCGGGAAATTCTACGTGGGTCAGACCATAGTCAACCTACGGGTTCGCATGGCATTACATCGGTCAGCTATTTTGGGTTGTCTGCATGGCAAAGAAACAAACCAGCCGGTAGCGAGACATTTTAAAGCCAGTGGGCACTCTTTGGCCCAATTAAAGTGCCTGATCATTGACCATGTGCCACCATTGGACCGGGGAGGTGACAGGCAGAAGATACTCTCACAGCGAGAATCCCAGTGGATTTGCAGACTGAACACGATGGCACCACTGGGACTCAATGAGATGATAGCTTGGAACTCATTTGTGTGAAAAAAAACCTAGGAGGCTACAACATCTAGCCAGTTTAGAGGGTGTACCACTGTGGGTCATGTAACATCTAGTTTAATAATAACACTGAGACTTGAGTGCTAAATGCTAGATAGGTTTATTTGTCTGATTGCCATAAATATGATGTCACTATAGTATATTACCTTCACACAGCCATGTTCGCAGGAAGCGCTTGGATGTTCATAAGATGTAGAATACTTGTAATAAGAAAAAGTCATATACCTTTAATTCATGGAGAGAGTCATTTTAATTCTTCTATTTCTAAGCACTACTTATATACCCTTTGATATTTTTAGTAGCCTCAGCAGACGTTTTTTATTTGTAGTGGTATGCATCACTTGTCATCCAACTGTATTTGTAAAGTTGGTCTTACGTTTTCCCGCACACAGGCACAGCATGTCCAGCTGATGACGGCAGGAGGCGTCCAGGGTAACCAGGGCAACGGCGCGACGTCACTGTGGGCTGCGCCCCGGGTCCCGGAAGCTGGAAACCGCACACGCCGGCATGTCCCCCTACACAGCTACAAATAGGTAAGAGAGCAGACTGCTCGTGTTTATTCACCGCACCTTTGGCACTTTAGACACATCACAGCGCATCCTGACGAAAAGGCATTCTGCCTTGAAACGTTGAAGAATATGCTGTAACTTTTTTTCATCTATCATGTATTGATAAAATTACCCTGCTTTTCAAATCCGTGAGTGCCGTTTTTTCCCCTGTGCCTGGGCTCAGGACAGGGGGTTTGGATTTCTATATATATATATATATATATATATTTACTTGTCTTTTATTTAGGACTGAAAACCAGAAATTTTGGGTTTAAGAAGACTGAAACCTGCTCACTACTCATAATACTTGGCTACTGTATATGGATACAATCCAAAATAATGGTAACCCTAGCTACATAAATACAGAACCAGTTCATCTAACTATTTCAATAACCAGGTCCCCCCCCCCACTACACATACATAGCATAAGTGACCCCCAGATCACCTGCACCTGCAACCCCTAGATGCCACAGATAACATCAGTAACCCCCCCCCCCCACAAACACACACACCGTTTTCACCACTGAGGGGGCAAGGCAAGCACTCTGTGAGCAGCTGACTATGCCCCAGCCCCTTTGTCTTAGGGAATAGATGCACAATGTACATACATAAACTCACACACATGTATACATACACCTAAGCATACAGATGGAGCTGCTCTTGTTAGAGCAGCTCCTGGCGCAATGATCACCAGCCACTGGCAGAATGGGCCGTGCGTGCATAAGACGCTCACACGCCCCATTCTTGGCAACAGGACGTGCTAGCATGTGAGCCGCTCGTGTGTCCCTGTCCGCTGGCCTGCCCACTGCTGCCCTCTGCCAGTGCTCGCCAGCTAGGGGAATCGGGCGATTGGTTGGCAACAATGAGGGTGGTTCCATCTGTACATTCACTCACATATATACATAGTCAAATGCCTGTATGCATACATGTACAGTCACACACCTATTCAAAGACAATCACACCCATGCACACATACAGTATAATTGTTACACAGACACACATAGATAAATACATACAGTGCACCTTCCTGTCACACTCACCATGCTGCTGAAGGGCCTTCCGTTTAGCCCGCCCTCTTTTTGGGCTGCTCCTCCGGAGCCTGCTGGTTTGTTAATAAGGGAGGCTGGTGAGGGGGCTGAGCTGAGCTTACTAGCCCGCTCTTTATCTGGCTACCAGGCGCATGGACAGCATTACAGTGAGTGAAGAAACTAAAAGTAATGTGGGGTACACACCAGGACGATATGGCTCAAAACGAGCCAATTTAGATACAATCTTGACCGATTGTATGTAAATCGGCCGTGTTTTGGGACATTTCGCTGCCCTTTTGATGTGATGCCGAACCGATGCGTGGCCCCGCGGGTCGGTCAGTCTTTTCTGAGATCCTACCTGCTGCAGGTAGGATCTCAGAAATGACCATTGTAGTAGGTGGAGGTAGCGATCGGATCGCGATCACATTAGGGGCATTTTCGTGGCAGGTCGGCGTGGCGCCGTCAGCTCGCTTCTCGGCCTTTTGGCTAAGATCAAGTGTAGTATCTGTTCTTATCAGTGGGTATGGACTGGCCTCTGGCAGAGAATAGAGAAAGGCTGGACTGAGTAGCTGCTCTGATGGGCGGAGGGTGTGGGACCCCTCTTTTTTGCCTGGGAGTGGTGAAAAGTCTGGCTGAGTACCTTCACCTCTGCCTTTGGTAGGAGGTGTTGTTTCCGTAAATCCACTGGTAAGAGGGGGGGAGAAACACTGGGCCTAGTAGTTTGACTCTCTTGACGGGGTTCGTAGCCCCCGAAGGATGAGTCAGCGAAAGGCTCAGTCTAGTATCCATTCCCAGGGAGCGGAGAAAAGCTGAGACCGAGTAGATTGGTCCAGGTTGGGTAGGGCCCCAGCCTGGGCACAGCGAAAAGCTCAGCCTAGTATCTTAACCCTGGGAGCGGAGAAACACTGGGACTGAGTAGATTGCTCTTCCGAGGGGGGTGCAGCCCCTAAGGGAGTCTTTCGAAAAGCCCAGTGGAGTACCCATTCCCATGCCAGGGGCTGGAAAATGCCCTACGATGGGAACATAGAAACCTTGGTCGGACGCTGATCGGTCGGTTGCTTGGAGTCCGAGGCTGCACTGTGCCCCTGGGGAAACTCGGGGGTGCCGAACATGCACGGGTGATCCCAAAATCACCATGCACTAGTATGGCACTTGCACTGCGCGCTTCACGTCCTTACTTCGTCCTTTTGGATGGGGTAGGACAATTTTTCACACCCCCACCCTGGCCTTCTGGCTAGGGTCCTTTATTATTTATTTCTCTTCCCCCTCTCACGTTTGTCACTTTTCACGTTCCTTGTTTTTTGTAGTTTTGTCACGTTTTTTTGGGTTGTGTGGTCGACCCTTTCGGGCCTTCCATTTCCCCAATGTGCCGAAGCTCTCACCTTTTGGGGAGAGCTTCGGTCCCCCCGAGGACGACCCCGAGCCGCAAGGCGGAGGGAAGTCCACTGCGGGTCTCTCCAAACCATGGGGTGCGGAGGACCCACCGTCCTAACCCTTTCGGGGGTTGAGGAATGAGGGTCTTTTTAAGCTTCGGCGAAGAGGACCCACCGTTCCCTATTTTCCCCTCTTCGGCCTTATGGTTAAGAGGGGTTAGGGGAAAAACGGGGCCCTGTCTCCTAGGAGACGGACCCATTCGATCGCACGGCCTCCTTTGCACGTGTTTAGGCACAGCACTGGTGGTGGGGAGCACACCTCGGGCTCCTGAGTTTTTTCAAACTCAACTGTCTCTTCTCATCTAAACACTGGCAACAGTAGACAAGGTTGGAACTTGGTAGTGAATGGCCAAAAGATTTAAAACAAAACATTACTTTTATTCTATAGAAACATTATTTGTTTACTAATCATTTATATCGGATTTTTATGTTCTTAGAAATCCTTACAAATATTTTTGCCCTCTAGTGATTTGATTAAGTTGGTCAGAGGCGTAGCTAGGGTGGAGCCGGCGGAGCACAAGCTCCAGGCGCCGACATATCACCTGGCGCCTGAGCTCTGCTGCCGGCTCCCCTGCCCTGCTCGCCCGCTCCCTGCTGTGCCTGGCATCAGTCAGTGGGGCAGCGGCGTAACTATCGCTCAGCAGACCCGGCGGGGGGATGTGCCGAAAACACCAAGCAGCATCACCTGAGCCAGACGCCGCCAACACCCCTTCCCCCGGTCCCCTCCGCCTGTCGGGGGGCGCCCCTATCTCACTCACCTCCACCTGAGGAGGGTTCTCCGCTCCCGGTCCTGCAACCCGGCGGCTCCCGGCAGGACAGTGCCGCACATGACATCTGCGGCCTCCTCTGGGCTGGAAGCCTGCGGCCACACACACGCAGGGGATGGTGCCTGACCTGCTGCCCTCCTGCCTGTGACCCCGCACTGGCGATACCGTCTGCTGGACAGTGGAGCGCCATCTACAGCAGACGCTGGCAGGACAGCCTGGACGGCACGGATCCAGGGATACCCTCTCCAGAAGCCACCTGTGCACTCACCAACCCACATCTCCCTCTGGGAATACCCCAGTTAAGGTAAAATAAAGGGGGCACAAGGGGCTTCCATACTCCACTAAATCAAGGTGGTGGTGGTGGGGGGAAATAGCTGGGAGGAAGGGGGGGCGCGCACGAAACATGCCCTTGCTCCGGGCACCCTGGCACTTAGCTACACCACTGAAGTTGGTGCAGGTACTGTATATGTAGTCAAACTGGTTCCATAATCAACATGCACTCAGTGACATACTGTGGGTAGGGATGGCCATCATTGCCATTGATGGTTGCCATCAATGACAATAGTGCAACTGGCCATCGATGGTGTTATGCTATGGATGACCATCGATATTTTTACCTATCGATGGTCATCCATTTTGGTTGACTGACTGGCCTGTGGGCCAATTAAAACACGGGGGGCCGGGCTTCACGGATGCCGGGGGGCGGAGCTATGCTCCGTGTCCCGGCACTTTGAAAAAAAAACCATTGGTTTTGCTGTGCCATTGATGGAGGGAAACCATTTGGTTCTTCCCCATCGATGGCAAAAGTATTTGACATTGGCCATAAACCATTGATGATTTCAAATCATCGATGGTCGATTGCCACCCCTAACTGTGGGCGGGATTCTCTAAGATTCGCACGCCCAGCTCGCCGCACATCGCCGGCTCCCACAGACATAATTATAGCATATGCAGTAACATATGCGATAATTATGGCAAAGGCCAGGTCTTGCATTAAGCCAGCAATGTGTAGCGGATCCCTGCGGTTCCCCCCTCCCTCCCTTACCCGGCTTACGTGCTTCTGCTGTGGGCGGGCTCTCCTCCTCCCTGCACTTGGAAGAGGATTTACAGTGCAGGGAGGAGGAGGTCACAGGTCCGGGCAGCACAGCGCTGTGCTGCCTGGACACAGGTATGGGGGTGTCTACAGGGGTCCGTGTGGGGCATCAGGGGTCCATTTGGGATGGCGGTGGGTTGCTTTAGAAGCCCATAGGCATCTATGGGGCATCGGCAGCATTTGCTGGCGATGCTCCCCCATTACGTTAACCTGGTGAGGTTTTTTTTTAGAGTATTTCACAATGCAGTAAAAACCCTGATAACGGTGATTTTACCGCATTTTTAGTTTAGAGAATCAGGCCTGCCCTGTATCTGATTATGCTCAGTAAAGCCCTTTCTGTGCATTCAGTCATTTCAGTAAATTCTCAAATTGTAAATCATTGTAAATGTGTTTCTAAAATGTACACAGAAAAGAGAAGACTGATTTCTAGGGCGCATTTGAGAATATTGTAGAATATTATATGGGGTATGATGATTGTTTTTGGTACTGCTTTCCTAGCACGGCGCCCACGATTAGCATCGCATTAATCGCAAGCATCGCATGCATCTTATGTGTTTGTGCACCATAAGATGCATGCGATGCTTGCGATTAATGCGACTACAGTGATTTTTTCATCGTACCCATTTTTATCACATGCATCGCATCGGTCGTACTGTTTTAATGTCATAAGATGCATGCGATGATTGCAATTGATGCGTTGCATTGTATACTCTTAAACATACATACAATGTATGCGATGGATGCGCTTTACGTGATTTCATACATTTGGCGCTCACAGGCCCATCACTCATAGGTCCAATTACCCTTTTTCTGCATAGTTACCCTAATGGGTGCTTACGATGTTAAATGCAGCCCCACGCCAACCCCCCACTATAAACGTGAACCCGAAGCATGGCGAGCGCTGCGAGCCCTCGAGGGGCGGTGGTACGCGTCCTATGACCTTTTCATACCCCCACTATCCACATCGGCGTGGAGTTGAGTATAGAAAGTGTGGCGAGCGCAGCGAGCCACAGAGCCCGAAGCGTGGCGAGCGCAGCGCGCCCCGCGAGGGGACGCGGATACCTGTGAAGCCCGCGAGGGGAAGCAGATACCTGTGAAGGTATCCGCGTCCCCTCGCCACGCTTCGGGCTCGGTGGCTCGCTGCGCTCGCCACACTTTCTATTCTCAACTCCACGCCGACGTGGATAGTGGGGGTATGAAAAGGTCGTAGGACGCGTACCGCCGCCCCTTGTGGGCTCGCTGCGCTCGCCACACTTCGGGTTCACGTTTATAGTGGGGGGGTTGGCGTGGGGCTGCAATTAACATCGTAAGCACCCATTTGGGTGCTTAAAAGCACCCGGGGGGTTGGCGTGGGGCTGCATTTAACATCATAAGCATTCATTTGGGTGCTTAAAAGCACCCTTTAGGGTGATTACACAATTTTTAATCCTATAGGGGGCATACATACACCATAGTATATGCACTTTAGTATTTTGCATCGCACCCATCGCATTCATTGTACATATAAAACTACATACAATCCATACAATTGACTCGACATACAATCATCGCAAGCATCACATACATCGTACATCGCACATGAATAAAGTAAACGATGACTGCGATTCATGCGATTTAAACGCATACATCGCAGTCATCGCATCGCACTCATCGTAGGTTACTATATCGTTTTTCATAGAATACATGCGATTTAAAAACCGAAATCGCACGTATCGCACAGATTGTATGCCATATAAAAATGTACACGATTAATGATGGGCGCCGTGCTAGGAAAGCAGTACCTTGTTTTTTATGTAATTGTTGAAAATATAATTCATCTACCACCAGTGACAAGGATATGTAGTGTGACTGGGCATGGCAGGTTATTTGTTGTTTCATAAAAAAAAGATACAATATCACCAGCGCCAGGTCATAGTAATGTAATGTGAAATGTTTCCTATGTAGAAAACACAACAGGACTGAAATCCAGGACATCCAAAAGTGGGTATACTAGTGACAGACCAAGTACAACATCTTCCTCTTCTCCCCTAACCACCTCTGACAGTAGACAAGGTTGGTAGTAACATACCAGCAACGGCAAATATTACATTTCTGTTTGTTTTTTTGTTTTTTTTCAATTTTATATAATTTTACGTTTGTACAAACTCTTACAAATACCTTTTGGACCCCATGGATTTGTTCATATTGTTGCAGTTATTTGTAGTTATTTCTCTTTAATTCAGGACTGACTTTGGATTAAAAAGAAAGTGTGATTTTAATGTCACTGAATCCTGAACACTAATTCTAAAAAGTTACTATCTGGGCTAGATCCAGAGTTTTTATCTCTTTAATTCAGGGATGACTACTGACATAAGTCTGATTTTAAAATCATTGAAACCTGTGTGAAATTTAGACTGAGGGCAGTATTCAATGTGCAGCGAATCCTGTTTAGGATTTGCGTTCCAGAGGGCCGCAGCATTTGCTGCCAGCCCTCCCTGTCGCTGTATTCAATGCCGCAGGGGCTCACTGCCCCTGGTGGTGAATTTTAACCGCTGTGGCGAATGCCACAAGGAGCCGGGGGATTGCAGCAGGCAGGGAGATGGAAGCCTCCCTGCCTGCACGTGACACTGTTGGGCAGAAGCAGAGCTCCCGGGGACACAGGCAGCAGAAGATGCCCCCCGAGAGAGCTGGCAGGGGACTGGGGAAGGGAGCCGCTGCACTGCTCCTGCTCGTGCATATGTAACGAGCGGGAGCAGTGTGAAGTGAATATATGAATATTTTATGAGCGGCTCTCGGCCCCCTGCTAGCTGTTATGTGTAAAAAATAAAAAAGCATGCTCCTTCACAGATATAAAATACTGATTTTTTTACACCAAATAATTAAAAAAAACACCTTTATTTTAAAAGATCACAGTTCAGTTCACCATAAAAAGATGGCGATTGCTACACGGTGACACACGCGGAAATCATTAGAAAGCAATTCGCCATCTGATCATTAAATACACTCACAGCAAATCACATTGAAAAACCCATTAAAAACCACAGCGAATTAAAGCAACTATCAGACGGCGAATTGTCCGTCATTCACTGGTCGCCGTCGGCTATTTAAAAAACCACAGCGAATTACGCGACTATCAGACGGCGAATTGTCCGTCATTCACTGGTCGGCGAATAGTGCACGTTGTATAGGACAAATCAGTTTTTCAGTGAAAAAAATTCACCTTAGAGCACGAAAATAGCACACATTTGCCGTAGAACATGGCGAATCAGTCTCATTGAATACTGCCCTAAGTGTAATCCTGGTTAAATAAATTCAGAACAAATCAAAATATGGTTCCAGATTCAATATGTGTGATTAGTTTAACCTTAACCTTGTATCAATACAGAGAGCATCAAAGTTCTATATTTTATATCTACAAATCAGCCAGCATACCTACAACTATTCAGTAAGTGGAAACTGGCGGTACACATGAATCAACTCTGGTAGTCCTTACGCTGCTCTTATGAGCATGCTCAGTAAACTTTTAGATTTCAGTTCTAGGACTAATTTCTCAGAATGGGAACAGATTAGAAGCTTAAGAAATATTTGTTTGAGGTGTACCGAATTGCATATTATATCTTAGTTGAAAAGTGAGTTCATTCACCAGCATAGCTTTGCCTCTGTGTAGTAAAGAGGCTATTGCCAATTTCATATTCAAAGCTGCAACATCGGTAGCGAATGAATGGTCGTAGTAATATAAAAATGTATTCTATGCAGACAACACTCTAGAACTAAACTTCAGTACGTCCAGTAGAGGACAGACTAGTGACAGACCAAGTGCATCATCTTCCTCTTCTCCTCTAACCAACACCGACACTATACAAGGTTCGTAGTGACTTGCCAGCCGCTTCAAACATAACATTTGTATTCATTTATATAAAACTTTGTTTACTTTTCATGAATGTAGAATTTTTTTTTTTTTTTTACAAAGTCATACAAATATCTTTGCTCCCCATTGATTTGTTCAAATTGGGGCAGGTATATATAGTTATTTTATCTTTATTTAGGACTGAAAACCAGAAAGTCTGGGTTTAAGAAGAATTAAACTTGTGCACTACTCATACAATTTGCCTACAGTATTTGGGAAAAATCCAAACTAATGGGAACCATAGCTACATAAATACAGAACCAGTTCATCCAACTATTTTAATAACTAACATACAGTATAGCTTGTTTGATTGACCTTTGACCTATACAGGGAGCATCACAGTACACAATTGACAATACAGAAAGCAGTTTAATGATGACAGTTCCATAGGTTCTGCAAGTCCCCTGCTCATCTGAGCATGTTTAGCAAAGCTCAATTGAGGCCCTACAGTAACTTCCAGAACTGAATGACCCCATGGAGAGTCACTGTACACGTGTGGCCCAAAGCCATACTGTATTGGAAAGAGAAGATAGTGGGACTCAGCAACAGATGGACATATTCCTAAAATTTGCTTTGGGTTCCATGATTGCATATTACAGTATGTACATGTGAAAAATATAGTACCTTCACTCCCACGTTACTTGTCCATAGTCTAGTTCAGTGGTTCCCAACCTGGGGTACTAGTACCCCTGGGGGTACTCTGCAGACCAGTTGGGGGTACTTGAAAATAATATTGTTAATGGTGGAAGAAGAAAAAGTCTTTCGATGTCAGAAGATGATTCCCATTGCCATGGAGACAAACCACTTGCATCACTTCCGGTTCAGTCTGCAGTGTCATCATTGTCTCCTTGTGCTTTTGCCTGACCAGCAATCCACTGGGAGCTTCCCGCGCTGCCCTCAGGCATCAGCAATCATATGCCCGCACTGAGACAGGTGGAGAAAGCAGTGGCATTAATCCTAAAGGCATTAGCGTGAGCCCTGGAAACAGTACACAGCCAGTGCCGTGGCCAGGCACGGAGAGGCCAAATTCCTGGCTTCACACTACTCTTCTGCTACTCCTTAATATAAGTACACGCATACTGCTCACTTCCACTCCACTCGTAAGTACTCCGGATATATCAAATTGAGAGGAGTGGGTACTCATAAATGAAAAGACTAATCAAGGGGTACGGGAGAGAAAAAAGGTTGGGAACCACTGGTCTAGTTAACTGGGCCAGGTAGGTGTTTGACAATTTAATATATAAACTCTACATTATGAGCAGTGCAGGAGAGGTGACATACTGTATATACTGTAGATGTTTTCTATGCAGAGACCACTACAGGTCTATGCTCCAGTACTTTTAAGAGAGTTCCAACTACTAGCAAATTAAATGCAACATTTTTCACCCCGTCAACCACCACTGACAGTAGATAAGACTGGTAGTGTCCTACTAACAGCTTAAAACAATACATTTGTAATTATTTATCAAAAACTATATTTTCAGTTGATCTATAGGATTTTCATGTTCTTATACATTCTTAGAAATACATTTGCCCTTCATTTAGTTGTTCAAAATGGTGCATTTACTTCTCTTTGAACCTTGGGACAAAGTCTAATTTTAAGATCACTGAATCCTGAACACAACATGTACCTACTGGTACACGTTTCAGCTCTGGAGATCCTACTCTGCTCTACTGAGCATGCTCAGTAAAGCTAGAACAATTTGCAAAAATTTAAAATCACTGCACATGTGTGGCTCAATATTGCCTCAAATGAGAATCCTTTTCGAATATTAGTTTGGAGTGTGATGATTGCATGAAAATATGGGTTCAATCTCCTTTCTGACAGCAGTGTTACTTTTCCTTAATGTTGCATGAGTGGGAAAGGGAGGTTATTGGTAATTTCCTATGCAAAGTAACATCAGCTGTGTATAAAAGGTTATAGTCATATAAAATGTATTATTTGCAGACAACGCTACAGGACTGCACTCCAGGACGTCCAGCAGAGGGCAGACTAATGACAGGCCAAGTGCAACAGCTTCCTCTTTCCCTCTAACCACCATTGACAGTATACACGGTTGGTCTTTTTAATTTTGCACTGACTTTTAGCAGAAAGTATGATTGTAAGAACACGTATCCCTAAACAATAATCATATGACTTGGCTATCTGAGTGAGATTTAGTGTATGATATGACAGCTAGATAAATGTTTTTATTTATTAACAGTTTCTTATATAGCGCAGCATATTCCGTTGCGCTTTACAAAAGAAGTCAGTGATACAACAAACAGGGTATTTACAGACAGTCAAAAGGTAGGAGGGCCCTGCTGACAAGCTTACAATCTATAGGGAAATAGGCAATGATACATAAGGATAGATACTGTATTCTTTATTGCATCAATTCCATTAGAATTCATTTGCCTAGGGCGCCGGCCACTGGAAGGCGGTAATGAGCTGCCGAGTATAGGTACCATAGAGGTACCATAGAAAGCTGGGAGTGGGGAGCAGGTAAGACAGTGGGCTTCCATCCCCCCCCCATCCCACCCATCAATCAATGCTGCCCCCCCCCCCTGGACACGGTATCGCCCGCACCCCCCCCCCCCCGGAGCGCGGGCGCCCGCCGCAGTATCGCCCCAACCCCCCCCACCCCGGAGCGCGGAGGAGGATTTGCCTGGGGCGGGGGGGGGGAGGCTTGCACCGGCCCTGTCGAAGGGATGAGATTTCAGGGAATGCTTTTAGGTTTGGAGACTGGAGGAGAGTCTTTTTGTGCTTGGGAGAGCATTCCGCAGGGTGCAATCGGGAATGGGAGCGAGTAATGAGTGCGGATGAGAGATGCAGATCTTGGGAGGAGCGTAGCGGTCATGTTGGAAGATATTTTGAGATAAGAGAAGATATGTATGTTGGTGTAGTTTGGTTTATGGCTTTGTGTGTAAGTAAAATAATTTTGTATTGAATACAGTAGAATACAGGTAACCAATGAAGTGACTGACAGAGTACCTTTCCAGGTGATGAATTTCTAGCTAGGAAGATTAGCCTCGCAGCTGCATTCATGATGGACTGTAGTGGTGAGAGTCTGTATTGGGGAAGGCCAATAAGGAGACTATTGCAATAATCAATGCGTGAGATGATGAGAGCATGGATTAGAGTTTTTGCAGCGTCTTTTGTAAAGTAAGGGCGAATTTTGAATATGTTTTTTAGGTGCATGTGGCATGATTTTGAGACAGATTGAATGTGGGGTACAAAGGAAAGTTCAGAGTCAAGGATAACACCTAGGCAGTGAGCTTCAGAGATAGGAGTGATTGTCATGTTCTCAACAGCAATAGAGATATCAGGTTGGTAACCACTATTTTTTGGCGGAAATATAATTAATTTTGTTTTTGAAATATTAAGTTTGAGGTGGCGAGATGACATCCAGGATGAAACAGCAGAAAGGCATTTAGAGACATGGCTCAATACAGATGGGGACAGGTCCGGGGAGGATAGGTAGAGCTGAGTATCCAAAAGAGCTGATTAGTTATTAGGGATGTGCGGGCTCGGATTTCCCAGATCTGAGCCCACACGAAAGTCATCAATCCGAGCCCGGATCCGAGCGGTGCTCGGAGCTTCCCGTCTGACTCGGATCCGGGTGCGCGGGCAAAACGTCATCGCCCAGCGCCTGATTCTTACGATGCTTTAAATAGTGGCTCCCACGCCCGCCATCTACACTCCAGTCTAGGAGCGAGTTGGGAGAGAGGGTGTGTTGGCTGGGTGGTGCTGCTGCTGGGGCTTGAAGTTGTTGCTGGGGCAGTCTGCTGGGGCCTGTCTCCCTCAGTGCTGCTGTGTACTCTGTCCTCTCTGCTTAGGGTGGGATCCCTAGTACTCCTGTATCTACCGTCTGGTGCCTAGTACTGCCGTATCTACCTGTCTGGTGCCTAGTACTGCTGTATCTATCTGTCTGGTGCCTAGTACTGCCATATCTACCATCTGGTGCCTAGTACTGCCGTATCTACCTGTCTGGTGCCTAATACTGCCATATCTACCGTCTGGTGCCTAGTACTGCCATATCTACCTGTCTGGTGCCTAGTACTGCTGTACTTACCTGTCTGGTGCCTAGTACTGCCGTATCTACATCTACCTGTCTGGTGCCTAGTACTGCCGTATCTACCTGTCTGGTGCCTAGTACTGCTGTATCTATCTGTCTGGTGCCTAGTACTGCCGTATCTACCATCTGGTGCCTAGTACTGCCGTATCTACCTGTCTGGTGCCTAATACTGCCATATCTACCGTCTGGTGCTTAGTACTGCCGTATCT
This sequence comes from Crinia signifera, assembly GCF_055691185.1. Lineage (NCBI taxonomy): Eukaryota > Metazoa > Chordata > Amphibia > Anura > Myobatrachidae > Crinia > Crinia signifera. Next base: position 142,957,595 of record NC_139218.1, on the reverse strand, counting down.
ACCGTCTGATGCCTAGTACTGCCGTATCTACCTGTCTGGTGCCTAGTACTGCCGTATCTACCTGTCTGGTGCCTAGTACTGCCGTTATCTACCATCTGGTGCCTAGTACTGCCGTATCTACCATGCCGTATCTACCTGTCTGTTGCTTAGTACTGCTGTATCTACCGTCTGGTGCCTAGTACTGCCGAATCTACCTGTCTGGTGCCTTGTACTGCCGTATATACCTGTCTGGTGCCTAGTACTGCCGTATCTACCATCTGGTGCCTAGTACTGCCGTATCTACCTGTCTGGTGCCTAGTACTGCCGTATCTACCATCTGGTGCGTAGTACTGCTGTATCTACCATCTGGTGCCTAGTACTGCCGTATCTACCATGCCGTATCTACCTGTCTGTTGCTTAGTACTGCCGTATCTACCTGTCTGGTGTCTAGTACTGCCGTATCTACCATCTGGTGCCTAGTACTGCTGTATCTACCATGCCATATCTACCTGTCTGTTGCTTAGTACTGCCAAATCTACCTGTCTGGTGCCTTGTACTGCCGTATCTACCTGTCTGGTGCCTAGTGCTGCCGTAACTACCATCTGGTGCCTACTGCCTAGTACTGCCGTATCTCAAACTCTATATATACTACCTGTCTGCTGTTGCCTAGTAGTGCTGTATCTGTAATACCTGCTTGCTGGTGCATACCTACTGATGTATATAATTGCACTCCAGTGGTGCTGTCCTGTGACATAACTCCACAAAAAATAATGGCGATCCAAAATATGGAGGATGAAAAAATAGCGAAAGATTAAGATCCACTTCCTGAGTTCTGAAGCTGCTGCCACTAGTCATGACATAGACGATGAAATGCCATCAACATCATCTGCCAAGACCGATGCCCAGTGTGAAAGCAGAGGGCATGAAAAATCGAGACCAAAGTACGGTAAAAGGATTCGAAAAAGTAAATGTAAATCGTTGGAAGAGAAATGTAAACGTAAACTTGCCAATATGCCATTTACGACAGAGTGGCAAGGAACGGCTAAGGCCATGGCCTAAGTGCATGACTAGTGGTTCAGCTTCACATGACGATCAAAGTCCTCCTCCTCTTCCCCCGCCCCCTATAGTAAATTTAAGAGAGTTCTGCCAACAAAAACACAGCAAACAACTCTGATGTGGTTTGCTTAAATGAGGCAACAGGGGGGAATGAGGCACCAGGGGGGGAAACAGTTGTTGTCCATGGGATGAAAAAGTCCATCGTCTTGACTGGGCAGAGGACCAATACACGTGTTATTGTGTAGGTCCAATTTAAAGGACCAATTTTACCTAATAAAAATGTATTTGAACAGAGTTATCATTCTGTCCATAGGAGGCTGTGCCCCACCGGGAGATTTCTTTATATCCTTCCTAGGATATATCTTTTCTCAGTGGCATAACTATAGCTCCGCAGCCCCCGCGGTGGCGGGGTGGTGCAGAGAAATTGGGGGCGCCGCCGGGGGGGCTGCGGGGCTATAGTTACCCGCGGTCTGCGTCTCGCCCGGCTCTCTGCCGGGACCTGCCTGACCGTCATGGTCCTGGCCGGCTCCTGCTGCAATGAAAACTGACAATTAGAAAATGGCTGCCCCCATACTGCAGACAGTTTTCTGTCTGCAGCATAGGGGCAGCCATTTTCTAAGAGTCCATTTTCATTGCAGCAGGAGCCGGCCGGGACCGTGACGGTCAGGCAGATCCCGGCAGAGAGCCGAGCAAGACGCAGACCGCGGGTAACTATAGCCCCGCAGCCCCCCCGGCGGCGCCCTGAGGAAGCTTGGTGAAATGGTCGTTGGCTAGCAATGACCACAGCTCTCCATCCCTCCGTTTCCTAAAATGTTTAATATGTTGTATAAATGAAATATTATGTGATGTGTAATGTAGTAGTTTACAAAGTGGCCGAGTAGAATAGACATTAGCGGCGTGGTGTCTGGCTGACAGTAGCTGATTCACAGCCTCTGTGCAGCCCGTGATATACGGTGCTGCTCAGACATTTAAAACAGATAGCGGCGGCATGAGTATACTAACTGGCTGATTCGAGCCGACTCATAGCCTCTAAGTGACCGGCACAACTTCAGCCAGGAACACGATAATACTCAAAGAGAGTGGGCGCATTTAGTATGCATAAATAGCACGGACAGCGGCAATACAATCTACATAGCCGCAGGCTTCTAAATATAACACTGCCAGACACCTCCGTCATTTGAGCTGAGCTATATGACTATTGAGTATATAACATTAATATCAGATATAGCTCAAACTATTAAACACAAAACCTGTATAATAATAGGCAGTGTTTGAGGTACTCTTTACCTAGCACGGCGCCCATCGCGGTCATCGCGGGCATTGAATGCACTAAAAAATCAGGTGCGACGCGACCGACGCAATGCCCGCGATTTCGGGCTCGGTGGCAGCGAGCCACCGAGCCCGAAGCGTGGTGAGCGCAGCGAGCCCCGCGAGGGGACGCGGATACCTGTGAAGCCCTCGAAGGGACGCGTTTACCTGTGAAGGTATCCGCGTCCCCTCGCCACGCTTCGGGCTCGGTGGCTCGCTACGCTCGCCACACTATTCTATTGTCAACTCCACGCCGACGTGGATAGTGGGGGTATGAAAAGGTCGTAGGACGCGTACCGCCGCCCCTCGCGGGCTCGCTGCGCTCGCCACGCTTCGGGTTGACGTTGATCGTGGGGTGGCGTTACCAATTGTGGGGGCCATTTCACACTTCAGGGTGGCTATTTGGCCTCTGTGGGCCATTTAACATTGTTTCCTATGGAAAAATCGTGTCAATTGAGGCATTGAACAGTAAAATCGGGTCAATTGAGAAATTTAACATTGTTCCCTATGGGAAATCGTGGGCATCGCGTCGGTCGCGTCGCACCCGATTTTTAGTGCATTCAATGGCCGCGATGCCCGCGATTTTTTTACCTGCGATGCCCACGATCAAAATCGTGGGCGCCGTGCTAGGTAAAGAGTACCGTGTTTGATCTTAAAGAAGTCGAAATATCTGTGTCTGTCGGATACATGAGAGGGGATAAAGAAATTATATATTACCCATTACTTATGTGTAATCTGCAACACTAAAATTTAAGCCCTAAGCACTATGATATTCAGTGCAAAACATTGTCAGCGATAAAACACACTCTATATAGCCATAGCTTTTTAAGCAGAACACCAATCAGACATCCTTTTGGGTTACATGACTATTTGCTATATAGCATAAATACCAGATATAGCTCAGTGTCTGTATACTTTAATTTTTGAATATACATATTAATTAAACGGTGTTTGGCTTTAGAGAATATGCAGTAACAGCTGATCATTATAAAATCAGCGCCTGCCTGACATATGAATTTGGGATAAATAGTTCACTGATTCTGTATTGCCTCTGTGCAACCGGTGATAATAAGACCCAAATCCCAAGCACTGTAATACTTAGTACAGTGGGCATAAACAGTGTATATGAAAATACTGTCAGCAGCACAATATTTGATAAAGCCGCAGCGTACAAAGGAGAACACCATACAGACATTCTTTGATTTATGAGCTGGGTTATATGACTACCTGCTATGTAGCATTAATACCAGATATAGCTCAGAGTCTGTATACTGCTAAATTAAAACGTGTATAATAAATAAATGGTGTTTGGCTTTGGAGAACACGCAGTGGCCATCTGGTATAATACCTATGCTTGCCGGATGCATGGACAAAAAGATTACCTATGATTTAACATTAGAGCCACATGAATGCACTGTCTGACAGCTTACTCATAGCTCCCGCCGCCCCGTTAGATACAACACAATACTGCTGACAAAAATAGTACAGCGGCATAATATAAAAACTGTACCTCTCTCTGCAATATTTTGACAGAATCTGTCTGCAGAAATAGGAGAGGTCAGTTTGTCATATCGAGTTATCACGATTGAATATAACTCTAATTTACACATCAGTTTAATATTCAAACTCCTTATAAGAAATATTCTAAATGTCAGGACCTTATGTGTAAGGATTTATTGAAAAAACAGGAATGAATACACATTATTAGGAATCTGCATTGTAACACTAAACTCTGATACATCAGTGTAACAATATAGGAGTTCGCAACATAAGCACAGATATCTCTTCCTAAAATTACAAGAGAAAGTGCTAAAATCAAAACATATAGGAAACTTACAGGGATAAGAGGAACCCTGCAACAACCTAGGTTGGGGAGCAGTGGTCATTGATATTTTAAAATTCTATATTTCTTTCTTTATTTCTTTCATATTTTTAATATTTCACCTTTTTAATGAATAATAATAAAAGTTAAATCTTAAAACAGATATTGTGACTGTCAGTGCACCTACACTATACTTACTTTTCTTGTTACAAATGTGTGTCTTTACTTAAGTAGTAGGTAGCACCTCCTCAAAATAATATAAAAAATTAAAGGAAATTTCCCTACAAAATACTTACATTAGAGGAGATAGGATTGTCCCACGAACATAAGTGTGGTGTGGGAATCATTTTTGTTTTTGTGAAGGTTCTCCAGCCGTTTAACTAGCCACACGTGAAGTCAGTTCCGACATTGCTAGCGTTAGTCAGGTGATTCCCCTGATCAGGCTGTCGCAGAAGCAGCTGGAGAAAGTGAAGGAGGAGCTAAAGCGTAGCGATTCCGCAAAGCATGTCAGTCTTGTGGATGAAGCCCTCCATACGCTTTGCCAGAATATGAGGGTGGCAGTTTGTTAAAGTCAGAGGAATACATTCTGGCCACAATGCTCGATCCTCAGTTTAAAGCGTATGTTGTGTCTCTGTTTCTGGCGGACACAAGTCTACAAAGGTGCAAAGACCTGCTGGTCAGGAGATTGTCATTTGAAGGGGACGTGACATGGCCCCAGTTCCTCCTTCATTTTCTCCCACACCTGTGCCTGCGAGGAAACAGCTCCGATTTCCCCCACAACCTGCTGGCGGGGATGCAGGGCAGGTACAGGTAGGAGGGAGTTTGGACATCTGGTCTGGACTAAAGGACCTGGCAATGATTGCTGACATGTCTACTGTCGGTGCATTGGATGCTGTCACCATTGAAAAAATGGTGGAGGATTACTTTGGTGACAGCATCCAAGTAGACATGTCAGACAGTCCTTACCTGTACCGGCTGGAAAAAAGGCAGTTTGGAAGCCTCTGTACTAACTGGCTCTATTTTACCTGAGTTGTCTCCCATCCGGTGTGTACTCTGAAATAGTTGTAGTGCAGTGGGGAATCTGGTCAGTGAGCAGCGAAGGAGGTTGCTTCCACAAAATGTGGAGATGATGTTTATAAAAATGAATTAGCAATTATTCAATGAAGACCAGGAATTGCCTCCAGAGACCTGTGATTGTGGAGTCCAGCGGGGACAAATTGATAATCTGTGAGGATGAGGAAGTACACACTGAAGGGGGCAAGGAATCAGAGGAGGATGACGAGTGAAGATGACATCTTGTCACTGTAGAGCCAGTTTATACAGGGAGATATTATGAATTGTTTTTTTTTTGTGTGGGGGCCCAAACAAACCAATCATTTCAGCCACCGTTTTGTAGGCCCTGTCACTGAAATGTTTGGTTTGTTAAAGTGTGCATATCCTATTTTCGCAACAGAAGGGTGGGTGGGAGGGCTCAAGGACATCACCATTCATTAATGAGAGTCATTCATATGTGGGACTTGTCTTTAAACGGTTTGCGTTCTTGACAGTGATAAGTGGACTTGTCTTTAAATGCATAAAACTGTTTGCATTCCACTAATGAGAGTAATTGATTACTGCACCAATCACCCACTGCTCCTCGGCTGGTCACCGCCTGTGCTCAGATAGGGTGTTACAGGTGTCTCCAGGAAGCCATTCTGCAGTGTCGTTAATGTAGTCACTGTACCTTAATCACAGATAACTGATACATGACTGTGTCACAGACACTGTAATGCAGATGGTATTCCCTATATTATTCTGGGACTCTGCCACTGCCGCTCTCACCCTGCATTATTTCGGGAGTCTGCCACTGCCGCTCTCACCTTGCATTATTCTGGGAGTCTGCCACTGCCGCTCTCACCCTGCATTATTCTGGGAGTCCGTCGATGCCGCTCTCACCCTGCATCACACAACCATATGCCGTCGGAAGACGGCCTAAGTGACACAAGCATTTCTGCCACTGCCTGCAGAATGCTGCCAAATCGCCCACTGCTCCTCGGCTGTTGGTAAACAACATGATCAAGGGGGCAATCTAAGCCAGCAGATAATACCATCTGAATTACTATAACACAGAGGAAATCCCATACTGAACTGTGCAATAATCTGAAGTGTCTGTGTACTAGTTTATTACTATATTGGGGGTAATCCAACCTAACAACTAGTACTAACAGGTAATGCCAGTGAGAGTGGCATTCCTGAAACAATACTGGATACTATTGTGGCGATACACCTTGATTGGTGGCAACCGTGTTGTTTTTTTCTTTGTGTGAAATTATAAAGGGCACGAATGGGATACTGAAATAAAGTATAACCCAATAGAGAAATAAATATCTCTGAATATTTTGGGATTGCCATCTCAAACCCAATTATTGTGAGGGGAGAACCAGTGAGAGGGGTTCACCCTTCACAACGAGTGCCCACAAACATTATAACACATAACAACACCAGCCTGCCACCACTTGTGATTGGGGAACCAGTGAGAGGGGATCACCCATCACAAGTGGATAATCCATGGTATGATTGGATTATAAACCACTTGCCCACAACCTATATTTCTCCATGGTTATCAACCAAACATATGACATAAGGAATTGATCTTCATAGAGGTCTTTGTCTCAACGTCTATCCTCATAACATCTCTCCCTAAATAACAAATGTTTATTTTAACACACTAATTCTTTATTCTTCCATCACTCACTTTGTCTGTGTATTATATGTATTTTTAACCTCTTCAATATTTTTGCTGTTTATGTAGTGCCCCTGATTCGGATATAGGGCATCCTAGAATATATCAATAAAAGTTACGTTTTAATATTTTGTGCGTTCCCCCATACAGTCTTTTTCTCTTCTCCTCGTATAAACAACATGATCAAGCCAGATATTGGTCTTATTAGATATTAAACTGATAAAAACAGATACACAGCACAGCACACTTGCTGACCAACTGGCACCAATCGCCTACTTATCCTCGGCTGGTGGTAAACACGATCAAGCATCACCATTCATTAATCCCACTGCCTAGAGTCATTCATGGGGTAACTGGACTTGTCTTTAAATGCATACAACTGTTTGACTTCAAGACAGTGGTAATAATAAATTATAATCAATCACAGAGCTGACCAATCCCACTGCTGAGAGTAATTGATTGCTGAACCAATTGCCCACTGCTCCACACCTGGTGGTAAACAACACGATCAAGCCAGATAGTGGACTTATTAGATATTAGGGGAAAACAAGAAGTGACTTTGGCCCAAGCTGGGTCGCTGTCACTTTAAGAAGCGCAGTCTTGCCGGGATCAATAAAAATAAAGTCAATTGATCTGAATACAATACAATGTATTTATTTAAAAATGAATTATACATATGAATGAAGTGCACTTCACAATTACAATAATGAATAAAACCACATACTGGACAAACAACATAAAACATATAGTGCTGGTTATTAGTATGAGGCAACTTGCAGGCTTGGAATTTATATGGCAGTATAATAGTTCCTTAATGGCAATTTGTAATCCGATATAGTTACCAGTCCAGTACAGTCAATGGTCTCCTGCAGCAATAATGGGACGGTAGACCTCCTCAGACAGATGCAATTTCTGTGGGTGGTGCACTCCTCTCCTTCTTTACCAGTAATGTGACTGGATATCTCTCATATTGCTGCCTGATGTACAGGGAAACCAGGCTGGTATTGCCTTGTGGGGACTGGTGTCTTAATGGAGCTCAAAAACGCGTTTCTCCGACTTAGATGCTTATCGGTGGCGTCCTCAGTTTAACTGAGTTCCAGATGTCGAGTATTGGAAAGTCCGTGAATTGGCAAAAACAGCCCCAGATTTTGATGAAATGGTGTGAATTCAAGAATCTGCAGCTGTTTCTGACAACACAGATCCGACTTAAAAAAAGTCAGATCTGACAGCCTTCAAGGTTCCCCGTTGGGAAATATCGGCACATATTCTATACCCCTTTTAGTAGTGAAAATTGCCTTTCAGAAAAGGGGTGGGTTACTCAAGGAATTAATAGGAGGAAATCCTATGCATATCCACCACGAGTCATCACACAAATGCTGCTAGAAAGTCCATCTGTGCAGAGGCGGAACTACCATTGGTGCAGCAGGTGCATTGCACCAGGGCCCCTGAAGACTAAGGGGCCCACTTCTGCCACCCACGGCTGTGTGGCATATTGTGAACTTGGGTTGGAGTGGAAGAGGAGGGCCCAAAAATGTCATTTTGCACCTGGGCCAACCACTCATAAGTTCCGGCACTGCATCTGTGGTGTATATCTGTGGTGTATATCAATGCGTGTGAATGTGTAAGGTGTAGATTTTTATCTCAGGATGGTCTCCAAAGGGACACAATTCAGCCACATGGCCCCACAGCCATACTCCAACATACCCATAGATGTCTGTGCATCTCTTTAGCCACCTTCCATTTAACCACAGGAATGCCTAGATATTTCTTATACTGTGCATCTCAGACATTACAGCACACTGTTTACTGTATGTGCCATACATGTTTTCAGGGATGCACCTGCACACATAGGGCCTAATTCAGTAAGACCCGCTAAGCAGCTGAGATTTGCTGCTTAAGGAGCCCTTTAACACCGCCCGCTGGGCAAGCGAATGTCCGCCCCATGAGTACATCTTCACTGCAATGCAAATGGATGTTTCGCATACACATCCTTTTGCATGGAAGCGTATGTGCCAAAAATCATTCCATGGTCGTCTTCCATAAATAAAAGTTACTTTTCTTGTATGATGTATTAGCCTAAATGACACAAAAAAAAATCTTTGGAAAATAGTCATGTAATGATGTCATGAGTGTCTATAACATTGTCACATGTCCGATACTGTATATCTTTTAGGAAATGATCTGTCTGAAAACATCACTTCACACAGCTCTGGATCCGTAACAGTTCATAATCACATGGTATCCAGAATATTCCAAGAGAAGTCACATGGGACAACACCGAACCAATACACGGCTGGTAGAAAACATAATCAAAGGTACAGTATGACTGATATTTAGTTACCTGTTCAGTTTAGAAAGGGAATGTGTTTGTGTGCCTGCAAGTGTATGTGTGTCCTTATACACCTAATGCACTCTCCATGCTCCATTCACACAATACTTAACTTATCTAAATTAATTAAGGACACCGACAACTATAAATATGGTGAAAAAGAGGTAAACTTTAATTTTAAAGGGGCATACCGAATATTCAAAATGTAAGTAAGGTGTGGTGGCAGGGAACTGAAGAGCATAGCAGTAGCACAGAGAGCCATTAAAAATAAAACCAAGGCCAGCTTCCCTTCTACAATACAGGATGAGCCTTCTTCTCAACATCCCTGTTTGGAGAGACTGCTCGCAAGGGAAACCCGCCAGCAGCCCTAGCCCTTACGGTGCACATACTTACTGTAACTTAAGGCCAATTGCCTTCCATCAAAAAACAACATAAAAAGCAACTCACGCAGCTGATAAGGCACTACCCACCTGGACAGGTGATACCCTTTGCTGCTGCCTGATTCCATGCCACATGCCTCAATACACCTCAGCAACATCCCAGTGTGCACAATTCCTTACATACTTTTTCCTCAGTTTTGCATCTCAGCGCTCAGTACTAAGTGGGTGATTCAGGCCCGATCCATGTGGGATGAAGTCGCTCCCCCGGCCAAAGTTTGGGGACTGCACATGCACATATAGGCGCATGTGCAACCCCCAGGAGCGAACTCCATAGGTGACTTTCACACTCGAGGCGTTCCTTCCAAAGGGCCATCTTATAAAGACTAAAGACTTAAAGTGCCCACACAGGGATAGATATTGGATCCAATCAAATGGATCCCCCCCACCCATTGGCAGTGCCATGTAAGTCAATACTTACTCAGCGCTGCGATGGCCGTGGGGAGATTGAGGCTGCTGATGACATCAATGACCCTTGCACCCAAGAGGGGTAAAGGGCGAGATGTATTAAAATACATCGCCGCCCTTCGCGCCCCCCCCCCCCCTGCCGAGATGCCAGCACATATGTACTAATATAACATATGTACTAGCATCGCGGTGCAGTGACGGAGCCGCCCCGCGATACCTGTTCTCTGGTGTGCGGGGGCTCTCCGTCACCTCCAAGCTGCCTGGCTCTCCCCTCACGCCGGGGACAGCTAAGCAGGCTGTCCCCGGCGCCTCCTCCTCGCCCTGCAGCCGGAAGGATGTCCGGCTGCTTCACTAGGGGGAGGAGGGGTTTACCTTCCAGGGTCCAGGAGGACCCTTCAGGAAGGTAAGCCAGAGGGAGGGTCGGCGAGGCGGCGGGCTTGCGTCAGCGGCGGCGGGCGGCGAAAAGAAGCCTATAGGCTTCTATAGGGTATCGCCACCCAAAGGTGGCGATACCCTTCAATGCTGTATCATTTTTTGATAGATTGGAAAATGCGGTAAAACCAGGGTTTTACCGCATTTTCCGTTTGATACATCTCGCCCAAAGTGAGTGACAAAAATAGCCATTGAGGTCTGATTAAATAAATTACACCATGTGCTAAGGTTAGCATTGGGCTGCCTCAAAAGGCTCTGTAGATTAATCAAGAATCAAAAACATTGAGCACACACCAGAGGAAAATATTAGTTGAGATGTGTATAGGATAATATTTAATAAATATTTAAATCCGTACATGAAAACAAATGGCCAATCTGCTGTGCGCATTGGAAAGCCTGGCAAGTAAGGGAATATATAATAAAAGAGCACAGCACTAAAAAGGCAAGGCCACAGATGTAACGGCATGTCTGAGCAAAGTATCACACCAAGCCTCAAGACAATGATTGTAAAATACTTCTAGTAGGAGGCCAAAGGGTGTATAATGTCAGCGCACCATAACAGCCAAGTACAAATTCTGCTACCAAAACATGGGCCAAGGTGAAGTAGGGTTGAGCTACTGTAGGAAAAACTACTAGTACTAGTAAATTGTATGTGGGGGATGAAAATGTTTTGTTATGAAATGAACAAACGATAGCAAATACAAATGAGTTTTGCAAATTCATTCAGAACAGCATCCCATCACTACAAAGCCTCTTCTAGGGCACTACATGTACGTGATAAACCTCTAAATGGTTTGCAGTAAATCTATGGCAACTACTGTACCAAATTCCTTGTCATCTTCCACATTGACAAATGTGGAAATAATTGCTGCCTAGTACTGGCAACACCAGCGCTCACAGTCAGTGGGACCTTCTACAGTAGTCCAAGGTTGACACTACCCAGCTCTTTGGTTCAATGTCTAACCATTATCTTAAATAAACCCTTCCAATATATACTGTAGATATATCTTGTTATAAAACAGGCAATTAATCACAGAATCTAATATGTTGAGTCATGTAGTGAAACTGGCATAAGGGTGCATATTATATAACCATATAAGGTATAATATTGTATCATCTACACCACACTACATGAGACTACAGTGCCTGTGCTATACCACTCAATTGTAATTCTGAAATGGATGTCTAACGGGGTGTGGATCAGTTGGTCACCAGCAAGTTAGACAGTCATTAGATCAACACCATTAGGTTGACATGCATTTAGGTCGACAGGGTCATAAGGTCAACAGAGTCATTAGGTCGACATGGGTTAGGTCGACAGTCAAAAAGTTAACATGGGGTTTTTCATTGTTTTTTTAACTGAATGTCAACACAGACACAGGTTAAAGTGCACTGCGTCCCCTCACATGGCTCGCTGTGCTCGTCATGCTTCGGCCTCGGTGCTTTGCTACGAGGCACACTATTTTATTCTCCCACCACGCCCTAGTGGTTGATACGGCATGAAATACCGCCTGTCGGCACATGTCAGCTCAAAAAAGAGTGAAAAACCCGATGTCAACCTTTTGACTGTCGACCTAACCCATGTCAACCTAATGACCCTGTCTAGCTAACCCATGTCGACCTTCCTACATGTCAATCTAAATACATGTCGACCTAATGGTGTCGACCTAATGACTGTCTAACAACTTTCTGGTGACCCAATGATCGTATCCCATCTAACGGAGGAGAGGGATGTGATGTAACTAGCACATTACAAGAGCCGACCTGTGCCTACTGATCAGCCATAGTATAGAACGGAACTGCAGGGTAAAAAAAAAAGAGTATAAGGAGAACAAATTACTGTACCTCAAAATTGAGGCAAAAAATAATAATTACCTCCCTCATGACTCAGGGACCCCATTGTATGTTGCACAATATTACGTTCAAACAACTAAATTATTAACGATGGTTCTTTAAAAGCCAGCTCGGCCTGTTTAAAAAAAGGGTGGTAGGGTATTGTAACACTAAAGATGTATTTAAAAAAACTGTAGTTGTTCAAAGCGAAAGCAGGAAAAGAGAACAATATCAACTTTACCAGTGGGAACAATGAACAATAAATAGTCCGTTGCCACTTAACTCATTATTATAGGAAATTAATACTAGCCAGGTGCTTTAGCAGTGCAAATAATCCTAAAGTTAGTAATGCATGCAATTAGCTATAAGCCTACCATACTGTAGCAAAGCACAATAACAAAGACCTTCTTTAAACAGTTCAGATATAATAGATACAGTAAAATGCTAATCTGGCTTCACTAACTGATACCAAAAGTGTAACCATGTCAACTTTCAATCTGTTCACAGTAATCAGGTTGACACTTTCAAGCTGTTGACAGGTTCACAACATTGACATCTGAAATATCGCTATGTGAAAGTTTCATATTTAGAGCAGTGGTTCCCAACCTTCATTCTCTTCTGAGTACCCCCTCCTCTCGGTATTTACGAATGGAGTGGAAGCGAGCGGTATGCGTATCCTTATGTGTGTCCAGGGGCGGATTGGGATGGAAAACCAGCCCGGGAAATCAGGGAAAGCAGCCCTACAAAAGGGGTGGAGCCAATTAAGGGGGTGGAGTCTTTTGAGGGCCATGTAGGAGGTAAGGAAGGTATGGGAGCCCTTCTCAAAACCAGTAACCCCCTCTTGCCTTATACTGGGTCTAAAAATTGTCCCTACCATATAAAACACACAGGCCAACATGGCATCAGCATCCTGCTCCTGGCATAGACTCCTCAATGGATAGCCATGAGTGGAGAAATAGGGGGGAGAAAACGGGGAAGATGGATAGGGGTCGGGCGTGAGAGAGGTGGGACAGGTGCAGGTGTGAGAGAGAGTGCCAGGCTGGCTACAGGGATTATGGACAGTGCCAGCTTTAATTGTAAGGCTGTCCCTAAACTCAACATTTCCCCCCCCCCCCCCCTGACCTATTTAAAAAAGAGAGGGAGCACAGGGAGAGATGGATTGCAGAGAGGGAGGGCGGTCGTAGAGAAAGCGAGAAGGGGGGGTGGGGGGTCGCAGAGAGAAGGAGAGGGGAGAATCGCAGAGAGAAAGAGAGAGAGGGATCGCAGAGGCAGAGAGTCAGAAAAAGAGAGAACGCCGAGATAGAGGGATCTCAGAGAGAAAGAGAGGGATCACAGAGAGAAAGAGAGGGATCTCAGAGAGAAAGAGAGGGATCTCAGAGAGAAAGAGAGGGATCTCAGAGAGAAAGAGAGGGATCTCAGAGAGAAAGAGAGAAAGAGATTGCAGAGAGAGAGAGAGGGAACGCAGAGAGAGAGGGAACGCAGAGAGAGAGAGAGGGAACGCAGTGAGAGAGAGAGGGAACGCAGAGAGAGAGAAAGAGGGGGAACGCAGAGAGAGAGGGAACGCAGAGAGAGAGAGAGGGAACGCAGAGAGAGGGAACGCAGAGAGAGAGATCGAACGCAGAGAGAGAGAGATCGATCGCAGAGAGAGAGAGGGATCGCAGAGAGAGAGAGGGATCGCAGAGAGAGAGAGGGAGGGGGATCGCAGAGAGAGAGAGAGGGATCACAGAGAGAGAGAGAGAGGGATCGCAGAGAGAGAGAGAAAGAGGGAACACAGAGAGAGAGAGAGAGATCGCAGAGAGAGAGAGGGAACGCAGAGAGAGAGAGAGGGAACGCAGAGAGAGAGAGGTAACGCAGAGAGAGAGAGAAAGAGGGGGAATGCAGAGAGAGAGAGAGGGAACACAGAGAGAGAGAGGGAACACAGAGAGAGAGGGAACGCAGAGAGAGAGAGAGAGAGGGAACGCAGAGAGAGAGAGAGAGAGGGAACACAGAGAGAGATAGGGATCGCAGAGAGAGATAGATAGGGATGGCAGAGAGAGATAGATAGGGATCGCAGAGAGAGATAGAGAGAGGGATCGCAGAGAGAGATATAGAGAGGGATCGCAGAGAGAGATAGAGAGAGGGATCGCAGAGAGAGATAGGGATCGCAGAGAGAGAGATAGAGAGAGGGATCGCAAAGAGAGAGAGGGATCACAGAGAGAGAGAGAGAGAGAGAGAGAGAGGGGGGTTGCAGAGAAAAAAAAAAAAGAGGGATCACACAGAGAGCCCGCGACCCCCCCTACCCGAAATTCGCGGGCACCCCTCCCCCACCCGCGACCCCCCCCCCCCGAAATTCGCGGGCACCCCTCCCCCCTCCGAAATTCGCGGGCACCCCTCCCCCCCTCCGAAATACGCGGGCACCCCTCCCCCCTCCGAAATTAGCAGCCCCCCCCGCATGGGGGATGCCATGCCCCTGCTGTACGATGAGCACAGAAGTACTCACTGTTGCTGTCCGGCCAGGGAGCCACTGTAGGAGGAAGGAGCTGGCAGGAGGAGAGATTACAGATGAACCATCGCAGGGTTCCTGATGTGTACGCTGTCCTGCTGTCCTCTTAGCCTTTCACCGGCCCTTCTAAGCGCCATCACAGTGAGTCAGTGTGCTCGGGTGGAGGGGGCGTGGCCACTGCTCTTCAGGCCAGTAGAGGCCTGGAAAGCACGGAAAACGGCCCGACAGAGGAGGGTTTGGTCCGGCCCACCGGGAAATAGCCCGGTGTCCCGGTGGGCCAATCCGCCTCTGTGTGTGTCCTTATATTAAGGAGTAGTGCAGGAGTAGTGTGCGGTCAGGAAGCAGGTCCTCCTGTGTCTGGCCACTGGCTGTGTATTGTCTCTCCGGGGTTCCTTTTCATGTTATAACACTTCTTATTCTTGTTACAGCCAGTATGCCAGCCCTAAAAACCTGCTCCTCATTGTGATCCCTGTCCTGCTGACCAGCTGTAGCATTCTTTTTGGAGCACTGGTCCTTATAGTAATGCATAAACGTAAGAAAAGAGGTAAGAGTTAATGATATGTGTGAAGTGAAATATAAGCATGTAGCACTCAGTGGCGTAACTAGAAATGTACAGTAGCTCCCCCCCTGCCAAAAAAAATTCTGGCGCCCCTCCCACACACACTGACAAAGCAGGTACAGAATGAACAGTACCTGCACTGCTTTAATCCTTCAGTAGGGTCCAGGAGGAGAGCGATCTTAATTCAGCAGCAGGCTCTCTCAAGCGGCTGGTGGTTGCAGGGCCGGTACTAGGGTGTCCGCCTTTTTCTAAAGGGACAGCCAGGGCCAGCGCCACCACTAGGCAGCTCTAGGCATTTGCCTAGGGCGCCGGCACCTGGAGGGCGGCAGGGCAGTTCGCCCCTCACCCCCAGCACTGTGGTACCTGTGTAAAAAAAACTTCCGTCCCCGGCGTCCCTGCTGAGTGCTGGTGTAGGGGTGTCCGTGCCGCCGGGGGAGCTTGCGACGCTGTTATTGTGTATAAGCTTGTCGCGCCCGACGGGGTCCCTACAGTGAATAGAAAATAACTAGCGCTATGCGCGCTGCGTTATTTTCTATTCACTGTAGGGACCCCGCCGGGCGCGACAAGCTTATACACAATAACAGCGCCGCAGGCTCCCCCGGCGGCACGGACACCCCTACACCAGCACTCAGCAGGGACGCCGGGGACGGAAGTTTTTTTTACACAGGTACCAACCTTCCCTCCCCCCCCACCCCGGCACCGGGGCGCCCCCACCCCGACTCGCCTGGGGCGCTCCGGTGCCTTGCACCGGCCCTGGGGACAGCGCAAACAAATAAAGGGTGTCATATCATAAGATATAGGCATGTCCCAATTTAATTACACCATACAGTAGCACAATCTTATTTACATTACATTGCACATGGTGCAGGGAATGGTGGAACAGATGTAGGGAGCAATGCTGGGCAGAGAGAGGGAGACAGGTGTGGGAAGAGGGGGGGGGCAGTTCCTGTGCAGATGGGACAGATTGTGGGGAGATACTGATAGGGGAAAGATGATGGTCAGGTCAGTGGCGTAACTACTGAAAGGCAGCCCCAGCAGCCACTTGGGGGAGCAAGCCACAGTGGGATCTCTGTGTGGGCGCCGGCACCTGCTCGACGCACTGATATGCTGCTGTATGTCGCTGCCCACTGGCTGAGCACCAGAGGCTAGTCAACCGCTGCACAGGTGCGGCCATGGCAGAGATGACAAATCCCTCCACTGATTCAATTGATGGGATTTGTTGGAACCAAGGGAAGCAGTGTCTGCTGGTCTCTATTCCTCTATCCTGCTTCAGCTTCTCCGTTATGTGTGTGACGTCATCACGTCACACACTGGGGAAACACGCTGGAGAGGAGTCTGGGGGGAGGGGGCGCCACACATTTTTTGGCAGGGGGGAGCAACATTTATAGTTACGCCACTGGGTCAGGTAGATGGAGGTACAGATGATGGGCAGCGTGAGAAGAGAGAGATGATTGCCAGGGGGGGGGGGGGGGCAGATACTGGTAATAGAGAAGGGGACAGATGCAGGGGAAATGGGGGCAGAAGGGCATATGCTGGGCCAAGAGGGGGACAGATGTGCAGGGAGAGGGAAGATGCTGGGGAGAGATTGAGGGGGCAGATGCTGGGCACAGAACGATTGGGGACTGATTATGGGCAGGCTGATCGGGTACAAATGCTGAGCAGAGAAGGGGAGAGACACTGGGCAGGGAGAGGGGGACAGATGGTGAGCAGGGAAAGGAGGGGCAGACAGTGGGCAGGGAGAGGGGGGAAGATACTGGGCAGGGAGAGGGGGTACAGGTGCTGGACAGGTAGAGGGAGGACAGGTACTGGGATGGGAGAGGGGGAGATATGCTGGGCAGGGAGTGGGGGGACAGATGGTGGGAAGGGAAAGGAGAGGCAGACAATGGTCAGGGAGAGGGGGAAGATACTGGGCAGGGAGTGGGGGTACAGGTGCTGGACAGGTAGAGGGGGGATAGATGCTGGACAGGTAGAGGGGGGACAGGTACTTGGCAGGGAGAGGGGGAGATATGCTGGGCAGGGATTGGGGCAGTGTTCCCTCTAAGCTGTGCGCACGTGCGCGCGCACACAACTCGACGAGCATGCGCACAGACATTAGAACAGAGCGCACTAAGCAGCAGTGGTCCCTTTATGCAGTTGTGGACTCAATTAATGTGTGTTTCACCCATTAACTACATAGTGTGCTGTGTTTTGAATGTTTAAAATCATTTTGAAGTAAAGTTAACACAAATGCTGAATGTCATTTTCCAGTTATATATAAGTGACACACAAAATTTTTAATTTCCTTCCAAAGTTGCACAGCCAAAATCTTATGCCGCACACAGACTTCGTAAAATTAGAGTGAACATTGGAGTGGGGTCAGATGGTGGGCAGGGAAAGGAGAGGCAGATGGTGGTCAGGGAGAGGAGGAAAGATACTGGGCAGGGAGTGGGGGTACAGGTGCTGGACAGGTAGAGGGAGGGCAGGTACTGGGAAGGGAGAGGGGGAGATATGCTGGGCAGGGAGTGGGGGTACAGATGGTGGGCAGGGAAAGGAGAGGCAGACGGTGGTCAGGGAGAGGGGGGAGATACTGGGCAGAGAGTGGGGGTACAGGTGCTGGACAGGTAGAGGGGGGACAGGCAGGGCCGGTGCAAGGCACCGGAGCGCCCCAGGCGAGTCGGGGTGGGGGCGCCCCAGTGCCGGGGGGGGGGGGGGGGGGGGGGGGGGGAGAAGGTTGGTACCTGTGTAAAAAAAACTTCCGTCCCTGCTGAGTGCTGGTGCGTGCAGGGGTGTCCGTGCCGCCGGGGGAGCCTGCGGCGCTGTTATTGTGTATACGCTTGTCGCGCCCGGCGGGGTCTCTACAGTGAATAGAAAATAACGCCACGCGCATAGCACTAGTTATTTTCTATTCACTGTAGGGACCCCGCCGGGCGCGACAAGCGTATACACAATAACAGCGCCGCAGGCTCCCCCGGCGGCACAGACACCCCTGCACGCACCAGCACTCAGCAGGGACGGAAGTTTTTTTTACACAGGTACCACAGTGCTGGGGGTGAGGGGCGAACTGCCGCCCTCCAGGTGCCGGCGCCCTAGGCAAATGCCTAGAGCTGCCTAGTGGTGGCGCCGGCCCTGGGGACAGGTGCCGGACAGGTAGAGGGGGGGACAGGTACTGGGCAGGGAGAGGGTGAGATATGCTGGGCAGGGAGTGGGGTCAGATGGTGGGCAGGGAAAGGTGAGGTGGGGAAGATACTGGGCAGGGAGTGGGGGTACAGGTGCTGGACAGGTAGAGGGGGGACAGGTACTGGGCAGTGAGAGGGGGAGATATGCTGGGCAGGGAGTGGGGGGGGGGGCAGATGGTAGACAGGGAAAGGAGGGGCAGATGGTGAGCAGGGAGAGGGGGACAGATGATGGACAGGGAGGAGGTGAGACTGAGAGAGATAGTTAAGCTGCAGGGAGAGGCAGGAGGCATACTCACAGACACAGGTCCATGCTGTGAGGGTTGCCTCAGGATCAAAGCACCTCCAATCAGGGGCACTTCAATTCAGCATGTGCCGAGCTCCTCCAATCATAGCTCGGCACATCACATGCAGTCCTAGCCCTGATGGCTGATGCCATGATGAGGGGGGGGGAGGGGCTTGCACTGCAGTGAGGATGGTGCAGCAGGGACTTCCCCTGCTTCTCTCTGTGTATGTGTGTAAAGTACTCCCTTTCCCCTCTGCAGTGCCAGCACCGCTGCCTCTCACACATTGACAGGCGCGGCAGCAGCAGCAGCAGCAGCAGCAGCAGCAGCAGGGAGAGCGCTTATACATACATCCCAGCGCCTCACTTTGCAGGCACGCAGTGAGGAAGGAAAGAGGTGGGCATGGTTGAAGGGGTAGATGTCTGGCTGTCTGTGTGAGGACGCTCAGTGACCCTCCCCATGGGCGGTTCATGGGGCGGGTCACTGAGCAACCTCACACAGACAGCCAGAGATGGAGAAGTCTGCTAATCGGCTGCTGCTGCAGAGCTGACACAGGCAGCCTCAGTGAGAAAGGTGCCGGCTCCCCCTCTCCACCACTGGGGCTGCTGAGCGGTAGTTACGCCACTGGTAGCACTGGTATGCTAAGAGCTCCACTACAGAGTTAATCAGTTTTATATGCTGGAGTCTGTAGTATCATAAGTAAAAATTATTAATTATTAACACTTAGTATCTCACTGGCATGCCGCACTGGGCCTCCTAGCTTATGATAGTTTTTGGGGTGCCACACCCTGCACCTAGATATAGCGCTAGGGACCCCCAATATACAAAGAAGTATTAACCCCTCCCTTGCATGCACCTGAAAAGTTTTACTGAACTAATTTGAGCATCTACCACTATCTGTATGAATGTTCATACCCTGCCTGCTGCAGTTTCTGGGTATTATACGCCCTCCAGCCGTCAGAATATTTAACGGAGCCAGGAGCGACATTAGCAGTGAGGGCAGCCATGAGGGTAGTGGCGTCTCGCCTTTCAACGGTGGTCAGGAAGCAGGCCCCTGTCTCCCTGCATATACCGCCAAATACCCATTGCTGGGGAAGCATCCTCCGAACGTTATATTTCCTCTTCACAAAGAGGCTCTCGTCTACCTTCACCACCGTGCCAGGGCCTCCAATGTGTGTCTGCGGCTGTGACAAGAGATCATGGTGCACCGTCATCTTTATAGACATGTGCTGCTCCCTCTGGCAGTACTGCACACTGGTAAGCTCCTATTCCCAAGAGTAGACTAACTGTACCAGGGTCAGGAACGGTAACCGGCACCCGGGGAACCAGTGGTCTGCTCTAACTCTGACCTTCTTCCGGCAAGACTTAATGTGGCAGTGCCACGTCCCTTCCTTTACAGAGAGCCTCATCGGATGGCCGTTCTGTGTAACGGGCAGCAATTGCTTTTGCTGAAAAAATAGCACAGCCTCCTTCTCTGATGTAGGCAGGGTGAACATGGGCATTTGCTCACCTGCCATGCCTGCGCTTTGCACACCGGCCACTGTAACACTGGGAGAACTCTGACAATCATCCATCACTGTCAGCTAATCACCTCAGAGTGAGTGACCAGGAGCCCTTACGCAAGTTCTGACTGACTACGCTATTTGGGTAGCTTAAGCTTATACAGAAAGCATAGCTACGGTAACTGACAAACGTCTATCAGTACTCTATGCATATAAACTACTTGGATCGCATCACATGAATCGCATGGCACTAAAATGGGACATGCGATGCGATTTCCTTCCGCAAGCGTACGTATGTAAATTGGACGCCCGGCTACTAGATAAGTACCGTTGATTTTATAAAGTGTGGTGAGCACAGTGAGCCA
Organism: Crinia signifera; assembly: GCF_055691185.1. NCBI lineage: Eukaryota > Metazoa > Chordata > Amphibia > Anura > Myobatrachidae > Crinia > Crinia signifera. The sequence continues at coordinate 142,936,925 of NC_139218.1, read as the reverse complement.
CTGAGCCCGAAGCGTGGCAAGCGCAGCAATCCCCATGAGGGGGTGTGGCGAGCGCAGCAATCCCCATGAGGGGGCTTGTAAAATTACACTGAAGTGTAAACTCCACGCTGACGTGGATAGTGGGGGGTTTGAACAGGTCAGGTCAGGAGGACACCTCAAGGGTCACGCTGCGCTCGCCATGCTTCGGGCTGATGTGGATAGTGGGGGGTTTGAACAGGTCAGGTCAGGAGGACACCTCAAGGGTCACGCTGCGCTCGCCATGCTTCGGGCTGATGTGGATAGTGGGGTGTTTCAAGAACACATTCACGCCTGTCATGTCAGGCAGATTAAAAATGGTAAATGGTTCACACACAATGTAATAAGCGCTGACTTTCTACGCTAACTGTGCAAGCTACGGTTAGGCGTGAACGTACACACAGTCACAGATACAAGCTGACTACGTGCTGGCTGTGGAAACACAATGCTGATGCTAACAGGGACGCTGACTATGCTGACTACGATGCTGAAAGGGACACTACGTTGACTACGTAAGTGACGCCATGAAATACAATGTTTTCTGCACTATAAAATACAGCAATACAAATATTGTTAAATAAAGTAGGGATCATTTAGAAAATGGGATATGGTCATTGGGTCACCAGCAAGTAGGTTGACAAGCATTAGGTCGACACCATTAAGTCGACATGCAGGAAGGTCGGCATGACTTTAGGTCGACATACTTAAGGTCAACATGGGTTAGTTCGACGGGGTAAATTAGGTTGACATGGTTTTTTTTTACTGTTTTTTGAGCCAACATGTGCTGACAGGTGGTATATTTCCACTAGGGCATGGCAGGAGAATAAAATAGTGTGAGCATAGCGAGCCATGCGAGGGGACGAGGTGGTACGTTTCAGTGTCCATGTCGACACAAATGTGCTGACAGGTGTTATTTCATGCCTTACCATCCACTAGGGCACGGCAGGAGAATAAAATAGTGTGCCGAGTGTAGCGAGCCATGCTAGGAGACGTGGTGTTACGTTTTAGTGTTTATGTTGACTGGCACAAAAAAAAGCAATGTCAATTTTTTCATGTGTCGACCTTACCAAGGTCGACCTAATGACCCTGTCGACCTAACCCATGTCGACATTTAGTCATGTCAACATTCCACCATGTCGACCTTAAGTCATGTCGACCTTACTGCATGTCGACCTAGTGGTATCGACCTAATGCTTCGCTTCCTACTTGCTGGTGACCTAATGATCCATACCCTAGAAAATATAGTGCATGTGTTTGATGACATTGCACCTACTGTTTTATGACCTGTATTGCAAACAGCATGTTATCATTACAGGTGAACAAGGCGGCATTTTCTAACACTCACAGATTATCTTGTTGCAAGCAGTGCAATTGTGACACTGGAAGTGTGAGAATCTGTAAAAGCACTTTTACAATGATAAAAAGGAAATATGGGCCTCATTCAGACCCATTCGGATGTGTCCGAATTTGGCCCCGTTTTTGATGTTGGGGTTTTACGCATGCGCAAATATGTGCAGACCCCCTGTGCGAATGCCTTTGCCTTAGGGGGCGGTGGTAGCTGGTGCAGGGGAACCCCAAATGTCAATGCCTGCTTGGGGTGGGCAGCTGACATGACATCACATGACATCAGCTGCCGCTCCGAATTTGGCCGTCTTCAGCCAAGATAAAAGACAATCTAGACAGACTTTTATCTGCGAACGGGGAATGATGTTTCACCCGTGCGGCCGCATGCGAGAGGATGTGTAAGCGTACACATCCCCTCACATGCAAATGCCTGGATTCGCGCGGGATGTGTGTTCGGTCAGCTGGAGGGTGGTGTTTCTCTGTTCGCTAAGTGAAAATATGCAGCCTAGTCAACATGTCTGAATCGATCCCTATGTACAGATATGCGCCGTACACAATTGGACGAGATGAGCTATGTTCTGAACGCTCTAGTTAAGCACAGATCACTCAGCACACATCAATGGTCTAGGCTGAGCGATCTAGCAGGCCATTATTCTCTGGGGGGGGGGAGAACAAGGGCGATGATTAGATATTTCAAGCAAGCTTGAAATATCTTGCCCAGTGATAGCTACACGCTGAGCCTCACATCGCTATCAATTACATTTGGCCCAAAGTCTTGTACGTGTCTAATGATGTTCAAAGCATTGTCAAACCGGTAAAAAAAATGTGGATGAAAATATTTATGTTACCAAAATTCCTGGGTTGTCAAGATAGATAGAGTTTGAAGAATCTACAGTGTAATTATATAATTGTAATACTTGTGTGTAATTGAGTGCATTGTTTCTGTCCTGCTTACACAGCAACCAATGAGCGGGTCATTAATGAAGAGAATGTAGCAATGATAGATGGAGCGAGAGAGGACAATGTGGAACAGAGCCAGAGCGCAAGAACTAAGGTGGCAATTCTTCATGACTCTTTTGGAGAAACAGGTTTGTACTGTATAATTTGGAGATATATAGCTCTTAGATAAAACAGCCATGGCCTATAGGGGCATACAGTATAATACTAATGATAATAATACAGTAATAGCATCACAACTGATTGGGGGCTATTGATTTGATTAATAGGCATGTTGCTTGACTTAAATATCACCAGCTTAATAAAATAGATGATAGTACAAATGTAATACAGAGGCCAGTATTCAACTGCACCGCGAGCGCACGGCAGCGAATCCTGTTTTGGATCCGCCATGCACTCGCCGTGATTCACCTTTCTCCACAGTTCGCTACCAGCCACAAGTCCACCCTATTCAACTACCTGCCCAGTATATTAACAGTATTTGGGCTTGTTGTTAGTCTATGGTAAAAAAAACACATCTACAGTCAGTTAATGTGTATAACATTTTTATTTAATTTATGTTTATTTTTTATTTTTGCAGAAGTCTGATTATGAAACCCTGCTATTAACGTAAATTTCAGGAACCAAAAAAGAATATGGAATGATTATTTTTACATTTAATGCCTATTCACAAATGTATACTACCATCAAAACTTGTGGGACCACCCAGTGGATATATTTGTTAGTATTGTATACATTATAATGACATCCTATTTGTTGCAATGAAGCTTTGGGCCTAATTATAATTTCAAAGAAAAGCAAATAAAAAGAAAGTAACTGTGCGCCTGGGTAAAACCAAGATGGGGCATATGAAAAATGTGCAGAGAGATTTAGGTTTTGTTGGGATGTGTCCAAACTGAAATCTATCTAGCTGTGAGCTCCAGTACACGCAAAATAAGCCAGTATTTAAGCTGCATAGAAACAAATATAAATTAGTAATTTAGAATATATAGATTTGCGCCCCTTGCTTTGTAACATGTGCCCTTATTCCAATCTGATCGCAGTACAATTTTGTTTGAAAAATGGGCAAAACCATGTGCACTGCAGGTGGGGCAGATGTAACATGTGCAGTGAGAGTTACATTTGGGTGGGTTTTGTTGAAACTGAAATCCTAATTGCAGTGTAAAGATAATGCAGCCAGTATTTACCCTGCACAGACACAAAATAACTCACACAAATCTAACTCTCTGTATACATGTTACTTCTGCCCCACCTGCAGTGCACATGGTTTTGCCCATTTTCCAAACAAATTTGTACTGCAATCAGATCTGAATAAGGGCTATGGTTTGTTCCAGATGCAAGGTAGTTAGTTACTCCTTTCGCTTTACTTCCAAACCAGAATCTTGCCATTTGTTACATATTGTCTTTTTTTACCATTATGGTGTCACCACTCAATTTTAAATTGCTAAGACAATAAGGATTAATGGGGCAGATGTATTATGCCTGGTGAATAGATTAAGTGGAGATTGGCTGTTGCGTTATCACCTTTCTCTCCTCTATGTTCTCCACTTTATCTCCTCACCAGACTTAATACATCTGTTCCATTATGAGAAACCTGGTCGCATATCAAAGACACTGAGATGTGTACAGTAAACACAAATCAGGTGTGTACAGTAAAACATACTTTTATAATCTATTTAATATTTGTACATAACATAAACATGAACATATAATGTTTCCACTAATAGCAATCTGAAAGAGACACCCATACTGAAATGGTTCATATTTGAGGTATTCTGGACAGAAGACAGAATCCGATTGGATGAGAACCTGAGAAAACACCACAAGGATTGTTTTATGATCTCTCACACTATGCCCTGTTCAGTCTGGAGATCTTTCTGTTGTCAGTCAGTCAGTGTTTCACAGACACCTCCTAACTTTGAGGAGGGAGGAGGAGGGACACTGGTGCACACCGGATAATTATGGGGACATGGCCTAGTGGAAATGGGTCATGGTCTATGCTCGCGGTTTTCGCCTCTGTGGGGCCATGAATAAATGCTATGTGCATGCGCACAGCATCTATTCACGGGTGACAGGGGCGGGACTCCCAACTACCTACACGGCCACCCCGGGTGGGATGCGGGAACGTCCCCGAAACACAGGACGTTCCCACAGATAGCGGGACATTTGCGAGGTATGGACAATAGTGTTGGTACAAAAATGTCAAAGTTTACAAAAAATTCTCACATTTCTAATAATTATAGCATTAACGATAAAGTACAGAAAATCAAAAAGTTTTAAGATTTCTGAGTCTGTTCAACCAGGATTGAACTGGGTCAGATGCTTACGTACCAACAGATTGATTCGGTCCTCCATGCGTTCACATGGAGGACCGATGTTGAGCGTCCGATGTTGAGCTTCTGTGCATGCGCAGGCGCATTTCTGCGCATGTGCAGATGCAGGGTATGTGCACACACAGCAAACTTTCAGTTCGCCGGGTGCACGCACCCTACATGCCAAGCGGAGGGCGGAGAAGGGTGGGGGCGCCGGGCAGCCCCATTAGCATATGGAAATGCCCAGCGTTTTATTGGCGTTACCATGAGAATGCTGGGTGTTTCCCAGGCTAATGAGGCCTTGACAGACATGCAGGGGGTGGGCAGCTGACATCACCGGATGCAGCGGCGTAGCTTTGTTTGGGGTGCCCCCCCGCCGTTAATGGGGGGGGCGCCCCCCCCTCCCCGCCCGTCCGGCCGGCCGCCCCCCCCATGCCCCCTCCCCCCATTGCCGCATGCTTACCTGTCCGCGCGTCCCGGCTCCCCTCCTGGCTTCAATAAATTCTATGCAGACGGACCACGATAAAATGGCCGCCCCATACCGCAGACAGTTTCAGTCTGCTTTATGGGGCGGCCATTTTATCGTGGTCCGTCTCCATCGCATTGATTGAAGCCAGGACGGAAGCCGGGACGCGCGGACAGGTAAGCATGCGGGGGATGGGGGGCGGGGGGATTACTATAGCACCGCAGCCCCCCCCGGCGCCCCCATATGCACAGCACCCCCCCCCCCCCCGCGACCACAGGGGCTGCGGTGCTATAGTTACGCCACTGACCGGATGTCAGCTGCCCGCCCTGTCCTCGTACAGGCCGCCCGCAGTTTACAGTGACTATATAGGTCTCTCTGAACTGCATGCGCGGGAGAAATCATTCGATGGTCGGTGACCATCGAATGATTTGTCCCCGTCTGCGAATGGATGGTTATGGAAATCATCCACTCGCAGCTGTGCGGGGGGGTACTGCGTGCGAGGGGGGGGGGTTGGCCGATACTGCGGGCGGAGGGCGGCGTCTGATGGATCAAATTTTGCAGCCTTGCGAGTCATTTAGAATAAGGCCCCAAGACCAAGCAAAACACATACAGCAAAATTTGAACGGTTTGAATGAAAATAAGATAAAATACATTTAAAAATAATTATGTAATAACTAAGAATACTTTTTGTTTAAATGTCAAATCTTATCAATGTGGTAGTTTTATTCGAAGTTTGATGTGTTTACTATTGTTTTTTTCTAAATAAAGTTTGTACAAATACGTGCTGCAAAAAGAATTAGAAAATCTGTATTGTATCTCCAGACTTTGTAGCCTATTGGAAGTACGGGCTTATTCACATGGGGGTGGTATAATATATCAACATGTACAATGTAGACATTCATTAGGTCAATGATGTTTTCATAATATCACTGTTAACCATGGGGGTTATTCAGACCTAATCCTACAGCTGCGACTGCAGGCTGGGCGAATATCTATAGGTTGGGGATGCGTACAAATCCATAGGCAAAACGCGGGGGGGGGGGGGGGGTTCTGGTTGCCCGGAAACCCCCTCCCCCTGGCAAGTGCCTTAAATTATGACAACAATAGCACTGGTATGTAATATGATCAATAGAGCTGCCACCACATCATACAATACTTTTATTGGCAAGCTGCTCAATCAGAGGTAATGTCATTCAGGTGCCAACAGGGAGGGGTAAATCTGGTTAGGAAAAAAAAAACCACCCAGTGTTAGGGACCCCCAGTGACAGAGATGCCTTGACGTACGGCCTGGGGGCTTAGCCCTATATCTGCAGATATATGCGACCAAGATCTCTGTATTATCTGATTATTATATGTATATTTCTCATTCAGTGTGCAATTGGGATACAAACTGATTTTTTTTCCTAACCACATCATACAATGTAAGGGAGGGAGCAGAGCTGCTGCATATGCCTAGTGTACCAGCTTCTTCTACCACATTTACTGTATGGGCAGTATTCAATGAGAATTTTGACGATGTGCAGCTAATCCTGTTTAGGATTTACTGCACATTCGCCACTGCCCGCCGCGTTCCGGAGCCTCGCCGGCTCCAGTATTCAACGAGTCAGGGGCTCACTGCCCCTGACCGGCGAATTTTAACTCCTGCGGCAATGCCGCAGGGAGTCTGAGGACGGCGGCAGGCAGGAAGATGGAAGTCTCCCTGCCTGCCCCAGAACGTTTGTGGGGGGCTCCCCGGGAGCCAGGCAGCACAGGCTGCCCCCCGGGACAGCCAACAAGGGACCGGGTATTCACTACATCCGATCGTGCATATGTAATGATCGGGTGCAGTGAATATATGAATATCTAATGAGCGGCTCAGCTCCCGGCCCCCTGCTGGCTGCTCTGTGTAAAAAAAAACCATATACTGTGTATATATATATATATATATATATATATATATATATATATATATATATATATATATATATATATATATATATATATATATATATATAGGAGGAGTGGGTAACCCGGCACTCGTGGGACTTAGCAGCAAATAATCAATCACGCAGTATGTCAGATCGACGTTTCGGTTTTAATACCGTTTTCAAGATCATATATATATATATATTTTTTTTTTTAAAAATGTCATATATATTCATGTGCTTACAGCACATGAATAAAAATAGCATGCCCCTCCTCAGAATAAAATTCCTGATTTTTTTACACCAAATGTAAAAAACAAAACACTTTATTTTAAAAGTTCACATTCCACTTCACCATAAAAAGATAGCGATTGCTACTCGGTGAATCATGGTGATAAAAACCTTGAAATGTATTCGCCATCTGGTCATTGAATAGGGTGATTCACCGTTTTAGTCAAAAAAATCGCCTTACAGCACGAAAATAGCACAAAATCGCCATAAAACATGGCGAATCAGCCTCATTGAATACTGCCCTATGTGTGAATCTGAGCCCTCAAACATTGCAAAGGACCAGAGAATACCATGTGGGAGCCTTACCATGACCTGGGAGATTGTGAGCTTAGAAAAGCAGTACTGGTTGTATTATGTTTGTGTATTTACTGTATTTATTATATGTTTAACCTTTTTCTGACCACTTATCTTATTTAAATGTTTGAAACAGCCTATACTATATAGACCCTCTGTACTGTTAAATATTAATATAGTATTCCATACAGTATGCTTTGTATAAAAAGACCAATTTTCAGGGCTCCCCCAGACTACTGTAACTACTCCAATGTGCTGCTGAGAGGGAGATTTTGGATTACACTTGGAAACCCCCCTCTAATAATCCAGCGTTTGCGACTGAAATCATAGTACGCATGTAGGAGGCCTCCCTGCGATAAAATCCAGCTTTATTTTTAACGTCTGTCAGGGATAGTGTCATCACTAGGCAGCTGGAGGGCGGTACTGAGACATCGAGGAGAGCAGCAGGGAGCAGGTCATCTGCCCCCTCCCCCCCCCCCCCCCCTGCCGCAGGGATCAGCATTAAACCTGCTGCCATCTGTGCTGGTCGTCAGCGGCAATTTTCTGTTGGGGGGTAGCTCTCGCACCCACACCCCCTGGAGCCCCCCGGTGCTGGACAGTCAGCGGCAAACTCCCCCCTCCGCTGCCGCCCCCCCCCCCACCCTGCTGGACAGCAGACACTCCACGGCAGGTATGAATTGCTAGTAATTCACTTACGGTTAGGTGAGCTCCTCAACCCTCAAACGTCAAAGGTTCCGCGAAGGGTCCGCCCCAGGTATCCAACGAGGACCGGAATATCACTAGAGGGGAAAGGGATACTTGTAACCACAGCCGGGCTGTATAGTAAGACGGGGTCACTTATGGACACCCACGGGTGGCTGCGAGCTTCGCCGGTTAGGCGAAAGTCATCATCGGCCAAAGGCCTCAGCCACCCTAACTTCACCTATTCGCACTTTCGCACGTAGGTGGTAGGTGTGACTCTCTCACGGGAGAGCCACAGACCGGCGCTCAGGGACGAACACACACACGGATGAAACTCACCTACGTAATTCCTTGTCACCTTGCTTGAGGATCCCAGCACCTGGGGAACAAGAACATAAACAGCCTCTCTACAACCCTTCACTAATCTAACTAGGACTAACCTGTCCCTAACGTAACACGAGTAACTAGGCTGAATTTACACTAGCAAACAACAAGCAATATCCTCTAACTAACAGTCAAGGCAGACATAAGGACAATCAAACAACAAACAATGACGTGATCAGATTATACTATAACAGGTGTGTGTGAAAGGTACTAACCTCTGTGATGTAAAGTGCTACCGGCCTACTGCAGTACACCCCTAGGACAGTCACCGATACCTGGGTAGACAGCCGTCTATCCCAGCTCAAGACCTGTGGTGTGGGGCTGAACTGAATATCACCCTTCCCTTCCTATACAATTAGCTAACATACAAAATGGCCGACAGGTCTAAGATGGATGCCGCAGGCCTATGAGACACAGGCAGTAGGCCTGTTGACGAGGCACAGGCCGGAGGCCTGGGATTACGTACAGGCAGGAGGCCTGATGATGAGACACAGGCCGGAGGCCTGGGATTAGGGCACAGGCTGGAGGCCTGACACTGGTGGTCTAGGGAGGCTATGTACTGGTGGTGGCCGGCCAGGGCCACTTACCCGATCCGGTGGGAGAGGCTGCAGCAGGGGACTTCGTTAGCTCTTTTGTCTTTCCACTGCTGCAGCACTCTCCGGTCCTCAGCTTCTGTTCTTCGGGCTCTTCGGTAGCCCCTGCTGCTGTGCTGGCTGCTTCTGGATCTGCCGCCGTCTCCGCCGCCGTCTCCGCCGCTGCTTCTCTCTTCCAACTTCAGGAGCTCTTCCTCGCTCCCTCTCCGCCGACGAACTCCGCTCCGCCGCTCCCCCGCGTCTAATATAAGACGCTGGGAGGAGGCGGAGCTATGACGAGGCGAGCCCGGATTGGTCCGCCGCGTCCCGCGCTGATTGGCCGCCTCATCGCGAGCGCTGATTGGCTCGCGCGAGGCGCGCCATTCGAAATACCGGCGGTTGATTGAAGGAACTTGAATCCTCCCGGACTCAAGTTCCTCCAGGCCGCAATCTCGCCGCCGCCGACGCCGCAACGGGGAGCCAGCCGGAGGGAGACGGAGGTAAACCTCCTCCATCCCCTCCCCAGCACCGCCCCCCGCTGTCTGTCCCCTCACATTTCCCCCCCCTTTGTCCTTTGTCGTCCCGACAAAGACAGGACTGGACCATACAAAGTTGGGGTCAGCATATTGCGGACCGGGAACACCACGGTTGGTCCTCTGTGAACGTCTCATTGGGGGAACAATCCCAGGACCAGGAGTTCCATCATCAGGGGCCACGCTGTCCCTAGGCAGTTCAATGGGCACCCACCAATCTTCGCTTGGATCATCTTCCCCGGGCACTGGTGGTGGCAAAGGTCGCGTGTCCGGAGGTCCTTCCTCCTCGATGTCTTCTGGAAATGGGCAAGGACGCAGCTTGTCTCGATTGAGGATCATCAGCCGACCTGTCCCATCCGTACTTTCCACCTCATAAACCGGACCTTGCTCAGACAACCGTCTCCGGACCACATATGGCACCACCTCCCAGCTTTCTGACAGCTTGTTCCCCGGACGGACCATGCGGACAAGTACTCGTTGACCCACCTGCAGGGGCTCCGCCCCTCGACCACTAACAGGGGGGTGAGCATGATCCGCTATTCTTCTCCTCGCTATGTCGTGTGCCTCTTTCAACCTCTGTTGATGTTCAGTGATCCAATCCCCAGGCAAGGCGTCCCCCCCTGCTCCCAACAGATGTAATTCCTGGGCATCTCGTCCTGGGCGCCCAAACATCAAGAAAAATGGTGAGAATCCCGTGGTGCTGTGTACCCTGTTGTTATAAATCCACACTAATTCTTGCACATGTTCGGGCCATCGTCGTCTCTTGGTTGCTTCTAAGGTTCGCAACATCTGAAGCAACGTCCGGTTGAACCGTTAGCAAGCGCTATTGCCCTGGGGATGATACGGCGTGGTGCGAGACTTCTGCACTCCATATAGCAGGCAAAGCTGTTCCATGAGTTTCCCTTGGACACCCATATTGCCGAATGAAATGCTCCACAATAGCTTTGGTCGCGGACTCCGCCGTCTGATCCCGGGTAGGCACCACCACAGTGAACTTTGTAAAGTGATCTGTCATGACTAGGGCATATTGATGACCACTGACAGATTCTCCAATGAGGACGTAGTCAATCATCAGCAGTTCCAAGGTGCGACTGGTCTTGATGGTCTGTATAGGAGGATGTTGCATCGAGGGCTTCACTACCCCGCACTGTCGCCACTCCCGACAAACTCTCTCTACAATCGCCAGCAACTGGGGGGCAAAGAACAGGCGTTGTACCCACTGGTAAGTTTTTGCTGCCCCCAGGTGGGCTCCATTCTCATGAGCCTCAACCACCAAGGTCGGTATCAACGCTTCGGGCACTACAACCTGGTCCACCATGCGAAATTCTTGTTCCAAGTACACCTGGCGGCGTAACCAGCGCAGACCTTTAGATGATCCCAGCTCCGAAGGAGTTTCTGGCAGTAGGGGGTCAGTCGATTCCGCTCCTCGCGATTGGGCCAGTGTCCTCTGATCTTCCATTGGCGAATGGCATGTAGCCCGGGATCATTCTGTTGTAACGAGGCCCAATCCCGCTCTGTGTTTCGGTACAAACGTGTCTCCACCTCTACCTGGGGTTGCGTCTGTATCCCAGAGGAGGTGATCCTGGTTAAGTCGGGAATCTCTACTGCTTCATGTTCCTCGTCCCCTGGGACCAGGGGTATCTGTTGAGGAAACCGAGATAAAGCATCAGCATTCCCGTTACTCTTTCCTGGCCGGTAGCGGATCTTGTGGCTGTATTTCGCCAGTCGCGCTACCCACCGTTGTTCCAACGCTCCAAGCTTGGCAGTGTCCAGATAGGCCAGGGGATTGTGGTCGGTGAAGATCTCCACGTGAGCTGCCGCCAGATAATCCGCAAATTTCTCAGTCACGGCCCAGACTACTGCTAGTAGCTCTAACTTGAAGGAACTGTAGTTGTCCGGGTTCCTCTCGGTCTCTCGCAAACTCCGACTGCCATAGGCAATCACTCGCTCCTGGCCGTCCTGCTCCTGGGATAGTACAGCCCCCAGTCCCTGCAGGCTGCCGTCCGTATAAAGAATGAAAGGCTTTTCAAAGTTGGCATAGCCCAGCACCGGCGCCTCCGTGAGCATTCACTTGAGGTGGGCAAACGCCATCTCCTGGGGAGCCCCCCAGGCCACGGCCTGTTTCTTGTTGGTAGTGGCGACACCTCGCAGCAGGGCCTGCAGGGGCTCGGCCACCTTGGCAAAGTCCTTGATGAACCGACGGTAGTAGCTGACCAATCCTAAGAAGGCTCGCAACTCTGTAATGGTGGTCGGAGTTTTCCAGTCTTGTACAGCCGAAATCTTACTCGGGGTGGGGCACACTCCATCCCTGGACACCACATGACCCAGGTACTCGAGACTGGCTTTAAGGAGATGGCACTTGCGGGGCTTTAGCTTGAGTCTGTACTTCTCCAAGCGCTGCAGCACCAAGTCCAGCCTCACCAGATGTTCATCCAGGGTAGAAGCAAAGACAATGATGTCATCCAGGTAAATCAACAGCGCTTCAAAGTTCAAGTCCCCCAAACACCTCTCCATCATCCGTTGGAATGTCGCCGGCGCATTGGTGAGTCCAAAAGGCATACGCAGAAATTCGAACAACCCCATCGGTGTCGTAAAGGCAGTCTTTTCTTGGTCCTGCGTAGCTAAGGCGACTTGCCAGTACCCACTGGCCAGATCTAGTGTGGAAAAATACCGAGCGTCCCCGAGGGCAGCTAGGGATTCCTCGATTCGTGGCAACGGGTACGCATCTCGGACGGTGCAGCTATTCAACCGACGGTAATCCACACAGAATCGGATGGAACCATCTTTCTTCCGCACAAGAACAATGGGGGCGGCCCACGGACTTTTACTCTCACGGATCACCTTGTTCTCCAGCATCTGCCGCAACATTGTTTTCACCTCTTGGTAAAGTTTGGGAGGAATTGGCCGGTACCTCTCTCGAACGAGAAGACTATCCCCAGTGCGGATCTCATGCTGCAAGTCTTCAGTATACCCAAAATCTCCTCATGCCGGGAAAAAACCTTCCGCCTCTCCCACAGCATATCCTCCAGCCTCTGTACTGTCGCAGCATCACACTCATCTAGGGAAACATCCATCTGTTCCCGAATTACTCGACCATTCCAATCTGCACTGGGGCACTCCTCCTCTCCCAAACTCACCGCCATCGACCATGCCTCTTTTTCCTCTGGTCGTAGCAAAATTGGCCGCCCCCCACATATATTATCCCTGGGGACAGTAGTCACGGTAGCTATGGTGGCGCCGGCTGGAATTCTCCTGGGCTCATCCAGAAGGTTGCACAGCCGAACCAATACCTTGCCGTCCCTTACCACTGCCAGGGTTCGAGCCAGGATGAGGCCGGAGTCAATTCCCAAATATCCGTTGAGTTCCACCATCACTTCAAACCCATCCAACCGCCGGTGGGTCCTTACCTCGAGGGGAAGAACGATCTCTTGACGGGGAGGCAGCTCTATCTGTTGTCTATGACTAGTTTTGATAATTCCCATAGACTCCTCCGACCTTCCAGTTTCGCAAATTTGTCCCACTTGTTGAAATGCCTGTTGCACCGGGCGCTGGACACCCAGCTTCTTCCAGTATTGGGGGCCACTCTCCTGGAATAAAATCCGATCAAGATCCTTCAATACATTCATACCGACGATCACCGGCCCATGGCTGAGCCCCTTACCTTTAACTACCAGGATCCCCTTCTTCCCCACCTTCTGGCCACAAATCTCTATCTCCATCCAGACCACCCCCACGACTGGGATAGGAAGGTTATTAGCAGCCGTAAGGGTAACCCAGCTTTCAAACACTGCCTCCTTCAGGTGGGAATAATGTTCCAGGAAACAGTCCTCCGACATGGTGGTCACCTGAGAGCCGGTGTCCAACAGGCATTTCTGTTCCTTGTCCGCAAAACATCCCACAACAACAGGACACTCTCCCACTAGGTCAGCTGAATCCACTATAGCTGCCTCTCCGCCCATCTCCCCGCGGGTGGTCCCGTGACCGCGAGGGACTCTAGTTTAAAGGAGGGCCCAGGTCTGCCCCGCACTCCCGAGCGAAGTGTCCGAAACGGCCACAGCTGTAACATCGGGGGCCTCTGTTCTCTCTAGGTTGGGCCCCACTGTTGTTGCCCCCTCGTGATCCCCTTGCACTCGCCGGGGAGCACGGTCTTCTACATTCCGATGGCCCCTCTGTCGATGGACTTCTTCCCGCAACTGGGAGATCTCTTCTCTCATTTCTAGCGTGACTTTTGAAAAGGCCTCCTTCAAATCCTTGATACATGATTCAAGGGGGTGGGGTTCCTCCCGAACGACTGGGGCCGATACGGGCGTCAGACACTGTGGGGCCATAGCATAAGGGCCGAAGTTAGAATCCCGGTCTCGGGCGATGGCCTCAACTTGGGTTTGGTGGAACGTAAGCATTTTGTTGTCGGAAATTTTGTCCAACAAAATCTGCCGCAGGGGAACACTCCGTAATCCCAGTGCGAATTGATCTCGTAATACGATGCTGGGGTTGGCCAACTTGCCCAAACATTCCGGGTCACGGCGACAAATCTCTCCCAGCATTTCTTGTAGGGCATTGGCAAACTGCGGGATAGATTCGTCCTCCCTCTGCACGCGCGTAAACAATCGCTGTCGCAGGTTTCCAGCGGAGGAAGTATTGCCATAGATTCCGTCGAGTATCCCGAACACGTCGTCCAAGGTGTCCCGGTCATCCTCGGCGACAAGGATGACGGACCGCCAGGCCTCTCCATCTAAGGCATTAACCGCAAGTTGATGCTGGAACTCTTCCGGCACCTGGTACATCTGGATGATCCCTTCCAGTCTCTTCTTCCAATCTCCCAGCGACATATTCTGCCCATCGTACCGGGGCACCCTGGACAGGGCGGAGCCGAAATTAAACTTTCGGCCCCCTTTCTGGGAAGTTTCCTCTGCCTCCGACATCCTGCCGACTACGCCAAATGTGAATTGGTAGTAATTCACTTACGGTTAGGTGAGCTCCTCAACCCTCAAACGTCAAAGGTTCCGCGAAGGGTCCGCCCCAGGTATTCAACGAGGACCGGAATATCACTAGAGGGGAAAGGGATACTTGTAACCACAGCCGGGCTGTATAGTAAGACGGGGTCACTTATGGACACCCACGGGTGGCTGCGAGCTTCGCCGGTTAGGCGAAAGTCATCATCGGCCAAAGGCCTCAGCCACCCTAACTTCACCTATTCGCACTTTCGCACGTAGGTGGTAGGTGTGACTCTCTCACGGGAGAGCCACAGACCGGCGCTCAGGGACGAACACACACACGGATGAAACTCACCTACGTAATTCCTTGTCACCTTGCTTGAGGATCCCAGCACCTGGGGAACAAGAACGAAAACAGCCTCTCTACAACCCTTCACTAATCTAACTAGGACTAACCTGTCCCTAACGTAACACGAGTAACTAGGCTGAACTTACACTAGCAAACAACAAGCAATATCCTCTAACTAACAGTCAAGGCAGACATAAGGACAATCAAACAACAAACAATGACGTGATCAGATTATACTATAACAGGTGTGTGTGAAAGGTACTAACCTCTGTGATGTAAAGTGCTACCGGCCTACTGCAGTACACCCCTAGGACAGTCACCGATACCTGGGTAGACAGCCGTCTATCCCAGCTCAAGACCTGTGGTGTGGGGCTGAACTGAATATCACCCTTCCCTTCCTATACAATTAGCTAACATACAAAATGGCCGACAGGCCTAAGATGGATGCCGCAGGCCTATGAGACACAGGCAGTAGGCCTTTTGACGAGGCACAGGCCGGAGGCCTGGGGATGAGGCACAGGCCGGAGGCCTGGGATTACGTACAGGCAGGAGGCCTGATGATGAGACACAGGCCGGAGGCCTGGGATTAGGGCACAGGCTGGAGGCCTGACACTGGTGGTCTAGGGAGGCTATGTACTGGTGGTGGCCGGCCAGGGCCACTTACCCGATCCGGTGGGAGAGGCTGCAGCAGGGGACTTCGTTAGCTCTTTTGTCTCCCCACTGCTGCAGCACTCTCCGGTCCTCAGCTTCTGTTCTTCGGGCTCTTCGGTAGCCCCTGCTGCTGTGCTGGCTGCTTCTGGATCTGCCGCCGTCTCCGCCGCCGTCTCCGCCGCCGTCTCCGCCGCTGCTTCTCTCTTCCAACTTCAGGAGCTCTTCCTCGCTCCCTCTCCGCCGACGAACTCCGCTCCGCCGCTCCCCCGCGTCTAATATAAGACGCTGGGAGGAGGCGGAGCTATGACGCCGCGAGCCCGGATTGGTCCGCCGCGTCCCGCGCTGATTGGCCGCCTCATCGCGAGCGCTGATTGGCTCGCGCGAGGCACGCCATTCGAAATACCGGCGGTTGATTGGAGGAACTTGAATCCTCCCGGACTCAAGTTCCTCCAGGCCGCAATCTTGCCGACGCCGCAACGGGGAGCCAGCCGGAGGGAGACGGAGGTAAGCCTCCTCCGTCCCCTCCCCAGCACCGCCACCCCGCCGTCTGTCCCCTCACACAGGCACCCGCTGAACCCCCCCCCCTCCTTGGTTATGTCGCAGAGAGGCAACCTGCGGGGAGCACCCCAGAAACCCCCCACCCCCCTTCTCGTGGAGCATGGTAAACCGCGGGTGGTGCAACCCCCCCCCCCCATCAAAGCAGGTGAGCAGAGGGGAGAGGGGGGGCGCATGAGCAGGGGTCGCCTGGGAGCTGACAGGGCAGGCACCGGCCCTGCTGTCTGCAGACAAGTTGAGTGACAGAAAGCCGTCGTTTGGGGGGTGGTTACCGGTCATTTTCTGGGAGTGTCAGGGAAAATGCAGGTGTGCCCAGGGTGTGTTACGCCAGCTCCGGCCCCGGTGCAACTACTTCTATCACAGCCACTGAGTAAGCCCTGGGCTACGCACAAACTGCACACACTGGAAAAATAATTTGAAGGTGAGTGGCTTGCGAATGAATTTGCAGGGAATCGCCGAACCAGCTAATTTTTGCATGCAGTGCTAAGCATTGCACTGGCTGGCACAGGGCAGGATTTCACTGTAACTGTATCTGAATACAGGGCTCTGCTAATTAGCAGAGCAGGGATCAGGCCTGTCAACACGTACAACACTGTTGTACGTGTTGACAGTGTGTTTTTTAGTGTCATGCTAACACTGACAATATCCATAAGCCTAACCCGAACCCTAATAAAATATTGCAGCATGACATTTTTTGACAGTGGCAGTGTTGACATTTACAATGTCAACATCATGTCAATGTCATCATATTGCATGTGTCAATATTACCTGAGAGACTTTCTGATCCATCCTCTTCTTCAGCCACTGACATCCCAGCAAAAAAGTATGATTGACATATGGGCCCAATTCCACCATCACATTGTAATATTTAAGAATGTTCTATTTCATGTTTCACAGGCATTAACATGTATTACCAGCACCATAGTTTGTATTGATGAAACAGCAACACTTTAAAGCCTGTAAAAAAATATTTTAATGCTCATGACCAAAAAGTGCATTTGTTTATGCCCTCTTGCACATTAGCCCTTATTCTGATCGTTCACAAAGGCAAATTCCTTCTCAAATGGACAAAACCATGTGCACCGCAGGTGGGGTAGATGTGACATGTGCAGAGAGATTTAGATTTGGGTGTTATTTTGTTTCTGTGCAGGGAAAATACTGTTTTATTTTTACACTGCAATATAGATCTCACTATGAAGTAAAACCCCACCCAAATCGAATTCTCTCTGCACATGTGTAACATCTGCCCCTCTGCAGTGCACATGGTTTTGTCCTTTTGAAAAGGAATTTGCCTTTGCAAGTGACCCAGAATAAGGGCCATTGTCTCAGATCAAATATGTGTACAAGCCGTAATTATAGGTGAGTGAAGATATTGTGCAATACAGTGACATTTCTGTTTCCTGTAAATCAGGTGAAGGACTGTAGCCAGGAACAGGAAGAATATTTACACTGGTTATTTGAATATGCTTTTGAGAGACAGTTGGAGTGTACAAGATCCAGATATTTTAAAGACAAATCTTGTTTATATCTATATTGACTGGCAACATTGGTTAAGCTATACTAAAGCCACTCTACCCTCTACTTTAAATAATAATTAATAAGCTGCTGACTCTAGTGACAAAGGTCAGTGGCTGAGGAGTCACTGGAAGGCAAGTGATATACAAGGGGGACACTGGGCTGGATGGGGGGGGTGTAATGGGGAGCACTGGATTGGAAGGTTAAGCAGTGAGATGAGATGAGAGCACTAGGCTGGAGAAGGGGGAACCTGAGACTGGGCTGGCTGGGGCTTCTAGGTGGATTGGAATGGACAGTGAGATTAGGTAGTGGTCTGACTATGGAGAGAAGGGGGAAGACACTCAATTTGCCCCTCCCTGTCAGTGAGGCAAATGTGACAGCTACCTCCCCTAGTGTTTTTTCTCCATCAGTATCATTATCATCAGTACAGTATGCTCCAGTGTACAGTCTGGCAAACCTGGAAAATTCTGGGGAGTGCCACTGCCTGCGCTCCCTCTTGCTTCAGCGGCTGCCCGGATCTGCTAACGTCACATAGCCAGGTTGCTGGGGGCAGGGCCGGGCAGGGGCTGATGGACAGTTCAGCGGTGCTGCCAGGACCCGGAGGTTGTAATGATGTTTTTTTAGGGAGCGCTCCCCAGAAAACAACTTGCCCAGTGGGGAGCGGTCCCCCCAAAAAACATCCCACCACTGAAGGGGTTAAGCTTCCAGATCTATCCTCAAAAATGCTAATGACAACACTAGATGTATATTTGGGGTGGGGGGAAACATCCCACATTCTGATGCAAATTTTCTTTAACTGTACGTTACCTACTGTAATGTGATCTGGCTATTTCTGCAACAGCGAGATCTTTACCATCTCGCTGTCCAATGGTTTTAATCTCATGATGACTGTTTGTGTTTGTCCTTAAATATCCCTGCTTATTGTATTAAATTAAATGTTCCTTACAAATCAGTAGCATTACCTTACACAGCGTTGGAGAACATAAAGTCTTTAGAAATCTTCTGTCATCTTACAGAACTGAACTCGCACCGCACAGAGCATACTGTACCTTATTACTATACCAGGGGCGCTGGAACGTTTTTAGGTTGGGGGGGGCAAGATATAATCTCATTTTGGCGCCCCCTAAATTGCTATATGTTACCCCCCTCCACCCACATACTACACTACCGCTGATACCCTACACTACACCCGTCCCCGCACACACATCACTACTGATGCTACCCTGCACCCCACTACCGACACACTATACTACTGCCACCACCCAATACCTCCTACCCTAACCCCCGTGTCAGCACACACACACTAGTGCTGCAGGCTTCTCCCCTACCCATGCCTGTTCGCTCCTCCAGTGCACACAGTCACGTGTGCACCATGCTCAGCAGAGCATAGTAATACCTGTTGGCCGGCTTCTGCTATGAGGGAGGGAGGGGGGGGGGGCAGTAAAGGAGAGGGGTTGAGGGCAGTAAAGATTGTGTGCTGTCAGGAAGGGCCCTGACACAGATCATCGTGCCGGCACCTCTAGCGGTCACACAGTGTGACAGGCGCAGGGGGCGGCAACTGTCAGTCCGCACAGCAGCGGAGCTGCAGAGCGGACAGCAGGCTCTCCACAAGCCACCAACGGGTCTGCGGGCGGCGGGACCATAGTTAGGTCACTGCCGGGAGTGTCACCTGTCCATTGCCAATGCCCAGGGGTGCGCAGTTCCGGGAAGCACTGAAAGCCCTGCGCTCCCCTATCAGATGCTAGAGGTGTAGGAGCACCTCTAGCTTCTGTCCCCTTCTGTCTTCTATCTTCTGTCTGTGGCCATCTTTGGAGGGGCGCAGGGTCTCTGTATGCGGACAGAGACTCTGAGCCCCTGAGGCGCCGCTCCCCACCGCAAAGGCTGCGAGTTTTAGGGGGAAAAAAATATGTAAATGAAAGGAGACAGTGGCCTCCCAGGTGAGCGGCCTCCCGGGATTCTTACCGGTAATTTCAGTGGCCAATCCGCCACTGGTGAGAGCAGAGACGGCCTGCCGCCTTTCCCCTGACTCTGAGTGCGCGGTGCCGGCGCGTGACGTCATGACGCACGGCCCGGCCCGCAATGCACTCATGGGAACGGGAGGGGGAGAGCCGGCGGACCAAGCAGCACACGCCGGAGCGGGGCCCGGGAGCTCCAGGAATGATTTCACGGCGCCCACGCAGCCCCTGTTTAGCGCCTCAGTAATTTGGGGGGGGGGGGGCAAGCTGCCCCCTCGCCCCCCCCGTTCCGGCGCCACTGTACTATACGATGGCCATGAAATACCAGGAATTCTAATAGTTCTACAGATGGAGCAGCTCTCATTAGAGGTTATCCTGGCTATACAATCGCCATTCGCCACCGTTCGACAGCCACCAGGAGGGGGTGCGCGGGAGACATGCCTCATTCTGATGGAGCCCGCCGCCTCCCTTCTGCTCCCCCGTCCTCCCCATAGCTGTTCGCACCCTCCCACTAACCCTGCTCGTCTCCCTGAAATGGAGAAGGGCAGGGAATCCGCTTCCTGTCCCCTTTAGATGGAGCACCTCTCCACCAGCTTGCGCCAGCTCAGGGAATCTAGTAAGTAGTGACCTGTGGATACCTGTCATAATCTGCACTGTACAGTATGTAGTTGGAAGTAGAAACTATAAGAATGCCTGGTATTTCATGGCCATCAAAGCTCATTGCATACCCTCATGAGTGAGTAAAAGGGTGTACACGGGGTTCCATTTTGTCTACCGGCGTCTGACAGGAGCGCGCAGGGGTGTCCACCCGTGCCGTGGGGGTACCTGCGGCACTGTGTATAAAGCTGGCGGCAGCGGTGTCCCTGCAGTGATTAAGAAATAACTAGCGCTATCCGCCGGGCTATGCGGCGGCGCGGGAAGTGCTTCTGATTTTGAAAACACTGGCCACACGCTGAGTGGCTGAATCTCAGCCACTCAGCGTGAGGCCAGTGTTTTCAAACCCAGCAGCACTTCCCGCGCCGCCGCATGGTGCTAGTTATTTCCTATTCACTGCAGGGACACCCCTGCCCGCTCCAGCACCTACGCTCACCTCCATGCGAGGGGCAAACTGCCGCCCTCCAGTAGCCTGCGCCCTAGGCAAATGCCTAGAGCTGCCTAGTGGTGGCGCCGGCCCTGTATATAGTCTAAATCAAATGTATCCGATTCAATACTATAAAGTAAGATAACCTTTTAAGTAGTAGCTACAGTACCCCTCGCAATCATATGGGCCTAAATGTCTCTGTAGAGCTGTGAGATACTTGGCTAGGAGTTTTATATTAGCTTTGTGTATATTTTGCCATTACCATTCCACATTAAGCTCATTCTTCAAAAAGTAATAAAGGGGAGAGGGATAAACTAAAAGCCAATCAACTCCTGACTGCTATGTTACAGGCTGAATTAGAAAAATGACACGAGCCGATTGGCTGGTTGTCTAGCACTCTCCACTTTATCACTTTTTGAAGTTTGATACATCTGGCCCAAAGAGCTACAGGATTGTCTTCTATATTGAATCCTAAATTCTGTTAAAAATAATGTTACAATGTACAGAAAAAGATGCATTAATAGAATAAAGTACTGAAAAAAGGCATTAAACAAGAACGATAGGAAATCTACATAATGTACACAGTAACGCTAAATCAGGAAATACACAATCAATATACAGATGAAGTGATTGTGGCTCTTGCAGGGGCTGGTGGTCCGATTGCCAACCACCAGCCGCCGGAAGGGGATGCGTGCCCGTCCCCTTACTACGAAGCTCCCCTCCGCTTCACCGCGGGTCCCCAACGCCCGATCCTACCTCCCTGCTCCCCCTAACTCTGCCCGTCTCCCTGAAGCTGAGATGGGCAGGGTTCACGTCCCCCGCCGCCCGGAAACTAGGACGCACGTGCATGTGGGATGCTCACGTGTCCCAGTCAGATGGAGCGCCATCTCCCCAGCGGGGGCAAGCCCCAGCGCTGGCTGAGAGGCACTCCATCTGTAGGACCACAATTCAAGCCTGGGGGATCACAGGGTAAAATCAACCTTAATATATTTGAAATTAAGTTAAATCTAATAACCACGGCTCATACATAGTGAGTCTCAGAGAATTATGGAGCTGGGATTGTATAGTGGTAGAGAGAATGCATATCCCAGGCTTTCAAAGACTGGTCCCTACTTTTTTATTTTTGGGAAAGGGTATAAATATTGTCCATCTCCAATAGGTGGACCATGTTTTTTCTATATAACTGAAACTGAACTGAAATATTGGGGGAGTGGATTGTATGCACTGCTGGATTATTGTTTTATCCACAGCACTTACCAAAAATGTCTGTGTATGTACAAACCCAATGTAATGATCAAATCTCTCTTGTTCTTTACAAATGCAGGGTGCAGCAGAAACAACTCATACATTTCAAAGGGGGGGGGGGGGGAATGGTACGAGGTATCACCAAAAACTTTTTATTTCCTAAATGTAGACATAAAAAGTTTTTTTTTACTTTAAGTGTTCTAAATCATATTGTCCAAATGGTGGCCTTGACGGCTGATACACATTTGGAGCCATTCTTGGAAGTTTTCCATCACTCTCACTCTCAGCATATCGGGTGAAATTCCTTCAATTTCTTCTTGAATGGCCTCTTTAGTTGGTCCAATGACCGAGGATGATGTTTTAAATCCCCGGCCTTTCAGGTACCCCCACATAAAAAAGTCACATGGACTTAAATCAAGTGAGTGCGTTGACCACAGAACTGCCTCGCGTAAGGAGACCACTCAACCTGGGAGCATCTCCTGCTGTTGGAACCAGAAGTACTCTAAGTTGTGTTCTTCCCCATACTCTTTAATTTTCGGGTGCAAAAAAATCTCCAACATGTCACAGTAATGATTGGAATTCACAGTAACTGTGACTCCACCCTTTTTAATAATGTAAGGCCCACTGACAGCTATAGACGACACAGAAGACCAACCGGTCACTGTTTGGCTTTGAAGAGGTTGTGCAGAGAGTTCTCGAGGGTTTTCAGCAGCCCAGTAGTGAAAATTTTGTTTCAAAGACAAAAGATTTTGACTAATATATCATGCGCTTAAATAGCAGCCCCAAAACCACAACCAAAAAAATTGGAGAACCACTCCAGAGGATAGTTACATACAATACCATATTGAGAAAGATACCGCAAGGTATCGAACCCGGTTGGCAGTGGTCGTTTGAAAACACTCTGGAAGGGGACCGGACGGACTTCACCTTACAGCTAGTATCCAGGGACGCCTGTGGTGGTTTTACATCTTATGCTTTTGTGTCTACAATCACTTGTGGACATAATTGAATGGTGAGAGTCCTGAGATCCCTTACATTGTGTGATGTTTTAATTGTGTGTGAATAAAAGTATGTTATACTGCACCATGAAGTTTCTCTTATCCGTTTGAGATTCATCAGCATCTAAAGAAAGTGAGAGGAGTTCTTGGTTCCATTGTGACAAGCATATGTCCCTCCCTATGCCTTATTGTCTACCTTATATGTAGACCATTTAATTTGGTAAGAGTCGACTCCAGTTTTAATTGAACTGTTATGTACTGTTAAAACCATATTACACTATTGTGTTTTTTTTCTTTTGTTTTTTTGGGTTTCACCTTGAATGTTTGCAAAGCGCCTTGATTACCTATCAAATTCCACACAGTATTGTATGAAAATTTTGTTTGTTCACTGTGCCTGAAAGGTGGAAATCGGCTTCATCGCTACTCCACAGAATACTAGTGGGAGGCACAGCTGCAAGGATCCCATTACAGTAATCCATACATCTTCTCCAGTCTGCTGGAGACAATTCCTGACCAATCATAATCTTGTATGGGTGTAAATGAAGGTCAGTATGCAAAATTCTGAAATCTGAAGAGCTGTGGCATGTTTCCGTGCTGAACGGGCTTAATCGAAGCCCTCACTGCAGCAATCTTTTCAGGTGTTTTCACATTTTTGGGACGTCCAGGTGGTTTTTTCTTTAGTGCAGATCCTGTTGCCCTTACTCTTTGAACCCACAGCAAAGTAATTTTCTGGTCTGGAACACTTTCATTAGCACGTAAACTGAGCCACGTGCGAAACGTCCTCTGCAGCGCAGTTACAAATTCAACATTTTTTTAAAAGCCTCCACTACAAAGCCACGATGCTCACCCAACCACAGCATGGTGACAACTGAAAACTATATTAAGTACCCTACCTAACGGATGTTCCACACCATTCTACCTGCTTTGGAGATCCCACAGTGATTTTTTTAAATGTGTGAGTTATTTCTGCGGCACCCTGTATTATTGCTAACATTTTATTAAACTAATGTTAGAGATGCTTGTGAAGCTTCTGTAGAAGCTTCCTGGTCCCTTTTCCTCTTTATTTTAGTAATATGAATAGTTTAGTGCTGATCATGATAAAAACACAAAATTATCTACATTATTTTGTTTACAAACTTGAAACCCCACTAAGCAGGTTACTTAAGGGTAACAGGAAAATGTTATATATATATACCTCAAGCCGGAACTGATTTCCAGACTGCTTAGTTGTTTTATGTGTTACCAGTACTTTTACCCAATATACTGGTGAGCTGCAAATGTGACTGTGATGCTTCTGAATCTATAAGGGGGGTGATGAATCGAGTCCATCAAGAATGTGTTCCAAGCCACATCCTTGAAGAACAGTCCATGATAATTATATTAGCTTTAATGGTAACTGCTACCTCTAGGAAGTGTGTTTCAGATGCACTCCATGAAGCAGTATACATAATGGTGGAATTTCCTGTGTTGATGTCTGTAAGCAAATGGGTAAGGAGGTCAGGACCACCCATCCACAAGATGTAAATGTCATCTATATATCAGGTGAATAATATAATATGACTACTGACTTCTGGTCTACTGAAAAATGTTAATTCCTCCTGTCTAAGCATGAAGATATTTGCAAAAGAAGGGGCCAGAGCGGACCCCATGGCACACCCCCTTAACTGGACATAACAGGAGATAATGTAATTTTGTTTAAGGGTAAGAAGTAACAATTCAACAAATAACTTATGTAGGGTCCAAGAATTGTCAGATGAAAGTCTTAACTGCCTCGAAACCCCCATCAGACATCCAGACAAACCATAGTAGTACCCTCTGGAACATCTCCAATCTGGTGTAGCAACTTCAAAAAGCTAGTAGTATCCTTCAAAAAGGATGGTTTTAGTGGTAACAGCTGGGCAACTGCCTGGTATAACATGTTGCATGATAAAATGATAGGTCTTCCAGGCAGGGTCTCAGCATTTCTGTGAACCTTGGGAAGTGAACAGAGTACTGGTACCAAAGGCCATTCACAATAGTTGGGCTCAAATACTTTTAAAGAAATTTTCCCATCTTTGACTGCTGTTGAAAGAATCCTATGTAGTTTCTGCTGGTAGCCATTGGTCTGATTATGTGATCATTTTTTATATGAATCACAGTCTGCCAGTTGATTATACATTTCCTGGCGATAATAGGCAATATCTTGGATGACAATGGCCCCACCTTTGTCGGCGGGCCTGATGACAATGTCCTTGTATTTGCCCAAATCACTAAGGGCTCAGGCCTCCAGAGTTGTTAAATACTTCTAGATTTTGTCAGGAGCCGCCAATAATTCCCCAACTGAGTCATCCAGCAGTCACCCAAAGGTATGAATAGATTGATTTCTGGATACAGTGTCAAAAGAGTATTTTGATGTAGTCTTCAAAAATTTATGCAACGGTTCACCTGGACCAGTATCTGTGCACGATTGAAAATGTTCCTTAAGCCGCAGCTTTTGTAACAATTTATGTTGGTTGCATTTGCAAATGAAAGGATCATGTAAATTGTAGGGCACATACGACAACCCATTGTTAAGCACTTGTAGCTCTATTGCAGTTAAGCTCCGCTGAGACAGATTGATCACAACTGTCTCTTGTAGGTGGTGCGAGGGGGATTTCACCTGATTTCTTTTATTTTGGCGCCCCTTGTGAGAGGACGGTTTTTGCTTGTACTGGCTTGTGGTGCCATGGCTTGTCCTAAAGGGACATCTTGGGAGTAGGTGGTATCCTCTGAATCAGATGCCAAGAAGTCACTGTCATTATTCGCAGCTATAACTTGACATTGGTTGCGACCCTTGGTGCCCCTTGGTTGCCATGGGCGACATCTTCTCTCACCGCTCTCTTGGCACTGATTGACACATTAGGATAGGTGTCTAGAGATAGACGCAGGGAGAACAGAACGGGTTTTTGGGGCACACTTTAAATGATGAATAAGTGAAAGAATTGTGAAGAAATGGGTGAAATAAAATCTAACCTTTATTAATTGATACTTAAAATATATAAATGCACACGTCAATTTTAATGCAATGGACAAATTTATATGCACAAATTGCAAATAAATCAAAGGTGTAGAAATGAATTATACAGTATAATAATAAAAGCAAAATACAAAATGCAACAAGGGTTGTTACACAATATCCGTCAAGTGGGCGAAAATGATTTGCAGGGGTTTAACCAGACAAAAAGCAAATTTTGAGCAAGACAACAATAATAATAATAATAATAATAACATGCATAACCAATGTACCACTACGATTGATTAATTTCACTGAGTCTTGCTCCGGACCCTCAATTGATAGCATACAATAAAATAACCCTTTAATTGCATGGGTCACAGGTTAAGTTGTTTTCGGTGGAGTAGAGTTGGTAGACTGATTGACACATGCCAGCCAGCCATAGACACGGTTCTCATCATAATCAGCATCCTCTGTGCGCTTTTTAATTTGCTTAAATTTGGATGAGATCAATTTTATAAGAGTCACAATGCTGCTCTTTCCTACAAGGCAGCATTAGTGGGCTCTTTAAGTGTGGTGTTGTGTTCCTTGACAAAGTCATTTGGAGCTCACATCCTACTTCCTTGATTACAAGGACCATGAGGTCCAGGGCACAATGATTGAGAATCCTAATCCATTTTCTCACCAAATTGGGATTTTGCCACCCTATAGTAGCGGCATTCCTCACCCTGAACCCTCTCACAGCAGAAATAATCAGACAACAAAGTTTTTTGATGGCGTAGATAAAAAAGCTGGTGATAGATTTCTTCTATGGTGAAGTTAGAGCATTGTGTAGCCTCATCTTCATTAAATGAAATGTTCTCAATTTCTGTTGCAGTGAATAAAAATGTCTCACATGGTGGAACTGAAAAAATATGGCAAACTGCCATTTCATCCACTGCAGATGCACCTGCGGTATCCTTTGCGGTATACGTATAGATAGTGCCAATGTGCTCATTTAGTTTAGTAACACCATTAAGGTGCATGGAAAGGAGGGGTGATACTGAGTAAGTAACAATCCATGGTTTCTCCCTGCTCACTGAATGGTATTAGTAACCAGTCTAGAACACTACATGATAATAGAATTCAGAGATATTGGTTACATATATTTGCGCAAATTATGTGTATGCCCCCAAGCCATCATCAAGACTTCTCTGAATATTGGGGGTCCCAAGTGCAGATGCAGGGTGCGGCAACCCAAAAAAACAGCATAAGCTAGAAAGCTAGCACACCAGTGACTATAATGTTAACTATAATGTTAATAGAGATTAGTAAGAGGAAGCCAATGCTATATATAGAAAGTGAGAGATAATAGAAAAATTATAATAATAATACAAATATTAAATGTAATTAAAATATTAAAGAAATAGTGTTTTTTGCAATCACAATTTTCAGTAATCTGTATAATTTTCTGAATTAGCCTCTAAGGCCAAAGTATCTCCATCCGAAAACTGAGACTGTGGATTTGGCACTTCCACAAAAACAGACACTCCACCATTCTGTAAAATGGTGGCCTTTGCTGCCCCCACCCTACACCTAAATGACGACTGTGAGCTGTCCAATCAGGGCCGTTTCTAGAGGCGGACAAGCCGTGCAGCTGCCCCGGGCGCCGCACGGCTTGCCCGTCTCTGTTAATCAGCAGGGGCGCCTGGCCTGGCAGCTCCCCCCTTCCTCCTCTTCCAAGTTCTCACCAGCATCCCCCGACTCCGCCATAGCAGATATCATTCGGAGGGGAGGGGAGCGCATCACACGTCTCTCCTTCCCCTGACTATGTCACTCACTGGGCTATCAGGCGTGAGCCAATCAGAGCTCGCGGGCCGGCAGCCAATCAGGAGCCAGCCCGCGAGGTATGATTGGCTGTCGGCCCAGTCACAGAGTCTGGGACATAGTGAAGGGGAAGGAGAGACGTGCGGCGTGATGCGCTCCCCTCCCCTCCCCTGGGAAGCAGCAGCAGCGGCGATGGAGGAGGCGTGGGACCCGGAGACCTGGACTCTGCTCTCCCTGGCAGCAGCAACAATGGTGAGTTGTGCTGCTTCTGGGATAATATATTCTGGCACTGGGGGCACATATATGTCTGCCACTGGGGGCGCATATATGTCTGGCACTGTGGGGGCATGCCTGTCACTGGGCATATATGTGGCACTGTGGGGGCATATATGTGGCACTGTGGGGGCATATATGTGGCACTGTTGGGGTATATATGTGTGGCACTGTTAGGGCATATCTGGCACTGGGGGGCATATATGTCTGTCACTGTTGGGGTATATATGTCTGGCACTGTATGGGCATGTTTGTCACTGGGCATATATGTGGCACTGTGGGGGCATATGTGGCACTGTTGGGGTATATATGTCCTGCACTGGGGGGGGCATATATCTCTGGCACTGTTGGGGTATACATGTCTGGCACTGTGGGGGCATGTTTGTCACTGCACATATGTGTGGCACTGTGGGGGCATATGTGTGGCATTGTGGGGGCTTATATGTTGCACTGTGGGGGTATATATGTGTGGCATTGTGTGGGCATATCTGGCGCTGGGGGGCATACCTAGCACTATGGAGGCATATATGTGTGGCACATCTGACACTGTGGGGGCATATCTGGCACTAGTAATCTGCATCAGTTGTGCGGCAGTGGCGTGTGGGGCATAATGTGTAATGGGCATTATGGTGTGTGGGGATTATTGTGTAATTGCCATCACGTTATGGGGTCTAATGGACATCATGGTGTGCGGTATAATGCGTAATTGTCATCACGGTGTGCAGCGTAATATGTAATTGTCATCACGGTGTGCGGCCTAATATGTAATTGTTATTACGCTGTGCGGCGTAATGTGTAATTGGCATCACGCTGTGCGGTGTAATGTGTAATTGGCATCATGATATGCGGCGTAATATGTAATTGTCATCATGGTGTGCGGCGTAATATGTAATTGTCATCATGGTGTGCGGCGTAATATGTTATTGTCACCATGGTGTGCGGCGTAATATGTAATTGTCATCATGGTGTGCGGCGTAATGTGTAATTGGCATCATGGTGTGCAGCGTAATGTGTAATTGGCATCATGGATAAACAGTGTATAATGATTTAAGTAGTCTGTCATTGATCTAACTTGATCTGTGAGGTGTACTAGGTCACTGTGTGGGCCTTTATATTTTCAGCCCGCCAACTTAAGTGCGGAAGGACAATGACAATTCCTGCGATAACCAATGTCTGGTCATGCAGGTTGCAAAAGTGAGATGTAAGGTGATTGTTTTCCTGCTAGACCACACCCCTTTTACCATTAAGCCACACCCTTTTGTTAAGCCCCACCCCTATTTTGTGGCAAAATTTCTTCACTACCATATTCCGTGGGGGGGGGGGGGGGGGGATTTTTTTTCTTTGCCCTGGGAGCAAAATTGTCTAGAAACGGCCCTGTGTCCAATCATATTATGCCTGCAACTAATGCATACAGTATGGTGATGCAGGACTCATACTGCACCTGTGCTGAATGAGTCCAGTGCATGTGCAAAGTACCAAACATCAGTACCTTGCATCGTATGTGCCACTGTGAATAAGGCCCATTGTTTGAACGCTTTCATTATTAGGACCTGATGGCCCCAGGTACATGATGTATCCAAATCGCCACCGTGTTGCAGTAGTAGATATCAATACACCAAAGCAGATGTTCCCGAACCTGGTCCTCCAGGCACGCCAATGCTCCAGGTTTTAATCTAATTGACTGAGTTACTAATTAAGTCACCTGTGGGCTGTGGCCAAACATGGATATACTTAAAACCTGGACCAATAGGGTGCCTTGAGGATTGCTGATTCCGACAGATCGGGCTAAGAAATCGGGGGGAGCTTAATCGCATGTGTTTGACATCCCATCTGCATCTGATCCAGATTAATCGGATGTGCAGCCTTCACTGTACATCGCGAATGCTATTTTAGAACCCATGATGTATTGTACCAGCAGCTCCCAGGGAATCCTTTAACTTGATAAATGGCATGCGATAAATTGCATGCAATAAATCATATGTAAAAATGGCACATCAAGTAGCAAACTGTAAGCACAGGCCTGGGGTAGCCAACTCCAGTCCTCGAGAGCTACCAACAGTTAATGTTTTCCAGATCATCTCACAGAATCACAAGTGAAGTAATTAGCGCCACCTGTGGATCTTTGAAAAGGTTTCAGCTAGTAATGAGTGCACCTTTGCAGCAGCTAGGTTGTCTGGAAAATGTGAACTGTTGGTAGCTCTCGAGGACCCTAGTTGGCTACCACTGGCCTAGGTGTTCAGTGAAAAAAATGTTATTCAAAAGAGTTTAGGAACCACTGCTTTAGAACAAAACCTGAAAAATTAAAACATTTCCATAGCTGTAGTAGTAAGTGATAAAATAATGCAAGTTGTAGTATATCTAGGAAGAAAAGAAACAAAAAGATACAATGGTATTAAATAATAACTTCCTATTAGAAATCATAAGTAATAAGCTATGTAATGTCAGTTGACCAACTTTATTGCAGGAATGATTCTCCATGTACTACAATATTTTCTTTAACATTACAAACCAAAACTAAAATAGAACAATAGAAGGGACATTGGGCGATGGCTGGCCAAGTTGCTGTCCTGTCTTACCTGTATCTTTGTATCCTGATTAAGGCGTATCTAGGCACAATCAAATGTTAGAGCAGGAAAAGCACTTGATGCACTTTCACTTCTCATAACAGAGAGAGCTGGGCAGGAGAGAGGATTAAAATCATTTGTCTTCCCAAACAACCTCAGAACAAGTACAACTTGTAAGTAAAACTTACTGATTCCCATTATTGGTTAAAGAACATTATGCCAACTAGAATGCCTTGTTGTTCTCTGCATGCATTTCCATATGCACCTGTTGTCAACAAAATGACCATACTGTAATCTTGTTTTTTTTGTGAGGTACAGTATATGTTTAAAATTACAAAGCAAATAAATATTTGAATGTATTTATTTATTTTCAGACAAAAAATGTAATTCATTTATCTATTATGGTGTAGACAAGTTTTTTTTATTTTTTTATTATGGTTTAGACCAGGGGTGGGGAACCTCAGGCCCTGGGGCCGTATGCGGCCCCCGTAGCCGTTTGAGTGGCCCTCCCACCCACCAGGCGGCTTTGCCAGGAGTCAAGTAGAGGGGAATTCTCACGAGAGTTCGGTAGTTCTTGCAAGATTCCTCTGAATCAACAGCAACTGGAGACTGTCAGTCCTATTCAGCGGCAGCCGCCGAAGCGTGGGAAGGCTGCAGCAGGACAATTTATAAGAGACATTTTTACTTATGGCCCCCGAAGGATTTTTTCCCCATACAAATGGCCCTTGGCACAAAAAAGGTTCCCCACCCCTGGTGTAGACAAAGTGTTTATTGTATTTACAAAAGGTGAAGTATTTTTTGTTAAAGTGTCAATTTTGACTAGTAATGTACAAATATTTGAATATTATCTGTCTTATGTAACTTTGTTAGTTACATTTTTTTTCTTTGCATTCAGAAATTATACCTT
Source organism: Crinia signifera (assembly GCF_055691185.1). Classification (NCBI taxonomy): domain Eukaryota; kingdom Metazoa; phylum Chordata; class Amphibia; order Anura; family Myobatrachidae; genus Crinia; species Crinia signifera. The sequence continues at coordinate 142,905,368 of NC_139218.1, read as the reverse complement.
TGTAAAGTCTACAAACCCCAATTGCAATGTCTTAAACCAAATTAGCTAAGTATAAGAACATGTTTGACCAAATTTCTAAACATTAAAATTCCTATCCAATAAGAATGAATGAAGGCCCCTGACATAAATTATGTATGGTATGCATTTGGTATACCCACTGTAAGATCTGAGATCTGCTCAAAATTTGATCATGCCGTAAGTGGAAAAAGCATTTATACAGAGGCGTAACTACAACTTCCTGGGCCCCATAGCAAAATCCTGAAAGCCCCCCCCCCCTTGATTGTCACTACAATGCCACGGGGGGGGGGGGGGGGGGGGGGGTCAGAAGAAAGGGTGGGTAGAGTGAGAGATAAAGGGTGCCGGGGAACATAGAGTAGAGAAAGAGAAAGGGAGGAGTGTGAGCAGGAGAGAGGGAGAGAGGAAGAAAGGATCAAGAGTGTGAGAGTGTCAGGGAGTGAAAGAAGGAGAGACAGGATGTCAGGTGTAGAGAGAGAGAGAGAGAGAGAGAGAGAGAGAGAGAGAGAGAGAGACAGCCAAGTGTATAGGTAGGGGGGAGAAAGAAATGGTGAGACTGTTAGAGAGGGAGAGGAATAAGGGAGAGGGGAAAGAAGTGGCTAGACGAGAGATAGAGGAGAAAGAGACAAGGGGCAGAGAGAGAAAGAGAGATGCTAGACAGCGGAGGAGAGAGAGAGGGTTGAGAGAAAGAGGGGACAGGGGGAAGAGATCAGGGGGTGGGGGAGAGAGAGAACATGGAGGGGAAAAAGGAGAAGAGAAAAAAGGGAATGGTGAGCAAGCAAAAAAGAGAGATTAAAAGAGTGGGGTAATGGGGGGGGGGTAATGCACTCACTCACCAGCTGCTCTTTTGGTGTTGGGCTCCCCTGCTCTGGGGCTGGGCTGTACGGCTTCCCAGCACCACGGTCCCCTGCTCCCCTCCATGACTCTGAGGTGAGGCATGCTTTACTGCTTCCAAGTTCCTGCTGGGCGGCGGCGGTGCCAGGATTTTGTGCTCCTCGGAAGGCGCGGCCTTTAATGCTCCCGGGCGGTGCCAGGTCCATGCACTGGTCCCGACCTTACTTCTCCCGAGTCCCGGGCTCCACTGCTGCCCGGGTGCCGCCGGGCTTCACTACTTCTCTGGCGGTGCCGGGCTCCACTACTCCCTGGACAGAGCCAGGAGGTATTGCTTCCTGGCACGGTGATCCACTGCTGCGCTGCCCGGCCCCTCTGAATTGTGTGCAATAGGGCAGCGTGGCAACATTAAAAAGAAAACTGGTTAAAAGAAGAAAATACAAGGGGGTGCAGGGGATAGCATGCTGGGGCCCTGGCCCCCCCCCCCAAGCCCCGGGCCTCATAGCAATTGCATCCCCTGCACCCTCTATAGTTACGCCACTGCAGGTATAGATCTAGTTTGGTGATTGGGTCAAATGGCCAGTTATCAAGAAGAAGGTATTAATGTGACTTGCTTAAGTCACTCTGCAACCATTTTTGAAATTAACACCAACGTTCTTTATGGAAAAATTACTTAAGAATCATTAAATCTAATTACTCTAGTGATGTTACCAATTGTAACCTGTTATTTTTAAAATTCTACAGAACTACATGTTATGGGTGCTGTGGTTTATAGCACATCTCTCAACTTACAGTAGCAATGATATTCAAAAACCCAACTTTAGTGAATATAGGGCTGCTACCTAACTTGCATGATGTGCGTCAAATCTAATCCAGATAAAAATGTAACAGAATAGCATGGAAGTGTTTAAGGGTCACCCCAGAATGATTTTCAGGTGCAGAGCGATTTGGGACATATTCACAGCCTGGTTATCTGGATATAGGATGTATGGCAGATCTGGCCCAGGTTCTGTAGCTAGCAGGGCCGGCTCTACCATTAGGCAGCTTTAGGCAATTGCCTAGGGCACCAGGATCTTGGGGGCGCTACAGAGTCTGCCTATCACAAAAGTACAGATGTATACGAGGAAGACATCTTTGTTGTACTTAATGCAGGTGGTGAATGAGGAATGTCTAAGATGCCACCTCAACACCTTCACTTAAGGGGCTGGAAAGTGGGTATTGGTGGCAGTGTAGAGTTGCCGGGAGGGCAGTAGACTGATGTTTTGCCCAGGGTGCAAAGAAACTTTATGCCCTGGTAACTAGTAACCCTTTCACATTGCTATGCCCAGTCAGACTTGGGATCTCGATCCTGGGTCTTACCCAGCTGCGCCTGGGTCCGGCGCTTTCACATTAACTTGGGTTGCCCATTGTACAGATGGCAGCCCAGGTTGAACCCGGGCCAACTGCCTGGTTGTTCGACCCAGGTTATAAGCTTTGGTGCTTTCACTCTGCACCTCGACCCGACATGATACTGTATTTCAGCAACTCAGCAATTACCCGTGTCTGAGGTACGGTGTGAAGGGGGCATAGCTGAGACTAGCAGCCAGGTATTAATCGGCACCTGAGAGCTTGGCTTAAAGATTCCTTGCAGAACAAGTGGCCAATGCGATAGGCCATGTGGGAATGTGTTTAGTGCCGGAGGGTCCACTCTTCTTGTGTACATCTGTTGTGCTTTGTTCTAAGGAAAATATTTGTGACCTATTGTTGTGGAAGACCTTATATTAGCAGAAGTTAATTATTAGGTTGACAGTCATTAAGCTGACCACTATTGGTCGACAATGAACATGTCGACACAGATAAATGGTTGACATGCACTTGGTCAACATGAACAAAAATTCAACACAAGTAACAGGTTGATATGTAAATGGTCAACACTGGAAAAGGTCAACATGAGTTTGTCATGGTATTTTTGTGTCCATGTCAACATGGAACCCAAATCAGTGTAACTAACACATAGCTTCGCATGGTGTCTTGCTTCGCTCGGCACACTTTACGTTCCCAATTGGAGTCTATGTGGATCATAAAGTATGAACAAGTCATTTAGATGGAAAAAATTGTGAAAAACATGTCAACAATTTCATGTGTCGACCATTGCAATGTCAACCTATTGCTTGTATCAATCTTTTGCCAATGTTGACATAGTACATGTCGACCTTTTGACAATGTCAACCTACTGCCTGTCACCCAATAGTGGTCAACCTATTCACTGTTGACATAGATACAGAACCAATATTAGCAAATTAGCAAAAATAAATTTTTGCTACAGTAAATACAACTTTGCTAGATGCACACTAGTTTTTCAGCTTCAGAGATAAGGGTTAGAATATGGACAATGGGCCTGATTCAGACTTGATCGCTGAGCTGCTAATCTTTGAAGCTCAGTGATCAGGTACATTCTGCCCTGCCAGAGTGAAATACCACCCCTGTGCAAGGCTGTGAATGGCATTGCAGCCTTGCAAACCACTGCAAATCCATTCCCATCACACTCACCACTGACTGATCCCGCCCCCTCCTTGCGTGCAGTGGCTGAGTAGCCATAGACTTACTCAGCTGCTGCGATGACAGTGGGAGAACAGGACCGGAGCTGTTGTCAGAGGTCCTCCCTGTAAACGGCTTGGCCTGCTGCCAACCCAAAACACCGGTCTCAATCACTCTGCATATGCTCAGCTTTGATAAGTCAATGCTGGGAGACCTTGCACATGCGAACTATGATCCGTGAGCAGAGCCGGCCCTAGGCATAGGCATACTAGGCAATTGCCTAGGGCGTCAGACTACGCCTAGGGGCAGCAACCTCCCAGCCAAATTGTCTGCGCTGTTGGTGCTGAGCTCCTGACCGGCACCGTGCCTACCTGCTCACCCGCCTGCTGTAGTGTGCTGCGCCAGAGCAGGGGCTTGGTGCTCAGTGCTGCGGCTGCCTGAGGGGCTGTGGCACTGTACACTAGAAATAAGTGTGGCTGCCCATAAGAAAAATTGCCCCTTGTGAAAAGGAGGGCTGCTGCGCATGCCTAGCAGCAGCCAGTGGCATAACTACTGTAAGGCAGCCCCAGCTACTGCTTGGGGGAGCAAGCCACTATGTGGGCGCCAGCACCAGCTGAATGCACTGACATACTGCTGCCTGCCACTGCCCACTGGCTGAACACCTGAGGCGAGTCAGCCGCAGCGCGGGTGTGGCCATGGCAGAGATGACAAATCCCCCCCCCCCCCCCACACTGATTCAATTGACTGTACACAGAGCCGGCTATTGGCTACTGTGTACAGGATGGGCGGATGGGCGTACTGGGGCGGCTTGGGATCTGTCGGAGCCAAGGGAATCAGCAGTGTCTGCTGGTTTCTCATCCTCTATCCTGCTTCAGCTTCTCCGTTATGCCTGTGACGTCATCATGTCACACGCTGGGGAAACACGCTGGAGAGGAGCCGGGGGGGGGGCACAAACTTTTTGGCAGGGGGGAGGAAAATTTATAGTTACGCTACTGACTGTACCGCACAGTACACAGCAGTGTGCCCCTATATACACAGTCACTATATACAGAGCACAACCACTTCGAAAGTACAGCACAGTACACAGCAGCATGCCCCTTAATATACAGTCACTATATACAGAGCACAGCCAATACCACAGAGTACAGCACAGCACATAGCAGTGTGCCTCTATATACACAGTCACTCTATACAGAGCACAGCCAATACCACAGAGTACAGCACACAGCAGTATGCCCCTATATACACAGTCACTACAAGATCCCACAAATGTAGGTGCTTTCTCCCTTAAGGGCCCCATACATCAGCAATTAATAGTGACAATTTTCAGATATGGAGATGATTGCCACAATTAATTTTAGATGTGTGGGCTCCCCTTTTGGCAATACCAATCAAAATCGCGAATCAATTGCTTAATCGGGGTTTTTAAACATGTTTAATAATCTGGTATTATCTGCAGATCTTTTTTATATGTGTGGGCATTCCCAATTCGTCTTCTTCATCTATTTACATTATGAAATTTCTCCATTGTGAGACGAATAAAGGGATTCTATTCTATTCTGAACAGCTGAAGTGACAATCGATTGGGCAATTTCCAGATATGAAGATGCAATCTTTAGATGGAAAAATCTGCCGATCACTGAAATAAATCTGTAATGTGTGGGCAAAGTCAGAAAGATTGTAAAATCCATTTATCTGGCCAAAAAATCCCTGTATCTGGAAATCTATAAATTGTGATTGCTGATGTATGGGGCCCATTACTGTGTTGTTTGAAATAGCAGAAAGTAGAAATAGAATAGCTTTTACACACACAATCTGTCAGATTTCAAGTCGCAGTTTCTTTGAGGAATGTTTCTTGCATTAACAGAATCATAGAGGTTGGTTACATTCGTCAATATTCTCTGTGTTTTAATTGATGATATGAAAATTACATACAAGTTTCATTAAACAAAGCACAAATCTTTTTACAGATTTAGAAAGTTTTCATTATTAAATGTGTTTCCGCTTCAGGGAGATGGGCTGGGTTAGGGGGGGAGCAGGGAGGTGGGGGACGGCGTTGGGGGACGGCGTTGGGGGACGGCGGGGACCCGGGGGCAGCTCCAGTTGCTGGCAGGGGCTGGCGGATGGCGAATCCACCACCAGCCTCTGCCTGAACGAGACCCGCTCCATCTGTATATTGTCACAAATGGTTGAACAATTGCAAACTGCAGGGTATCACATGAGCTGTTAATGGAGCAGATGTATTAGGCCTGGTGAAGAGATCAAGTGGAGATAAAGTGGAAGGTGATAATGCACCAGTCAATCAAATCCTAACTGTAATTTTCAAAACATAGCTGATTGGCTGATGCGTTATCACCTTCCACTGTATCCCCACTTTATCTTTCACCAGGATTAATACATCTGCCCCACTGATTGGTACGATATTTCAGTTTCTGAAATATGGGAGATGTGTGTCCCAAGTAACAATTTAGCATTTGTTTGTTTTGAGTGGGAGAAATGATTTCAATAGTTCGGATGTACAGTGATACAAGTTCATGAACCATGATAAATAAAAGTCTATGGTTTATTAATTACAGTTCTTTAACTTTGCCAGACCTGCCTCCAGAACATGTGATGTCGTGATGTCACATTGAGGGGACAGGGCCTCCAGCACCAGGAAGCAGAGTAGAGATGGGCAAAACGGGTCACTAAGACGAGCCGGGATCCAGCAGATCACCTCGTGAAAAGAACCAGATCTTTTAGACGGGTCCTTGTCTCGCTTTGAAAAAAGGGCTAATTTGATAATAAAGAAGCATAATTTGTTTTACAATCATTTATTGCCATTTTTTTTTTACTTTTTTTTTTTAAACAGTGAGCTGAACAAATAAGAACATACATGACAAGAACATACATGACCGAGTAAAACCATGATCAATGTCTGGGTGCAGAATCACCATCGATGGCATCCATCGATGGCGTCTGCGCCGATGGCCATCCCTAGCAGCAGCAGCAGCCTTGTTATTCTTTCTTTTAGTACATCTCAGCTGCCACAGGTGGCAGTGCTGAGCTCAGGCAAATGCATTGTAATGAAAAACGAAACTGAAAGTAAAAGAATGACGGGTCACCTTTTTGGCATCGGCGGCTCACTCACTCTTTTATGGGATCCATCCAAAAAGATCTGCTTCGTTCGCGAACGACCCATCTCTAAAGCAGAGCACTTCTGGGAGAGAGCCAAGGACATTCCTGCAGGCTCTACAGGCTGCCAGGCATATTCCCAGAGTGTCTTTTAAAACTCTTCTTGCAGCAGGGTGCCATTCTAGGCACACTATAAGCCAATTTTTGGTGTGCTGGGGTAACAATGGGCGTGATGGAGCTGTAGCTCCAGGCTCACTCTCCAAATAGGCCCATTTTTGTAGAGGAGGACTGCAGGGGCTTTCCAACAAGCCCAGCCCCGTGTTGCTAGTGCCCCGGGAACCAGAGATACTACCGGGCAAAGCTGGAAAGTTTTCCCCATAGGATAACATGTGACCCGTTAATTCCGACCTCCACCTGGTTCCGATGGCTGCCAGTTCCCCCCCTGACATCACAGAAGCACGTGGTTGATCTCATTCGAACCCAAATCGATGGACCTTCAATCTGATACCAGGCTGGGTTAATTGATTAAAAAAATGATGGGGAGAGGACGGGTAGGGAGTTCGTCTGCACACTCTTGGTGGGTCGTCTATATTTTATTTAAGGACCCGTGTTACCCGCTATCTACAATTCACATGCGGGGGTGCCACTCAGGGTAACTTAGGGTATACAGAGAACTGTGGTAGCACAGAGAGAGTTCGTGCTGAAAAAGAGGTTACGCTGTTTGAGTGCACACTATGTATTTTGAATATAATTTGTACTGTATTGTAATGATAAATGCAAAATAAAATTTAACTTTTAATAAATTTATTATTAAAAAGATTTCCTCTTTATTTTTTCTTTTTTATACTTCTTAAAGAAAAAGAGGATTAAGTTGTCTAGGTGAAATATGGGGTTAAAATCATATACATTTAGACATGGTGCTCATACAAAGAGATGAAATGAGAAAGTGTAGAAGAGTAAAGTATTTAAAAAATGTCAGAGCCCGTGGTCTGCTGCACTTGATTTGATATTTTTGACAATATTCCTGTAGGTCTCCCCTGGGTCTTATCGTGTCTGTGCACTCTTGCCTATATTTGGCTTGCGCCCGGTTACCTATTCAGATACGTATAGGGATATATGCTGATTACTACTGTTGCCTAATTTTCTTGGCGTTTAGTTCAGCATATTCCCATTATCCAAGAGAAAAAGGGGGGGGGGGGGGGGTTGGTGGGAAATTTTTGTGTACGTGGGATTTTTTGTATATCTCCTCAGAATTTGAGGTTATATTACTCCCTCCAAACCTGGGGATTATGTTTGTCCCAACAATATCATTGAGATTTTCAATTTCCAAAAAAGAGGAATTTTTTTGGGAAAAGAAGGTTTTTTGTGTGTAGTTTTTATGTGCACATATCGCCTTTAGGTTATGACTTTAATATTAAAAAGTGGCATGGTTTCCTAGTTGGTCTATCACTGTTCACCTCAATGTGTATTCCTATGCTGCCATAAGGGTCCCTGTCTGGACCGACAGTTGGAGCCCTATTGCAGTTGTTTTAAATGAATATTTATTTGGGGTTTATTTACAGTGATTCTTCAACTACAGATACACATGCATTTATTCTCTTTTTATTTGCACACAACATTTAGGTGTTTATTCAGCGCTCACTTATGGGTTTTGCTGGTATGTTATTTATGATTTTTGTATCAATTACCACACTTGTATCATTTTAGTTGCAACAAGCATTTTGTTTGTGAATTGTTTCACTCTGCAAATAATGATACTTCCAGCAATACAATTACTCTTTGTGCGCATGTAAGGGTTAACAGTAATTCCCTGTGTTAATTCATATGTGCATTCAGGAAAACCTTTCTTTTCCCACTGACTTCGTTCCCACTCTAAGTGATTGGTGCTTATTATATATTAGTATACACATATATTTGTGTTATAGCACCAATTACTTTCCTCACTTCTTGGTGAGTATCCCCGCTGGTTGTCCCCACACACACACACAAATTTCTTGGATTTAAATCAAATACATTTCTATAATATCATTGTCATTTAGTGCAGCTAGAGGTCGGGCTCTAACAGCTCGACGCGCGTTTCACCTATTAAGGCTTTTTCAAGACTTCGGTTGGTCTTGAAAAAGCCTTAATAGGTGAAACGCGCGTCGAGCTGTTAGAGCCCGACCTCTAGCTGCACTAAATGACAATGATATTATAGAAATGTATTTGATTTAAATCCAAGAAATTTGTGTGTGTGTGTGGGGACAACCAGCGGGGATACTCACCAAGAAGTGAGGAAAGTAATTGGTGCTATAACACAAATATATGTGTATACTAATATATAATAAGCACCAATCACTTAGAGTGGGAACGAAGTCAGTGGGAAAAGAAAGGTTTTCCTGAATGCACATATGAATTAACACAGGGAATTACTGTTAACCCTTACATGCGCACAAAGAGTAATTGTATTGCTGGAAGTATCATTATTTGCAGAGTGAAACAATTCACAAACAAAATGCTTGTTGCAACTAAAATGATACAAGTGTGGTAATTGATACAAAAATCATAAATAACATACCAGCAAAACCCATAAGTGAGCGCTGAATAAACACCTAAATGTTGTGTGCAAATAAAAAGAGAATAAATGCATGTGTATCTGTAGTTGAAGAATCACTGTAAATAAACCCCAAATAAATATTCATTTAAAACAACTGCAATAGGGCTCCAACTGTCGGTCCAGACAGGGACCCTTATGGCAGCATAGGAATACACATTGAGGTGAACAGTGATAGACCAACTAGGAAACCATGCCACTTTTTAATATTAAAGTCATAACCTAAAGGCGATATGTGCACATAAAAACTACACACAAAAAACCTTCTTTTCCCAAAAAAATTCCTCTTTTTTGGAAATTGAAAATCTCAATGATATTGTTGGGACAAACATAATCCCCAGGTTTGGAGGGAGTAATATAACCTCAAATTCTGAGGAGATATACAAAAAATCCCACGTACACAAAAATTTCCCACCAAACCCCCCCCCCCCCCTTTTTCTCTTGGATAATGGGAATATGCTGAACTAAACGCCAAGAAAATTAGGCAACAGTAGTAATCAGCATATATCCCTATACGTATCTGAATAGGTAACCGGGCGCAAGCCAAATATAGGCAAGAGTGCACAGACACGATAAGACCCAGGGGAGACCTACAGGAATATTGTCAAAAATATCAAATCAAGTGCAGCAGACCACGGGCTCTGACATTTTTTAAATACTTTACTCTTCTACACTTTCTCATTTCATCTCTTTGTATGAGCACCATGTCTAAATGTATATGATTTTAACCCCATATTTCACCTAGACAACTTAATCCTCTTTTTCTTTAAGAAGTATAAAAAAGAAAAAATAAAGAGGAAATCTTTTTAATAATAAATTTATTAAAAGTTAAATTTTATTTTGCATTTATCATTACAATACAGTACAAATTATATTCAAAATACATAGTGTGCACTCAAACAGCGTAACCTCTTTTTCAGCACGAACTCTCTCTGTGCTACCACAGTGTTCTGGGTTAATTGATTCCAGGGATATTGTGGGTAAACTGATTTTTTTATTTCTGAAATATTATTTCATGGCTGTTCATGTTCTTTGAGGGCAGAATGCTCTGGAACCAAATGGCCCAGTTTCATGGGACCAAAATCATTTGAATCCCACTTAAAAGTTGTTCAATATGATACTGGTCTCATTTAAATGGATCAGTTGGTTCTGAAGATATAGCTGGTTAAACGATATAGCCTGTTAAAGGGGGGGGGGGGTTTCCCTCTCCTTCACATCAGAAAATGCAGGGACTAGGCTGGTGTAAAAGGGGCCAGCCCGGTAATGTCCCTGCATGTTCCTGGGATCATATTCCCGGGCAAGTCCCGGAATTTTCTGGTGTGAAAGGGGTATTATTTCAAATAGCCAGGACCTGCAGTGCTCTTAATACAGCCGGGTAGCCCCCCGCTCTTTGCCCGGCTGTCAATGGCCATCAATTCTACCCGGCGGCGGCTGTCCCCCAGTTACTGCGCGCATGTATTCCCCCTTGGCAATGGGCATGTAATCCAACATGGCAACGAGCATGGAACCCCTGGCAATGAGCACGTAGGTAAGCAGCACTTGTAGCATTATTTTTAATTGTCATTATGGTGTTTGGCATAATACATAATGTATATTGTGGCTTAACATGTAATGGGTATTATGGTGTAAATTTTTAATGCGCGCGGGTGTGGTACGGGACTCCGACAGTCGGGATCCGTACAGTCATTATCCCGACATCGGGATCCCGACTGCCCGGAGTCAGACAGCATGGACCCCCACGAGGGAAAATAGCGGGTGGCCTTCAGGCACCCGGCTGTCGGCGCTTTGACAGTCGGGATCCAGACATCGGGTAAACGCCTGCAGCGTGGCGTGGTAAATTTCAGCGTGGCGAGTGTGGCTCAATCCATGTGGCAAACTAAGGACCTACAGATGGAGCCGCTCTCGTCTGAGCGGCTCCTGGCGCACCCATAACCAGACTACACAACCAGAACACTGGCCACGCCCCCCACATTATTAGGTGCTGGCCACTACCCTTATTATTGCGCATAATAGGCCCTTGATAATTTTCAGCTCCAGGCCCATTTAGACCTTAATCTGACACTGACCTGTTGCAGTGCAGTGTATCAGGCCCTTGTGCCATGCCTCCAAGTCCGCCCACTTCTTAAGTAGAGTGGATTACTTGCTGCGCCATCTCGGCAGCGTACAGTCTGTGCTGCTGCTGCGGTGCTGTTTCTTTGCCTGGTCATAGGCTCCAGTGAAGGTATACCTATCTCTAGTCTAGGGGAAAAATCTGCACAGACTGTCACTATATCCTCTTGTAATACTGACACTAATAGTTGCCTGAATGTCACATTATCATTGGCTATACCGCACACAGCCTGGCAGCCATTGATGATGATGATTACCATGTATGACAGTGTGTGGTATAAATTTCATTATCAATTTAATTTCATCATCAATGGCTGCCAGGCTGTGTACCATATTAGCAGGATATACGGTATCAGCAATTTCTGAGGGTACAGTGTGTTTTACAATTAAACGGGGTAGAACCTACATTGATGACATATTGATCCAGGCCATGGCAAAGGGGAAGAACCTACACTGATAACATATTGATCCAGGCCATGGCAAAGGGGAAGAACCTACATTGAGGACATATTGATCCAGGCCATGGCAAAGGGGTACAACCTACACTGATGACATAATGATGTGGGTCAAGGCAAAAGGGTTGAACCTACACTGATGATATACTGATCTAGGCCAAGGCATAATTCCAGTAGGGGGCTGCACAGTGCATTGGCACCTTTGCGCACACTCATTAGCGATCACAGCACATGCGCGGTCTGCCAATAATTTCTCCATTGCGTGACAATTGTCCATTGCATGCGAACATGAATTACAGCCGTTCGCTGGGACAGGGACACGTGAGCATCTCACATGCTTGCGTGTTCACTGCCGTGAATGGGGCGCACGAGTGTCTCACATCCAAACACACCTCATTCAATCTGAGTCCCACTGAATGGCGCGCCAGGAGCCGCTTAGACGAGACCGGCTCCATCTGTAGGTCCTTAGTTTGACCTGCATGCTGTTTGACCTACTGTATCGCAAGCTGCCGGTGACTCCAGCAAAGCTCCCCGACTGTCAGAGCGGCAGAGATCCTTCCTCCTCGGCGTCTGTACTAAGAATGAATTCTGGCCAATCAGAAGCCGCCTAGCGGCCAATCAGGAGCCAGGAAAGTCGGCTCCTGATTGGCCAGAATTCATTCTTAGTACAGACGCCGAGGAGGAAGGATCTCTGCGGCTCTGACAGTCGGGGAGCTTTGCTGGAGTCACCGGCAGCTTGAAAAAGAAGCAAGAAGATGGAAGAAGAAGGAAGAAGCCCTGGACAACGTCGGACCAAGCCAGAAGAACTTCCATGGAGGACCTGGGTGAGTTGGATTTCCTTCCACAGGTCCACTATGGATTTCTTCGGACCCGGACCTGACGCCGACGCCGACATGAAGATCGACGTGGTGAAGAAAGACGACATGATCCGGAACCAGGACAAGGCACCGGATCAAGACTCTGGGACCTACCTACGGGATCAAGATAGGTAAGTATCAGTGTGTGTGTAATGTATGTATTAAACTTTTATTTTTCAGGTGTCAGTGTGTATTTATTTAACTATTTTTTTTACTGTGGAACTACATGACCCAGTGGGCCCTTTAATGCCCCGCAGGCTGGGACTTGTGGTTCACCAAGTCCCAGCTTGCAGGGGAGGCTTGCTGGGACTCATAGTTCCACAGTTTAAAACAGTTTAAAACAATAGTTTATTGTTCTATTTTTTACACCAAGATCAGCCCGGTGGCCACCGCACAGGGCCACAGAGGACAGCACCAGGTTTCAGCCTGGTCAGGTAAGTCCTGGAGGGGGGGTACCCCTTTATTGGGGGGTCCCCACTCCCCCAGGGCCCCTGGCCAGGCTGACTGATTGATTGGTAGGGCTGAATGCTTTGGCCGGGGGGACTTGTATAAAAAGTCTCCTCCCGGCTGTGTCATTACCCTGCTGGCTGGTTTGGCCTGGGGCTGGTTCTTAAAATACGGGGGACCCCTAGTCATTTTGTCCCCCGTATTTTGGGAACCAGCCCAGACCTGGAGCCTGGGACTGGTTGTTAAAAATCGGGGAACCCATATTTGTCGGGTTCCCTGATTTTTAATTACCGGCCCCGGCTCTTTCAGCCTGGTGCTGATTACAGCTGTGGGGGGACCCCACGCTGTTTTTTTTAAATATTTTTTTATTTTTCTATTTTTTTTTTACACCTTGCAGCCTGCACGAATCTCACTGATCCGTGCAGACTGCCATAAACATTTGTATTAATGGACGTATATACGGCCAGCTAATACGAATGAATACGACATCGGGGGGTTACAAAGCAGTCGTGTATGACTGCTTTGTACATTCCCCTCCCGAACACGACTTTGCATACGACTGAAACATCGTCGTCGACTGAAACATTGTTGTAACAAACGTCGTATACAGTCGTAGGGAAAATACTAATACGAAAAACTAGGTTTTTCATATTAGTAAATTTCCCCCTACATTCCCACAGCTATTTAACACATGAATGGGTCAGACCAATACAGTAGTACAATGGGAAACATTCACATTAGTGGGAAATAACACATCAGACACTGATTGACTTGTGTTACTGTTTATTGTTGAAACAATAGATCATATAGAGGCCGCTCAGCGACCACATTACTCCCCAGAAAGTGTAAGCAAAATGATGCTTCAAACTTGCTGGATATGGAGAGAGGGAGTTGTGAAGACAGAGATTGGGGGTAGGGGATTACCTGTCAACGGGACAGGGAAGGGGGATTACCCATCAACAGGACAGGGTAGGGGATTACCCATCAACAGGACAGGGTAGGGGGATTACCCATCAACGGGACAGGCTTTTCAAATAAACTTTGCATAAACTATAATGATTTAAGTTTGATGCACTTAACAGTAAATAGAACAAATCAAATGTGCAAGTTCCCAAGTTATGGGATATGCGTCCGATGTCCAGGTTTGGTCTTGTTTAAACATCGACCCTGGGCATCCCATCCTCCTCGTCATCCCAGATGAAGCCAACATCGATGCGGTTCTTGTAGATTCTCTTCCTATAAATAAAGACTTTGATCAGTGACTGTTATTGTAACACACAAACGTTTGCCATGTACAAGTCCTCTCATTATTCCCTGGCCTGCTGCTATGTAGCGCCTGCACCGTGCTAGTGGCCCTTACTGACTACATTTATCTGTGTGATCCCGCTTTGGACCAATAAGAGCGCTGATACTATGGGTGTGACATGACAAGGACGGCCCCATATAGGAAGCACAGTGCACAGTGATGTGAGGTTCCTCTAATGGGGCGACACACCCAGTGATTTTCTAAGCAATCTGACTAGATTGCTTAGAAATGAACCACACATCGCTGTGTGTGTAGGGCCTAGAGCAATAGTGATGTGTGGCCCCATGCGTCGCTATCACCGGGAGATGTAGATACTGCATGCAGTATTAATCTAGTCATCGCCTGTGTTCTCCCTATTGAGAACAATGGCAGTGACAGATCGCTCAGCTCATATCGTCTCTGCGCAGCATTGTGTGCTGAGCGATCTGTGCTGAGTGATCTGAGCTATCTAGCATCATTCAGATCACTGACAATATCGCTACATGTGCGTAGGCCTCATCATTGACATGACTTAATTTCTCCTGCTGTAGCGTTTCTCTTATTATATTGCTACACTCGTTAGTATAATTATATATACATGTATGTCATACAAGTAGAATACCAGCCCAACAGCGCTCTTGTGTAGCAGCCCCAGCTGCAGGCAGATATGGAGATACCGTTTCTACATCACAGCATGTGCGTAAGACAAGAGACCTGAAATCTACCCCAGCGACCAGAGCAGTATTGTGCCGGCAACCTACCTGGGGGAGGAGTCGCTGCTCGCAAAAGAGCCAGTGCTGTAGTTATCTGCGGATGTTTCTGCCAGATCCATCAGCTCCGAACATCCACTGCTGCTGCTATCAATGGAATCAACAGATGATGTATCATCTGAAAATGAGAGACAGAATCCGATTGGTTGCTATGGGCAACATCACCACTTTTCATTGTAGTAAATGTAACCAGTATTGTCTATGGGCTCTATGTAATAGGTTGCAAGATCTGTGCGGAGGCACAATCACCTCTGTAGATCAGTGTTCATTTCGTCAACGAAAATTTAGACTAAAACTATTCGTCAACGAAGGTTTTTTCTTTGACTATAATGTAACAATAACGAAAATAGGAATTTCCTGAGCCATGGCCTTAGGAAGATAGATGAGAGGGGCTCCATCTGAAGCTAGCCAATTAGTTACCTTTGTTACCTTGTTTGATACCTAGATTACTAAACACATAGGGGGAAATTTAATAAGAATACGAATACATATATATGTATATACGGCCGCTAAATACAAATACGAGTCGGCAGCCTGCACAGATCAGTGCAGGCTACAGTGTAAAAAAAAATGAAAAATGTAATAAATAATTAGTAAAAAAATGGCGTGGTGTCCCCTTCCATAGCTATAACCAGCCCTAGGCTCAAAGAGACTGTCCTGGTTTTAAAAAATCAGGGAAATAAAACCAGCACAAGGCCCAAGGGCCAGTCCTGGTTCCCAAAATACTGGGGGAAAAATGAGTAGGGCTCCCCCATATTTTAAGGACGAGCACCAGGCCCAACCAGCCAGCAGGGAAATGCCACAGCCGGGGGACACTTATTTTATAAGGTCCCATGGCCAAAGCATTTACCCCCTGACCACTCAGCCTGGGCAGGGGTCCTGGGGAAGTGGGGACCACATTATTGCATGTAGGCATCCCAGGGAAAAAAAACAAAGACTACTAGCGGCCTAGCAACTCCTGATTGACCGCTGATTGACCGCTAGTCGCTGCTAGGCAGCCAATAGCAGTATTTAGGAGGAGGAACCGACGAATACGAATGTGCCATGAATACAAATATAAATTGTTGTATTTTTGGTATAGTAAATGCTAAAAATACGAATACCCCTAAAATATTCCTACTTACTAATACAAATTTGAATATTTCAGCCGTATTTGGCTTAGTAAATTTCCCCCATAGTGACAGGTATAAAAAGTATTCAAGGAAATGATAGAGAAATGATCTTCTGCAAAACCCATTACAGTATCAATAACCTGCACAGCCATAACTAAATCAATGACTAAAATTATACAAAAATGTTCGTCAAGATCCACTGACTAAAACTTGACTTAAATTAGTAGGCTGAAGTTTTGCCTAGGGTGCTGGGAAGCCTTACACCGGCCCTGAGTACATACATACTAGTTACCAGCCTGTCACAATGATGGAACATAACAGTAATGTCGGCACCACTGGTGCGTGAGCGCGAACAAAGCAACACTAGAATAATGGGCCCCATACATTAGCAATTAATTGTGACAATCCTGAGATCTGGAGATGATTGCCACAATTAATTTTAGATGTGTGGGCTCTCCTTTTGGCAATCCCAATCAAAAATGAATAGGGATCGCCAATCGATTGCTTAATCAGATTTTTAAACATGTTTAATAATCTGGTATTATCTGCAGATCTTTTTTTATATGTGTGGGCATTCCCAATTTGTCTTCTTCATCTATTTACATTATGAACAGTTGAAATGACAATCGATTGGGCAATTTCCAGATATGAAGATGCAATGGAAAAATCTGCCGATCACTGAAATAAATCTGTAATGTGTGGGCAAGTCAAATAGATTGTAGAATCCATTTATCTGGCCAAAAAATCCCTGGATCTGGAAATCCATTAATTGTCATTGCTGATGTATGGGGCCCATTAGACTAGTGATCAGAAACAAGCAGCCCATACATAGCACCTGGAGGAAGCTTACCCTCAAACAGCAGGTAGGATGCCACTACTTCGGAGATGGCTGTTGCCACCGCTGCTGCCACAAATGCCTCTCGCGCCTGTCTAGGGTCGGGCTTCGCTGGCAGTTCACCAGACACACTGGCACAGGGCAAGGGGGGCTTCACACTGGTAGGGGGGTGCACAATGGTGGGGGGGTGCACAATGGTGGGGTGCTGCACACTGGTGAGGTGCTGGGCCGACCCCTTCTGCTGCTTAGCAGACTTGCCTGGCTGTAAGGAGCAGAGGAAGAGACATCATGAGCTGTGACTACATAACTCTCCGCACTGCCAGCACTTTCTACCATGGAAGCAATAGAACAGATCAGGGTGGTGGAACCAGCTGTAACTTCACCATTGTGGGGTTATAATTTGTTGTTATAACATAACTATTAGTACATCAGCAGTTATAATAAGATTATAGCAATGTATAATAATGGAGATAAGATCCACTCAGCTTACTTACTGTATATTCACTAAATGTCATATACTGTCAGTAATATGTAACCATTGTTAGGGTAACACCCGCTGGTGAGACCAAGTGACCATGTCACCGGGCACCAGGGGATATGCATTAGTGCATACATAATATATAATATTACATACCTTCAACTTGGCCCACTCTAGAATGGAGAAAATGCTCTGTTCTTGGACTTCTCTCTTAATTAGGGATAACCATCGGTGTGCTTGCCATCGATGGTGATATTGCATGTAATTATCGATGGTAGCAATCTACAGTATGTAATTGTGGTTTCACCAACCAATGGTCATCCCTTTTATGTGAAAGACTGGCTCATGGACCAATCAGTTCCAGGGGCAGGGATTCACAGGTGTAATGTTACACTATCGATGAAGGAAAACCATCTGATTCTCACCCATCGATGGCAAAAATGTTTTATTCTACATCAGCCATAAACCATCAATGGCTATGAATCATCGATGGTTGTTGTCCATCCATATTTATATTTTAGGATTGCTATCACATTTCTTAATAAGTAACTAGTTCAACACTGGTGACAGCAATCATAATATCAGAGGGAAGCCCAGGAACAGAACATTGTGTCCCTCCTGGAATGGGTCATGTTGGGAGAAACCCCCTCTTACATCCTGTGTTTCCCTGGTATAAGGGTCACCAGCGGGGGTGCCAGATTATCCCTTTATTAGAAGCACATATGAATTAGACAGGTCCCAGGGGTCAGAGTTCATACCAACTGTCATTATATCCGATGAGCAGTCAAGCTTTTTTTAACACAGGTTCTGGGGCTAAAAGTGACTGCTTATTAAATATAATGACAGTGGGTATGAACTCTGACTCCTGAGACCTGTGTAATTCATATGTGCGCATATCAAAGGTATGATCTGACAACCCTGGTCACCAGGGAGCATGTGCAGTTAGTGGCAGTTAGAGTCAGGCAGGAGGCAGCTACTGGTAGGAGAAGGAGCACACTGCACACAGCCAAAATGTGAGAGGGGGTCTTCAGGTGGGACCTATGCGACAGCAGCATAAGCGCTGCCGAACTACAAAGCCCAGCAAGGTGGGAAGATGAATGCTTCAGTCCTGATAATGTGAGATCCTGTGAGGCTAATGGTGAAATGTGAGTGTTGTTACATACAGGGAGCATCACCCTCTCATGTACCCCTAATACTACATACAGGGAGCATCCCCTGCTCATGTACCCTCTAATGCTACATACAGGGAGTGTCACCCACCCATGTACCCCTAATACTACATACAGGGAGCATCACCCCCATGTAACCCCTAATGCTACATACAGGGAGGTGAAAAGCAGTATTACCCTTTTTGTTACATGGATGTTCAATACAAGTTAAAGTGTGGAAATTTGTGCACATTAAGAATAAGAGTACACTATACCTATCCCCCCATATTTAGGTTACAGAACTGGACAAATCACCCCCCAATCTACCGAGCAACACCCAATATCTGGCAAACTCCCCCCTATTGCGGCCTGTGATAATCCTCTGTATGTACAAAGTACAACCCATACATATAACAACGCACTTACCTTCCTGCTGGGTGCAGGGATGCACATTTTGCTGCACAGACAGCCCATAATATCGCCTTTATTAGGTAAATAACCCCAAAATATAAAGATGAAGCACAGAAGAAAATTATCAGCTTCTTCTCCTGATGCTGCCAGAAAGTCCTCTGTCACATAGCCTTTGTGATGTCATAATGAAGTCATGGGACAAGATGGCCGCTAGTCATGGGACAAGATGGCCACTGTGCAGCAAAAATTTTAAGCAAAACAGTCTCAAATTGTGTTTAGGGATAAGTGGGGGCAGAACAGCGCACATCCCAACTGTCCTGATTCACAGGCCTCAATGGGGAATGGGAAAATGTACAAATAATCACCTTTAATTTGCTTTTTATCTCCAAACCTATGGATTTACTATTCAGTGGTTGGGAGAGTAATTGGTGGGTGGTTAAAGGGGATATGTAACAATTTTAGAAAAAATTTGCTTTCATAATGAAGGAAGGTTAAACAATGTTATTGTAAGGGATGGGCATCAGTGCAGATGCCATCGATGGTTGCCATCAATGGCAAATCTGCACCTAGCCATCGATAGTAGTAAACTATTTGATAGATAACCATCGATAGTTTTAGCTATTGATGGTCATCCATTATATATTACTGAAGGGCCCGTGGGCCAATCAGAACTCGGGGGCAGGACATCCAAGTGTTGTTGGGCATCCCGGTATTCAACATCGGCCATAAGCCATTGATAATTTTAAATCATCGATGGTCGATGGCCATCCCTAGTTATTGTACATATTGTTAATTTACTGATATATTTTATTTATGAAATGTAATGTCCAATTCTTACTTCAGTGTTATTGGGTATTACTGTATATATCTCAGTATCGTCTAACCATAACATAACACAGTCATCCACTCACCTCTATATACTGATAAACATTAGGATATATGTAGCAGTTTTACAATTGGCAAAAGTAGCACAAAAGTAGGTATTATACAACTTCTATGAGGGCAACAGAGAAAGGGGGCGTATCGCACGGCTTAGACCCCGTGACTGCCTCCATAAGCCCTGACCCAGCCCCTATGACCCTTGACCCCACCCCCTTTTTGCATCCAATTATATACTGCTAAGGAGACAACAATCATTATTAGTTATACAATGGGAGCAATATTATTTAATGGATATATATTTGGGGGGAACAAATATATAATCAAAGGTAGCAATACTTTATTAGATTAATGGGACAATATTAATTCATCACTAATATGGGGGGGATTCTATAATAAAACAAACATTATTATTTTACAGAAATCTAACTGGTGGTCACATAATAAAATATTAATTGTTGCTCCCATCATACAGACTTTTATTGCCCCTGTTAGCAAAAACATAACATTGTCCCTCAATTATTATTTAATAAATAATATTGCTGTCTTACTCTAATTATACAACTGGGGAGAAGTTACATACATTTGTAATAAAGGTCCTGTCAGTATATGTCAGTGAAAATTGCACAGTGCCACTTCTGTAATCATGTGTGATGGGTGTAATTCTCAGTATATGTCAGTGACAATTGCAAAGTGCCACTTCTGTAATCATGTGTGATGGGTGTAATTCTAGCTATATGTCAGTGACAATGCACAGTACCATGTCTGTAATCATGTGCAATTAATGTAATTCTCGGTATACGTTGCTGACAATTGCACAGTACTATTGCTGTAATCACGTGCAATCAATGTAATTCTCAGTATATGTCATTGACATATACATGCAATGTATGTAAGTCTAAGTTTATGTCACTGACATATGCACAGTACAACTTTTGTCATCATGTCCAAAGTATATAATTCTCAGTCTATGGCACTGACAATTACATAGTGCCACGTTTGTAAGTATGGGCAATGGGTGTAATTCTCAGTGTATGTTGCTTACAATTGCACAGTGCCACTTCTGTTATCATGTGCAATGGGTGAAATTATCAGTATATGTCGCTGACAATTGCACAGTGCCACTTGTGTAATAATGTGCAATGGATGTAATTCTCAGTATAAGTGAGTGACAATTGCACAATACTACTTCTGTATTAATGTGGAATGAATGTAATTCTCAGTATATGTTGCTGATAGCTGCACAGTATCACTTCATGTATTCCGTATTGATTTCTCAAATAATCACTATCAGGGCCAGAGTAACAATGGGGCGGGTGGGGTATACAGCATTACAGAAGTGGTACTGTGCAGCTGTCAGTGAAACTTACTGAGAATTACACACATTATAAAGGAATACAGAAGTGGTACTGTGCAGCCATCAGTGGCACTTACTGAGAATTACACACATTATACAGGAATATAGAAGTGGTACTGTGTAATGTATGTTGGTAAATAGTAAAGTGCAGCTGGTCCATGGTTCCAGCTCCCAGCTCAGCTTCTGCAGATATCAGCAACAATGTATCTATGGGAGACAGCAGCAGAGATTAACCATTACTGTGACTGCTGCACAGGGATCTCACAGCCGCTATTCATACCGGTAGGAATAGGGCCCAATAAATATATATATATATATATATATATATATATAATATATATATATATATATATATATATATATATATATATATATATATATATATATATATATATATATATAGGGTGTTTGACGAGCCGGCACTCCCTTAGTGGTCCTGGGGCCCCGGTGCCCGTGAGAGAAGATACAACTACTGGAAAAAGGCAAAGGCACTCGTAGGACTTTCAAAAATAACTCGTGTATTCACAGGAAGATGACCAACGTTTCGGGGTGCTTTCACCCCTTTGTCAAGGTACAAACTGTTTGTACCTTGACAAAGGGGTGAAAGCACCCCGAAACGTTGGTCATCTTCCTGTGAATACACAAGTTATTTTTGAAAGTCCTACGAGTGCCTTTGCCTTTTTCCAGTAGTATATATATATATATATATATATATATATATATAGATATATCATCTATATATATATATATATATATATATATATATCTAGCATACCCCTATATACACAGTCACTATATACAGAGCACAGCCTATACCACAGAGTACAGCACAGCACACAGCTGCATGCCCCTATATCATACTTGCTTACCCTCCTGCATTTAGCGGGAGGCTCCCGACTTTCAGAAAAGCCTCCCAGTGGCAAAAGAAGGATTTTCAGAAGGGGGTTTCCAGAGGGGCGGAGTGTCCCGGAGATGGACACTTAGGTGACCCAGTATATGCCGGGTCAGTTAAAGTATTATCGATAGTCCAAATGTATATAAATAATAATAATAATAAATAATACACACACACACACATATACATACATAATAGCAGTGTAGACCCCTGGGCATAGCAATGTATTGGGGTCCCTACCGATCCTCCAGCGGTAGGGGTGGGGGAAGCTTTGATGTCCCGCAGGTGGTAGGGGGTATCATATCAACCGCTCAGCATGTAGGGCCTGGATCAGTAATTTCCACTAATTACCCCTTTACTGCACAGATGGTGGGAGATGAGGTGGGAGAAGGGGGCATTGGGCTGAATGAAGGGGCCCTGATATATAACTTCCAGGGTGGTAGGGGATGTTTAATATGCAGAGGAGGGGTGTATAGTGGAGTGGGCTTATTATTCATAATTTTCTGGTTGGAGGGCAGCTTGCTTGACTGCAGATATCTCCAGTTCCCAGAAATAGATTTCTTAGATTTTAATGGAATTAAAAACTAGAGAATCCCACCTACCAAATGGTATTGGGGAATAGGGGATCAGAATTCAGCAAGGAGAGCAATCTGCCAATGAGTACATAAAACTAGATACCAGGTGTGTGGAGCTGGAGCAGTAACCAGCTGCTGGAAGGCTGATATCTCTGGTTTCTGAGAACAGTAGAGACAAGCTACTAGTATCTATCAAAGGGGGGGAGTCCCAGCTTTTGGAATATACCCTCAGAAAAACACTAAGTTAGACAGAACCTGAAATATCTGACTGGGAAGAGCAATTAACAGGCTTGGATGGGGACCACTGTTTTGAAGTCAGATATCTCCGGTTCCCAAGGGCCGAATTTAAAAATTATTGTACCCATGGAAAGAGGGGACCCTCAGCTTTCAGACTAGGCCCCTTAGACTCCTGGGTACTCAGAAACCCCCCCTGCGTGCGCTACTGGCTCCCGCTGCCCCGCAAAGCCCCACAGTTCTCCCGGTTTCTGGGTCCCGTCCATTAAAATATGGACTGTGCATGCGCGCATCTGGAATTGGTGGGGGCGGAGCGTGCAGGGAGCACATCACAGCCGGCCACCGTGAGTTGTGGGTAGCGGAGGCTAAACTGCTGCTGTGTGTACGCGCTGACAGGAAGCTGTCAGTCTTCACTGTAGTGCAGTGGTTCCCAAACTGTGTGCCGTGGCTCCCTGGGGTGCCTCGGGACACATGCAGGGGTGCCCTTGGTTGGTGGTCCAGGACCACCTCAAATTATTAATGGTTAGTTATTAATGAGCAAAACCAGTGCTGGTGCCTGCCGATCATAAAATGTGTACAAACAGAAGCAAATCCTGCCCTTTACCACATAACTGACCCTAAGAATCAAATATAAACCCAATCTAAATTTTATTTTTTTGGCCTAGGGGTGCCGTGAAAAAATTCTGATACTCTAGGGTGTCACGGCCGAAGATTCTGATGAGGTCGTGTGGTGCTCAGGGACTGAGGAGGAGGCAGTAGTAGGGTTAAAACGAGCAGGTTTAATAAAGGATGTCATACAGGACTCAAATACTTCTTTGAGAACAACTGCAATAGGAATCAAAGTAAATGGCAAACGATAAATGTCCAGAAGACAATGAGGATGAATGTCCAGAAGACAATGAGGATGAATGTCCAGAAGACAATGAGGATGAATGTCCAGAAGACAATGATGAGGATTTATCCAGGTAACAATGATGAAGAAAATCCTGATGAAGAGATGAAAAGATGGTGGCAAATAGAGGATCCGGAACTGGAAGAAGATGGGAGGTGACTGCGGCTGGAGGTAGCCGAAGAGGAGGTCTTTGGGAAATCCAGGAGGAAGCACCCAAGGGTACCAGAGAGAAGCTGGCGACCAGCGTGACTGGAAAGGAGCACTGGATCTGAAGCCAAAGCGAGCTGACGGACACAGCTGGGATAACAAGGACACCATGAGTCAGGAGCCTTCCAGGAAGTGCACGGCACAGAAGACTCTTTGCACTGACACTGAGTTACCTGGGCAGATCCTCTATATGCATAGAAGGCGGCTGCCATTGGCTATCACAGTGAAACAGGTGTGCAGCTCTGACCTGGCCCAATCCCCTGTTTGCCCTTAAGCAAGATGGCGGCACTGGTCTCACGGCACTCATAGCCTAGAGCGAGACCATGCTGCAGACTTCCATGCTGCCCTCCAACACTGCCGGACCTTTGCCTGCCGCCTCACCTGACATGGAGGCCGACACACGCCAGCCGACTGCGGACACGGACGGGTGAGTACAGGACCCGCCGTGTACCGCCGCGGCGGCGCGTGACACTAGGGTGCCGTGATTCAATCATCATATCACACAGTGGCGTAAGTTCGTCCCAGTTGCCCGGAGGCAAGATGAAAATTGGTGTGCCCCCCTTCCCCCCCCCCCCCCACACACGTTATTCAAAATATATATAGTCTCTCTATAGGGGAGGGAGAGAGAGAGAACACATATATATTTCAGAACTCAGCCACAGAAGCAATTTTGATGGCTTTCAATTAATGGATTTAAACTGGCAGTGGTGGAGAGGTGCCCCCTTGAGAGCAGGAGCCCGGCGGCAGATGCCTCCATTGCCTCCCAGAGTTCTGCCTCTGATATCACACGCTGGTGAAACACGCTGGAGAGGAGCCCGGGGGGGGGCACAAACTTTTTGGCAGGGGGGAGCAAAATTTATAGTTACGCTACTGGGAGCAGCCCATCCTCCCATGGTCCTTTGCAGAGTCAGAGTGACTCCAAGCACTACAGTAAAGTCATGCGGGTGGCTCACCACCACACATTCCTCCTCCCAGTACCACTGGAACAGAAAACTGTATGATCGGACTGTGACAAAGTACAGATACATTTTTTATGCAGCATCCACATATATGTTAAAACAAACAATTGCATGCTTTTACTCAAGGGCACCCTGTTGGCTAAATATTATGGGCCTGTTTCTGATTGATTCTGTTTTTCTCACTTTTGCAAGTGGGTACAGCGAATTGATTATTCGCTGGCCCGTTCACACCTAGCAGTGCGCATGTCGTGGTGGCAAGTGGTCAAGCCCATGAAAATGCTGGGCGCCTGTGATGCGGATACCAGGAGCAGGCAGCTGACATCAGCTTCATGTACCAGAGAGGTATCTTAGATCTGCGAGCGCTATAGAAATCATCCGAAGGTTGGCACCATCGGATGATTTTGCCCCGCGCACAAGGCTGCAAATGGATGTTTATGCATGTCTGCTGGGAAATCGGCGTGGGGGGGGATGATCAAACAAAAAGTCTTGACTAGGGCATCAAATTGGATAAGGCCGGCTCTGTCCGTGAGCATGCACAGTGGTTCAATAATCGCTCAAACTACAAATTTTCAGCGCAGCAATTGGACCTGAATCAGGCCCTGTGTACCTTAATATGTCAAAATCACACAATAAAATAAAGGCAGTAGTAAGGTACCCCAGGAGTCCACAATGGAGGCCTCACTTGACAGTCCCATTTTATGTTGAATCAAGGGAGGAGTTCAAAATATAATTGTATTGAAAGTATATATAAATAGACTAACAAAAGATCTGAAGCCCCGTACACACGGTGCAATTTTAGCCATTATCACCGGGGATATGATGGCTCAGCGACCAATCCCCGTGTGTATGGGGTACTGTCGCTTGGAGCATGCTCCTGTGACCAGAAGCTTCCCCCGGCAATCAGCTGTTTCCCCCGGCAGTGTCTGCTGATGAAAAAGGGAACACGGAGCAATACTGTATACTGCTCTGTGTTTATGGAGCTTAATATAGATTATATTTATTGCTACCTATATCAAAATAATTAATAATAAAGTTTATATTACAGTATGTATGTTTCAAATGAAGACTAATCCATAGGGGAGAATGCAGCTACACTATCAGGTACAAAAGGCAGCATTTGTATAACAATTCATTTTGTGTAGATTTATAGTTGGCTCACACTTATTCAGTTTTGTTGGCAATGCCTGTACTATATATTTCTTCCAAACCCACTGCATGGCAAAAAGACTGTTGTCTTTGGGCCTTAAAAAGTTGACTTGCTGTAAATATTTTCACATAATACAGTAAGTACAGTTATTACAATTTTACACATACAGTATTTGATGGCATTTGTATCTAATATGTTTCAGTGTAGTATTTTTTAGAACAATGTATAGAATCCAATCATCATGTTACAATGAAGTCCATCATTGAGTCCATCAAATTTTATCATAGAATTTAAATTTTTGTCAAATATAAACACACTGATGACATCAAAATGTTTAAAATATGTTATTTGCCATCTGTGCATATATTTATGGATGTATGATAAGGGCAGTTGTTTCAGTACAACATTATACATGTGCAACAAGTGGCAGCATATCAGAACTCTCATGACAACACATTTTGCCACATGTAGTGCCACTATGTGATTCTTCTCATTGTCACAGTAATACCCTGGCTGCACACTGGTCTGGCATACCAGGGTGCCCAATGCTACTCAGGGTTAGACTCTGTAGCATACTTGCCTACTTTTGAAAATGAGTTTCAGGGAGATCATAGTTGACAGTAGAATTGTGCACAGCACCCCATTGAGGGGGCGTGTCATGCTCCACCCATAGGGCGTGTCTAGTTCCATATATGGAGAGATTCTGAAAACAGACTGTGAACGTGGCACCTAGAATCGTTGGTGTGTACTGCTACATCTGAGAGGAATCTTTTAAAATGACTTATACCAAATGTAGATGAGCCCCAAAGCAGTTAGTAAGATATACTATACTGTACTTGGTAAAGTGCTGGTAAATGGTGCTGATGATTCGATGTAAATGTATCTATCTCTCATTCCATTTTTCCCTAAAAATGTAACAGTGTAATTTGGGTTAGGTGAAATGAGGGAGATTGCTAGACTAATGAGGGAGAGAGGGAGATAGCTGCTATTTCAGGTAGTCTCCTGCAGAATGCAGGAGGGTAGGCAATAAGGCTCTGTAAATGTAGCAACTCATTTTTTTCTTAATGCAACATTTGCTTGTGGTGTATAAATGAAAAATGAGAGTCTTATTGAATAAAACCATGCCTACTGAGGAATAACCGCTGGTACAATACCCCAACCCGAGACTTCCAGTCCAGTTTGACCATAGAGGGAGATATCCAGCAGAAGTCGACTTGGGAAAACCTCTTAACCCAATACATATTGGATGTGCTACAAATACCCCCCCCCCCCCCCCCCCCCACACACACACACACACACACACACACACACACACATTTTCCCCAGTAAAGTGGGAAAAAATAGTAATATTATAAATGTTAAAAAATGCCTATTAAATCTGAGCAATGAAATGTATTAAAGTATCAACTTAATCTCCTTTCCATATGAGTTTTAACTATATAAATGTGAAAACAAGGTAAAAAGTATCTTTTATATCATAATGCATAACATTTGTATCCATGTATAATTATCTACCTAAAGTAGCTGCTGATACTTTAGGTAGATAATTATACATGGATAGGAAGGAGTGCAGGATAAGTGGGAAAAATTAAAAAGTGCAATTCTAAAAGCAACAGAACTTTGTGTCAAAAGAGTTAGGAAAAACACACGAAAAAGGAAGCCATTGTGGTTTGCAAAAGAAGTAGCAAGTATTGTGAAAGCAAAAAAGTTGTCCTTTAAGAAATTTAAGAAGACGCAGAAGAATGAGGACAAAGAGGTGTATCTTGTTAGACAGAAGGAGGCTAAGAAGGTAATCAGTTGTGCAAAAGCACAGGCTGAAGAGAAAATGGCCCAATCAGTGGGTAAAGGGGGGAAAACTTTTTTTAGGTATATAAGTGAAAGGAGAAAAACAAAAAGTGGAATAATAAGACTAAAGACAGAGAGTGGAAGTTTTCTTGAGGGGGACAATGTAATAGCAGATAATATTAATAATTATTTCTGCTCAGTATTCACTGCTGAAAGAGAGGGGAAGGGGCACAATTAAGTTGCAAGTATAGTCAGAAAACTGAGGGAGAAACAAGTACATTTACAGAGGAGAAAGTACTCACAGAACTCTCAAAACTGAAAGTGGATAAATCAATGGGGCCAGATGGGATACATCCAAGGATACTAAAATAGCTCAAAGGGGAGCTGGTAAAACCAATAACAGAATTATTCAACCAGTCACTAGCTACTGGAGTAATCCCAGAGGACTGGAAAACAGTGAATGTAGTCCCACTGCACAAAAGTGGAAGCAAAGAAGAGGTAAGCAACTATCGACCAGTGAGCCTTACATCAGTAGTAGGGAAATTGATGGAAACACTCTTAAAAGAAAGAGTTGTAGAATATCTCAAAACCAGCAATTTACAGGATCCAAAACAGCATGGGTTTACTGGGGGAAGATCATGTCAAACAAATCTTATTGACTTTTTTGACTGGGTGACTAAAGTAATAGATCAAGGTGGGGCTGTAGATGTAGCTTATCTAGACTTTAGTAAGGCTTTTGACACTGTCCCACATCGCAGACTGTTAAATAAACTTGAAAGCTTGGGATTGGATTCTAAGATAGTTGAATGGATAAGAGCATGGTTGCAGGACAGAAAACAGAGAGTTGTAGTAAACGGAGTACAGTCAAAGGAGGGAAAGGTTACAAGTGGAGTACCCCAGGGATCTGTACTTGGACCAGTGCTTTTTAATATCTTTATTGGTGATATTGCAAATGGAATTGAGGGTAAAATGTGCCTTTTTGCAGATGACACAAAGGTATGCAACAGGGTAGACACACCAGGAGGGGTAAAACAAATGATTGATGATCTAGGTAGATTAGAGGATTGGTCAAGAGCATGGCAACTACAGTTTAATGCCAAAAAATGCAAAATCATGCACTTGGGTTGCAAAAATCCAAAGACTAAATATAGTATAAATGGCACTATAATGGAAACTACTGAGGAAGAGAGGGATCTAGGTGTCACTATTTCAGGGGACTTAAAGGCAGGTAGGCAATGTAACAAAGCAATGAAGAAGGCAAGTCAGATGCTTGGTTGCATAGGGAGAGGTATCAGCAGTAGAAAGAAAGAAGTAATAATGCCACTGTATAGGTCATTGGTACGACCTCATCTAGAGTATTGTGTTCAGTTCTGGAGGCCATATCTCCAGAAGGATATAAATACATTAGAGACTGTACAAAGAAGGGCAACTAAAATTGTGCATGGCCTACATCACAAAACGTACCAGGAAAGACTAAAAGATCTTAATATGTATACTTTAGAGCAGAGAAGGGAAAGGGGGGACATGATAGAAACTTTCAAATATATCAAGGGTTTTAACAAGGTACAGGTGGGAGACATTCTTCACAGGAAGAGGAGCAGCAGAACACGAGGACATGCACTGAAACTAGAGGGAGGAAGATTCAGGGGAAATTTGAGGAAGAATTACTTCACAGAAAGAGTAGTAGATAAGTGGAATAGCCTCCCATCAGAGGTGGTAGAGGCAAATACAGTAGTACAATTTAAACATGCTTGGGATAGGCATATTGATATCCTTACAAAAAAAATAAGGATCAAATACGGTTTGAGGTAACATGTTTAAAAAAGGGGCAGACTAGATGGGCCAAGTGGCTCTTATCTGCCATCCAATTCTATGTTTCTATGTTTCTATATTAACAAATACAATTTACCATGTTTAGGGTTCTCAACTACAATGGATGCATATAAAAACTAACATTTCATTAACTCTGTGGGGTAAATGTAATAGGGTGAGAGAAGTTTGTCGGAGAATAGCCGTACTTTTAAAACAGTAATAATTTACTAGGCAAAACCCACAGTAATGAGAGTTATATATGTACTCATTTGTTTCCCGGTTTTCATGGTAGGAATGCCTAAATGGCATTTTCCAATAAGAGTTCTCTGTCGCACGAGTTGCTGTGCATGAGCAGAAGCTCCACTTTACAGCCATTACTCCACCTTAGTGCACCATTGATCAGATAGGTTTTTCTAATTCCCATTAATGTAATTAGTTGATACCAAATATCAGTTTTAATTGGCAGGTAATGAAGGCAAAACTCTGAATTGCCAACTGCACTGTCAATAACCTATTCATAAAAAACCAAACAGATAAGACTGAGCTTGGCCAGCAAAATATATTGCTGCAATCATAGAAGAACCAGTTATACAGCTGTTTACTTAAGTCTCCTTGGACAAGCTATATCAATATTGTCCAAAGTCACAATGTAACAAGGAAGAGAAATTTGCCAACGTAAATTTTTATTCACTGCAATCTTTGTGATCCACATTAATTGGGTTTGGCGGTACATCAAAGAGGTTTCCATGGTTCATTGGGCACCATTGTTAAATGCACATGGATATATTTTAGCGTTTATTGACAAAAAGTTAAACCATGGAAACTTTGGACGGGATGAGCAGAGTACTTTGTTTTAGAGGGAAAAAAAGCACATTATTTTAATATTTGTTAATCAACTATGAGATAGGAAAAACAAAAACCCTTTCAATGGGTTGATAGCTAAAATGGCTACAACTCTATATGTCCCCCTGCTAGTGGAGGAAAAAACAGATGCAATGGAATGGTGTATAAAGTGTGCCAAGAGGTGTGCCACCACCAACCACATTTGAATTTGCTAGTGACAACACATCTGTCCAATTTGAGATACAAGTTTAATAAAAAATATGTTATATAACAATAAATTATTTCATTCAATTTGTTTCAATGATATGATTAACAATAGTTGACATCAGAGCCCAACATGTTTCGTCATCACGACTTCCTCAGGGGCAAAGTTCAATAATTGTTTTTAAGATGTAAAAGGAATAGGTTCCCTTGGACTCCTTATAAATATGGAGCTTCCAGTGGCATCAAATGCTGTTCAAAGATTCTGCATAGATTGCATACTCAAGAAGGAATCTGCAACTACTCGCGTTTATCAAACAAGGTAAGTCACAGTCTAAAATCCTAACATGTGTATCCTTCCATAGCTGTGTACAAATGAACCTATATGCAGTGCTGGTTTATATAGTACTAGACTGCTTCCTGACATGGGTATCTGTCACGGATGAAGATATTGATGTGATTGTTCAGGGACGGAGGACGGACAAGATGCAGCGGGTTTAAAATGGGCAGGTTTAATGAAATTACTCATAAACAAAGCTGAGGTCAAATACTTCTTTGACAAGGAGGTAGGAACTAAAACGATAGCACTCGCTAGGAGAAAAACTTAAATGGCAAGTCTTTGCAAAAGGAAATAAATAGGCAGTACTCTGCAGGTTCAAACAGGACTTGACGTAAGGTAGTAGCTGAAGACGTAACTCACGGTGAGATGATCTCTTGTAATAGGGATTGAGAAATTCTGGGTGGAGATGGAGGAGGTAGAGAACTGGAGGGTTACTGAGAGGTCCCATGAGGCCCAGGGATTGATGGTGGCAGACGGACTGGCAGTGAACACTGCAGGAGAGGCTAAATGAAATTCAGGAGCCAGCGAGGAGGAAGGTTTCAGGCGGGTGCTCAGGCACTATACCGGTGAGGAGAGATCCAGGAAGTGCTCAGTAAGAAGACTTCTTTGCACTGACTCATAGCAGCCTAGACAGATCCCCCTTATAGCAAGGGAATCGCTGCCATTGGCCCTCTGAGCAGAAGGCAGGGAAAACTCCAGAACCTGGCCAAACCCTGCTTTGCCCATTTCCAAGTTGGTGGCGCCTGCCTCCCGGCGT
Source organism: Crinia signifera (assembly GCF_055691185.1). Classification (NCBI taxonomy): domain Eukaryota; kingdom Metazoa; phylum Chordata; class Amphibia; order Anura; family Myobatrachidae; genus Crinia; species Crinia signifera. Next base: position 142,873,508 of record NC_139218.1, on the reverse strand, counting down.
CATCAGACAGAATCTCCTGCTTGCTGCAGTCCCTGTCCTCCAGAGCAGGGAACAGACACTGCTGACAAGCCCCGCCGCCGCCCATGACCCCCAGGAGCCCACTGGATGTATGCCAGCCGTCGGCGGACACGGACAGGTGAGTACTGTGTCCGCCATCTCTGGCCGCGGCGACATGTGACAGGTATCCTTCTAGAGCTGTGTACACAAATATAACATATGTATGTGTGTTTAGATATAGGTAAGATAGCCCATTGTCATCAGGTATTGGGATTGAAAAGTTGGAATGATGATCATTTTTCCTTTCAAGTATTATTGATGGATGTACAGATGTAGCCTCTTTCATTCAGCTGGCAGCTGGCGATAGAATCTGATGGAAGGGGGCACTCGCGCAAGAGATGATCGCATGCCCTGTTCCAATGAAGCTCTCCACCACCTCCCCACCGCTCCCCGCTGGTCCCTGCCACCTCCCCATACCCCTCTAACTCTCCCCATCTCCCTGAAGCAGAGATGGGCAGTGATTCCGCCGCCCGCCACTGAGTGCAGACATGGGTGTGCATGTGAGTAGCTCGCACATCGTCATCGGATGGAGCACCTCTCCACCAGCATACGCCAGCGCAGGGAATCTGGCGATTCACAGCACTGTATGAGAGGCGCTCCATCTGTATATCTGACTATAATCCTACAAAGTTCCTGACTTTGTGCAAGTGTACCGAAAGGAATTGATGCTGTTTTGAACGCAGTGGTCACACCAAATATTAATTTGATTTAGATTTCTCTATATTTTGTTAAGTGACAAAATATAAATTATTACTACTTCTATTTTTGAAAGCTTTCTTACTTTGCGACACAGCATTGGAACGATATATATATATATATATATATATATAGGGTGTAGGGGGGACGGCAGCACTCGCACACAGAAGAAACACACGGAGGCAGAAGTATACCGAGTGCCGCCGTCCCCCCTACACCCTGCATGTACTGGACCCCTATCGGAGGTCACACAGTTGGAGGGCACCGCCAAGGGATTTTAACCCCTTCCCCTTTGTTGGGATCACCAGCAGCTAGGAGTGCCGCACCCCCGCCTCTATATATATATATATATATATATATATATATATATGGTACTTATATGTTAGTTGAGCGCCAACTATTTGCTTAGTTTTACGCGTATTCTCGCCACGCTTCGGGCTCGGTGGTTCGCTGCACTCACCACACTATATAAAATCAACTCCATGCTAACATGGATAGTGGGGGTATGAGGGTGTATACTATAGTGGGCGCCAGTGAGGTTAAGGGATGGTGAGGCACTAGCTTGGTGGAGCTAGCACGAACAAGCTCTGTGGGCAGCGCTGGGTCCTTGTTGCTTCTGCGCTGACAGGCAAGTGTGGGAGCAGCCGCCTGCATAAGCAACAGAGACCGGCAGAGCAGCTCCTACCCAGACCCAGCGCTCCCCACAGACCCTGTTGGTACTGGCTCCACCAAGCCACCACGGAGTATGCCCATTGTTCTACCACCCCTGCTGATGGGGGGGGGGGGCACTGTGCTGTTGGTGGGGGATGGATAGATGGGGGCTCTGGGCTGGGGATGGATGGTTATATAGGGCAGGCACTGGGCTAGGGAAGGGGTATGGCTGCTTAGGGGGGTACTGGGCTGGGGACAGGGATGGCTGATTAGATAGTGGAGTACTGGGCTAGGGAAGGGTATATGGCTGCTTAGGGGGGTACTGGGCTGGGGACAGGGATGGCTGATTAGATAGTGGGGTACTGGGCTAGGGAAGGGGGATGGCTGCTTAGGGGGGTACTGGGCTGGGGATGGGGATGACTTGTTAGATAGGGGACACTGGGTTAGGGAAGGGGGCCACTGGGCTAGGAAAGGGGATTGCTGGTAAGATAGGGAAGGCACTGGGCTGGGGACGGGGTGGCTGGTTAAGGGGGCACTGGGCTAGGGAAGGACTGACCTGGGGATTGCAGTTCTGCTGAGCAGTGCTGGCATCACACGAGCGGGGGAGCCGTCAAGTCCCGCTGATCTCCTCATAAGAAATGGAGCCTGGGCTGGGGCCAGGCGGCAGCCACCATGTCAGTTCCCCCGCTGGTCTCATCTGGAGGCTCTAGAGCGGAGGTCAGCGCCGGGGGAGAGGGGGAGCCGCTGCAGTCACATTTAGCTGCTGGTCAGTTCTGGAGCTGGGACCAGCGCCGGGGGAGCAGCGGCAATAAACTTGAGACTCTGGAGCGCCAGGGAGAGAGAGGGAGCCGCTTGTGTCACATTCAGCGCTCGGGACGGCGCTGGACAGTAGCAAGCAATTTATTCCCCCCCGCTGGTCTTAAGTTCAGCGCGGGGCTTGGGCTAGCGCTGTGGGAGAGGGGGATCCGTCTCTTGATTAGCCCCGGGGCTGGTGCTTTAGGGGGGGGGAGGGGGAGACAACGACACCTATTGCAGTGCCTTAGTGACAGTCAGGGACATGCTTTCTGTTTCTGGCTATATGAAAGCACGCCCCTGTCACTGATGCAGCGCCACTGTGCCCAATCACATCTGCCGCAGTGACAGTGGCGTGCTTTCATATAGCCAGAAACAGAAAGCATGTCCCTGACTGTCACTGAGGCATCGCTATAGGTGCCGCCTGTAATGCTTTTTCTAATGGGCATTGACAGCAGCTAGTTATCCACGCCCCCTACCCGCCCCATAGTTCAGAACTGTAACATTGACACCCGGAGGCACCGCTCTTGGTGCCTCTGTACCCAATTATAATAGTCATTTTACCACTTTTTTTTCTAATATAAAGCATATGCTTTTGACACATATGTGTCATAAGTATTTTCTTTGTATGATTTTATTAATCATTAATGACAGGGGAGGCACTGCCTCCCCTGCCTCCCCTGACTGCACGTCCCTGGTGGGCGCCCAACTAACATATAAGTACCATATATATATATATATATATGTGTATATATATATATATATATAGAGAGAGAGAGAGAGAGAGATTGTAGGGGCTCTGCACACACTAAATTAACTGATAATAAATAGTGGAGATTTGGTTTATGAATTGATCAATGCATTTAAGCCTGCAGCCCCGCTTAAATGCATTGACCAATTCATGAACCAAATCTCCACTATTTATTATCAGTTAATTTAGTGTGGGCAGAGCCCCTACAATGTCTGTTTAAACAATGTGGTCACAAGCCATAGGGCACCCCAAAACTAGGAAAGGTGAGTGCCAATGTTAAGTGTATATATATATATATATATATATATATATATATTGCAAACGGGGGGGGGGGGGGGGGGGTTTCAGGCACTCCTAGCGGCTTGTCAAAATTAATCAAAATACAATCAAAAAGGCTTATCTTATATCCCCTGTGTCAGCTGTGTTTTCCGGAAGCAGGACCACGCACCTGGCTGGTCGGTGCCTATGTGTGACATCACATGTGAGGACGTCTTAGGTGTGCTGCCCATCACCAAGGATACCTATCAACAAGCGGTGTCATCATTATAGTAAGAATACATGTAGTGCACATATAACTACAGAGATAGCGCTTTTAAAGAAACAATCTATACAAACACAGTCTATACAAAAGTAGCATGGCTAAAAAAAGACCCAGCACGTTTTAGCCATGCTACTTTTGTGGCCAAAATGTAGTGTTTTGATTCATATTGATCACCCTTGAATCCTGGCAAAGAGAATGAAGAGTTCCATCCACAAGTTTTACCTACTTAGCAGAATTGCTCCATTTTAGCTCCTTCTTCACTTTCTCCAGTAACTTCTGCAAAATCCTGATGAGTGGAATGACCTAACTCAAGTTGGCAGTGGTGTCTAAACTGACTTCACTGAATGGCTTTCTGCTGCTCCCCCACCCTCTGAAGCATATACAGGGTAGAATTCTACCTTGTTACTACCTCTTGCTTTAGGGGATGGCAGGGCAGGTTCAAGAGGGTTTGCTGGCGCTCCAGTCTTCGACACACAGTCACTGAATGTCAAAAGAGGCCCAAAACAATTTTGGGGCACCGACAGCATCTCCTGCAAGCTCCTATAATTTTTCAAAATATTAAAAAAATAAGGCACCACCTTATTAATTGAGTGGGCAAAACATGGGATGTGCTCGAATTTGCCCAGATGTAATGCTCGCACAATATTGGTGGCATTGTCAGATATAGATTGGAGGAGTCCTTTGGGGCACCACCAAATCTAGGAATCCTGGAGCTTATACAATAAAAATGTGTATATATATATATATATATATATATATATATATATATATATATATATATATATATATATATGGTGAAGAATAGACGTGTCACTCCAGGGGTCTTTTTCAAAGCTTTTATAGCATAAACGCAAAATAGTTACATGGCAAGGTCAACGTTTCGATACTCAGGGGTATCGTTGTCAAGACAGCATGTAACAGGCATAAAGGTATGCCTGTTGTATCGGAGTATCGAAACGTTGACCTTGCCATGTAACTATTTTGCGTTTATGCTATAAAAGCTTTGAAAAAGACCCCTGGAGTGACACGTCTATTCTTCACCATATTTCACTCCTTCTCGTTGGCACCCGGGGCAATTCACTCTTTGGATACCTGAGTGCCGGTTCGTCTCTACGTTCTATATATATATATATATATATATATAAAGCTTAAATTTAGATATAACAAACATGCTGCATGTGTTTGTGAGTCAGCCGCTACTCACAAAAAGACTGCGAAACAAGAGGGATTGTAACACTGGCCCTTATTCTGGTTCACTCGAAAAGGCAAATTCCTTCTCATATGGACAAAACCATGTGCACTGCAGGTGGGGCACACCTCTGCAAAAAGCCGTATTAGCTGAGCAAAAGACCAGGTAGCCTGCACAGAGAGAGCCCGGCACTCCACACAACAGATATGCCTGTTGTATCGTGGAACGTAACCAATGGGCTAACGTTCGTTTGGACTCTGGCCAACCCAATTTATGAACTTCATAAAGAACACCAAGCGAGTCAGATTTTCTGATTGTAGAGGTCCGTAAAATAAAGATGTAAGGATCTAACGACATCTAACAGTTCATCCACCACTGAAGAGCCACCCAGCTCCGAAGAGGAAGAAGGAGATGTGAAAAGACTGGTACCACAATTTCTTGGTTAGTATGAAATATGAAGACCCCTTTTGGTAGATAGTCTAGTCTAGTACAAAGGACTGCTCCATCAGCATGGAAAATTAAGACAGGCGATCGACAGGAGAGAGCCACTAGGTCAGAAACTCTGCAAGCTGAAGGGATTGCCAACAAAAATAATGTTTTAAAAGTGAGCCATGTGCTTGTGCCATTGCTGCCGGATGCCGGAGTCCCCCTCCCGGAAGTCTGTGACCGAACTTCCAGTCCTCGAAAGCGGAAGGACTGGGCGCACCCCCTGTGCATTCCACCAGACTACTTCAGCGTTACACCATCACTCAATTTCCACCATCCTCCCGGGGCTCAGCTGGGGGCTTGGCAGCTAAGTGGAAGAACCAGACAATTACACAAGTGTACACATACAGTATAACCAAATAAACAGTGCAGTAAACATAAAAAACATAATTCAATATACAAATCCATATATATATATATATATCACAGCATGACACATGTTCACTCCTGATGTTGAAACATACAAAATGGTTCATTATACTAGGCTGTTCCAATTGATCTTATCATTAAGACCACTGGGTTTGATAGTGTTTAAGCTCAGGATCCATTGTGTTTCCCTCATCAAAAGGGTTTTTGCCCTATCACCCCCTCTAGGACTTACAGGGATATGGTCAATTATATAATATTTTAATGATCCTAGAGGGTGTCCAGCACTCTTGAAGTGTCTAGGAACAGGCTGTTCCACCTCCTTGCCTTTTATGATGTTACTTATTGCTGATCTATGAGCAGCCATTCTTTCTATAAAATTCCTTGTGGTCTGCCCCACATAGAGCAGACCACAAGGGCAGACAATCACATATACCACATGTGTGGTTGCACAGGTCAAAACCAAATGTTATATGTCTTATTACAATGTGGATGTCTGAAAGACTTACATGGCTTCATGAATGTACAGGTCGTACAGTTATTACAGCTGTAATAACCTGGTGGTTTTACATAAACATTAGGCAATGGAGGTGGATTCCTGTCCGATATATCTGCTTTGACTAGCCTATCCCTTAGGTTCTGAAAACGGGTATAGGCCAGAAGCGTCTTTTTATTTCTGAACACATGGAGTTCTTTGTCCGTGGCCACTGTCGGCCACAATGCCTTGATAGCCTGTCTGATAATCCGGCTTGTTAGGGAAAATGCATTAACTGATGGAATGACATCTGATTTTTTGTTCTTATTAGGCCTAAAGAGTTCCTCTCTGCTCATTTTCAAGATATATATCTAAATTTAAGCTTCATATATATTTAGACCTTTTTATTGTATAAGCTCCAGGATTCCTAGTTTTGGTGGTGCTCCAAAGGACTCCTCCAATCTATATCTTTTAGAGATAGTAAATTCTGGTTTTCAAAACCTCTATCCCTACATTTTTTTACCATTTTTTTTTTACCATCCAATTCCATTGGAACACACTTCACTTCACTTGTGATGCATGCCACCTGCATCATTTGTGACAATGGCAAACTGTTCTTCAAAGATGGAGGGTGGTGGCTGGAAGCCCTTAACAGGGTATTCCTGTCGGTCTCCTTTACATCTACCCCAGTACAGATTTTACTGTCTTTAACTGAAACAGCCATATCTAAGAAATTAGCATGTGTCAAACTGTAATTGAATGTGAATTTAATAAAGGGACTAACAGCATTGATTTTATTCATTCATTTTAGGAAGCTTTCCTCCCCTCCAGACCACACCAGGAACACGTCATCTATGTACCTTGTATAAATGACGACGTGCTCCTTGATGTGGGGGACCTGGAAGAAAAGATCATCCTCCTGTGCAAACATAGGTACTTGTTTCCTAGCACAGCGCCCATCGCATACCATGCTTAGTGGTGTGCGATGCGTGCAATGCGATATTCATGTTAAATTAACAAGAGTGCTTGTACAATGAAATATCGCATAGCATTTCATGCCAGCAAATGGCATGCGATGCGATTTTTAATTGTACAAGCACCCTGATGGGTGCTTACAATATTAAATGTACCCTTATTGTCAACGCCACCCCACTATCAAGGCCAACCCGAAGCGTGGCGAGCGCAGCAAGCCCGCGAGGGGCGGTAGAACGCGTCCTCCGACCTTTTCATACCCCCACTATGCACGTCAGCGTGGAGTTAGATAATGTGGCGAGCGCAGCGAGCCACCAAGCGCGAAGCATGGCGGGGCAGCGGAATATGAGCCCCGCGAGCGAGCGCAGCGAACCCCGCGAGGGGACGTGGGATACACGTGGTATACATGTAAAGTAATCTGTGTCCCCTCGCGGGGCTCACTGCGCTCGCCACGCTTTGGGCTCGGTGGCTCGCTGCGCTCGCCACACTATCTAAAATCAACTCCACGCCTACGTGGATAGTGGGGGTATGAAAAGGTCAGAGGATGTGTACCTCCTCCAAGCTTCGGGTTGGCGTTGATAGTGGGGGTGGCGTTGCCAGTGGGGGTGCATTTAACATTGAAAGCACCCATCAGGGTGCTTGTACAATTAAAAATTGTATTGCATTGCATGCATCACATGCCAATATATTGCATGCAATGCGATTGTATAAGATGTAAGCCGGGCTTGTCTTTGCAGGGGATGGCGGCAGAATCGCCAGTCGCCATCCCCCCCAGCCGCCATCTGTATCTGGGAAAGGGGACGTGCGCGCATCTCGTCCGACAGCGCTTCCCCCTGGTCCCTGCCGGCTTGTCAGTTGTCACCCGGGGTCCCCACCGCCTCCCCGCACCCCCCCTAACCCTGTTCGTCTCGGACAGGGTTCCCGTCGCCCCGCCGCCCTGAAACTGAGACGCGCGTGTGCATGAGACGCACGCGCATCTCAGCCAGATAGAGCGCCGGGCTGCTGGCGGAACGCCAGCGGAGACAGTCTGGCGATTCGCCAGCAAGAGGGAGCCCAGCTCCATCTGTACTCTTATCAAAATATTGGGCGCCGTGCTAGGAAACAAGTACCCAAACATATAAATGTTAGTGTAAGAGGGGGCCATGGAGGACCCCATGGCGCACCCTCTCTGCTGAACATAAAATTCGCCATCCAAATAAAAACTAATTGCGACTAAGCATAAGTTCCAACAACATAAGAAATAATGTATGATCAAAGAGAGCAGGATCAAGATTTTTAGCAAGGAAAAGTTGCATTGTCCTGAGTCCTCCCTCATGCGAAATCGACGTGTACAAACTTCACACATCTAGACAGCAGACAAGGGCCCCAGGGGGGACACACTCCAATTCCCCCAATTTTAGAAGGAAGGTAGATGTGTCTTTCAAAAATGTTTTCTGTAGTGGCAAAAGTGCCGATAATCTCGACCTGCAATTCACTTCTACAGCCGATTTCTCAATTGCTGGACAATATTGGGCATCTTGTCCATCTTCTCTTCCAAATATATATATATATATATATATATATATATACTTGAGTGCAGTTTCTTATTGAATGTTCTTGTGGAACTACAAGTCCAGTAATAGTCTGCTTAGTTCATTTACAGGCTGCTGTGGAAACTGTCAGTCTGCTTGCACGCTGCTCATTATCAGCTGACGATCTCCCCCATGTATCTGAATCCAACCAGGAAAAGGCTTCTTAAAAACTGAATGAAGGGGTTGTTGGTGGTATCTCTTACAGGGAAGTCTGCACAGCAGGCAGGCTTGTAGCTGGAAGTCTGTGCGGGGAACCCGCCGGTGATTGACAGCTTCCTCGCTGCCTCCGGTGGGGATAGCTGCTGGGAACTCAGGACGCGCTGCTGGTAAAGGCGCCATCCTGTCAGCACACTAGCATGGAACACACTTTGGTACTTATGTAATATCTGGGCTCCCGTTTTTCTTATGAGACCGCGTCCCCTCGCGGGGCTCGCTGCGCTCGCAACGCTTCGGGCATGGTGGCTCGCTGCGCTCGCCACACTATATAAAATCAACTCCATGTATAGTTAGATAGTAGGGGTATGAAAAAATGGGGTGCATTTAACATGGGAGCCCAGATAATACATAAGTACCCACACTTTCTCTGCAGGGCACGTGGCCCCCTCACACACTCAGAATGCTCACTGGCTAAGATTCTGGGCACGCTGTCACTCACAGCATTACAGCATGTGGCGACACAGCCGTCTAGCTGAAACTGCTGCTGCACATCTCCAACACCCCCATCGTTCAAGGCTGTCTCCTGTTACATATAAAAGAACATGACATTTTACCGTAGCCAAAAACACATGGGTTAAGAGAAGCAAACAGTGAAAACATGAAATCACATTCAAGTCCACAGTCCTTCAAGAACATAATTTGCAAATATGTCAACAGTCCTTTTGTCAAAATGTCAGCAACATTATCATCACTTGCGATCCACTGTTTCTCAGGATCTATATAATAAATTTTCCCCTCTTCAGCAATCTCCAGCTTCTCTGCTTCCTGCTTCTCTGAAGGGAAAGCTGTGATTTGATTAAACCAGTTAGTAAATCTTCTCCTAAGTACCCAATGACTTTTCAAGAAACAAGAAAAATACAAAAAAGAGAAAAATACCTCATCATTTTATCTAACCTTATTTGAAGAATTTAGTGCTGTAGCCGCATGCAACCTTTTCCTGTAGCTTACAGAACTGGCAAATCCACATTAGAATAGTGGTAATGGGGATTGGAGCAAAACTGTTTTTATGTCTTTATTAGTCTTTATTAGTCTCACAATGGGTCTACTACAACCTACTGCCCTACCCCTTCCCACAATGCCACAAATACCCGCTTTCCAGACCCTCAAATGAAAGTGTGGAGATGGCATCTTAGAAGATCCACAGCCACCTCCTGTATTAAGTGGACTAAGAATGTCTTCCTCAATTATTGGAATAACTGTACATTTTTGCTTGGGTAAAGCTATTTCATAGTTGTTTCAAGGGAAAGTAATGTGAAAATGGGTCTTCAAGCCCATGAAGTATTAGTGGGTGAAATAAATTAAGCCTGGAGAAGATATAAAATGGAAGGGGATAACTCACCAGCTAACCAGCTCCTAACTATCATTTTTAAACTCAGGGCCTAATTCTGGTTCACTTGCAAAATCTCTCTCTAATGGACAAAACCATGTGCACTGCAGGGGGCAGATGTAACAGGTGCAGAGAGTTAGATTTGTGGTAGTTATTTTGTTTCTGTGCAGGCAAAATACTGGCTGCTTCTTTCTTACACTGCAATCTAGATATCAGTTTTAAGTAAATACCCGACCCAAATCTAAGTCTTAGTCTAACTGTTACATCTGCCCCACCTGCAGTGCAATGGATTTGTCCATTGGAGAGAGAATTTGCTTTTGCAAATGAACCAGAGGCAGGCCCTAAGCCTATAACATGACCTTTGATTTTATCTCTTCTCCAGGTTCAATACATCTGCCCCAAAGATATCTATTTGCTAATCCTCCGATGATGCTAAAGTGGACAGAGATATTAGAAAATATTGCACATTAAAATAAAATAAGAAAACACCAAACTTTCAATTTGTTTAACCTTTACTGGTCTTGGTGGCACCTTAATTGACAACATTTATGAACAGAACAAAGTTTTTATACTTGGATATTGTAGAAGGAAATAAAATAATCCGGGCCGGGGATTTCCCTCAAATAAATTATAGCAAAACACTGTGCTGTGTGCATTGTTCTCTTGGCTCAAATTCTGCAAACTCTTCATACTCATTGGATCTCTTCATTAATCCTTGTGATGTTTCCCAGAGTACACAAGGTATTTGGGACATTGATGTTGTTTATCTTTCACATAGTTTAATTATCACGTTCTTATTAAAGCCTCTTTATTTCCGTCCTGTCAACCTTAACATTAAAGGGGAAGACCATCTAATTAGTAAATACTGCGTCTTTCATAACTACTATGATAGGGTGCATGATTTCTTGTGTTTTTTTTAGCTACACACATATAAAGTTTCTTACTGTACCTACCTGTGCATCTATGAAAACTGCCATATTAAAAGGGGATTGTTCTGTATGTACACTTTTGCCTACACAGTACATATGATTTCAAAAGTAATATATAATTTATAATATATAAACTAAATTGTTTGCCATTTTGTCATAAAATCCTCCTTAGCAGTTTATCTACTGTATATACAATATTAACAGCAGAAGAAGGACTTTCTATGATGCCATGTCTGGAAACTGTGACAGTTATTTGCAGCTACCCACTCAGCAGTTTCCAGAAAACGGTCTGGACACGCCTATGTTATCCGGACCACTCACGTAAAACACTGCATTGTTGCCCCCTCCCCCTGCTGTTAATCAAAGTGCAGTCTAAAACTTTGAAAGTTTACACATGAGCGCTGTGACCACTACACATGCACAGAAGTCTGAAAACCGCCTCTTTGTGCTTTTCGCACTTCTGCTCCCAAAGCTTAATCAGGCCCTTTGTCTGTAGCTTTGCATTGTAATTGGTTGCTTAGTTTCTGAGTTATGTGGCAAAAAAATCTGTCTGACGTTTGCCATCCCTCACTATGGGTCTCTGGAAAATGTGACATTTGGTGTACTCTCCCTATGCACCTTCTAGGTATCTGGAACATGTGACCTGCTGGGTGGTCTGGAAACTGTGACAGTTATTTGCAGCTACCCACTCAGCATTTTTTTTTTAAATTGGACTAGGTGAAAATGGGTAAAATGTTCAGCCCAGCAAACCTTTGCTCAGTTGAAACCGCGCAAATCATCTAATATTATTTCTTAGTGGGGTATGGGAACTATATATATTTAATGTGTCACTTGTTTGTGTTTGAACATTTTTATAATAGCAGAAATATGGATTTTGGTTTCCCACACAAATGTTAGCTCTAATGGGTGTGGTTCATTATGTCCAGAGTGTCTAGGTCGACACCAAAAGGTCTGTATGGAAAAGGTCAACATATAAAAGCTCAACATGAGTTTTTCATGTTATTTTTTGTCTAGCTGTCTGAGCACGTGGACACCCAATTAGTGTAGCGCTAACTTTACTTGCCATGCTTCAGGCCAGGTGCCTCGCTCTGCTAGCGCTTTACTGTTCCCAATTGTAATCCATGTGGATGGTAACGTATAAAAAAGTTCAAAAATGTCCAAATATCCCCCAAAAACTCATGTCAACATTTTCATGTGTTGATCATAGCCATATTGTCATATTGCTTTTGGTGACCTTTTGATCATGTTACCCATTTGGATACCAGCTGTAATATGGGTCCAATTTACAGCTAATCACTGTGCTGTGAGTGTTTGGAACCCAGTGGGCAGGTCAAAACTGCCAGCCGAGCTCCCCCCACCCACCCGTGTGCACGGCTGTGAATGGTTTTGCATTTGTGCACACAGGGAAAATCACTGCTGCGAAGGCCATGGGAGAAGGAGGCCCTTCCTCCCAATGGCTTGGGAACAACAGCATTTTCTGGGACATTCCTGGATACTGCCGGCATTATGTCCCCAAATGCCCAGCGCCTGTCAATCACCTTGCAAGTGGCGAGTGAAGGCTAGCATTTGCATGGTCCGTTCAGAAGTAGGACAACCCTGCGCATGTGCACAGCGTACCGTGTGCATGCACGGTCTTTCAATAATCTACAGGGCTGCGAGTTTGCAGCCCTGCGTATGAGTGTAAATCAGGGCCTTTAACATATTAGACTGGCTGGAGAGAAAGGAATAAAAGGCTCTATGTTCATATAAAGTATGGCATGCTTCCATAAATGTGCCTTCTTCACACATGCAGGTCAATGCTTTCGCATTCATGCACACAGGGAAAAAATAATTTTTCATTGCAAATTGAAATCCACATGTTCTATAGGTTTGTTTTAGGGTGTCAGAACCTATAACAAAAAGAAGAGAAGTCTGGATGTGAGGTTGCAAAACTACAGAGAGAATGTAAGGCTTTTATAGGGACTAATTAATGTACAATATCAGATTAAATGGTGGTTGAGTGCATGGATTGCTGTAATTCAGACTCCCCTACACCTCTCACCTAAAGTATGATATCCTGATTAATACATAAAGTGATGACAGGGGGTTAGGGCAGTTCTCTCCATCCAAAGTGTCCTCATGACCAATGACATATATTGACTTGACATACTGTATGGTCAGTAATACCGCTTTCAAACTGCAAATGGATACGGGTCCATCCCAGGAGAGACCCGGCATTTGCGGTTTGAAAGCTCCACATCCGACCCAGCTTATTGCCTGGTCAGTGATGTCATGGGGGCGGGACTGGGTGGCGGCGCATCATCAGGGGCGGGGGAGGAGGCATCGCTTGGAGCTGTCAGCACTGCCTCCTCCATACTGTAGACAGGACCCGAGTCGCTCGTGCCGGGTTACCCTTTCACACTGCACCTTACCCGGGTTAGAGCCATGTTCAACCCAGGGTTAAACTCCAGGGTTGCTCGACCCGGGGTGGCCCTTACAGACTGCACCTTGACCTGGGTTGGTAACGCAAGGACCCGGTAATAACTGGGTCAAGAGTGCGGTCTGAAAGGGGTATAGTGAGTATCTTACTATCCTCTTCTAAGATCGTAATTTTATTAATTCACACTCTCATTCAAGTGTAGGTGTGATATGTTTTTCACACTTTATGCCATGTTTATAATTGCTTCTCTATGTTGAAAGAACATTTCAATACACTCTTTGTCTTTTAGGTTTAACACAATATCCAACTTCGCCCCTTGGCTAATATTCTTGTCATTGTTATAACTGCAGACCTAATTAGAAACTGAAAAAGTGTTCCAGTGTGGAGCTCTACTTCTGGCCTATAATGACTTACCGGATTATATTGTTTGGCCTGCTTTATATCTTCATTTTGCACAAAATTGGTAAGTCATTCAAAAATATCCAAGTTTTTATAGTGATGAGAAATATTTGATTATTGTTTATTTATATGGCACCACAAGAGTTCGGCAGCACCTAACAATACATAAATGAGCAAAAACAAACAAAGAATTAAATAAAGAATTTAATTTAAAAATTTAAGACAAGGACATGGGGAATAAACAGGTGCATCAGGGGTCAGGACACTGAAGCAATTATTGGGGTGGCAGAAATATATTGTAAGAAAGGCACATGAGAAATGAGGGCCCTGCTCGTGAGAGCTAACATTCTAAAGGGGAGGGACAGACAGACAGACAGTAATGGCACAAAAAGGGGTAAAAGTGAGCATAAACAAAATTTTATAATGAGTTGGCTGGTTTAACAAAGAAGTGGGTCTTGAGTGCTCATTAAAATTTTGTAGGAAGGTGAAGAGTCTGCCAAAATCTTGGAGACAGGAATGGGAAGAAGTAACCAGTTGACAGGAGAGGCGGCATGTATTTGTGTATCGAAGAGAGCCTGAGGGAATGTAAAGAGATAAGGTCAGATATGTAGGTGGGAGAGAAATGAGTGATAGCTTGGTAAGTGAGTTTGAGGAGCTTGAATTGTATTCTGAAGGGAAGGGGAGCCAGTGTAGGGCTTTTAAGAGAAGGGTGGTAGACATAGTACATTTGCAGGGGCAAACGCAGGATTTTCAGAAGGGAGTTTCCAGAGGGGCGGAGCAAAGCACGGAGATGGACACTTAGGTGACCCAGTAGATGCCGGGTCCAGTTAAAGTATTATAGATAGACCAAATATATGAAAATAATAGTAATAAATATATATATATATATATATATATATATATACTGCATATATATATATATATATATATATATATATATATGCACACACATATATATAACAGCAGTGTAGACCCCTGGGCATAGCAATGTATTGGGGTCCCTACCGATCCTCCAGCGGTAGGGGAAGCTTTGATGTCCCGTGGGTGGTAGTGGGTATTATACCAACCGCTCAGCATGTAGGGCCTGGATCAGCATGTAGGGCCTGGATCAGTAACCCTTTACTGTACAGATGGTGGGAGAAGGGGGCATTGGGCTGAATGAAGGGGCCCTGATACATAACTTCCAGGGTTGTACAGGATGTTTAATATGCAGAGGAGGGGTGTATAATGGAGAGGGCTTATTATTCATAATTTTCTGGTGAGAGGACAGCTTGCTTAACTGCAGATATCTCCAGTTCCCGGAAATAGATTTCTTAGATTTTAATGGAATTAAAAACCAGAGAATCCCACCTACCAAATTGTATTGGGAACTAGGGGATCAGAGTTCAGAAGGCAGAGAAATCTGCCAACGAGGAAATAAAACTACATACCAGGTGTGTGGAGCGGGAGCAGTAACCAGCTGCTGTAAGGCTGACATCTCTGGTTCTAGGAACAGTAGAGACAAGCTACTAGTGTCCATCAAAGGGGGAGAGTCCCAGCTTTTGGAAAATACCCTCAAAAACTCTTAAGTCAGACAGAACCTGAAATATCTGACTTGGAAGAGCAATTAACAGGCTAGGATGGGGACCACTATTTTGAAGTCTGATATCTCCGGTTTCCAAGGGTTGATTTTTAAAATACCCATTGTACCCATGGAAAGAGGGGACCCTCAGCTTTCAGCTGAGGGTCCTTAGACTCCTGGGGGGGTTCTGGGTACTCAGAACCCCCCCCTGCGTGCACTACTGATTTGGAGAGGAAGATGAGCTGGGTAGCAGCATTGAGGATGGACTGGAGTGGAGAGAGGTGTCAGGAAGGCCAAAGAGGAGATTACAATAGTCAAGTCTGGAGATGACTAGTGAGTGGATGAGAGCCTTGGTAGCACCAAGGGTGAGAAAGGATCAGATCCTGGAAATATTTTTGATGTGGAAGCGAAAGGTCTGAGAGAGGTGTTGAATGAGCGTTTAAAAGGAGAGAGAGGAGCCAAGAATAACACCAAGGCAGCATACTTGGGTGCTAGAGGAGATAGTTGTTCCATCAATAGATAATGAAATTGTGGGAGGTGAGGACATGTCGGAGGGAAGGAAGATGATCATCTCAGTCTTAGACATGTTAAGTTTAAGAAAGCACTGGGACATACAAGAATAGATAGCATAGAGAGTTTGAAATATGAGGGGTGAAAAACGCTCAGTGTGTATGCAGTGTGTATGCACTGAGCATTTTTCAGCCCAGCGATTTTCCGCATAATCGGTCAGCATACACGCTGGGGAAAGTAGCCCAGTGTGTATGCACCATTAGGCAGATGCCCAGTAACACCTAGGACAAATGCACAGAGTTATTTATGTCTCTGTAATTTATTACTGCAGTTTAATGCACATCATTTTTGTTAGGCAGATGCTCAGTAGCATAAAACAAATGCCTGGAGAACTGATTTTCTTTGTCTTTTTGTGTATTGTATGTATAGTATTTAAAACCAGTAGGTAGCCTTAAAATACCTGGGTGGAAACAGAAGAGACACACAGATTTGGTCACTATAGACCCCTCCAATACCCAATATAATTGGATGTCATTCTAGTGTGGGACTGTTTTGTTTTATTGTGACCCAGCTAGTATGATCAGCTTCGAGTGTCCAACAAGCTGATCACTACGGAAGAAGAAAAAAAATCATTCATATTTACAGCCAGGGACTGATGATCAGTGTTGCAGTGAGGGCTTTCGTCAGTCGTTGGGTCCTTCTCTTCTGTGTGACCTCCAGGGCAGTAAAGTAACATTTTACAGCACTGATGGTCACAACACGAAGAGGATCCAATGACCGACAGCCCTCCAATTACTGCATACCGGGTCTAATGAGGTGGTGGCGATGTCAACTGTGGCAGCGCATACACACATTTAGCCAGGGTCATTTTCATGAAAAATACCCTGATAAGGTTGTGGAAGGCATTTACATGGACAGAGCTTTCTCCCAAGCCCTATCCCTGGAGAATGTGGATGCAATGTAATCAGTTATCACATTGCGTATAGTGGCAGTGATGACATCACATTACGGGGGCTATTCTAATTTGATCGGTCCCCCGCGCATTCACGCAGGCGCATTTCTGCATATGTGCAGACGCAAGGTGCAAGCGGGCATGTTGAACTACATGTTCACCGTCCCGCTCGCACCTAGCAGAGCGGGCAGGAGGCACAGCCCATAGGAACGCCCATGGTTTCATGGACTTTCCCATGAAAATGGAGGGCATTACCATGGTAATGGCCCAGTCACACAGGTGCAGGGGGTGGGCAGCTGATGTCAGTGGATGCCAGCTTCCCGCATGCTTCCCACACAGGGCGCTCGCAGATCAGAGACACCATAGAGGTGTCTCTGATCTGCGAGCGCTGGAGAAATCATTTAAGGGACGCCAACCATCGAATGATTTCTCCCCCTCACCTAAGGCTGCGATTGGATGATTAAGCAATTCATCCATTTGCAGCCATGTGGGGGATCGCAGCGTGTGAGGGGGGGGGGGGGGGGGGGCTGGCACTGCGAGCGGCAGGTGGCATTTAGTCCACACGCAACACTGTGAATTTTGCAGCATTACGTGTGGACCAGAATAAGGTTCCACATCCGTATCCTCAGATGCGGATGATGATAAAGCAGTCCCTAATTATCTAACACTAGGGTATATGAGAAGATCACAAAAAGATAAATAACAAAATGAATAAACTAAACAAAAGGCATTGATCCACTGCACTCGCCATTCCTAGATCTCGGGTGCATGTTGTTTTGTGAACACATTATTTAAATACAAATCACAAATATATTTATATTGTTTCTTAATGTACAGTCTGTTATATATGATTGAATCATACATTATTAAAAAGATAATTCTAATTACCACATATCAAAACATTTAATTTTCTCTAGATAGTCACAATTTTTTGTGACTGTCCCAAGTCCCACCCAGTGGGGGCAGTTTGGAGTCCCATTGTCACTCAACTCAATTCAGAGGCAGAGGGACGGGAACCATGGCTATCAGCTCTCAGAGTGCTATCCTTGCCCCCAACAGTGATGAAAGCATGGCTCGTAATTGCGCATCCCCGTGACCCACACCCCCTCCAGTTACAGCCGCCCATGAAGACCCACTGCAAGCTGTGTAAAAGTATTCCATTGGCAAGTCAATGCAATACAATTATAACCTAACAGTACTAGTAACAGCACTGTAGCTAATGCTGAGCAGATTTGATCATTTAAGTTTGTACAGTAATCAGGGTTGATCATATGTGTGTATTATTGAATTAACTTTTGGGATAAATAAGGAATCAGTCACCTATTATACCAATTCTGTTCTTATCAATTTCTGGGAAATAATAATGTACTGCAATCAATCTACTACAGAGTAAAGGTTGCAATTAATGGTATGTCAAAGGAGATTTGTCACAACTAATTTACACCAATTAGAAACAGAACACTTCCACAAAATCTCAACTATTTAATTATGTGCATAAATCATAACACTTTCATAAATACACATGCAGTAGTTCTTTTTTGTCAAGGAAATAAGCTTTAATTACTGGCTAATCAGATGACCACATCTCTCTCTCTCTCTCTCTCTCTCTCTCTCTCTCTCTCTCTCTCTCTCTCTCTCTCTCTCTCTCTCTCTCTCTCTCTCTCTCTCTCTCTCTCTCTCTCACACACACACACACACAGTTAAGTTCTATGCTAATGTTTTCCATTATGGCAGTGACTCATAGACGTGGTCAGACACATTTCCTCCATTGACAATTTCAGTTTCCTAACCTCTCTCCCTCACACGATCAGTCTCTATATCAGTGTTTCTCAACCACTATGACGTGGCACACTACTGAGCCTTGAGCTGTTCTCAAGAGTGCCCCAAGATCTAAAGATGCCCAAACCATTTTACAGTTAACACCAGTTCAATTGTTATTTACTGGTCTCTTCTTTTCATGTAAAGGGACAAAGTATTTTATTTGTGTTACCTGTGGGGACCAGTGTGATTGTTTTTTTATATGGGGGCCAATAGGTTTGTTTTTTTCCTGTGGGGGCCAATGTATTTTGCCCTGTGGGGATCTCTTGGTATGCCTTGGCAATTTTAAAATCTTATTTAGTGTGCTTTAAGGTAGAAAGGTTGAAAATCACTGCTCTATATGTTCCCTCTGCTCTCATTTAGGACTGGGTCTCACTTTCTTTTTTTATACCAATGCATCCCAGTGGTATATTACATTTTTCCTGGCAAGGTTTTACAGGTCTGCAACAGGCTAGATTTACCATATTCTCACTTACACGCCCTGAGATAGTACATTAAATCCTACTCAACATCAGCCTTAACTATGCATCCAAGGACTTCTTGCTCAATTTACATCTAAATCCCAAGTATGCTCTATACACTGTATGTCAAAGTTGAGCTTGATTTTTGCAGCTTTTAGGTTTATATTATCATATTGTATGTCTCTAAACCAAGAATATCGGGTCTTGAGTGTCTTATAAATATATTAATATTACAATTTAATATAATTATTCATTCTTTTTTTCTTTTAACATTTAGAATCCAAGGAATTAGCTTGTCCAAAGCAAGTAACTGGATTAGTTGGTGGATCCGTTACCATCACGTGCTTATACTCGACCAATACCAGAGCCAATATATACTCTCGGAAGTTCCTGTGCCAGCAAGGTGCTCAGTATGGAAGATGTAGAAGTGTAATTGTGTCAACAAGCGGTTATTTAAGTGAAAAGTTCTCTGGCCGTGCTGACATTTTGGATTGGAAAAATGGCACGATTACTATTAAACTGTCTTATTTACAGAAAACGGATGAAGGCTACTATATATGTGGTATTGGCCAAAGTACTGATGGGATCATGGAGGGGTTCAGTGTGGCTGTGACTGAAGGTAACTATCACAGGCTGAAAGAGGAATCTAGAGGATTATTTTACACACTGGGGAGCTGGGAGGATACTAACTTAGGTTTACCCCAAAGCTTAATCTGCGGGCGGAGGGCGGCATCTGATGGACTTGCAATGCTGTGAATTTTGCAGCCTTGCGAGTCAATCAGAATAAGGCCCCATATGTAGAAACAATACTGCCAGACAACTGATGTCAGTATATAGATATGCAGGACATTCTTAAGCAATAAGAGGGCAGATTAACACATGCACAGCATGCGTGATAGGCACCTAGGGGGCATGGCCAGGTGGGAAGGTGGGCTGACCAATAGGTGTGGCATCACAAAGCACTGTTGTGTTTCCGATCCCTGCTGTACACTGATGAAATAGTTGGTAGGGGCAGGGCTACAGTGACACGATTTAGCGGTTATCATGTTATCAGGTCCATCTCGGACCACCTTGTACTCTGTTATGGTCAGCAGAAGGGGGGTGCGAGGGGCCCCTGGGGAAAGCAGGATACTTTCCCACCTTTGCAGGAGGCTGGGAGCTCCACCTGATTTCTGGGATGGGGTGCAAATATTATGCACAGCGAGGACCCATCTTATGTGTTTGTTATGTGAGTGTTGTGGGAATGGTGACTGCCAATAGGTGCAGCTGTGGGCACTTCCTTATATCAGGCAATAGAATATGTTTGCAATAAAATAAGAAAGAAATCTAAAATATTGCCCTAATATTTAATGTATTTTGCACCCAAAACACACAACAATCAGTCTGTTCAATTGTACTAATACTGTACTTCTAACAGAGATATTTATTTTCCTGGACAGACTCAGTCATTCCAAATGAGGCACAACTCGTCTATGGTCAAAAGAGAGGCACTGTGAAATTCAGTTGTCATTTGAAAGAAAAAAATACTGCAAACCGGAAATATCTATGCAAGATAGAGCAAGCAGGCTGCAGGGATATCATTGACAACGCGGGAGCAATAGCAGCAGAGTACAAAGGGAGAATTTTGCTACAAACAGTTGACAGAGAGACAGGAAGTTTTACAGTCACAATAATACAGTTGAGAAATGAAGACTCTGGGCTGTACTCTTGCAGATCGGATCCCTATGGAGAAGATGGAGAAACCTCTCATATTGATTTGAGGATCAATCAAGGTGAGAAAATCGGGACAACCAGAAGACAAACCTAAAAATGACAAAAAATACAATTTGCTTGAGTTTGTTGAATGAATATACAGGTGAAAAACACATTTCTGCATAATTGAGAACTAAGATAAATAAGAGGCAATAATCAAAAAACACTGACTGAAACATAGGGGGTTATTCAGGTACACTTGTAAAGTACATTTGGGGCCTGATTCAGGTTTTCTCCGTAAGCTTCGAACATCACAGCTTACCGAGCACCGTAGACGCCGTCCTGCCAAATAACCACAGATACACTTCACCCATTTAAGTCTGCACATGCACACACCTATACACTACGGCAGGGGTTCCCAATCTTTTTCTAATCACGGCACCCTAGAGTATCACAATTTTTCCAAGGCAACCCATGGCCCCCAAAAATATATATCAATCTAAGTAGATTTTTGTTTATATGTGCTTCTTAGGTTCAGTTATGTGGTAAAGGGCAGGGTTTGGTTCTGATTGTACACATTTTATGATTGGCAGCCACCAGCACTGGTTTTGTCCAGAAATAATTGATCATAAATAATTTGCACTGGTCCTGGACGACCAACCCGAGGCACCCCTGCAACTGTCCCGAGGCACCCCAGGGAGCCTAGGCGCACAGTTTGGGAACCACTGCACTACGGTTAATGTGTGTCTGGAGTCAATTAACCTAACAGTATATTTTTGGAGTATGGGAGAAAACTGGAGCACCTGGAGGAAACCAATGTATCACCATAGGTGTGCACACATTGAGTGTTAGGGGTGCACAGGCACCCCCTAATGCTGTGCCCACATTAATGAACACCTCCCTGCCATTAGCGATACCTTTTACCAACGACTTTTTCTGTTTAGAACTGTATTCCATTAAAAGACGCGCCCATCAACCAATTATGTGTTTTGCATTGTTAATTGTACTAGACCATTGTCATATCACTACATACCTGCATCATCCATATATGTTTGTGACTTTATTTGCATGTACTGTTACACAGAGCTGAACTAGGCAGGAGATTATGGTGTGGCAGAGAGACGTTTTATATTGTAGCGAGTGCCAATAGATGATGGTAGACACGCCAGTTTGGCAGTGTTCGATACACCCAATGAGCAGTGTTAGCTATGCCCAATAGGTGATGCTACGCACACCCCTTTGACGGTGCACCCCCTAATAAAATGTTCTGCGCACGCCTATGTGTATCACCAGTGTGGAGAATATACAAACTCCACAGAGTTAGAGCCATGATGGGAATTGAGCACATGACCTGAGTGCTCTGCTACTCCATGTACTAACCACTGACAGTGTACAGCAACTACTCTGAGTTATCATTAGGCATAGGTGGTTACTAGGTCAGTGGTAGGCAATAGTTAAGTATTAAAAGGCAAACAATTTGTTCTACCATTACAAAATGTACATTTACAGAAGTAATAAATGGGTACTAGAAATGTGAGTGACTGCCATGTGCTCATTTTTAAATTAAATTTGCTCTAGATAGTTTGATAATGTATAGTCAGGGAGTCGGCTGCAGCTCAGGCCTGCAACCACCTCTGCCGCTGCATGCAAAAACAGACTTTTGAATTTTTACTATTCTTTCACTTTGGGCAGGACCAGGGTTCCTCACCAGAAGCCCATGCTTCACTGGAGATGGTTTAGCATGCCAGATACTGTACATTAAGCAAGCCAGTTTAGGCTGTACATAGTCATTTTAGAGAAGCCCGCAGTTTGACACCAGGCTGATAAGCATGAATATAGTACGGTTTGCTCTACTAGATCACAGGTGCTCTCCTCAGGACCCCACACAGTGCATGTTTTGCAGATCTCCTCACAGAATCACAAGTGAAATAGTTAGCTCGACCGGTGGATCTTTTAAAATGTGTCAATGAGTAATGAGTGCACTTTGGACCTGCCAGGTGACCTGAAAAATGTGAACTGTGTGGGGTTCCGAGGACCAAGTTTGTGAACCCCTGTACTAGATACTTGCAAATGCTTAATACAAAAGCAAATGTATGAAATTCTTTAAAACAATATATAATTATATACAGTGTTTATTACAGTATGTGATGGAGGTCTTTAGCCTTTTGTCTGCCTAAAGTAGACCATGCTTTTTATATGGAGTGAGAAGATGTGGCACATTTCTATTTGGCTAGGTGGGGGAAGGTAATACTGTAAGTATTTTTAGTTATCAGCTGGGTCACAAAAATAATCTATTTTTAGTATACAGCACGTTATGAAGGGATGCGGTCATTTGGTCTACAACAATTAGGTCGATAAGCATTGGTCGACAACACTAGGTCGACATGCAGCAAGGTCGACATGGGTCTAGGTCGACCTGGATCAAGGTCGACCTTGGTCTAGATCGACATGGGTTTAGGACCTTAGGTCGACACAAGCATTAGGTCGACATGGGCAACGTCAAGTTTTTCACTGTTTTTTGAGCCATGTGCCGACAGGCGGTATAAAATAGTGAGCCCGAAGCATGGCGAGCGCAGTGACCTTGCCCATGTCGACCTAATGCTTGTGTCAACCTAATGAACTTGTCAACCTAACCCATGTCAACCTAGACCCATGTCGACCTAGTGGTGTCGACCCAATGCTAGTCGACCTAGTTGTTGTAGACCAAATGATCCCCACCAGTTAGGAGCTACAGAACAGCTGCAATGGTGCAGGACTATTATAAGTTTAATCTAGTATAGGAAAACAAATTTGGAGTACTGTATAATAATTTACTTTTCTGTATCTTCTTGCAGACACTGATATACCCCAAGGATCTAAATCACTGTCTCCTCGTTTGGGTGGGTCTATAACTGCTTTTTGTAACTACAACCCGAAAAAGAACTACACAGACAAATTTTGGTGCAAGTTGGAAGACACAGTGTGTAATCCAATCATAAAAACAGATGGATATGTGCAGGAGAACTATGAAGGAAGAGTGGCCATTTATGATAACCCTACAAATGGTACTATGCAGGTCCTCATGAACCAGATCAACAAAAACGATGAAGGCTGGTACTGGTGTGTGTTGAGCGATGGAAAAAATGATCAAACATCCACTGTAGAAATAAGTATCTCAGAAGGTGAAAAGAACTAACATAACAATATGTATTTGTCATTAAAAAAAAAGAGAGCTTTCCATCATATTAATATTCCATTGTCACTTGCAGGAAATCTTGAAGGATTAAATGGGAACAAAATGATTGAATTGAATGCTGGGGAAACAGCCAAAATCCCATGCTCCTATCCGTGTCGGTTTAAATCCTATGAAAAATACTGGTGTAGATGGAATAACACTGGTTGTAAGCATGTGACTTCCCAGGATGATGATCAGAGTGGTCTGAGCATTGCATGTGAGACTCACCAATTAGTGATGACTATTACTTCAGCGTCCCAGAAGGACAGTGGATGGTATTGGTGTGGAGTTAAAAAATCTGACAGATATGGGGAGACTATAGCAGTGCAAATTATAGTAACAGGTGAGCTTTGATAAAGTGCGAGGGATTTAATCATGCTCTTTTAATATATATATATATATATATATATATATATATATATATATATATATATATATATATACCAACGATAGTAAAGAAGTCACTCTAAGATTTTTAAACTGCACGGCGGCAGTAATCAATGAAGAGGCAAATAGACACAAGAGTAGTGCAAATCAGTGCGATTTGCACTACTCTTGTGTCTATTTGCCTCTTCATTGATTACTGCCGCCGTGCAGTTTAAAAATCTTAGAGTGACTTCTTTACTATCGTTGGTACATTTCCCTCTTGGGACTGAAGAGCACCTAAGTTATTGCATAATTACTGCTGGAGTGCCGGGACCCCTACCCTATATATATATATATATATATATATATATATATATATATATATATATATATATATATTCATTAGTGGTAGAACTTGTGCATTCAGTGTTTCATTTGCAAATAGTGAATATCCTTAAATGACTATCTATGTGTGCACCAGATGTAGATAGCAAATCAGCAAGTAGTTTTATATCTCTCTCTCTCACGTAAACCTTCTCCTGATGCCCTCGAGACTCATCCGCTTGCATGACACTTGTTTTTGTCAATTAGAGAAAAAAAATCCAGTTTGAATTAGGCCCTGTATCTCTATCCAAGCTTTAATAATTATTCCCTAGAGTTTTTACTCTCCTTTTATAAATGTTTTTACAGTACTGGCTATAGATGCAAATGCAAGATGTGCCAGCGCTAAAGTACAGTTGTTCGAGGGGGCAGCTGAACCGGAGTGGTCCAATACTCCTAAGTGGATAGAAAGAAAGTTTATTGGTTCTGCGCTCACCCTCTAGGTGTGTGTGTGTCAGGTGAGAGATGGCTAATACACAGTGTAGTGGGCAATAATCAAGAAAATTTTGTATTGTCACTCCAAAGCCAGTGGAACAGCTCTCACTGAGATGTGTCTGCTGGTCGCTGGTGGTGTGACAGGACAGATGTGTCTGCTGGTCACTGGTGGTGTTCCAGGACAGAGCGGCGAGGGACCCACACGCATACGGTTTACAGGGTATCGGGTAAGTGCGCTGTGCACCACCGGACGGGTCAGGGACGCCAGCCCCCCGGTGACATCACGCATTCACCTTGACCCCTTCGAACTTTGATTCTTCAAGAGACTCTCTTCCAGAGACTTGCTTCACATCCCACCCCCAGGCTTCTGTGTTCTTTTGCCCATTCCCAGACAGCCAGCGAACATAGCAATCCTTACCCCCCATCCACCCCTGTCACACCACCAGCGACCAGCAGACACATCTCAGTGAGAGCTGTTCCACTGGCTTTGGAGTGACAATACAAAATTTTCTTGATTATTGCCCACTACACTGTGTATTAGCCATCTCTCACCTGACACACACACACCTAGAGGGTGAGCGCAGAACCAATAAACTTTCTTTTTACAGTACTGTATGTCTGCATACAGGAATAACTTACACTGTATGTCCGACATTATAGAGCTGTTCTGTTTAAGACTTATTAACCCGGCTCCCATTATTTCCTGGCATGTTATACTCTATACCAGTGGTTCCCAAACTTTTTCGAATCACGGCTCCCTATAGTATCAGAATTTTGTCCATGGCACCCGTAGGCCAAAAGTTTTTAATTGATAAATTAAGAAAAAAGATATGAATTAAATAAATTGTTTATATGTCATCTTTAGGTTTATTAATGTAGTGAGGGACAACATATGCTTCTGTTAATCCACATGTTTTATAACTGGCAGCCGCAAGCACTGGTTTTGCCTATTACAGTGACCATAATCAATTTAAAATAGTCCTATGCGTGCATGCTTCTGCAAACTTGGCTGCCAAAAGGCGGTCTATTTGAAATGAGTATTTTGAGCTGAATTTTCAGCAGAACTTGCTGATACGAATGATAGTAAATTGATGATAGTAAATATCTGTGTGTTCTGGTCTGATGCAGTCATTAGTTCGACAGTGTCTAGGTCAAAAGTCAAAAGGTCAACCACTATTGGTCGACAGTCAAAATGTTGACACATGAAAAAGGTTGACATACATTAGGTTGATATGGTCAAAAGTCAACCCAAGCAAAAGATCAACATGAGTTTTTTTTTTTCATACCTTACCATCTCAGGTTAATATGGTGGGGGACTATAATAGTGCCCATCCCATATTAGTAAAGGTACCCCCTAGCCTGAAAATATTGTTTATGTAATTGGAGATGTGTTATGAAATAATGTGGGTCCTATTCGGCTTTTGATAGACCTATTAAAAAAAATCATATATGTCATATAAAGTTGGGAAGTATGATATGGTATAATGTTTTATTTGTGCAGTAAAACATCATATTGGATAATCATATATTGGACAGCTCCTGATCTTTAGTAGTTGCATTTACAAATGTTTTTTGTTATGTGTTCTAGAGACAAATGTAGACGGAAACAGTGGCCGCATTGATCCACGTGCTAACGTTGTTAACAACAGAAATAATCAAGTGATTGTGACTCCTCCAAGGTGTGTATTGAAAAATATTTATTACCTGTTTAATGTTTATTTTGGGAATTGTGGGGGTTATTTTTGTTGGTTCGATCAGATGAGAATTTGCATCCTTGCGAGTCAACCAGATCCCGCCTTACGAATGGTGGTACGCCAGCCCACCATTCCCAAGGCGTGTTCCTTCGCACAGCATGCAAATTAATGTTTCACATAGACATCCATTCGCATGACACTGGGACCCTCCCACATCTTTCTGTATTTGGATGTTTATAAATAACATGGATGAAGTTAATACTGTAATGGTTCGCTAAAGGTCTGTGCATGCTTTTTGTAATAATGTTCATGTATTGGTTAACCATCTGGGCTCAAGCAGGAATATCCTTAAAATCTCAACTGAGGTGGGTAAACTCCATACTAGGCTATGTCTTTCCTTGTTTTGAGGTTTTGTGCCTTAGAAATGAAAGCTGTTAAAGTATTTTACTAATTTCCAGCCTGCTGTAGATCTAATTTGTAATAGTGCATCTAGACTTTATTCTCCACAAAACTCATACCCCTTTTTAGATTGCACATAATTACCGGGTTCATGCCGGTTTGTTGCTAGTTCGACCCGGTAATAGGTGTGATCTGAAAGGGCTTAGCGGGTCCAGCAACCTGTCATTAGGAACCGGTAAAAAAGCAGGGTTCTTACCATTTCATTGCCAGCTTGCTGTGAAGTGTGAACGGGTTAATTGGGTCAATCGACCTGATTCCCGTTCACCCTGATGGTGGAGGCAGTGATTGGAGCAGTGCCAGCTCCAAGCCCTGCCTCCTCACCCGTCCATAATGCCGCTCCGCCCCACCCCATAATGACATCAGCATACCGGCAGTATTGCAGGGTCGATGAAGGGGCCTGAAGACAGCAAAATGCAGGGTCGCTCTGGGACTGAACCGTTTCAAAGTCCCGCTGTGACCCTGCATTTTCAATGTGAAAGCGGTATAACTGAAGTAGCAAAAACTATATGGGATGCATTTGCATTAAAGCATAGGTCTAAAATAAGTTGCAAGTATATCAAGATACATGCAATTCAAATAAACACGGAAGAGAAAAGCAAAGTACACGCTACAAAGGGTAACATTTTTAGGAAATAGAGATAAATACACATTTAGGGATGTGTCGCTTGCCATCAGGAAGAGGAGGAAAGTTGATAAGGTTGCTAGAATATATATTAAAGCAAAAAAGTCTCATTTGAGAAAATTAAAGCCTTGTTGGAAATGTTGAATATTGCTTGATGAGTTGCACCAATGGGAAGATCTGTTTGTCATAGGCTGGAAAGAGCGACAGATGGTATTGTTAATCTGGCCCCGCCTCTGGATTGTGGGTACACATGAATACACCTGTCTATCATTGAGCAGAAATTATGCTTTACAAGTGTTGCCATGGTAATAAATGGAATAAATCAAAGCGCTATATGTTAAATATATAGAAGTAATATCATATTGTTAAATATATAGAAGTTGTGCCCACTTCTTGTCTCTATTTTAATATAATAAAATAATTGCTTTGCTCCAATTTAGTTACTAAAGTGTTTGTAAATAAGAAACTCATTAGCAGAAAACCAGACGTAAGCCATTCCATTATCATTATCTATTATATCATAAATACAATGTGTGTCCCTTTCTAGCCATGACAATAGCAAGAACGGAACAATTGTTGCTGCAATAATCTCAGTATGTGTTGCTGTCCTGGTGATTTCCGCTGTTATCATCATCTTTAGACTGAGAAAGAAGAAGAATTCAGGCAAGTATTGAATATTGTCTAAAGGTGATCTATTAGCTGCCTGTAGAATAGTTGGTATTTCTTTGTGTTAATGTCATTTTTGGCCCTTATTGTAGTTGAATCGGACGGATGCATATTTCGGACTGGAACCGAGTGTTCTTAGCCCCGCCAATCATACAGATCGCTTACATTGTCCCAATGCGGTAAAACGCTGAACGAACGGACCGCGAGTGGATGTTTCATGTGAACACCTCCTCCATCTGTGGGAACCTCCCCCATCCTCCGATGGTCGCCGACCATCGAATAATGGACCGAGTGGTCAGACAGCACCGAGTGCTCCAGACCACTCGGACATTTTTCCATATGAAAGCAGGGGTATGGTCGGGCAGCAGACATCAGGCTATATCAGCTGTCTGCCCCCCACACGTGCGTCACGGCTGCATTACCATACGTCGACCAGTGTTTTCATGGGAATGCCCATGAAACGCAGGGCGTACGCATATGGTAATGAGCCCAAACAGCCCTTCACGCCCCTCTCCACCCCCTGCTCGGATGGTTCCATTCGATCCTTCTCTGCACCGACGTCATGCCGTGTTCGTACGTGTGAGGCGTTTACACATGCGCAGATACGCCTCTGCACATGCGCAAACACCAACCATCGGCTGTCCGTCTGCGCTCGGAGCCATCCGACTCAATCAGAATAAGGGCCTTTGTGTCATAATACTGTTCTGACCCTCGTTACATATATGGAGAGTGTAACAGTCAGCTTATCCGAGCGTATCTTCTCTTAATGCACAATTAAACTTTTGGAACTTTACATTTATATTGAAACAGATTGAAATGATTGTCCATATAATATAGCTGTAATTCTCCAGGGAACATCAATGTGCATGTACAAGATAAGAGATCATGGGTACACAAATATATGTGTCTGTTGTTGTTGATAAAGTAAAAGGTGATAACACAGCAGCCTCTAACTGGTATTATGCAAGCCAAACTTGGCAGTTAGGAGCTGATTATACATCTGCCCCATTATATTATTTTTTCATTATTTCATCCCTTTTTATTTTTACAAAAAATCCAGAAGATTCTGTTATAGATGAAAAAGTTTGATATTCGATTGTTCAGTGACAAGCCTGAAAATGCTTGTTTGTGCAGCAGGCCAACCCAGGGACTTCCAAACATTGCTTCCCACAATATCACATATGAGATTTATAATAAAAATTGAGTCGGGCAGCAACATGTAGAAATTCCTGTCACTATCTGATACTTGCACAGCATACTTACCTGCACCCTGTCAGGATTCCCTCCTTCAGGATGCTGGCTGCAGTATTCTGTCCACCTGCATCCTAGCCACCAATCCTCTTTCCTAGTTTTCTCACCAAGGGAGTCTTTAGCCTATACCTTTACCTCCCACTACCCCCCTGGCTATACTGCTTACTAGTCATACTGTATGCTCTGAAATTCCTTTACCTGCAGAAAAAGTACTGTGATCCTGCAATATAAACAACCTTAACAATGGGACCCATGGGATTACAATCGTAGACCTTCACCTAAGGATAGGTCTGTCGTCAGTATGATAATGACCAGCTGTTCAGCCATAAACATTAGTATTAAAATTGTTTACTCTCACAAAATTATGTAATGGGGAATGTATCAAAGATAGGAGACAGAGAAAAGGAAAATAAATAAAGTAATAAATTATTACATTGTTGAGGCTGTATTTGAATAATGTCATATAGAAGCTTGTCAGTACTTTATCTATTTTCTTTTTTTCTCTCTCTTTGAAGCTTTGTACATCTTCCTCTGGTCATAGTTACTCTGATTCTCAAAATAAACACTGACCATTTCTTGGTATGGAGACAGCCAGGGGCGGATTGGCCATAGACCTCACAGGGAAGATTCCCAGGAGGCCGAATCGAATGTGAGGCTGCCTGTCAGCCAGTGACAATTTTGTGTCCCCGCCCAGCAGGGCCAGCAAAGCAGGGAGGCGCCATGCTGAAAAGGCGCTGTCTCCCTCCCTGCTCTGCTAAAGCTGCCTCAGCCCCCACTGTCACTGTCTCCTGCACGCTGCCTGCGGGCGGCAGTATAAAGATTTGCTCTCTGCACCACGAGTGCAAGCAGCCTGCATGCCGGCCGCAGTGTCTGTCTGACAGCAGGCGGCAGTATGGAGAAGCTGAGCAGCTCCCTGCACCGCACACACACTGTCCTCCTCCTAAGACTTGCCCCCTCTTCCTCACAGACACTTGCACTGAGGCATGTAGCGCTGTCTGTGAATGCCTGGATGACATGTCATGTCCAGATCCACCCCCTACCCATTGCTCCCTGCGCCTGTCAACTGTCAATCAAATGATGAACAGGCAGCAGCGCC
Source organism: Crinia signifera (assembly GCF_055691185.1). Classification (NCBI taxonomy): domain Eukaryota; kingdom Metazoa; phylum Chordata; class Amphibia; order Anura; family Myobatrachidae; genus Crinia; species Crinia signifera. The sequence continues at coordinate 142,842,493 of NC_139218.1, read as the reverse complement.
GCCCTTCCTTCCCTCTTCTCAGTGTGCTGTGCCAGTGCCACTGCCAGTCCTCAACACTCCGCCCCCTCTATCTCCTCCCCGCTTCTTCCATCTCCTCCTTCTCTCCCCTCCTGTCCCCCTCAGTCACGAGAGGGGTGTAATGGCGTCCTCAGCGTCCTGCCTACGCAGATAGAAGAGGAGGGACTGCACAAGAGTTAAACAGCAAAAAAACAGTGAATCTTTTATTATACATGTTTATAATAATTTTTTTTATAATTGTAGATCTGTTTTATATTAATTTAGACACTTTTTATATAATGGGCTGGGTTATGTGCCTAAAGGTGGCCATACACGCTGCAATAGCAGCGTGCGATGCGATGTGCGCTCCCGCGGGCATCGCATCGCACAGTACAAAAAGTATGTGCTGCACCTACTTTTGTACTGCTTTCGGATCGCATCGCACACACATTGCATGCATGCCGTGCGATGTGATGCGATCTAGCCCATAATGTTTACAATTCTCACAGCGTGTATGGGCACCTTTAGTGCCTGCAACATTTTGCGGACACAGCACTGAGACGGTGTATGCATACATGTACATGCACCCGAGATCCTCCATAGGATCGCATGTTGCATACGCTCCCAGAATCGGGCTGCAGCTTGTTGCAATGGCAATGTGAAAGTGCGCAAAATTTATGGTTTGCAGGAGGGCGCTGGACACCCTAGCACCGGCCCTGCCGCCCAGAGTAGGGGCCCCATTACGCTCCTGTCTTCCACATAAAAAGCCTTTTTTGATTCCCCAACTCTGCAAATACTCATCTAAGTCAGTTGCTCATCCATAACCATTGTAACATTTGTTAAAAAGGACATGAGTGGGTGATATCTGGGGATGTAACAATTTACTGGGTGTTTCTGGTCTCCGAAGAGGAGGGATGTTTATGAAACTCATGGAATATTGGTAATGAGTTGGTTGTCTACTTGATGCAGGTTTTGGGTCTGTGGTCAGTCTGAGGGGGGGGGGGGTGACAGATAATTTAAAATGTGGACACTTGTGGTATGTCACAGCAACTGAGGGCGGCCACTGTACTGCCAAGCATATAAAAAAAGAGGCATACAGGCATAGTGATGTATTAATCCCGACTGTTCGGTTAGTTCCGCCTATATTTAATTTTGTGCCACCCAAGTGAGGCCATTTCTATAATTTTTTTCCAGGGCCACTTTTAATTCCCAATCTACCCCTGGAGACAGCATATAGAGTATTATGCTTAGAATTACAACCTCACACCAGTGAGGTCTTAAGTTCAATTCCCGCGATGGCACTTTTTGTGGAGTTATTATATTCTCCCCATGCCTGCGTGGTGCACCTCCAGGTCATCTGGTTTCCTTCCACAATTCTAAAAATATGCTAGTTGGTTAAATGGCTTCCAATTAAAATAACCTTAGTGTGTGTGTGTGTGTGTGTGTGTGTATACACTACATATGTTTAAGGCAGAGCAGATGGGCTTTTACCAAATTGTATGACTCTGTGGTTACTGGTTACGGCGGGGATCACAGAAAATAAGCAATACTCGCTGTTTAACCCCCGCGATGGTTGCTCACTGTATTCTATGTTCCGGAGGAATCCTCAGAGGACAGCGAGGATTCCCCCAAACAGCGAGGCTCGAGGCTAATGCAGGGAGCATGCTGCATTTAGCCGTGAGTCTAGTTGTTTAAGCGGCCGCATACGCCGATTCTCCGTCACTTCAAAAACGGAGTGACGGGGATTGGCGTATGCAGGGGGTCAGTTGAATACTGACAGGGCGAGCTGTGACAGCAAGCAGGCAGATAGCACTGCTCACTTTCACAGCTCGCCCCCGGCATTGAATATACCCCAATGCATTAATCCTATCAGGCTATATATTTCTCCCCAGTTACAGTTTTACACATTTACGGTATGCTGTGGATGAGGAAAATATGTATAAAACTTTAAAATAGTGAAGCCCTAATTTTCTAAGTATATGTCTGCATTTACTGTACATGAACTCACACATATAGTATCACACTAGTAAGCTAAAGCTTCAAAAGCTAGTAATGTAGTTTCAGTTGCTGCCAATAGATGGCAGTGTAAGTCTGCTCGAAGCAAATGCTTCCAAAGCTAGTAGATGTAGTTTTCAGTATATCATAAATAGACATCTTTGATTGTTCATAATCCAGTTCTGTATAAGCAGCGAATGGATGCTCCTCTTGAAGATGGTAGTTCCTCTGTTAATATATTTTATCTTAGCTTTAATTGTATGGAATCAAACAATCAAGGTTATTTAGTAAGTGGAGGTGTGTGTCTGTGTGTTCAGTATTTGTTCATCTGCATTAATGTCATGTGTACTTCACTAAGTTTTAAAACTATCCTTTTTCCTGTAACACAGATTTAGTGTCTGTTGGAAGCTACAGGACTAATATCAGCCTGAGTGACCTGGACAATGCCGTTGGCAAGGACAACCCTGCTGTCATTCAGACACAGGAAACTGATATAAGTGAAAAAGGCAAGAATGCTAACACTGTATAATTCTGTCTATAAATAGTGCTAATGATTTCACAAAGCAAAATAATATATTAACATTTCTAATGATTGTTTTTTTTTCTTTCCTTTTTTACTTATCAACTCTTATGATTTTAGAAGGTTCAAAGATCAAAAAGAAGGTAATATATATATAAACATAATGTTTCACAAGAACTGTTAAGGCGCATTATAAAATCAAACAAGTCTATTCAGCTATAAATGTAACTATGTTGTTTATATGACTGCCCATTCTTAAGCTTTGTGACCGGACTCTCACATCTATTTAAGAAGATCATGATCAGTCACATGTCTGTGCCTATTATGTAATAGCTTACTTCCTTTTTACACACACACACACTACTGTGAGATTGCTGATATAGTACATTTGTTAGGGTGTCTTACAAGAGAAACCCTTGTGCAGCCTCCTCTGGCTGGGCACCATCCGTTCCATTGGGAGCAGTGCCTCCTCTGGCCGGCCCCATCCGTTCTGTTGGGATAAGTAGGGTCTGAGTACTAGAGTGCTCAGATCCTACTGCTTATGGAAAAATGGTGCCCCTGATAGCATTAGAATTGCAGCAACACAGATCCCCCAGGCCTGATGTAACAATGGCAGGGCCATCTTAACATTGACAGGGACCCCTGAGCAAAACATTAGCACCCCCCCCCACACACACACACACACACACACACACCTACAGTATGTGCGGTAGGGTCCTGGGAGCTTGTAGCACTATTTGACGGGTGGGAAAATAATTCAGCCAATCAACGTCCGGACAGTCTTTTCAAAATTTGCAGAAGCCCCTGCGACCGGCAAATAGCGCTACAAGCTTGCCCACCACCCTCCGCTGCAGCAACTCCCCGAGGCAGTGCTGTCTTCTCCATGAGTGGGCCCCTAGAATCCCATTGGGCCCATTAAGCCCAAAGGGAAAGATGACACTGAACAACGGCAGAGCTTAATATTACAGTATACTCAATATTGGTATTTTATCACAGTGCCACCAACTTTGGAAAAATAAGCTACAGGTCTCGAAATGACTTTAGTACAATTAATAGTTCTAGAGTTGGCCTAACCAATCTGTGGCTTATTTTTTTAAAGTTATTTTCTATCCATTTTGAAAAGGTAATGGAATTCATAATATGAAAACTATCATAAAAATTATGCAGAAATCACACATGTGTTAAGGGATTCGGTATGAAATCCCGACGGTCAAAATCCCGAATGGGTCATAATACCGACAAGGACAAAATCCCGACAAGGACAAAATCCCGACATTTAAAGTACCGACAAGGACAAAATCCCGACATTTAAAATCCCGACATGGTCAAAATACTGACATATACAATGTGCTGTGAAACTGTCAACATGGCTTTGGGTTGACAGGTTGCGAGGTCGACATGGGTTTTTTCACAGTTTTTTGACCCGAGTGTCGACACAGTTGGAGGTGAACCACAGCCCCTCGCATCGCTCGCTTCGTTCACAATGCTTCAGGCACACTATTTTATTCTCCCACCACGCCGTAGTGGATGGTAGGGCATGAAATAACACCTGTCGGCACATGTCTGGTCAAAAAACAGTGAAAATACCCATGTCGACCTCGCGACCTGTCAACCCAAAGTAATTTTTTGACCCTGTCGGGATTTTGACCATCTGGATTTTGACTGCATCCCATCTTAAGACGCTGTTCTACTATTCCATTCATGGACTGCAGTAACCTGTAGTGGGAGGATAGTTGGAGGCCCCCTCTCACTCATTGCTCTGCTTAGCTGACTAGTGATCATAGGCGAATCTAAGGGGTGGTCTGGGGGTGCAGCGGACCACCCATTAGACCCGGCTGCTAACAGTGAGGCCCAGGTTGGCAGTGGCGACTCTGCAGTGCTCATGCTTCTGAACGCTGAGCCTCCTGCACTCACAGTGCATCGGCCAGCACGCCCACACACTTCCTGCATGGCACAGAACAGGGCACAGTTTGTCTGTCAGCGACACAAGCGCCGCCCCACCACCATAACTATGCTGCAGAGCTTTTGTAGGCTCTCCTGCAGGCAGCAGATTCCTGGCAGTATCTGCTGCGGACAAGAAGCCGACGCTCGGCACTGGAGATGGGGAGACCAGTACCCGCAGAGGTTAGTTTATAAAGGCAGGGGGGGGGGGGGGGGGGAATGGGGATATTATCATCAAAATATACTTATAAGACGGGGTGGGAAAATTGAATTATATAGGGCATCCCTGTTAAACCACTCCCTCGCTCTATGAAACCACGCCCCCTTGTGGGGCCCGTGCAAGGGTGCCTACCCTTCTGCAGCATTAGTTGCATTTGGGACCACCCATTAACACATTTCTAGATTCGCCAATGCTAGTGATACATATATTTGCATACATACAGCATCTATTAATGTGTGAAAGGGAATGGGGACATGCCAAGCTGCTCCTGGAGTGACGGAAAAATAGGAGGCATGGCTCACTAGGCCAGAATTCCCCTCAAGCCAGACCTTCATCAGCAAGGCCATGCCCCAATCTGTACATGCGGGTCCTTGGTGCACTCCAGAGTCCTGAGTGCCATTTACCAGATATACAGTAGGGTAGGCTATGCTCAATCTGTAAAACAGGAATAATATAATAGAGTTAAAACAATTTGTTGAACAGGAAACATGATGTTATTATTTATAAAAGCACAATGCAGACAAAACCAAAATGTGTTTCCATGATATTCTGTTTCTGGCATTACAGGGATCCCAGGAGGACCTTGATTATTCCAGTTTCCTGATACATGATAATGGATCTCCAAATGAGGATCTCACATCATAAAGCTTTCTGGAGGTTACACAAAATGTGTTGAACAGCTCCATAGAACATTTTTATATGCAATCATTAGATATATTGACCAATCACAGCTACAGCTCACTGGTTTCTTTCTATACACTGAATGTAACAACGCAAAGATAATTTATAATTTTATAAATAAAATTATAATAATAATAATAATAACTGTGCTTTTTTAGAGAAGGTAATTGTTCTGTTTACCAAAATTGAAAAAACTGTGATCTTATTCCAAAGAACATGTTGTTAAATTTGGCCAAACATGAATTATAGGTGATTGCATGTTCGTTGCCTAGGGGGTATTTCATTGCCCAGGGGCTTACTGGTACACTGCACTCCCGCAGCTAAAAAAAAAAACAGCTAAGGATCGCAGCTGCCAGGAGCCAGCAGAGGGGAGCTCCTGGTAGCAGAGAATAGCCACCGGAGGTGAGCGCTTTGCCTCGCTACCCCAGGCTGACCGGTTGTTCCAGCTTTTACGACGAGTCATGGGGCAGCTGGCTCCATGGCAGCTATCACAGTGGTGGACAAGCCGTGCAGTCACGTGGTGGCACTACACGGCTTGTCCGCCTGTAGAAACGGCCCTGACTGTACCATTTTCAATTGAAAGTACTGTAAAAGATTATATACACATTCTAGCTACTATTATTTAGCAATTATTTTCTCTAAGCTCCATATTAAGGGGGTTATTCTAGTCCATTCTTTCTGACAAAATCCTTCTTAGATGGACAAAACCATGTGCACTGCGGGTGGGGCAGATGTAACTTGTGCAGAGAGAATTAGATTTGGGTGGGGTTTTTCTTCAAAGTGAGATCTATATTGAAGTGTAAAATCATGCAGTCAGTATTTTCCCTGCACAGAAACAAAATAACTCACCCAAATCTAATTCTCTCTGCACATGTTACATCTGCCCCCCTGCAGTGCACATGGTTTTGTCCATCTAAGAAGGATTTTGTCAGAAAGAATGAACTAGAATAAACCCCGTGTATTTGTTTTTTATTTTTGTTTCTGAATGATTTAAAAGGGACGATTTATAAATTTAAACATATGTGAATAAAAACATTTTTGTGTTTCACCAAAATATATACTTCAATTCAATTTAAAAAAATTATTAATTTTAAAATTGTTCTAATAGTACAGTCAGTCTTTGCGATGTGTGCCTTATTTTAAAATAAAATAGAATTGTGCCTACATTAAGTGGTTTCAGACACTTATTTCTCTGTTCAAGTTAGAGTAAATTCTAATCTAATTTGTACCTATAAGTTACAGTAGCTGTTTATTTTCGCAGGAAGTTTGGCAAAGTTTTAACGGAAATGTTTAAAATAAAATTTAGGACTATTTGGATATAATAAACACACAAATCCTGTGTTGCTTAATAATACATAGGAATCAATTTGCACAAAAATAAAAGCAATTTATTTGCACAAAATAATATAAATAATAATAATAATAATAATACTTCCCGGAGGTATCAATATAAATAAAAAAAACATTAACATACACCATATAACAGCTTAATAATATTAGTAATCATAAAGAACTCTAGGTGCAGAGAACTCTTCAATGTTATATATGGCTATCGTCATATATTCCTGGTATTTCTGGGATACTATTAAGTGATCAAGGGGAAACCCGAAGAGGAGACTTTCAGCAGCACTTCAGGGTGCAGGGCTTTGTCGTGCTAAAATGACGCAATTATGACATTTTAGCCCCGCCCCCTCTTCAGAAAACCACTGATTGCAGTACCTAAACTCAGCAGTCAGAATCTGGAAAGGTTTACCACCTTTCCGGGGGCCGGGAGGGAGACACGATTTTCGGGACACTCCCGGCCATTCCAGGAGGGTAGGCGACCCTGTTGTAAGGGTATCGGGAAGTGGTAGCGGCAAACAGAACCTGTACTGCTCAAAATGCACACTTTAATCCTCCAATAGGCAGGTGGAAATAAATACCTGATAGCTTCCACACACAGGTAGAAATGTGCTGCAAATGCCAGGTTTAACCCCAGTCCGGGCTGCCTGTGACAAATGGCACATAGCTCTTCGCACTTTGAAGTGCTCACAGTGGGCTAGCGCATAAATTGCTTCATGCTGTGGAAGAGACAGCCAGAGTGATGTCTTACGGTCTCAGAATCCTCACACCCGGGCTCATCACTCCATGCCACTGGCGTGCTTGCGGGTTCGGCTGTTGCCGCTGACAAATACCCTTCGTGGGTGCACTAGGGGTCACATGCACAATCAATGGATGTCAATGGATGTCCTTAACGGAGACCGTGATTGAGAATTTAATCTTGTAGCTCCGTAATTGAAAATTTAATCATGGCGATTCAATGTGCTATAGCTGCGTGCTAAAGCCCAGTGTTTTTTTAAATCTCTTACAGCGTTTTTTATAGGTTTCAGTGTACTATATGGTCATTTGGTCTACAGCATGTTGGTCGACAAGCATTGGTTCGACACAGTTAGGTCGACATGGGGATATGTCGACGTGGTTCTAGGTCAACATGGGTCAAAGTCAACATGGGTCTAGGTCAACATGGGTCTAGGTCCACAGGTCGACACAAGCATTAGGTCAACAGTGTTTAGGTCGACAGCAGAGAGTAGATTTGGGTGAGTTATTTTGTTTCTATACAGGGTAAATACTGGCTGTATTACTTTTTCACTGCAATTTAGATTTCAGTTTCAACACACCCCACCCAAATTTAACTCTATCTATACATGTTACATCTGCCCCACCTGCAGTGCACATGGTTTTGCTCATTTTGAGAAAAAATTTGTACTGCAATCAGATCTGAATAAGGGCCATAGTCCATCACAAACTATTAGGGTGTGTACACAACTCTCAGAACCTATACATATTAATAACACACAATGGGCCTTATTCAGATCTGAGCTCAGTACAAATGTTTGGAAAATGGGCAAAACCATGTGCACTGCAGGTGGGGCAGATGTAACATGTATAGAGAGAGTTAAATTTGGGTGGGGTGTGCTGAAACTGAAATCTAAATTGCAGTGTAAAAATAATGCAGCCAGTATTTTCCCTGCACAGAAACAAAATAACACACAAAAAACGAAATCTCTCTATACATGTTACATCTGCCCCACCTGCAGTGCACATGGTTTTGTCCATTTTCCAAACAAATTTGTACTGAGCTTAGATCTGAATAAGGCCCAATATTCAGTTCACATATATTATTTGTAACTATTAAGTTAACGGACACATGCAATTAGAACCGCAGAGACATTTAGATGTATTCTTCTGGATCTTATGCAGCCATTTCTTGCTCAGGGGCAAATGTAATAAAGTTTAAAAAAATTAAAAGACTCAATGTAGCCCATAGCATCCAATCAGATTATGTCGAACAACGTAATGACTGCCATAGGAATGTAGTGAATTAAACATCCAAAGCTGTGTGTACCTAAGAAAGCATGTGACTCGGATCCAATAAGGAAGCAGGGGAGGGCAGAGTTAGCTGGGATAATAGGGACAGGGAAGGAGGAGTCTTCCTCTTTTCCCTGTGGAATTTCTGTGAGTGGATATTTTTGTTTTCCCCTCTGACCCTGCCATAAAATTGAGGCCTGGGATTAACTAGCCTTTGTAATGGATAAGCGTTTTAAGCATTGTGTAGCGAGGGTTATCTATTATTATCTGCTTTTATACTGTGCTATTATCGGCTTATCTAAAGACTAGGGGATTTATACAGGCATTAGGGGATTTTAGATTGTTGCCCCAAACTGCTTAATTTGTGCCTGCCTGCCCACTAAACAATGGCGTCCACCCGGCCACAGTGATCTTCCCGCGCTTTACTACGGACCCTAGGCCGAGCATCACAGGCTCAGAGCCGTTGCTCTGTTCCCAACGGCGCCCCGCTGCCTCCAATCATTGCAGGGCCCTGTGCGCAGTACCGGACGGTGCTGCTCCAACCAACACATCAGCTTTGTCGCCGCCGCACTGCACATTGTCCCCCCTTACCTCAGTTAGCCGGCCGGGCCCCACAGTGGCTGCGTCCAGGGGAGGTGCAGTGACCATCGCTGCCGCACACACCCAGCTGCAGATGGCTCCAGGAAGGGGGAGTGCACGGGGACCAGGCGATCGGGCTGCTGGGGGGAGAGCGGCAGGTCACACAAGGGACAGGAGTCAGGCGCCGGATAGAGCCAGGTCAGCTCAAACGCTGCGGCTCCAACCTGCAAGGTCGCACAGGAAGCCTGAAGCCATGGGTCAAAGGTTGGCGGGAGGGCGGGATAAAAGAGGGAACAGAGGAAAAATAATGCCAGCATTAGCAAACGTAGAAGGGGAGCTAGACCAGCCACTAGAGGCCTCTGACGGCATGCACTCACCTCAGACTCACAGGGAAAATGAAGGGCAGAGGAATTTGAGAAGGGGAATGCGGGGCACAGAGGCAGGGGAACACTCTAAGGTCCTCTTCTAGGTCTGGTAGTGACTCTATAGCAACCTCCCCTGCCCCCACATTTGACCCCTCCCTCCTACCTGCTTTCCTTAACTCCATGGCAGGGATTTTAGCTCCGCTGATGGAGGGATCATCAAGGTAGACAAGTACAGAAAGGCGTAGAGCCACAGGCACAGGGAGGAAAGGCAGCGCAGGGGGCTCCTTGTGGGGAATGCATTTAAGGGACATTGGCCCAGTGATAGCCAGCTAGGAAAGGTATCACCACAAGGTGACAACGTAGGGGGCCATGCTACTAGGTCAAGACGGGACCGGGGGAAGGCCCGCAAGCCCTCCAGGGGACACTTACATCTCTCCACAGATGAGCACCCCCCAAAGGAAGCCAAACAGGAGGTGGAAATCGGCATGGAAGGGTTCAAGGAGGACGAGCACACGTGGACGGAGCAGCTAAATTCAGCAGGTGAGGATTCTCCCAGTCCTAAAGAGGGGTCTATGCTGAGTTTTTCCTCTGACAGACGCTCTTCACTGTCCTCGTCTTCCTCCTCAGGGGGGTCAGAGGCTGGCAGCACAGCCAGGGCCCGCAAATGCGCAGTAAAGTATGCTTAGAGAGAGGCAAACAAGCAGGAACGTTAAAAAAGCGCAAGAGGGCAGCGCTGTTGCGCAGGGAAAGGAAGAGGCGGAATCTGCCCGGGGTGGTCCACTGCGACTACAATGCGGTCTTGCAAGGTTTGAGGGAGAGTTGCAGAATTAAAATCGAGAAAGGCGTCTACAGTATGTTGACCTTTTCAGCCTTACAGAGGAAACCAAAAAAAAGTTTAAGGCAGCTAAGGTAAAAGGGGAGGAGGAGACTGAGGCATTCAGGTCCTCCGACAACTGGCTCTCAGGATTCTACATCTTTGCAGCCTGTTACTTAGAGGACAGGCCGGAAGAACACATGAACATCATCCATTACAGCCACATGATACATGACATGTAGAGGAGGAGGGGTGAATTGGAGAAAATACGATGAACAGTTCTGTCGCAAGCAGGACTGTCTGCATGTCATGGATTTTGGCTGTAAGGATGTTGAAGTATGGATGGACGTAAACAGGGTGCAGCAGGTCGCGTCAGACACCCCAAAGGCTGCACCTACGGCAGTTACGCATACACCAATGGTGCAACATTGCCTGTGGGGGGACCAGCACCCGCACGTCGTTTCCCACAAGGGACAATGTTATGCTTTTACCAGTTCTACATGTCAGCTGGGTTTTCAGCACATATGCACACACTGCTCCGGCAACCATCCGGCCTACAACTGCTTTCCAGCCGGCCATCCGCCCGCAGCAGGGTCCAAGAGCAGCTGCTCCCATCAAAAACCCCAGTTCAGGTCGGTAGAGTGCATACGCCAGTATGGTTGACAGCCATGGCCAGATGGCTTCAACGGTACCCGAATAAGGAGGTGGTCATTTTTTTACACAACGGTTTGAGCCAGGGTTTCAGGCTGCCCATACTGGGGGAGGTGCAGGGGGCTCCTTTCGAATATGAAGTTCGCCCGCACCTTCCCCACCATACTTAGGGAGAAGGTAGAGAAGGAGATCTGGTTAGGCCAGATGGCCGGTCCTTTTTCAGAACCACAATTGGCGAACATGGTAATTTCGCTGGCAGGAGTGGTCCAGAAAAAGGACCCTGGCAAGTTTTGGCTGAGACAGGGTTTGTGAGGGGAAGCTGTACTAGTTATAACGTTTTGGCTGATACAGCATCTGCCTTACCCATCTGGGCTCTCCGTCAACGATGCCATTCCCATGGAGCAGTGCTCGGTGACATACCAGTCATTCGACAATACCATGTCCATGGTGAGGTCATTCGATCAGGGTGCCCTCATGGCAAAGATCAATGTGGAATCAGCATTTCCACTGCTTTCCCTCCAAATGCCTTTAGGTGGATGGGCTTCTGCATCATCAACGAATACTTAATTGACAAGTGTTTGCCAATGGGATGTTCCATGTCATGTGCATTCTTCGAGAAGTTTAGCACGTTCCTACACTGGTGCATTGAAGTCTCGGCAAGGATGAGCGGGATCACTCACTACCTAGACAACTTCCTCTGCGTCGGACCATCAGGCTCCAACCAATGTACGCACCTCCTGTCCAACATCCGTTCCCTTTTTCGACATTTCGGCGTGCTGATCGCGGAAGAGAAAACGGCCCCATCACTTGTTTGCCTTTCCTAGGGATCCAGATCTACACGGTGAAGGGTTGCTGCTGCCTCCCACCGGACAAAGTTGCCAAGCTGGGGGACAGTATTACACTATGCCTAGCATCCCATAATATCATGCTGCGTCAGGCATAGTCGCTGTTAGGCCAACTCAACTTCGCATGCAGGGTCATACCAATGGGTTGGCTTTTCTGCAGGAAGCTGGAGCAGGCCACGGCGGGGGTCGCCAGATGTTTGGATATGGCTCGCCCCCGTCGTAGACAACTCAGCCCTGCAACACTACACCAATGCAGCTGGATCCACAGGTTTCGGTTGTTACCTTGATGACCAGTGGTGTGCAGCCGCCTGGCCCTAGCAGGAGAGGCTGACCAGGGACATGCTGCTGCTGGAGTTATTCCCTATAATGGTCGCCATGGGGGCAAACACTTGAGGGATCATAGTTTGCTATTCTAGTGTGACAATTACAGCGCGGTGCACGCCATACAATAATCAGAAGGCCAAATCCCTCATGGTGCTGCATGTACTGGCACAGCTTTCGCTACAATGCTTGTGCTTTAACATCCTATTGTGCATGTGCCCGGGGTGGAGAACGAGATTGCAGATGTGCTGTCAAGGTTTCAGTGGGAGAGATTCTGCAAGCTGGCTCCCGAGGCTAACATTGTTGGGGTCCCTTGCCCCTCTTATGTTTGGCAGGTAGTCGAGCCGGCCTGCAGGGGCTAGCGCAACTCTCAGTAGCACCGGCTACGCTTAGGACATATCACCAAGCATGGACGGAGTGGGAATCATTCGCCGGAGGGGCAGGGCATTCAGGTAGGAGTAGGCAGAAGGTCATATTATCTTTCCTTTGGCGCTTGCACAGCTCGGGCAGGTCCAGGGCAGTGGCTTTGCATTATTTGTCAGGCATTTCCTTCTTCGCTAAGCTAAAGGGACTAACCAATTTCACCAAGGGGTTTCTAATATGCAAGGCCATGAAGGGAAGGGGCTGCTCTTCCGCCTGGCTTTTTCTATGGCCTTCCATGGGGCATTTCAGGTGTCCGAGCTGGCCGTCCCATCCAAAAAAACGGAATGCTACCTTGCTGCAATCGGATGTGCGCTTGGACAGCAGGTCCCTATGGTGCAGGATAAGGAGATCGAAAACAGACCAAGAAGGAAAGTATATGTGAATAGCTCTGGGCCCCGCCTCATCCGAGACGGTTTGTCCAATAGCGCTAGTAGATCAGTATGCGACGGTCAGACCAGCCGGGGGAGAATCCTATACTACATTTTGAGGGATCACCCCAGACCAGGTACCAATTCGGCTGGATGTTGCATAGCTGCCTTGCCAGTTTAGGCCTTTCCCCAAGAGAATTCAGCGCACACTCTTTCAGAATAGGGGCGGATACAACCCCGGCTAAGGCAGGGCACACAGCGAAGGAAATTAGGGCCTTGGGGCGATGGCATTGCGCTAGTTAAAAACTCCCTCCCATCCCTTTCCTTTCCCTGGTTTGTCACCTTCCCGCCCTTCATGTCAAAAAGGAGCTTCCAATTGGTATTTAACCAAGTTCTATGGCACCAAAATTGGGCAGCACAAAATTTTTCTTTTCTTTGGCAGATTCTCCTAAATATGCATAAGCTAGCATTGCTTTACAAACTGATACTAATATCCTCTCACACATTTCCTTCCTCTATAGGTGTGGCGAGCGATAGGCTCAGGGTATGGATGGTAGGTCACTCTTTTGTCTATTGGGCCGCAAAGCTGGTAGCGTCAGGGGGCGGACTCGTGTTTGCTGGCTCAAGGCTGGTGAGGTGGTTAGGTATACGTGGCATGTCATGGAGTGAGCTTAAGGCGTTCCTGATGGTGAATGTACATTCATATGAGTTGCCCGATATCCTGGTGATTCACTTAGGCGGAAATGACTTGGGAAATATGTCCAAACTGGAGCTGCGGGCACAGATCTTGAGTGATCTGGGGGCCATTAACGCAGAGTGGCCTACCTGCACCATATTCTGGTCTTATATCATACCCCGGTTGTGTTGGAGAGGTGCATAAGATGGTAGAGCAATAGACGAGGCTAGGAAGAAGCTAAACGCAGTGGTGGCAAGGTGGTTCATAGCCGCCGGAGGGGCAGTCACCAAGCACGACTGAATTAGGTATCAGTGCCACCATCTCTTCCGGCCTGAAGGGGTCCATCTGGTAAAAGAAGGGCTGTTTATGTTCTTGGAGGATCTGTTCCTTGGAGTGTCTTCAGTGCTATAGGCTGGTGTCGTGGTGGGGTTTCCTCGGACCAGGACCCCTCTTTGGTGGGAAAGAACATCAGATTAATTGATTTAGGTCTTCATTAAGCGATGATTATGCATCACATCAGTTGTTTTCAGTGTGCTCACCTTTCATTGACTATAGGCTTCCTCTGGATCACCCGCTTGGGGACAGCGACACCACCTAGTCGGGTGGGCAGTCAATGAAGCAGGTGAAGCCATACCGCTAGTTGTTTAGTGAATACGTCATTACTGTACATACGCCAGTCATGGTGTGGAGCTTAGATCACTAGCCATTCCTAATGGGCCACCATTAATTAAAGAATTATAGTACAATAAATTAGCTTAAAGTGTTTCAAATAAACTCAGCTAACAATTTCGCCAAACCCAAGTCTCTGAGTCATTATTTCTGGTTAGATCTGGGTCTGTACATAAGGGAGGGGCCCTAAACTGCACACCCTGGAAATATGAGGTGCTACCTGCTGAGACCTGTAGTGCAGCAAGCAGGAGGAGGAGTTTGCAGGTGCACACTGAATATAAATGCTAAACCTTTTAATATCATTGCTATATTGCATTTCTGAGGTTCTTAGCATAATGATGGCCATTATTATGGGCTTGTCCACCGCGTCCAGGTTACCTCAATAGGACAAGTCCCTAACACTACTCTGAGACAGGTCCAGGGCAAGGGACCCCCCAGGCCAGCCCAACAGAACCACCCCATGGCATCACATTGGTGTGAAATTAAAGTGATAGTAAGAGGGATAAGGGAAATTATATGTGATAAGACTTATCCAAGTAAGAGGTAATAATAAATAGATAAATAGATCTGGGTCTGTGTCTGGATCTGGGTTAGTTACAAGTCGTACAACAGTGTTCACATTCGATTTGACTATATAGTACAGATCTGTATTACTGTATATAGTCTTGCCTGCCAAGACTATTTATTAAATTTCTATTTAATTTTTCTTCTATAAGATTCTTCAATTATTACAATGTTTTACATATACATCAATTTGCATATTAGTGGGAACCTCCCAAATCTTTCGATGGTCACTGACCATCGAAAGATGTGATGTGCACAAACATATATAAAGTGAGTCTCAGGTCACGTTTATATGCGTGTACATTCTCGTAGAAATGGGCGGGCAGATGACACGTCACCGGGCGATTACCATTGACGAGTAACTCTGCCACCACTACATAACTGTCCCCTCTATACCCGCCACTACATAACTGTCCCCTCTATACCCGCCACTACATAACTGTCCCCTCTATACCCACCACTACACTACTGACCCCTCTATACCCAGCGGCGTAGCGAGGGCGGAGCCGGTGGAGCACAAGCTCCGGGCGCAGATTGATCACCTGGCGCCGGAGCCATGCACCGCCAGCCCGCCTGCCTCGCCCGCTCCCCATTGTGCACCACTGTCTCCCGGCTCCCGCTATTTTAATTCAAGCCTCTGTCTCCTGCTGGACCGCGGCGCTCGCCAATAAGCGCTTGCAGTCCAGCAGTCAATCAGAAGCATTGGTGGCTGCTGGACTGCGAGCGCCTATTGGTTAGCGCGCAGTCCAGCGGGAGACTTGCCCTATTGCGCCGTCGGGGCTGGACACACAGTTTGAGTGCCCTGACGGAGGAGGAAAAGCGAAGGCTGGGAAACTCCCCTGCCGGAGCCGAGGACGCGGCCCTGCTGACGTTGGCGCAGAGGCCATGACCCTGCTACCACCGGAGCTGAGGACGGGACCATGCTGACAATGGCGCCGAGGCCATGACCCTGCTCCCACAGGAGCTGAGGACAGGACCATGCTGCCGACAGCGCTGAGACCCTGCTCCTGCTCCTATCAAGGGACCACGCTGAATGACAGCAGCTGCAGGAGAGCTCCAGGGATATGCAGCTGACTGGGGTGAGTCCAGCTACAATGTACAGTCTATGCATGGGGCAGTGTGTGTGTGTGTGTGTTTTGGGGCACAATGTGTGTATATGGTGTCACTGTGTGTGTATTGGGGCAAAGTGTGTGTATACAGTATGTGTATGAGGTGTGTGTGTGTTTTTGGGCACAGTGCATGTCTGTGTATTGTATTGGGTCCCAGTGTGTTTATGAGAAGACAGCGTGTGACAGTGTGTGTGCAAAATTACTGTTTTAGCCCTGCCAGTGCTGAGGACAGGGGGACCCATAGCACAGAATAGTAATTAAGTGTGTAGGGTGATGAAGCATGTAGTGATGGGGGTGGGATGTAGTGCAGGGTGTAGGATGATGCAGTGCAAGGTATAGGCAATATGGGGATGTAGTGATGTAGTGCAGGGTATAGGGGGATGTAGTGTAGTGATGTAGTGCAGGGTATAGGGGGATGTAGTGTAGTGATGTAGTGCAGGGTATAGGGGGATGTAGTGTAGTGATGTAGTGCAGGGTATAGGGGGATGTAGTGATGTAGTGCAGGGTATAGGGGGATGTAGTGTAGTGATGTAGTGCAGGGTATAGGGGGATGTAGTGATGTAGAGTAGTTATGTAGTGCAGCATACGATGACGCACAGTAAGGCATGTGGGGGCACACGCTATGAAGGGGCCATGTGACCGATGCTTAGGGCATTTGGGCACACAGGCAAGTGGAGAACACGCTACTGTAAAGGGGGCCCACATTCCACCACACATATATTGGAGGTGCAGCAGGCAAAAATCCCCTCTGCACCATATGATCCTTCAGGCTCAGGGACGGGGGGGGGGGGGGGGGGTGGTGCATGCCCATGCTCCGGGCACTGTGTTACCTAGCTACATCACTGTCTATACCCTACACTACACTACTGGTCCCGTTATACCCACCACTACACTACTGTCCTGTCTATACCCACCACTACACTACTAACCCCTATTTGCTCGCAACTACACTACTGACCCCTCTATACTCACCACTACACTACTGACCCCTCTATACCCTACACTACAATACTAACCCTCTCTACTCCTAAGTGGGACAAACAGAACATTCGGTACTTATGTATTATCTGGGCTGCCGATTTTTTGATTGTATGCCTTAACTTAAGGCATACAATCAGATGCGATGCGATATCGCATTGCATCGCATCGTATACGACCATATCGCATGCGATGCGATGGACCCGATTTTTCCATAGGATTCCATGTTAAAATGGACTGAGTCCATTTTAACATGGAATTCAATGGGTTAAAGGGGTCCTTTTCATACCCCTACTATCCAAGTGGGCATGGAGCTGGATATAAACCTGTGGCGAGCGTAGCGAGCCACCGAGCCCGAAGCGTGGCGAGCGAAGCGAGCCCCGCGAGGGGAAGGTATTCTGTGTCCCCTCGCGGGGCTCGCTACGCTCGCCACGCTTCGGGCTCGGTGGCTCGCTACGCTCGCCACAGGTTTATATCCAACTCCATGCCCACTTGTAGGGGTATGAAATAGTAGGGGTATGAAAAGGACCCCTTTTCCCATTGAATTCCATGTTAAAATGGACTATGTCCATTTTAACATTAAATCCTATGGAAAAATCGGGTCCATCGCATCGCATGCGATATGGTCGGATGCGATGCGATGGACCCGATTTCAAAATCGGCAGCCCAGTTAGTACATAAGTACCGAACATTCATACACAATTTATCTTGTTCCGATGCTGTGTGCTCGGCCTCCCCCCTGCCCCAGTCTTTTAACCCCTTGCTGGCCGTTCCCTCCCCCCAGGTGCTTCACTGACTGCCCTTGTCCCCTAGGTGTGAAAGGGGGCGGGGATACCATCCCGACCCCCCCCCCCCTCGTTGTGCCTGGTCACCAGTCGCGCAGCCTGCCCCTCCCCCTTATATAAAATGGATATCTCAAAGTAATCATGTGAAGAGATTATCTCATGGGCATCCTACAAAAAATACAGAACTTATAAAGTTTATATAATCATGATGTAACTATTCAGATTCCGGGGCTCAGAAAGGAACCAGTATAATATAAACCAATTCTTATAATATTCATCTTGACAAATAAAGATTTCACTATTACACTGGAACTAAGAAACCAACTGTTGAGCGTTACTGCATCACTGACAAAACGCAAACTTAGGAAAGTATGTGTATACATAAAAAAAGCAAAAAATAAAACGGAAATATACTCAATACAGAGTTCTGGGGTTATAGCTGGACACTTCCGGGAAAAGCCGCGATTGGTCTAAACACACCACGTGACCGGCCGAATGATGTGAGACGCCGGTCACATGCTCAAAGGGCCGGAAGAAAGGCGGAAGGAGCCTCAAAGAGCCTGGCACATAGCGGCAGACATGATAGGAGAAAGCGGACCATGTGATCCCAGACGGCCAAACAATTGGCTGATGGGAATCAATAAATATTTTCACCTAGAGAAAATCGGCTTGTGTCTTGAGAAAGCATGTTGTGAAAAACGTGTCAGGAACACCTAACAGGAACAATAGGCCATTGTTTTTCTATGTCAATATTGTTATTATAACCAAATGTGATAGATATTAACTGTATAAACTCACACGCAAAAGCTCTGGAGATAACAGTGCCTTGTAAAGGGTGTCCCCCGCCCCCCCCCCCCCCAAGTGAAGGCGAAACCCTAATTTAGCTATTAACCCTATCTAGAAAAACCATTACCACTAATAAAGATAGAGGTTATAAAGACCACAAAACGTATGCAGGTGTATTATTGCTCACTGATCACTAGAGGCCAGCAGATCATCAATAATACAGAATAGGAACCATCTTCCCCTTATACATTGGTAGACAGCATTAAAATCATAGGCTGAATCTCCAATTGCAAAAAGAGTGATCAGCAGCAAAATAACTGGCAGCACTATTGCACATACTGTGAGAGAACATGCAAATGACATACTAACAGTATATACACACCAGAAGGCAGCATATAAATTTATATGCGGAACCTTCAAATGTGCAAATAAATTATATACTGTGAGATAGCATGCAAATTATGTGCAGGTTCTTAATTAATTAAACGGTACTGCTTTCCTAGCACGGCGCCCACAATCTAGATTATATGTGTGGGGCTGATATGTCAAGCATCTCATGCACCTTATGTGTTTGTGCGGCATAAGATGCATGAGATGATGCAATCGATGCGATCGACAAGATTTTTACATTGGAATCAATGTAAAAAGCCCCCAAAACCCCAATTTTAATTGCTAACCCCCCTCATGGGTGAAATGCCCCCCCCCCATTGTTAACGCCACCTCACTATTGACGCCAACCCGAAGCGTGGCAAGCGGCGGCGGTACGTGTCCTCTGACCTTTTCATACCCCCACTATCCACGTCGGCGTGGAGCTGATTTTAGTGGCGAGCGCAGCGAGCCACCGAGCCCGAAGCGTGGCGAGGGGATGCGGAATACATGTAAAGTAGTCCGCGTCCCCTCGCGGGGCTCGCCACGCTTCGGGCTCGCTGCGCTCGCCACACTATATAAAATCAACTCCACGCCGACGTGGATAGTGGGGGTATGAAAAGTTCGGAGGACGCGTACCGCCGCCCCTCACGGGCTCGCTGCGCTCGCCACGCTTCGGCGTTGATAGTGCTGGTGGCGTTAACAATGGTTATTGGGGGCTCATGATTTTTTATCTCATGCATCTCATGGATCTCATGCATCTTATGGATGCATAAGATCCATGAGATTAAAAAATCGGGTCCATCGCGTTGATTGTATGCCTTAAGTACCTTAAACTTAAGGCATACAATCAATGAGATGGGCGCCGTGCTAGGAAAGCAGTACCAATTAAACACTAAGCAACTGTACCCCACGAATGGTCTTCTACCCTTAAGTAGGGTATACTCTCATACAACCATTAATTCTATCTACAGGACAATAACTTACCATCAGTAAAGATAGGTTGTATGAGATAAAAACATATGCGGATGTAATTGTGCTCACTTATTACTAAAGGCCAGCAGGTACTTGTTTCCTAGCACGGCGCCTGCGATTTTAATTGTATCCATCGGGTCCTAAAAAATCGCGTTGATCGCATTGCATGCAACCAAATCACATACGATGCAATTGACGCGATCAATGCGATTTTTACATCGGAACCAATGTAAAATGGTCCTTGAGACCCAATTTTACATTAGGCCCAATGTTAAATGCCCCCCAGACCCCAATTTTCATTGTATACCCACCCTGATGGGTCAAATGCCCCCCCATTGTTAACGCCACCCCACGATGAACGCCAACCCGAAGCGTGGCGAGTGCAGCGTGCCCATGAGGGGCGGCGGTACGCGTCCTTCGACCTTTATCATACCCCCACTATCCACGTCGGCGTGGAGTTGATTTTACATAGTGTTGCAAGCGCAGCGAGCCACCCAGCCCGAAGCGTGGCGATCGTAGCGAGCCCCGCGATGGGCCGCGCATTACTTCACAGGTATTACGCGTCCCCTTGCAGGACTCGCTGCGCTCACCACGCTTTGGGCTCGGTGGCTCGCTGCGCTCGCCACACTGTATAAAATAAACTCCACGCCGACGTGGATAGTGGGGGAATGAACCACCAGAGGTCAGCAGATCACTAAAAAAAGACCCTGCATGATATCTGTATATTCATGAGAACTGAATACCCTGCTACATACTGTAAACTGTTACAAAATAAATAGTAACAGTAATCTCAAGGGAGAAGTATCCAAATGTATGAATAATACAACACACAGTTCTGGACATTATGTCATTTATTTGAAATAGTGTATTATTCAAGACTACAAGAAGAGGAACAGAGCTATATTATTATTGTGTAGCTAAACAGTAAGCCATAGAACTCAAGGCAGTGGCGTGCGGTGGGGTGAGGCAGGTGGGACACAGCCTTTCCTGTCATACTAGCGTTTTGAATTGATAAAGTATGTCAGACATACAAATAATTTATAACAAAAATCTTATTTTTATTATTCTAATCATTTTTATAGTCAAAACGCTGGAGTAAAAAGTCTATGGCAGGTGAGGCAGTGCCTCACCTGGCTACCTTTTCTGCACATCTCTTATCAAAACTCAGTGAATCTCCAGCAGTGTATACTGCTGCACATGTGTATAATGCTGGTATGTACCCCATGGCTCATATATTGGGTGCATATCTGGCTCTGGTACTTGCCAGGGACTCTTGAGCCTCACCGCACGTCCATGACTCAAGGCCTATTTTTAATCTTTACACACCTTTTCATTCTTCATAAAGTGCCGTAAGGGCACGTCACATTATATGTATGTTCGTCTTAATGTTGTGTCCTAATAATTTTAACCCCTTAAAAATTTCACAACAAATAAGGTGGGACATTATCCGTGAACCTATAAATTAAACAAACATGGACAAAACCAACAGTGGTTGGTTCAGGGATAAGGACTGTCTTAAGGACAGTTGAGATTAATTTAAAAACGTCAGCCCAGTATCCCAGGAGTTTGGGACAAGACCAGAAGATGTGAAAAATGTTGCCTACGCAACCACACTGTCTCCAGCATTGATTGGAGCATGATGGCCAGAAGGTGTGGAGTCGGTCAGGGGTTAGGTAGAGTCTGTTAATAAGCTTAATGTGCATCTCTGTGTGGTTCAGGCAATGCGACATTGTGTAGGAGGAGAGAAAGATCTGTCTCCATTGGGAGAAGGTGAATGATCTGCAGAGGTCCGTCTCCCATTTCCTATGGGCGGCCGTCTTGGAGAACTCGATGGGGGTTATCAAACTTTTGTACCAGAAAGAGATATCTCCTCTGGTGTTTGTCAGAAAGGACCTGGAGAGAAATGCCTGTGATAGTGCATTAGGGGGGGAATAGTTAGTTAAGTGAGCTTTCCACCAATGTGCAAGTTGTAGGTAATGAAAATATTTTGAAGGGGGTATTGAAAATTGGTGTTGAAGAGAATCGAAGGGGAGCAAAGAGTGGGCGTCTAGTATGTCACCCAGGGATATGATACCTCGAGATTTCCAAGCATTTAAATTTAGATTGGGTATTAACTTTGCTACAGTGGTGATGGGTATATTAGCAATGGAGGTCATCGGGGCGGGTAGGGTAGATATTAATTGGTCCCATGCTTGCAGGGATGCTTTGGTGGATGGGAGCAGGTTTGGCAGAACCGGTCTGGCCTGTTTAGGGATTCTAAATAGATCTGACAGGGGGATGTTGGGAGAGTGTGTTTGTTCAATGCTCACCCAGGAGGCGGTGGGGTCACTTTGAGTGTAATACTTAACCAGAGCTAGGAGGCATGCCGACTGGTAGTGGAATAGGTCGGGGAGATCCTGTCCGCCAAAGGCTCTAGGAATCGACATCTTGGAACGTGCCATGGCTGGGGGTCTGGTCGACCAAACATATTTTGTCAGTATGGAGGTGGCGAGTTGTAGGGATTTCTTGGGGAAAGTGTAGGAGATAGTGCGGAATAAATACATTAGTTTAGGGAGGAGCGACATTTTGAATGCCGCCATGCGTCCCATCCAGGAAACATCATACGATAGCCAGGACTTGGATAAGGTGGACAGAGTGGTGAGGAGTGGAGAGAGGTTGACGTCAAATACGTCATTTGTATTCGGGGGAATATGTACACCCAAATATTTTATCGAGTCCGTTTGCCAATTATATTTATAAGTTGACTTTAGGTGGGGTAGGGCTTTGGCGAGGTTTATCGGGATGGCATCTGTTTTGGTAGTATTAAGTTTATAGTAGGAAGCTGCGCTATAGGAGGCAAGTGTAGTGTGGAGAAACGGAAGGGTTCTAGAGGGGTCGGTCACAAAGAGCAGTACATCATCGGCAAAGAGACAGAGTTTATGGCAGAGGGGGCCTGTTTGTAGGCCAGGGAAATTTGTGTCGCCACGGATGGAGATGGCTAAGGGTTCTATTGAGAGGACAAAAATTAATGGGGATAAAGGGCATCCCTGCCTAGTGCCGTTTGAGATCTTAAAGGAGTCGGATAGGAAGCCGTTGCTAAACACCCGGGCCAAGGGGGAGCTATAAAGCGTCAAAATTGAAGAGAGTATTCGATCTCTGAAACCAAAGCGAGACAACACTTCTTGCATATATTGCCAGTTCAATCTATCGAATGCTTTTTCAGCGTCGAGGGATAGGAGAAGAAGGTCTTGCTTTTTAGAGAGGGAATCAATTAAATAAATACCCTCCTGGTGTTATAGGAGGCCTGTCTACCCGGAACAAACCCTGTCTGGTCCGGGTGCACCAGCAACGGCAGATATTGATTAATACGATTTGCCATTAATTTGGCAAACAATTTGATATCACAGTTTAATAACACTATAGGGCGGTAATTCTGACAGAAGGCCGGATCTTTTCCTGGTTTGGGTATGGTCACTATGCGGGCTTCTAATAATTCTGGGGGGGGAGGAGCCTGTGGAGGACAGTTCATTAAAAAGATCTGCTAAGTATGGGGCTAGGAGGTCACTGAATGAGATATAGAAATCAGAGATAAACCCGTCCGGACCTGGGGCTTTATTTCGGGGAAGTGCTTTAATGGCTAACTGAGTCTCCACTAGTCAAACAAAGTGTATAACTTTTAACGGCGCCAAAAGATGGGTGAAGTATATGCAAGCATAAAAGTGATAACGGAGGTGATAAATAATGCAATAATACTTCCTTTCATTAATCACGGGGTTCCATTAGATCCTCAGATTCAATCGGGATATCCCCAATAGGTAGAGTGATTCAATGTATGTGGAAACAAAAAAGGCTTATAATGGTGAAGCCAGTTTTTAATTACATACACGAAAAACACATGAAACAATACAATACAATATTAAAAACAATGGATTCCGGGAGACAGGATAACAAGGAGCCAATTACCAGCTATAGTATCAGAACTGGTGGTTAGTCAGTTCACAAGCTCTGAATGAATCAAATAGTCACCAGTCCAAACGCCCGGGTGGTCGGTCTGGGAGAGGTTGATCCAGGGTAAAATAGAGTCCTTCAGTCTGTCTAGCCCGGAAGTCCTGATGCCACAAATGATCCCAACGCGTTTCGACCCGTAGAACTAAAGGGTCTTTCTCAAGGCTGCATCTAGTGTCCACGGAGCTTTTAGACAATTCAGCTGCTCTGGAGTAAGTGATGGGAGCTGCACCTTATCCAGGAAGGAAGAGATTGTGTCCTTGGTGGGTTGTAACGTGGAGGGGTCGGAGGATAAATTGTATAACTGGGAATAATAATTTGCAAATTGATTAGCTATGTCCTTGGGGTTACTAAGTCTCTCTTTATTGGGAGTGATGACATATTTTATTCTGTTTTTAGCTTGTTGGGCACGCAGTTTCCGGGCAAGCATTCTGCCAGATCGATTGCTTAATAGGTAGAATTTATGTCTTAATCTATTTAGAGCTGATTGGGTTCGAGCCAAAATAAGTTTTTGAAGTTGACTGTGCACGTTAGCTATCTCCCTCTTATGGTTCTAGATGGGAACGTTTTATTTTGGTATTCAAGAGCTGTCAATTTAGTCTCTAGCTCCTGTTGAGCTAAGAGGGATCTGCGTTTTAAGTTGGCTCCTGCTTGTATAGCTGCTCCTCTTGTAACTGCCTTAAGAACACACCAGTGGTGTATGATAGATGTGTCTTGCTGGGAGTTTCTTAGCTTCGTAGGATTTTATGGCATTTTATATAGTGTCCTTTGCTGTGGGATCTGTCAGAAGGTGCGGGAATAGAAACCACTGTCTGGGGGGGATTTTGGCCGGGCGGAAGTTCCATTGCCATATGACAGCGGCATGGTCAGACCAAGTGATTGGGAGGATGTCGACTCCCTTAGTGTGTTGCAGTGACCATTTATCGCAGAGTATGTAATCAATTCTGGAGTATGTGTTGTGTACTGGGGAATAGATGGTGTATTCACGGCCAGAAAGGTAAGTGGTTAAACAGGTATCATACAAATCAATTTCTAGGAGAAGACTGCGGAGAGCTGAAGACGGACTGGACAGTGGGGTTTGTCGGGAGGGGGGCTGTTGGGATTTGTCAAGTTTGGGATCTAAAGGTAGGTTGAAGTCTCCTAACACTATCAGGGAGCTCCTAGAGGACTTCTGTATAAGGAGAAATTATTTGCGCAGAAAAGTGATCTGGTTTGAGTTAGGTGCATATACGCAGACTATAGTCGTCAGTCTTTCCTCAAGTAGGCCGGTCAGGATTAAATATCTACCATTTTTATCGGTGACTTGGGACTTGAGAACAAAGGAAGTGTGTTTATTGAATAGGATAGCAACTCCATTTCGCTTGGAAGGGCCATTTGCATAGTAACCTATGGGGTAATTTGCATCTTTAAAAGCAGGAGGGATAGAGGAGGAAAAGTGCGTTTCCTGAAGGGCCACTACAGTATGTCTGCTTTCTGCTTATGGAAATAGGAAAGTGCTAATCTACATTTGTTAGGGGAGTTCAGCCCTTTAACATTTAACGAAAAAAAATTAGGCATGGGAAGAACTTAAAAGAGTGATAGGTAGAGCCTAAGTGACATCCTAGTAGGTATAATGCAAGCAGGAGATGTGTCAGCTACAGATGCTGAAGTCCAAGAGGATGGGAAGGTAAGAGTTAGGGTAGTAGTGGAGAGAGGGGAGACAGAGGGGTGTGTGAAGGAGAGAGTAAAGGGAAAGGCAAAACAAAAAGGTCCAGTATATAGGACCTGCATGACTACTGCAGGGGAAAGAAGGAGTTCTTGCAGTAGTATGTAGAGGGTTGGGGGGTGGCTCGGCTCCTGAAAGGGGAGAAAGAGCCGCCACTCGCTTATTCAAACATAATAAGGAATAAACAGTAAGTAAAATCTAGCATAACTTGTAGAACATCGCTAGTAAAATGTGTAACGTATCTAGGAAACCAATTAAGAACATTTTGGTACATCCTATGGGAAATGAGAATGAGTATATATTTAAATGAGTACCTGAAACAGTAAAGGCTCATACACACTAGAAGATTTTCATTTCAAAAGACTTTCCCAAAATCTCTGATAGATATATCTTTCCCCAAAGTAGTGCATACACACTGAGCCATTTTCCCAAAGAGCAAGAGATTTTCACGAGGTGAAAGACTTTGCTGAAAATCTGATTTGCATAATGGGCTGGGTTTGAATGACAAGGGTGGGAGCAGGGGCCATTTTATTCAGTGCATTCCAGTTCTTGGTGCATGATTCAGAGCTGATTGCTGGGCTGCATATATTCAGAGCCCACGATCAGGTAAACTACACCCGTGCCGCCCTGACCGGGCAAAGTCCCAAACGTGTGCACGGCAAAATTTCATTTGCAGCTCTGCATGTAGGGAGAAATCTATTCATATATACATATGGGGGGGGGGCAGGGGGGCAGTGGCGGCGGTAACATATACATTGCTGGCCTGCAAAAAATGTAAGGCATGGCTTTGTGGGACAGGGGACTATGCACTCCGTAATGCCAATTACACATTATGCCACACACCATAATGACCATTACACATAATGCCACACACCGTAATGCCCATTACACATATGCCACACACAGTAATGCCCATTACACATATGCCACACACCGTAATGCCCATCACATATAATGCCACATAAGTGCCGGTTACCTACATGCTCATTGCTAGGGTTTTCATGCACAGTGCCAGTGGTAACATACTATGTGCACACTGCACTGTGCGGTCTGCCTCACCTTGCCCCACTGTCTGTCTCTGCCTGCATCACTAAAGGAGACCGCCGGGCAGAGCGGTGGGGTCATCCGACTATCTCAGAGCAGGTCCATCTGTCTGCGACTCGCAGCCAATCAGGCGACGGTGGCTCGCGAGTTGCAAGCAGGCGTGTCATTCAAAATAGCCGCACAGTGACAGCCAGGTTTACAACCACTCTGCCGGCTGTCTCCTTTAACGATGCAGGCAGGGACAGACAGCAGGGCAAGGTGAGCGGACGTTCTGCCTCCAAAATGAACTGAAGGAAAGCAGTTCTGCCCCGTTCTGGCTCAATTTAACCCATGGTGGCCAGTAATTTATACATTGCTGGCCTGTGCCAGCTATGTATATATTACTGGCTAATAACTAAGTCATTGGTGCCCAGTGGTGCCTGTAATATATAGATTGCTGGCAACAACATTGGTGGGCAGTGCTGCTCCGTGTGGAGCAGGACGGATGGAGGCGGGGGGTGCATCAGCTGCACATGTAGCCTGACCCGGGAGGACGCGCACAGGTGACCAGCGGGGAGGGGCAGACTAGACCAGAGCGGCGAACGGCGGGTGAGACATGGCTCCTCAGCAGCCAGCCGCCACAGCAGCAGACAGCCAGACATAGCGATTCAGCGGGGCAGCGTGGACAAGTGAGTATGACAGAAAGGGAGGGGGCGGGGGCGGCAGCGGGGCATACCGCCGGGCTGAAAGTGGCTAATCTTTCAGCCCGGCAGCGTACACACACAGCGATGATGGATGACAAACCATCCATCATCGCTGGATCTGCTGGTAAAACCAGCAGATAAAAGAGCTTCCTAGCGATGATGCGGGAGCGCGCATCATCGCTAGTCGGGAGTCGCTGGCCCATACACACTAATCGATTTTCATCTGAAAATCGGTCAAAACGTCTGTTTTGACCGATTTTCAGGTGAAAATCGTCAAGTGTGTATGGGCCTTAAGAATACATGAATATAACAAATTATGATACAAAGTCCAGAGATGTGTTAAGTGAGACACACAATAACAGGAAATCATGCCTTCCTCTTTCTAAACAACAAAATAAAGATAAAATTATCCAATTCAGAGGAGATTAATCAAAAAGTAAAACCGAGTATACCCTTATTAGGGAAATAAATTTGGAACACAGTAAGGGGTACAAGACATGTGAATACAAACATCCAAATAACAGCAAAACAAATCAGGACTTCACAATCATTGTTTTAAAGCACTATTTCTTACTTTAATGCACTTCTTTACTTTCTTTTTTGTGGAGAGGAGAAACTATATACATCTCCCCTCTTTTTAATAAGAGAAACAATAAAAATTATTTTTTAATAAAAGTCATCTCATTCAAACTAGTTGAACGGACTTTATAACAACCCCGCGAGTGCAGCCGAGTGCAGCCAAAGTATCTCTAACTTTTTCTTCTTTCGCTAGAGGCAATGGAGACATCTGCAGCCGGGCTCCTACTCCCAAGGGGGCACCTTTCTTCCACTGCAAGTTTGAATCAGTTCATTGAAAGCTGTCAATAACGCTTCTGTGGCTGACTCTCCCTCCTAGCAAGACCATAGACATCACAATCCCTTTGTTTTAAACATAATATACATAACATACATACATACACACACATGCATACATACATATATTTATATTAAGTGCTGTGTTTGTGTGTGTGGGGAGCACCAATATTTATCTTGCCTCTGGGCAACTGGGATGAACTTACGCCACTGGGGGGACCCCTTTATGGCTGGTCTCCACTCCCTCAGGGTCCTGGACCACACTGATCAGTCAAGAGTTAATACTTTGGCCAGGGAAAATACTTTGGCCAGGGAAGGCCCGGTGCTGGTTTTCAAAATATGGGGGACCCCTACTCTGTTTGTCCCCTGTATTTTGGGAACCAGGACTGGCCCATGAGCCTGCTTCTGTTTATAGAAATACACAGGGCTTAAAGTGGTCTTGGAGAGGTGGTGGAACTCTCTTTCCCAAACAGCGACACCCCCCCCCCAATTAGGCAGAGCCTAGATAAGTGCCAAGGAATTTGTGCCCTACCTCTCATAAAGGGATAATGGTCCCACAAGGAAGGGGTGTGGTCACACGATAGGAACTCCAATTAAGATTACAACATGCAGTATACACACAATCATATACAAATGAAACCACATGTACGGCCCTTGATTCATATTATACCACATAGTATTGCCCCTTATACATATAATGTCAACAGTTGTGCTGCTTTTACACATCTGTCTCTGTCACTCCAGCAGCTCCATGCCCTATGTCCCTCCAGCAGTTCACTGTTCATGTACCTCAGCAGCTCCATGCCCTGTGTTTCTCCAGCAGCTTCCCCTCCTCTCTGAGTCCTGCTAGCCCCCTTTCACCTTGTCTTCAGCATGCACAGAGCCTGCTCCCCTTAGTGGCTCTTCTTCAATTCAGAGGTGGTGATGGCATGACATCATATACACATGCCAGAAGAAGAAGCCACTGGGACAGGCTTTTCTGTTGGAATTACTGTTCATGGCTATGGTAGAGGTGGAACTCAGTTCCCCCTACATTTAGAGGTGGTGGAACTCAGTTCCACCCAGTTCCCCCTCACTTTAACCACTGGAAATACAGCAACCAGAACCGATTTAAAGAGCCTGATGCTGGTTATAGCAGGGCAGGGGACACCACGACATTTTTTTTAAATCATTTATTTTTTCAATATTTTTACACAGGGCATGCTGCATGGATCTGACTGCCAAATATGAACATCTACGACATTGAAAAATACGAATCTGGAGAATATGGCAGCTTCGTTAATTTGTTGTATACTCCATTCGTATTTTGGTCTGTATACGGCCTATCCCATTCGTACCAGTTCCTACGGGGATCGGTCAAAGACATTATTAAATTTCCCCCTATATCATTTCAAAAACCAATAATTTGTAATCACCTCTGCAGGTGGTGATCACTTATCACTATGTCACTTGTCACTATGGGCCTTATTTTGGTTCATTCTTTCTGACAAAATCCTTCTTAGATGGACAAAACCATGTGCACTGCAGGGGGGGCAGATGTTACTTGTGCAGAGAGAATTAGATTTGGGTGAGTAATTTTGTTTCTGTGCAGGGAAAATACTGACTGCTTTATTTTTACACTGCAATATAGATCTCACTTTGAAGTAAAACCCCACCCAAATCTAATTCTCTCTGCACATGTTACATCTGCCCCACCTGCAGTGCACATGGTTTTGCCCATCTAAGAAGGATTTTGTCAGAAAGAATGAACCAAAATAAGGCCCTATGTCACTTAATAGTCACATAAAAATTGTCCAAGGTTTAATCAGTTCTAAAGTAGTGTTTAGCTGCAGTATTTGCACATATATATATATATATATATATATATATATATATATATATATATATATATATAGAGAGAGAGAGAGAGAGAGAGAGAAAATGACCCCCAGTGCGCCACCAAAAAAGCAGCTACTCTATAGATCTCCCCTGTTAGCGGGAGATGAAAGAGAAAAGTAGGTACCAGAATATAGAGAGCGCTAATGAACCTCCACCTTTTGGAAGTGCAGTGTATCAAGGTGTGATCATACACAATGCAATAGTCTATTAAAACAAATACTTTTTATTAAAAGATTTTTCTTAAAAATTTCTTTTTCTTGTGTTCAAGAATTTCTTTCAAGTAGCCAACCCAACGCGTTTCGCCCTTTTGCAAAGGCTTCCTCAGGGGTTACTTTTGATATGCACTGCAGATAGTAGAAATGCCAAACATAAATTTCCCGAACATGGATAATTTTATATGTAAAAATATATATAAAATGGTGTGGGTACATACCCGAATAAATGCCGGGCAGATACTTGTGCACAATGGCTGTCTCAATCAAAGATCCCACAATCTAGAATTCATCATGAACATATTTCATAATTGTATACACAAAACTGTTAAATAGACAAGAAAACGGGGGAGGAGCATGTAAATTTAATTAAGAATATTACCTAGGATTAGTAGACA
The DNA here is from genome assembly GCF_055691185.1 of Crinia signifera. NCBI lineage: Eukaryota > Metazoa > Chordata > Amphibia > Anura > Myobatrachidae > Crinia > Crinia signifera. Next base: position 142,811,761 of record NC_139218.1, on the reverse strand, counting down.
TCCTATTCCCATGGTTTAGGGTATGGGTCTCACTTAAATTCCGACTCAAACGGATAAAAATAGATGGAAAAAAACCTATCAGGAGGAAAATAGCATATATTTGTTACCACCTATATCTAGTCGGGCAGGAAGAAGTTTTAGGGGGTGTGTTACATACCGTGTGCGGAGCAAAGACCACTTCACGACGTTCCACCCTCAAACTCGAAACACAAAAGTGGGGGGTTTCAAAATTCCCCAACAATAAAAGGCCAATTCCTATAACACAAATTTGCATGGGTAATGGCGGGGTCTCAATATTCATTACTGGTGTTCACACACATGGATTCCCTTCTGGATTACCCAGGAGTTATGGGCTAGATTTTTAACAGCCTAGTTCTACTAGGACTGGTGTTTATCAATTAATTCATTATACTGTATGTATAGGTTATATAATATTACCTGATTCCACTTATGTGGCTACATACTGTATCTACACATCCTTTACTAATCTCAATCTAGCAGTTTCAGGTTTCTACAATCTATGATTATCAATTTCAATATCACCGGATAATTTTACTCGCCAGGCAATATTACTGAATTAATAGACTACAAGTGTGGCTTCCCAAGCTGCTGTAGTCACTTTTATGTGTATAGCAGATGTATTTGATCAACCTCCTGCTATATATAAGTAGTCCCAATTCGACAAGTATAGCTTCCCAAACTGCTGTAGTCACTTTTAGATATATTGCAGATACATTCAATCAACCTTCAATTAGACATAAACTGTCCTAATACAACCGTGGGCACACAAGACATGCATTTTTCTACATAAATATTACAGGAGATCAATAACACGTTAGATTCTCCAAACCAGAATACAAAGAACATAGTTTAGAACCCAGTAAATCATAATGCAACCTTACCTGGCGTTAAACAGAACTCCTGTGTGATTTCCACCAGACAGATACCTGCAGCTGCCTGTTAGCTCTTTTAAACCTGTGCTCAGTGATGTCATATCCGGGTATGTGGATTTTCACTCTAATTATATTAATTAAGTTTCTGCTTCTCTGATTTTTATGTGGCGCGCTCTATATACCACTTGATTTTTATACTGGCGATTACCTATAGTGGAATTCCCTACTTCAAAGATAGGACATAGAATTCATAAGATACGCATTATGCGTTCCAAATTTGCGGTCCACCCTAAACTTCCGGGGTTGATTACCGCTCTAATGTTCAGTGAGAGGCCGGGGAACCAATCACGTGGTGCCGCCTAGCACCGTGTATTCCCTGCTTTGCGTTCCAATTATACGGAACTTCCTGTGTACTATCTGCCTATACTACCAGTGTGTTGCCATGGATTCCATGGAGTGCGTTCCACTGATGCTCTGTGCGGCTAAACACAGAACATCAGTCTCATCATTCTCCGTCAAGCGCTCCACTTACGGGAAACATTATTGGTGTTTTATCAAACTAAATGACCAAATGATAAGTAGTATCAACCTTCCTAACTTATTCTTTATTTTCTAATAAGTCCTAAGGTTTTTTTAATGTTAAGGTCTCTATATTTAGCGCTGATAGTTCGCATTACCAAATTATAGGGGGAAGTGATTTTAATTAAAATGGAAAATAATATTGTTCTCCGCTAATGGGATAATATCTAATTCTAAGTGTTATGCTTTTGTTGTTCTTATTAATTCAATTTTATTCATATGGTGATATATTATACACTTCTAAATTCTATGTGTAACGACCTAACTTCTATGTGCTCTGTGATTATATTATTTTTAAATTAATATATATAATTTTTTTATATATATTTTTTTTATATAAATTTTATCTATATTAATATTTATATAATCTATTTATAGTGATTGTTATTCTGAGTTTCAATTGTGAGTAATTTATGTAAATTATATGAGGTTTCCCTTAAGTTCTATTTTAAAAGCTAATACGTGGCTAATACAGAATGTAAGTGCAATTCATCCCATTGGGCTCATTTCTGAGAACAATTAGGAAAAAAGTGAATTAGGTTTATAATTATGATGTGCTGGGTTTTACAAGTGTATTGACAATAACATTTCTTTTGGGCAACTTCACTTATTATTATACAAGTATTTTCACAGTCACAGTTCATATAATGTTTGTTTTATGATGTTGGGTGTCTAGATGTTCTCCTATTCTTTTACACCCAGTGGTATATAAATATTTATAAATATATAGGTAATCTTAAAAAAAAAAAAAAAAAAAAGAGTGAAAAAAGGGAATAACATATAAAGGAATAAAGAAGGAAATAAACGAAAATTCTATTTATAGGGTTTTCAAGGGTTAAGAAATGAGACTATGTCCACATTTTCGTTAAGTCCTTTGGGATGCAGCGTGTTCAAGGTGTATATCCAGAATGCTTCCCGTTTTGACAATCTGAGGTCTCTATCTCCACCACGTGGGTTGATTTCCACATTTTCAAGAATGGTAAAACTAAAGTTACTAGTGTCCACTTTGGATTCATGTTTTTCTCCAAAATGTCTCGGTAAACTGTGTGAAGTGATTTTGTTCTTAATGTTACGAATGTGCTCCTGTATACGGATTTTTGCTTGCCGTTTCGTCTTTCCTATATACATGAACCCACATTTACATGTTATCCTGTAGATAACATACGTCGAGTTGCAAGTTACAGAATGATTTAATGAGTATTGTTTTTTCTCAATTATACTCTTAAAGGTTGTTTTCTCCATAAACTTACAGCAGATACATTTTCTGCATGGAGTGCATCTGCTGTCATTGGATAGGAAATGTGTGATTTTTAGTTCTTTTTTTCGGCTTTTAAATTGGCTGGGTGCAAGGATGCTTTTTAAATTAGTTGCTCTACGGAAAACTACATCTGGTTTGGACGGTAGGTGGGGTCCCAATATATTGTCTTTCAAAAGAATTTCCCAATGTCTGGAAAGTATTTTCTTAATTTGATGGTTTTCTCTATTGAACTGGGTAATAAATGATCTTTTTTGCAGTGTTCCTTCCTTTATCTTGTTCACTGAAGAGCCTAAGATTTCTTCTCTTGTCCTGTTTTGTACTTTCAGTTTGGCCTGTTCAATCTTTGATGGTTCATAGCCTTTTTCTATGAATCTTTTTGATAGTGATGTTGCTTGAAGAGAATAGTCATTTTCTTTACTACAGTTCCTCCGTAATCTGGTAAACTGAGATGTTGGAACACTGTCTTTCCAATTCGGGTGGTGGCAGCTCTCATAGGGTATAAAGCTGTTGCAATCCACCTCTTTGAAAAACGTTTTGGTGGACACGGTCTCCCCAGGGTGTCCGGTAAGAATCAGATCTAAGTAATCGATGTTTTTTCGATCTGATTTATGGGTGAATTTTAGATTGAAGTTGTTGTCTTGAAGGTGGAGCATGAATCTCTCAATGCTGCTATTATCTCCCTTCCACACTACTATTAGGTCGTCGATATAACGTTGATAAAATTGAATGTAGGGCATAAATTCCGACGTGTATATATGTGACTCCTCCCACATGCCCATTAACAGATTGGCATACGATGGGGCAAATTTCATCCCCATCGCCGTGCCCGTTATCTGGAGGAAAAATTTGTTGTTAAACTCAAAGTAGTTGTGGGTCAAGATATATTTAATGCTATTCAGTATGAATTCCATTTCACCTTCCGATTTTTCTGCAGTTTTTGAGATCATATATTTAATGGCTTCTATGCCTTTTTCATGTGGAATTGAGGAATAGAGCGCCTGGACATCTATGGTGATCCAGCAGAATTCCTCCTCCCAGTAAAACTGTTTCAATTTAGTTAGGAGGGTTGTAGAGTCTTTTAAGTGTGAAGCATTCCGAAGGACATATGGTTGTAAGATTATGTCGATGAAGTGAGAAAGGTTGCAGCTCAATGATTGGATACCCGCTACAATAGGTCTTCCTGGTGGTGCATTACGGTTCTTGTGCACTTTGGGAATATGGTAAAATATCGGGATTATTGGACATTTCACATACAGGTAGTCAAATTCTTCTTTTCCTATGAAGAGTTTATTTCTAGCATCTACCAGCAGGGTATATAGCTCTTCTTGGAACTTTAAGGTTGGATCCTCTCCTAGTTCCATATATGTGATTCCATCTCGTAAAAGGTTTTCAGCTTCTTTGAGGTAGTTTTCCGTAGTCTGTAAAACTACGGCTCCTCCTTTATCGGCATTCCGAATGATTACGCTCTCATCTTTTTTTAAACTTTTCATAGCCTGTTTTTCTTGTGTCGACAGGTTACCTGAACCATTTTGATTCCATACTTTAATCTTCCGGAAATCCTCGCTAACCAAATTATAGAAAATGTCGATGTGACTACCTTTTGATTCTACTGGGTAGAATTTCGAGTGGTTAGAAACCCGGGGTGTGGCCTTTTCAATGATAGATGTAGGAGGGTTCTTCAGGAAATGGCGCTGCAATGTCAAATTTCTTATGAATTTATTCAAGTCGATAAATAGGTCAAATTTATCGACATGCCCATCGGGGGCAAATTTTAGACCTTTGTTTAATAGGGCAATCTGTGCTGGGCACAGTTCCCTTTCTGTAAGGTTGATAAATCCTGTTTTCGGTTCTGAAATAGGGGTTTCCTTTTCTTTGGGCTTCTTGCTTCCTCCCCTGCATCCTCTTCTTCTCCATTTAATGTCCTTTTTGTCCCTTGAGGGGAATCCAGTCTGTTCTGCAGGATCTCTTCTTTTTGTAGAAATGCGAAGTTTTTTCTTCTCCCTAAAAAATGACTCGGGGAGCTTCTCTCCACTGAGCCACTCCTTCTCCGTGGTCTATCCTCATAGTCATCCCGGTATGAAGGGACCCGATTTCTATAGGTATCTCTATTTCCATAGTTGTCTCTATCTCTATACTTCCTTCTATAGTCATCCCGATATGAAGGTATTCTCCGTGGGTTTCTTCTATAGTTAGATTGTTCTCTTCTATAGTTTCTTCGTGGGGACTCAAATTTCCTTTCTGTTGTGAAAACAGGCTTTTGCCACCGCGCTTCATTCCTACGTCTCACATCGGGCCTGGGTCGGTATGTTTCCATTTTTTGATTGGGATAGGTACTATAATCTCTTCTGCTTTTTGCTTCTCTTGTCCAATTGAAGACCTGGCCACTATTGTAGTCATTCTTATCTCGTATGAACTTCCTCTGTTTCCTCAAGATTATGTCATTTTCTAGTCTGTCCAATTTTTCCTGTAAATCGGTAGTGTCTCGTTTGAATTCTTCACTGTCAGTGAATCTCTCCAATAATTTTTCGATCTTATTTATTTCCTCTTCCAATCTAGACGATTCTTTTTTCCTTTCATTTATTATAAGCATCATTAATTTCATGGAGCATTCTTCTAAACTGGCTTGCCAGTTATTCATGAATAATTCATTCTCTCCATTGATGTTGGGGTTCTTACTTAGTCTAAGACCTCTGGGTACTCTCTTTACTTCAAGATATTTTTCCAGTGTGACTATATCATACCAGTTTTTAAGTTCTTTGCTCAATAATTTTTCTACTGTATTCAGACATTCATAATAATCTTCCTCCTCCGATATAAATACATGCTCATCCTCCGTAAAAATGTTTTTCAATTTTGCAGATCTTCTAGTTCGGTCATTAAATATAGGCATCTTTATAATAAGTGGCAGCTACTAAAGGTCCTAACAGATGATAGATACAAATAGAGAAAATGACCCCCAGTGCGCCACCAAAAAAGCAGCTACTCTATAGATCTCCCCTGTTAGCGGGAGATGAAAGAGAAAAGTAGGTACCAGAATATAGAGAGCGCTAATGAACCTCCACCTTTTGGAAGTGCAGTGTATCAAGGTGTGATCATACACAATGCAATAGTCTATTAAAACAAATACTTTTTATTAAAAGATTTTTCTTAAAAATTTCTTTTTCTTGTGTTCAAGAATTTCTTTCAAGTAGCCAACCCAACGCGTTTCGCCCTTTTGCAAAGGCTTCCTCAGGGGTTACTTTTGATATGCACTGCAGATAGTAGAAATGCCAAACATAAATTTCCCGAACATGGATAATTTTATATGTAAAAATATATATAAAATGGTGTGGGTACATACCCGAACAAATGCCGGGCAGATACTTGTGCACAATGGCTGTCTCAATCAAAGATCCCACAATCTAGAATTCATCATGAACATATTTCATAATTGTATACACAAAACTGTTAAATAGACAAGAAAACGGGGGAGGAGCATGTAAATTTAATTAAGAATATTACCTAGGATTAGTAGACATCCTATTCCCATGGTTTAGGGTATGGGTCTCACTTAAATTCCGACTCAAACGGATAAAAATAGATGGAAAAAAACCTATCAGGAGGAAGATAGCATATATTTGTTACCACCTATATCTAGTCGGGCAGGAAGAAAAAAAAAAAAAAAAAGATCATTTATTACCCAGTTCAATAGGGAAAACCATCAAATTAAGAAAATACTTTCCCTTTCCAGACATTGGGAAATTCTTTTGAAAGACAATATATTGGGACCCCACCTACCGTCCAAACCAGATGTAGTTTTCCGTAGAGCAACTAATTTAAAAAGCATCCTTGCACCCAGCCAATTTAAAAGCCGAAAAAAAGAACTAAAAATCACACATTTCCTATCCAATGACAGCAGATGCACTCCATGCAGAAAATGTATCTGCTGTAAGTTTATGGAGAAAACAACCTTTAAGAGTATAATTGAGAAAAAACAATACTCATTAAATCATTCTGTAACTTGCAACTCGACGTATGTTATCTACAGGATAACATGTAAATGTGGGTTCATGTATATAGGAAAGACGAAACGGCAAGCAAAAATCCGTATACAGGAGCACATTCGTAACATTAAGAACAAAATCACTTCACACAGTTTACCGAGACATTTTGGAGAAAAACATGAATCCAAAGTGGACACTAGTAACTTTAGTTTTACCATTCTTGAAAATGTGGAAATCAACCCACGTGGTGGAGATAGAGACCTCAGATTGTCAAAACGGGAAACATTCTGGATATACACCTTGAACAAGCTGCATCCCAAAGGACTTAACGAAAATGTGGACATAGTCTCATTTCTTAACCCTTGAAAACCCTATAAATAGAATTTTCGTTTATTTCCTTCTTTATTCCTTTATATGTTATTCCCTTTTTTCACTCTTTTTTTTTTTTAAGATTACCTATATATTTATAAATATTTATATACCACTGGGTGTAAAAGAATAGGAGAACATCTAGACACCCAACATCATAAAACAAACATTATATGAACTGTGACTGTGAAAATACTTGTATAATAATAAGTGAAGTTGCCCAAAAGAAATGTTATTGTCAATACACTTGTAAAACCCAGCACATCATAATTATAAACCTAATTCACTTTTTTCCTAATTGTTCTCAGAAATGAGCCCAATGGGATGAATTGCACTTACATTCTGTATTAGCCACGTATTAGCTTTTAAAATAGAACTTAAGGGAAACCTCATATAATTTACATAAATTACTCACAATTGAAACTCAGAATAACAATCACTATAAATAGATTATATAAATATTAATATAGATAAAATTTATATAAAAAAAAATATATAAAAAAATTATATATATTAATTTAAAAATAATATAATCACAGAGCACATAGAAGTTAGGTCGTTACACATAGAATTTAGAAGTGTATAATATATCACCATATGAATAAAATTGAATTAATAAGAACAACAAAAGCATAACACTTAGAATTAGATATTATCCCATTAGCGGAGAACAATATTATTTTCCATTCTAATTAAAATCACTTCCCCCTATAATTTGGTAATGCGAACTATCAGCGCTAAATATAGAGACCTTAACATTAAAAAAACCTTAGGACTTATTAGAAAATAAAGAATAAGTTAGGAAGGTTGATACTACTTATCATTTGGTCATTTAGTTTGATAAAACACCAATAATGTTTCCCGTAAGTGGAGCGCTTGACGGAGAATGATGAGACTGATGTTCTGTGTTTAGCCGCACAGAGCATCAGTGGAACGCACTCCATGGAATCCATGGCAACACACTGGTAGTATAGGCAGATAGTACACAGGAAGTTCCGTATAATTGGAACGCAAAGCAGGGAATACACAGTGCTAGGCGGCACCACGTGATCGGTTCCCCGGCCTCTCACTGAACATTAGAGCGGTAATCAACCCCGGAAGTTTAGGGTGGACCGCAAATTTGGAACGCATAATGCGTATCTTATGAATTCTATGTCCTATCTTTGAAGTAGGGAATTCCACTATAGGTAATCGCCAGTATAAAAATCAAGTGGTATATAGAGCGCGCCACATAAAAATCAGAGAAGCAGAAACTTAATTAATATAATTAGAGTGAAAATCCACATACCCGGATATGACATCACTGAGCACAGGTTTAAAAGAGCTAACAGGCAGCTGCAGGTATCTGTCTGGTGGAAATCACACAGGAGTTCTGTTTAACGCCAGGTAAGGTTGCATTATGATTTACTGGGTTCTAAACTATGTTCTTTGTATTCTGGTTTGGAGAATCTAACGTGTTATTGATCTCCTGTAATATTTATGTAGAAAAATGCATGTCTTGTGTGCCCACGGTTGTATTAGGACAGTTTATGTCTAATTGAAGGTTGATTGAATGTATCTGCAATATATCTAAAAGTGACTACAGCAGTTTGGGAAGCTATACTTGTCGAATTGGGACTACTTATATATAGCAGGAGGTTGATCAAATACATCTGCTATACACATAAAAGTGACTACAGCAGCTTGGGAAGCCACACTTGTAGTCTATTAATTCAGTAATATTGCCTGGCGAGTAAAATTATCCGGTGATATTGAAATTGATAATCATAGATTGTAGAAACCTGAAACTGCTAGATTGAGATTAGTAAAGGATGTGTAGATACAGTATGTAGCCACATAAGTGGAATCAGGTAATATTATATAACCTATACATACAGTATAATGAATTAATTGATAAACACCAGTCCTAGTAGAACTAGGCTGTTAAAAATCTAGCCCATAACTCCTGGGTAATCCAGAGGGAATCCATGTGTGTGAACACCAGTAATGAATATTGAGACCCCGCCATTACCCATGCAAATTTGTGTTATAGGAATTGGCCTTTTATTGTTGGGGAATTTTGAAACCCCCCACTTTTGTGTTTCGAGTTTGAGGGTGGAACGTCGTGAAGTGGTCTTTGCTCCGCACACGGTATGTAACACACCCCCTAAAACTTCTTCCTGCCCGACTAGATATAGGTGGTAACAAATATATGCTATCTTCCTCCTGATAGGTTTTTTTCCATCTATTTTTATCCGTTTGAGTCGGAATTTAAGTGAGACCCATACCCTAAACCATGGGAATAGGATGTCTACTAATCCTAGGTAATATTCTTAATTAAATTTACATGCTCCTCCCCCGTTTTCTTGTCTATTTAACAGTTTTGTGTATACAATTATGAAATATGTTCATGATGAATTCTAGATTGTGGGATCTTTGATTGAGACAGCCATTGTGCACAAGTATCTGCCCGGCATTTGTTCGGGTATGTACCCACACCATTTTATATATATTTTTACATATAAAATTATCCATGTTCGGGAAATTTATGTTTGGCATTTCTACTATCTGCAGTGCATATCAAAAGTAACCCCTGAGGAAGCCTTTGCAAAAGGGCGAAACGCGTTGGGTTGGCTACTTGAAAGAAATTCTTGAACACAAGAAAAAGACATTTTTAAGAAAAATCTTTTAATAAAAAGTATTTGTTTTAATAGACTATTGCATTGTGTATGATCACACCTTGATACACTGCACTTCCAAAAGGTGGAGGTTCATTAGCGCTCTCTATATTCTGGTACCTATATATATATATATATATATATATATATATATATATATATATATAAACAGCAGGGTTGGATTGAGGGACCTGGGGGGACCCCCAAACAAACAGGCGGCACTCGATTAGCTGAAAGAGTAGAATCCAATTTTTATGTGCAGATTTTCAAATAAATACAAGCATGTTTGCCAACATTTCAAAGCCGGTGCAGCTTTATCATCAGGGCTTGTGCAGCAAGAAAGTGCATGTAGTGCTGTGAACTACATGCACTTTCTTGCTGCACAAGCCCTGATGATAAAGCCGCACCGGCTTTAAAACGTTGGCAAACATGCTTGTATTTATTTGAAAATCTGCACATAAAAATTGGATTCTACTCTTCCAGCTAATCGAGTGCCGCCTGTTTGTTTGGGGGTCCCCCCAGGTCCCTCAATCCAACCCTGCTGTTTGTACATCCCTTTGAGGAAGGCACCTTGGCATATACCCCAGCGATGAGAGTGCCAGTCAACCCAATATATTATATAAATATATATATAAATATATATATATATATATATATATATATATATGAATATCCGGTACTTGTTTCCTAGCACGGCCACACCGATTAAGATCGGGGTGGTCGGGCTGAAAAAAATCGGGTCGGTCGCATCGCATGCGATTTGGTCGCATGCGATGCGATCGATGCGACCGACCGATTTTTGACCCGATTTTTTTCATTGAATCCAATGTAAATTGGGTCCCTGGGACCCAATTTTACATTGGATTCAATGAAAAAAATTCCCAACCCCCCCAAATTCAAGCGATAGACGGCAACCCGAAGCGTGGCGAGCGCAGCGAGCCCGCGAGGGGCGGCGGTACGCGTCCTCCGACCTTTTCATGCCCTACTATCCACTAGGGCGTGGAGTGAGAATAGAATAGTGTGGCGAGCGCAGCGAGCCACCGAGCCCGAAGCGTGGCGAGCGCAGCGAGCCCCGCGAGGGGACGCGGATACCTTCACAGGTAAACGCGTCCCTTCGCGGGCTTCACAGGTGTCCGCGTCGCCACGGACACCTGTGAAGCCCGCAAGGGGACGCGTATAACTGTGAAGGTATCCGCGTCCCCTCGCGGGGCTCGCTGCGCTCGCCACGCTTCGGGCTCGGTGGCTCGCTGCGCTCGCCACACTATTCTATTCTCACTCCACGCCCTAGTGGATAGTAGGGCATGAAAAGGTCGGAGGACGCGTACCGCCGCCCCTCGCGGGCTCGCTGCGCTCGCCACGCTTCGGGTTGCCGTCTATCGTGGGGCGACGACGGGGACATTTATAATGTGAAATGGGTCATATTGACCCATTTCACATTTTTTGACATTTTTACACCATTTCAATGTTAAAAAATTTTTTAACATTGAATCCTATGCAAAAATCGGGGGCATCGCGTCGGTCGCGTCGGGACCAATGTTAATGGTCCCGACCGACGCGATGCCCCCGATATTTTACCGTTCCCGACAACATTTCAATGTTAAAAATTTTTTTAACATTGAAGTCAATGTAAATATCGGGGGCATCGCGTCGGTCGCGTCGGGACCAATGTTAATGGTCCCGACCGACGCGATGCCCCCGATTTTTGTTTCCTAGCCGGCAAAATGGACCTGATTTCAAAAGAAATCGGGTCCATCGGGGTAATCGTGTCCCTTAATTAAGGGACACGATTACTTACGATTGTGGCCGTGCTAGGAAACAAGTACCGAATATCCTATATATTTAGCCCAGCGGGATACAAAAACCCGCCCCCCCCTAGGGAAAAGACCAGTGTTCTATGTGTATAACGTTCCCGCCCAGCGGGATACACAAACCCGCCCCCCCCCCCTAGGGAAAAGACCAGTGTTCTACACACCACCACCCCCTTGACATCACCTCCCCCCCTGCCCAGCTAGGGCTACAGTACACACTCACCATCCACCATTACTTCACAGCCACCAGGTGAGCGGCAGGTCTGCCCGCACCCCCCACCTCTGCCAGCACCCCACCCCGGACCCCCGTAACCCCCCCTCCTGTGATTCGCGGCACCCCCGTGCCCCCTCCTGCAATACGTGGGGGCCCCCCGCGGGCCCCTCCCGCGATTTGCAGGCCCCTCCCGCGATTTGCAGGCCCCCTCCCCCGATTCACGGACCCCCCGCGCCCCCCCCTCCTGTGATTCGTGGGCCCCACATGGCACCCCTGTGACCCCCTCCCATGATTCGCAACCCCCTCTCGCGATTTGCGGCCCCCTTTCGCTATTCGCAACCCCCTCCCGCGATTCGCAACCCCCTCTCGCGATTTGCGGCCCCCTTACGCTATTCGCAACCCCCTCCCGCGATTCACGGCACCCCCGAGCCCCCCTCCCGTGATTCGTGGATCCCCCGCGCACCCCCCCGCGATTCACGGACCCCCCCTTCCCACGATTCACGCTCCCCTCCCGCGATATGCGGACCCCTGTCCCCTCCCGCAACTCGCTGACCCCTGGGCCCCCCCTCCCGCAATTTGCAGACCCCCCTGACCCCCTTCCGGCAATTCCACCGCCCCAGCGGACCCTGCTCCCGCATTTCACGTACCCCCGTGAGAATGGGGGATCCTGTACCGCTACAATCATATGCCACCACTAGGTGGGATATCTGGCCCTGGCTGCCACGCTGAAGCTTCCCCCACTGCCAGAAGTGTCCCCACGGTGCTCTGCACCAGCGCCACAACTTTTATCAATGTCTTGCCCACATACCACTATTATACAGCCTCCTGCTCTCATGCACCCTCACTCCCTCCCAGTGGGAGGAGACACTCACCCACTGCCGGGAGCTGCATACTGTCCCCCACCCTCCTCCAGTTCTAGGGATGCCCATCGACCATCAATGATTTCAAATCATCGATGGTTTATGGCCGATGTTGAATACTTTTGCCATCAATGTGGGAGGACCAGATGGTTTCCCTACATCGATGGCAAAGGAGAACCGACCAAGTTTAAAAAATTTTTATGGTGCGGGGACACGGAGCATAGCTCCGCCCCCCACACCCAACAGTCCTGCCACCGAGTTCTGATTGTCCCACGGCCTATTCAGTCAGATATAATGGATGACCATCGATAGCTACAACAATCAATGGTTATCCAAGTCATATTTTACTACTATCAATGGCAGGGTGCAAAATCACCATCAATGCCAACCATCGATTGCGTGTGCACCAATGCCCATCCCTACTCTGCAACAGGCAAAAACCTTTACTACCCCTCATGCCCACACACCTCTATCACTGCCCTGCCTCCTGTTCTCCTGCCCGTAACTTCCGCCAGTGGGGACCCGCTCACCCTTTGTTGCCCACATTCCCCTATCATGCTTTACCACCCAGCCTCCTGCTCTCATGCACCCTAACTCCCACCCAGTATGAGGAGACACTGACTCAGGGCCACAATCCTGTACTCCTGTGCTGCCACGCCTGACCATAACCAACTGGCAGAAGCTGCACAGTGTCCCCCACCCTCCTCTTTAGTTCCCGTATGCCCACATACCCCTATCACTACCCAGCTTCCTGCTCTCCTGAACTGTAAATTCCACCACTGGGGAGTCAATGATGCTGTGTTGCCCACATACCCCTATCACGCCTTATAGCCCAGCCTCCTGCTCTCATGCACCCTAACTCCCACCCAGTAGGAGGAGACACTGACTCTGGGCCACAATCCTGTACTCTTGTGCTGCCACGCTGGACCCTTACCCACTGGCAGAAGCTGCACAGTGTCCTCCACCCTCCTCTTTAGTCCCCCTTATGCCCACACACCCCTATCACTACCCAGCCTCCTGTTTTCCTGTGTCGTGACCTCTGCCAGTGGGGAGCCACTGACTCAAAAACACCCACTATACTATTGCACACACACACCTAAACAACACGCACACCCCCCACACCCACAAATGTCACTGTACCATCCACACTATCAATGTACATCTTACTCTGTAACCGCTTTTTAATTAAACAAAACAATACACACCCCCTTCCAAATCATATGCTTTCTATTTAACACATTTCACCTATAACTCAAGTTGCAATGTATCTATCATACAATTCTAACCATATTTCTCACAATACAAACGTTCACAAATTGAGGGGGCGCAGCCCTTTACGACGGTGTAAAGAGTGCCCGTAGGGCGCGATGAATCACCTAGTATATATATATATATATATATGGGGAAGAAAGGATGTATGGCGCCACTTGTGTCCTTAGACTGTTCAAATATTCTGGTAAGAAATTAGTGTATACTGGTACCCTTTTTAGAAAAGGGATGTCAGCTAACCTCTAAAAATGGGCACCTTGGTAAGGGGTGTCACAGAAAACAATTGCAATTGGTTGAATAGAGGTAAGCGACAATAAATACCTGTATATTACACGAGATGCTTTTTATAATAAAAAAGGTTTATTTTAACATATAAAAAAAGTGCACAATAGCACTAAAAATGGGAAACAGACAAAAATACAATTTATATAGAAAAAACAATGAAGTAAAAAATGCGAGATATTTTCTAAAAAGGCCTACATATGATGTCGCTAAAAAATGGGGAGGTAGATATATTAGGAGGTTTTAAAAGTAAAGGACTTATCTTAGTGGAGGAGTCAGCAGGCAGTACCCAACGCATTTCGTCTAGGAGACTTCTTCAAGGGAAGAAGTCTCCTAGACGAAACTGTAGTTTATTGCGTTTCGGGCCGGAGCCCATCCTCAGGACACTATATAGTAGTCGATAGCCGTCAGCACTCCCATGAATAACAATAATGTCGTAGTGCTCTGAAGTGATGGATAACATAGACACTTATTAGTCAGGCACTTTTAGCGGGCTTCTTGAAAAGCGTTTACCCCACTCAGCAAGCTTTAACATTTTGGGTTAATTAACAGGGACCTGTCATCAGGAAAATATAATATGTACATACCTTATATACATGTGCATAGTGAAACATACAGTATGCCCCATTCTGACGGAGCCTGCCACTGCCCTCCTCACTGCTCCCTTGTCTTGCCCGTAGCCCACCACAGCCCCATATCACCCTGCCCATCTCCCTGAAGCAGAGCTGGGCAGTGAATCCAGTGAATCCAATCCCTGTTGCCATGCTGACAGGACGCGTGAGCGTGTGAGACTCTCGCACGTCCCCATCAGATGGAGCGCCAGTCCTATATTAAGGTCTAAATGGGCCTGGAGCTGAAAATTATCAAAGGCCTATTATGCGCAATAATAGGGGTTATGGCCAGAACCTAATAATATATTCTGGTTGGGTGGTCTGCTCATGGGTGTGCCTCTATTTGTGTAAATACTTTCAACTAATTATACATGCCTGGAGGGGGGCTGTCATAGGAAAAATGCAAGGGTTTAGTATAGGGTGGAAAATGGCAAAGAGGTTGGCATATGCATGGGCCTGGCACAGAAAAGAGGGAAAATAGAAGCTGCAGATATACTTACCTTCCAGCATCGGCTGCAGTGTCAACCATGCATCGCCAGCACTGAGAGCATCAGACGATATATATGCACACTCCCTCCAGCCAAATAGTGCAATGGCATATGTATATATATATATATATATATATATATATATATATATATATATATATATATATATATATATATATATATATATTGTATATCAGTCCTCAGACAGACAAATCCAATCCAGGGACAGACAGGTCCAGCACACCACAGCATATAACATGCAGATAAAAACGATTTTTAATGAAGCAAGGTATAAGAATTCATTATACTCAGCACATCCGTGGCAGTAGCATTAGACAGCTAGACACTTCAAATCCACAGGCTTAGCCCTCAGGGGAATCTTACATACAGTATGTTAATCATGCACTTTTGTCCAATTATATGCCGTTTTTAAGACAGGCTTTTATGTGTTTTTACGATGTGATGTTAACACTGCTTTCATTATTTGTCTGTACCAGGATGTCTCCCAGCCGCCAGGCATCCGCTTCTGCTGAACGGTTCCCATAGTAACAGCATGCGTTCCAGGTCTCTGCTGTGACACGCACAGCTGATTCAGATCTGGCTTCCGACTTCCGACATTGACACTTCCGGCAGCGGGGTTCCGGGGCGGCTCGGGAAGACATCTAATGGGATTTGGTTTATGCACCCCTATATAAGTTTTGTACATAGGCAAATCTAGGGGTGCCCATTTTGTAGCTGAGGGATGGGGCTTTCCAACGAGCCCAGCCCCGTGTCTCTAGCCCCCTGGGAACCTGAGATACTGCCAGGCAAAGCTGGAACGTTTTCCCTATAGGATAACATGGGACCCGCTAATTCCGACCCCCACCCAGTTCAACGGCTGCCAGCTCCCCCTTCGGCATCACTGAAGCTCGAGGTTGATCTCAGTCGAACCCAAATCGCTGGGCCTTCAATCTGATAACAGGCTGGATCCATATGGGTTAATTGGTTACAGGGATATTGAGGTTAAACCATTTTTTTCATTTCTTAAATGTAATTTCATAACTGTTTATGTTCTTTGAGGGCAGATTTCTCTGGAACCAAACAGTCCAGTTTCACGGGACCAAAATTATTCGAAGCCAACTCAAAAGTTCTTCAATATGATACTGGTCTCATGTAAATGGGTCAGTTGGTTCCGAAGATATAGCTGGTTGGTTAAAGGGGGGTAGGGAGAGGGGAGTGGTTGTCTCTCCTACTCACACCAGAAAATGCAGGGACTAGGCTGGTGTATAAGGGGTCAGCCTGGGAATGTCCCTGCATGATCCTGGGACCATATTCCCGGGTAAATCCCTGCATTTTCTGTTGTGAAAGGGGTATTATTTCAAACAGCCGTGACCTGCAGTGCTCTGAATACAGCCGGGCAGCCCCCTGCTCTCTGCCTAGCTGTCAATGACTGTCACCCCTGCAGCTTCCGCTCCAAATCTTCTCCCCGCTTTCACCTCAGCCCCCCCCCCCCCCCTTTAATCATGTGGTGCCGGCGCCCAGCGTGCTCCCCCGACATCACGCACAACAACAGCGCGCACAATATTTCAAATGTCCACTCGGCTAGAAGGGACACCAGGAGGGGAGTGGGAGCGTGCTTTGCGATGCGCTGCGCTCTGCTCCTCTCCCCATAGAAGCAGCTGCACCGCTCTCCATCTCTCCCTGCAGCAGCAGCAAAGGCTCATATAAAAATTTACAGTAAATGGCACTTTTGGGGGCATTGCTTAAGGGATGCTACAAGTGGCGGTATGTGGGGGCTTTACGCATAATGTGTGGCTTAATGTGTAAGGGGCATTACGGTGTACAGCATCATGTGTAAGGGGCATTATGTGTGCAGCATCATGTGTAAGGGACATTATGTGTGCAGCATCATGTGTAATGGGTACTATGGTGTGCGGCATCATGTGTAATGGGTACTATGGTGTGCGGCATCATGTGTAATGGGTACTATGGTGCCATCATGCAAGAACCCCCTAGCAATGAGCACGTAGGTAAGCAGCACTTATGTGGCAAATATGTAATGGGCATTACGGTTTGTTATATAGTATGTAATGGGCATAATGATGTGTGGCACAATGTGTAATGGGCATTATGGTGTGTGACCTTATGTGTAATTGGCATTACGGCGTGGGGCTTTATGTGTAATGGGTATTACGAAGTTTGCTAAAATGTGTAATGGGCATTACTGTGTATGGTCTAATACCACACCCCTTTTTGTGATGCCACGCCTCCTTCCCATGAGGCCACGCCACCTTGTTGCAGCACGGCTATGCCGCGCAAATATCCCCCTGCTATTATGTCTAGATCTGGGACCACCCATTACCATAATTCTAGATTTGCCTATGGTTTTGTATGATTTGCTTAACTTTGTTTTCTGCACCTTGACAAAGGAGCTAGTCCCCGAAACGTTGGAATTGAATACACTGCTGTTTGCATACTTTTTTACTATATATATATATATATATATATATATATATATATATATATATATATATATATATATATATACAGTATATATATATATATACATTTATAACACAAATAGAGGGGGCGCCTGATAGTGTAATATCGTTTATTTAAAAAACGTAGATTCAATTAAAAGCTTTTTGCAATAGTAGTGCAAAAAGCTTTTAATTGAATCTACGTTTTTTAAATAAAGGATATTACACTATCAGGCGCCCCCTCAATTTGTGTTTTAGATGGAAATGTTGTAAGGAGCCCGTGGGGATCGGGATCGACTTGAGTCCTTGAATAACTTTTGGACTAGTGTACGCAGGAACACTAAGAAACAGACTATAGGTGTCAGCTAAGGTAGAGGTTCGGCACTCAGAGTAACAAAACAGGTCGAGTAAAGGAGATGACTACTCCATCTGATAACGTTTCAGTTTATTAACTGTTTTCAAGTCACATACATACATACACACACACACACACACTATATTCCAAAGCACTCTGGTGTCCTAAAATCTGGGTTACCTCCTTAGGAGTGAATCCATTCTAAATGGTCGCAGGAAAGTATGCGGCACACATAAGGCTCCAAACTTATGCAGAGCTGGTGACCTGAACACTTGTCTGGAAGGGCACTTCAACTATACAAGGACCCAATAACCAGCTTGTTATGAATACCTGATTATGAAAAGTTGTCTGAAGTAATTCCTGTTATTCGTAAACCCCTAATGAAGTCCCAGGAAGGGACAAAACGCGTTGGGTTTTCTCATTTTGCTATGTTTCCAAGTTTCATCACTTCATCACAATCTGGAATAATTGCTGCCATTGTTTAAAATAAGAGACTTTTAATAAACTTTTGTAATTTATGGACTTCTTTTGATTTGCTTAGAAAAAGCTATTTAAGGCTATATTGGTCTTAGTGTAAAGATCAACACAAGGGGCGCCATCTTACAACTGTACTCCAGAATTTCCCTATCCCCCATCCAACATGGGATCTTGTAAGCAAGGCAGCCTCCGCATTGTAATCCAAATTCGTGTGGCACGAATCAAGGGTCTGTTCTCGATAGATATATATATAGTATATATAGATAGTATGCTGTTAGTGAGAGTCTAGATACAGAAATGCGGAAACAAAAGGGATTATCGAAGTGCACTGAACCTGGTACCACCTAGCCAACAATATGATTATAACCACGTGATACACCGATCACACTTCATAAAGTAGTCTTCTGTTGTTTTCCAGAATAAAACGTAGACTCCGTTCAGATAAGAGATTCTTTTTTAAAACCACTCAACGCGTTTCATCAAAACAACTTCATCGGGGGTATGGCAAGATTAAGACCTTAAACTGGGGTCTGTACAGTGAAGAAATTTGGACAATAATAAAACATCAATATATGGTGATCATCAAAAAATCCAGATTATAACCTGTTTAACAAGGTCTTTAGAATAAATGTGGTCCTTAAGACTCCAGAACTATATGGACCATATCAACAATTCATCGGGATCAATGGAGTGGTTTAAGGGCTGAGCTGATTCCTCTTTATGTCAGGAAACAATCACCAAAATGTAGTATAATCACTAGCTTCTCCACTAGCTGGAACTAAATTCTGACACTCACAGGATGCAGGGAGATATACTGCCGGGTGCCCTCCAAAGGTGCACCCGCAGGGCGCCGATGTTCTAAAATACTTGCGGGGGGAGGTGACACTCCAGTCATAAAAGAAAATACTGAGAGCCAAAACTTGGTAGACAACATTTCATCACCTTTTCTTTGGACACCTAAGTTCACCACACCAAATACCCCTTATACAAATCATGCAACACAATAGTAACCCCCTTTATACTGTACTTGCCTCTTACACATTATGCCACATGGAATGAGCCAAAATTCACACCGACTGAGCCAAAATTTGCACTATTGTACATAGTGTTATGAACCATTAATAATGGTTCAGTTCTGTTTTGTGTTCTGTTTAGTTTGTTTTTGGCATTTGACTCTCTGGTGGCCTCCAGTGGTAGGTCTGTGGCATTACAGGCATTACAGCTCAGTATTCTATGAGCTCAATTTATTTACAAGTCTGCAAGGTAAGGAGCTCGTTAGAAGAGCTTGGGAGCTGTCTGGATCTCTTTCAGCTGATTAATCACTTGAGCCCTTTATAGGGGATTCTCTCTAGCTCTGCCCAGCCAGTGATAGCTTCTACTTCCTGAAGTTCCTAGTTTCCTGTTCCTTTTGCAGGCCCTTAGTCAGGTTACTGCTCTGTTAGGAGCTCACCAGACATCTGCTGGTCTCTTGTCTGATACTCTCAGTGCAGCTTTTCCTGGCCCTGTGCTGGTTAAGCTAGCTTCCGTCCAGACGCTGTCCACCTGCCTGATCCCATCTGCTCCTGTGCCTGTATGCTGCTGGGAATCCACCTTGGTGGTCACCTCTTGGCTGGCAATCCGTTTCTGGTGCTGTAAGTTCCCCTGTCTAGGGACTTGGTTCTCCACTTTTTGCAAGTTGCCCTACTGGGCATTTTTCCTTTGTTCATTGTCCCTCCACTTTGGTATTTAGGGGGAATTCTCCAGCAGTTGCTGTGTTCTCAGTTTCCCCTATCTGTGTCTTCCCAGTGGGACTTTATTCTGTGCTCAGTGTCCGTGCATGTCTTTCATCGTGTGCTTTTGGTGTGGTGTATTTTTTCTATTGTGTATACGACACGGTCGCAGTTGGTGGACGACCTTTTCTTTAAGTCTCAGATAGGCTTCTGTAGTTAGATTATCCTTTTGACTGTACCCTGAGAGGGTCCCCAGTTCCTTGTCCACACATAACACCTGGCTGCACCAGAGCTAGGGCGGGCTTAACTCGCCCATTCAAATGTGGCGGCTACAGGTGAAGCCTAGTTCCTGCAGGAATTGGTCACCCTACTCGTGGGGTCAACAGAGTTAGCATAGGATCCCACCGTGGCTGTCCTGAACAGCAGGCTCGGCTGCGGGTGCATACCTGAAACCTAACACATGGATTGAGTCAAAATTTACATTATGTCACACAGATTAAGGCAAAATTCACATTTTGTCACATGGATTGAGCTAAAATACACACTATACCAAACAAATTGAGCAACAATTCATAATATGCTTCATAAGCTATAGCTTTGGAACCAACTGACCCATTTACATGCAACCAATATCATATTGAAGAACTTTTGAGTGGGCTTCAAATGATTTTGATCCCGTGAAACTGGGCTGTTTGTTTCCAGAAAAATCTGCCCTCAAACAACATGAACAGCCATGAAATTCACAAATAGTTACAAGCGTGTTCTAAAATATATCGCCACCCAAGGTATCATTCAAACATGTGCCAGTGTATTTATTTAAAGAACACTTTCCTCTCAGGAATCTTCTATTCTCTTTTAGTTCCTTTTAACCTGAAAGAACTTCAAAAGAACCAAAGATATTGCAATATTGTCTGTATTCGAGGAAATCTTTATTAGTATTCACAGTCACATGTGACTTCAATTCAATAAGCATGTAATTTCCACAACGGTGGCAATCAGGAATCTCTTAATCCTTGGAATCCTTCACGGTGACACTGTAAGGGACTCCACATACAGACCAATAGTGCAGTACTGTTTTTTCAAACCACACATAAAATTTATTCGTAAAATGCACTCACAATATCAAGAATAAAAAATCGCATATCACCATAATGGTATGGTATCCTGAAAGTAACCAGAGTTATGCAGCAGAGTTCCAGAATATTGTAGGTAGGGGGACACCTGTTCAGTTCCGGTTACCGTCCATGTGTACCCGGTCTGGTCTTAGCAGCAAAGTCCTCTGGGCATCCGGTCCTGTATATGTCTCTTGTGCTTAAGCGCTTTCGGACCAACAGTCCTTCATCAGAAGCATAAGAGACTATGCTCTCCTTGTCCTATTTATACCTGCATTGATGCATAAAACAGGAAGCACGTGATGTGCTATTTTCCCGCCCGCTGGGTGCTCCTCGTGCGGGAACCGGAAGTTTGCGGTACCTCCGTACTTTCGTGTATTCCGGATATAGCACAATCATCCAGCTTCCTGTTTGCATTCCACCATGTTATTATGTGTTCCAGCTGGTGTTTTATATGTGCATCTATGGCGAGAATGTTTATCTCTGGCGGGGTTTGCATCACATACTGTAGTATAAACTCCACATAAATATATAAAAAAGATAAAATACACAAGTATTACACATCTGAAGAAATACTTAAAAATCATTCATTATTATCCAAAATTATACTAAAAAAGTAACACCAAGTGATTGTGATAAGAAAACCAGATAAAATACATGCGTGAACAGAGCATATAAAATACTATAAAAACCACTTGAGCTCGAAGTCAGCGTTCAGCCCGTGGGGAGTCAGTGTTTTAAGTTTATAGATCCATCTCATTTCTGATTTGGCCAATCTTATATCTATATCCTTTGATTTCCACGTAGGCTTTATTTGTTCAACACCCCAGAATCGTTTTATACATCTTGGGTTTGAACCATGTTTCCTGTTTGTAATGTGCGGAAACTGTATATGTTTCCAAGCCTCTTTTAATGTTACCTATATGTTCGGCCAACCTGACTTTTAGAGCTCTTATGTATAGGAGATTGCAATCACATTCCAATGCATATACCAAATTCTTCGAATTACATGTCATGAATTCTTTTATTTGGTTTCTCCCTTCGCTTCAAATTCTTTTATCTTACTATTACCTTTGGTGTTCTTGCACATATTACATAATGCACATCTATGAAAGCCTATGAAATTACATTTCAGAAAAGAAATGAAAAAAATCGGTTTACCTGCAATATCTCTGGAACCAATTAACCCATATGGACCAGCCTGATGTCAGATTGAAGGCCCAGCAATTTGGATTTGATTGAGATCACCCACAAGCTTGTGATGCTGGAGGGGGAACTGGCAGCCATCGGAACTGAGTGGGGGTCGGAATTAGCGGGTCCCATGTTATCCTATGGGGAAAATGTTCCAGCTTTGCCTGGTGGTATCTCCGGTTCCTGGGGGGCTAGCAACGCAGGGCCAGGCTCGTTGGAAAGCCCTGAATGGGCTACAAAATGGGCCTATTTGGATAGTGGGTCTGGAGCTATAGCTCCATCAGGCCCATTGTTAATCCGGCCCTGTGGAGCACCCAGGGCCCGTGCTAGGGTGTCTGGCACCAGGACCGTTTCTAGACAATTTAGATCCCAGGGCTAAGAAATAAAAATGCGCCCCCCCCTTACAGAATATGGTAGTGATGAAATTGCGCGTGCCGGAGGCGCGCATGCCGAAATAGGGGGTGTGGCTTAACTAAAAGGGCATGGCATAATAAAAAAGGGGTGTGGTTTAGCAGGAAAACAATCACCTTACATCTCACTTTTGCAACCTGCATGACCAGACACTGGCTACCGCAGGGATTGTCATTGTCCTTCCACACTTAAGTTGGCTGGCTGAAAATATAAAGGCCCACACAGTGACCTAGTACACCTCACACATCAAGGCCAAACAATGACAGACTACTTAAATCATTATACACTGTTTATCCATGATGCCAATTACACATTACCCTGCACACCGTGATGAACATTACATATTATGCTGCACACCGTGAGGACAATTACATATTGTGCTGCACACTGTGATGACAGTTACACATTATGCCACACACCATGATGCTTATTAGACCCCACACTGTGATGGCAATTACAAAATACTCCCCACACACCGTAATGCCCATTACACATTATGCCCCACGCGCCACTGCCGCACAACTGATGCTGATTACTAATATGCCACCGCAGTGCCAGATATGCCCCCACAGTGCCAGATGTGCCACACATATATGCCTCCATTGTGCTAGGTATGCCCCCTCCCAGTGCCAGATATGCCCCCTACAGTGCCACACATATATACCACCACAGTTCCACATATATGCCCCCACAGTGCCAAATATATGCCCCCACAGTGCCACATATATGCCCAGTGACAGACATCCCCCCACAGTGCCAGACATATATGCCCCTCCCAGTGCAAGACATATATGCCCACAAGTATGCCCAGAATATATTATCCCAGCAGCAGCACAACTCACCGTTGTTGCTGCTCCCGGGGAGAGCAGAGTCCAGGTCTCCGGGTCCCCCTCCATTCCCCCGCCGCCTCCATCGCCGCTGCTGCTTACAAGGGGAGGGGAGGAGAGCGAATCGCACGTCTTTCCTTCCCCTTCACTATGTCCCAGACTGCGACTGGGCCGACAGCCAATCATACCTCGCGGGCTGGCTCCTGATTGGCTGCCGGCCCGCGAGCTCTGATTGACTGACAGCCCAGTGACACAGTCAGGGGGGAAGGAGAGACGCGTTATACGCTCCCCTCCCCTCCCCTCCGAACAAAATATCTCTTCCCGTTTGAAATTTTTTTTGTTAGAGTATCCTTCTTCAGGATTGTAATGGATGAGAAATATTTGTGTAAGTATTTGGAATAAAAACTGTATTTTTACTATGAAGAGCCACCTCTACCATGATATACAGATGGGGCCGGGTTCTTCTTTGCTGGCGAATCGCCAGAACGTCACCGCTGGCAATCCGCCAGCAGCCGGGCTCGCCATCTGACGCACGCGCGTCTCAGTTTCCATCGGCGGGGCGACGGGAACCCTGTCCGTCTCCGCTTCAGGGAGACGGACAGGGTTAGAGGGGGGGGTGCGGGGAGGCGGTGGGGACCCCGGGTGACCGTCGACAAGCCGGCGGTGACCCGGGGGAAGCGCCGTCGGAAGGGGACGCGCGCGCGTCCCCTTTCGCTGTACAGATTGTGGGTGGCGGGGGATGGCGCCTGGCGTCGCCATCACCATCCCCTGCAATGATGAGACCTGTCCCATCTGTATGTGTCTGTGTCTGTGTGTGTGTGTGTGTGTGTGTGTAAATCCACTCCCAAATTAAATAGATGAATATAGACAGGCATATATAAATAATAAAAATAACAAGTTGATAAACAGGAGCAGAAGCAGCTATAATAGACTAAATCGAGTACGCTTCACCTAATACAGATATCCTAAATGCAAAAATCTAAAGAACTCCCTCTCAGTGCTCACTTATTTAACAAAAACGGAAAAACAGGAAAGTTACTTAAAACAATGAAACTTAAATATTGGTGGTGATAATTCCACATGCATTGCCAGGTGTCACAGCGTATTGTATATATAAGATCTGTGCTGCCTGGGTGGTAACAATATACTCACATATCTTAAGTAACTGAAATAAAACAGAAATAAATAGTGCAATACAGTAAAATAAAAAAAAGTTGACTGGTGGATACTATTGCCATCAACCTTAGCTGGTTGAAAAGTCCACATTTTACTTTACTGTAATGCAGTGACGTGCGGTGAGGTCAGTGGCTGGTGAGGCAAACCCCGCCGCTGAAGTCCTGCCGCTGCAGCTCTCTCCGTCATGGCCTGTACATTAATGTTCCAATATGGCACACATTGAAAAATAAGGGGCATCTGCAGTACTGGCATGGGTTGTCAGTGCAAATTCCCATAGCCGGTACATTCACCAGGGAGATGTACAGTCAGAGGCGTAACTAGCAATTTTGCTCCCCCCAGCCCCAAAAAATCTGGCGCCCTCCCTCCCCCCCCCTAAATGCCAGCAGACACCGGAGATCGAGTGGAGTAGGCGGCAGCGCAGCACGGGGATCAGGGGAAGCTGGACGCGGGGATAATAGCCGGCGGAGGTGAGCACTGGGGCTTGGCGCTCTCTCATCTCCTCCCCCCCCACCTGCTTACCGCGTCCTGCCAGCTCCAGCCCCCGTTTTCCACCAGCCGCGCTGCTCCTGGCCACAGTGATCAGACAGCCTATCTGATCACTGTGACCAGGAGCGGCGAGGCAGGCAGAAAAACGGTCTCAGCGCTGTCCTGCTAATTGCCATCCCAGTACATTCGCCGCCAGGGAGCCCAGAAATACCCAGTGACAGTAAGCAGCGTGCATTGCAAGCCGGAAGGGCAGCGGGCATGGTGGAAGGGAGAGCCCTTCACTGGGTTCGCACACAGACAGCCAGAGAGTGCTTTTCCTTCCACCATGCCCGCTGCCCTTGGGCTACATCAGAACACTTTAAACCTGCGCCCCGATGGCGCGTGCTCCCCCCGCCACCGCCGGGGCTGCGGACCCAAAATTACGCCACTGTGTACAGTGCATGGGCAATGGGCACGAAATATTGTGCTCAGGCTGGTGCTGCCCTGTAGTATAGTACCACACTGACTGTATACGTGTGTGTGTGTGTGTGTGTGTGGGGGGGGGGGTGATGGGTGGGGGGGGGCCCAGGTCCCATTAGCATCATTATATGCATGCAACCACAGTCCAACAGGGGGCTTGCAGCTGGTAATGGCTGGGGTGAAGTTACAGGGTACTCACCGAGAAGCCTATCCTGGCAGAGGTGGTGAGCGCCAGGGCAGCAAAGCTGGCAACCAGGAGACCACGCAATGGCATTATCTGGGAGCGGGTGAGGTACTCCTAGGGGAGGGACAAGCTGTGGCAGTGGGGCTCAGGGAGCAGGTCCTGGAGGATGCAATTAGCAGCGAGGCTCAGGGAGTGCGGGACGGAGAAGGCAATAAGGGGGGAGCTCAGGGGTCCTGGAGGATGCAGTTAGCGTCAGGTGGAGACAGCTTCCACAGCTAGCTGCCAGTCCGCAAGCAGACATGAAGGGAACCAGCTCCAGCCCTGACATCCGCGGCTAAGACGCCAGTCCAGCACAGTGGCAAGTAGGCAGCGTGCAGCCAGGCTCCTGCCTTGCGGGACCGGAGTGCGGAGTAGAGGTCACACACCGGTCCTGGAGCTGCAGCAGGTACCGTCATCCGAGGTTCAGGGTTCCGAGTGTGTGCGACTGGCTCTGGGAGTTTCCCCACACCGGCAACCAGAGACGGACGCACTGTCACGGCCAGACCCACTTGCAGTGACGTGCGGTGAGGTCAATGACTGGTGAGGCACTGGCTAGTATCAGAGTAAGATTTACACACTTACAGTATAGACCCAATAGGTTAACCATTTAATTGAAATTGAACAGTAACATACAGTACATTTACCTGCTTCTTTACAGAAAATAAATACTTATGCCCGACATATTTCTTCCCTGCTGCGGCTGCCCCCACGGCGCAGAAATCATTCTAATTGCCTTATAATAATTAATTATTTTGTGCTCCCCCCATGTTGGTACTTTAACTTTAATTCAGATAGGAGTATGATTTTTATTTCTCCATGTCCCCGGCGGCTCCTGCATCTCGGCGCGGCGGCGCGGCTATCACACACAGTCAGTCTGTACTGTGTGGTAGCGCGTAGCCGGCTCATAGCTCCAGCCGCACCGCCGTTCTGCAGCTCTGATCATCGGCGGCCTGCGGGGTGATAGCGGGCATTTAGCCTCCGCTATCAGCTATCACCCCGACTGTGTGTGATAGCCGCGCCGCCGCGCCGAGATGCAGGAGCCGCCGGGGACATGGAGAAATAAAAATCATACTCCTATCTGAATTAAAGTTAAAGTACCAACATGGGGGGAGCACAAAATAATTAATTATTATAAGGCAATTATTTATTATCTAATGCCCGCAGCCCGCTACCGCAGCCGCGCTGGGCTGCAAGGGGGGAACGGGGGGATAATGAAATAAAATGTGTGCTAGGCTAGCTAGGCTAGGGGGTTACTAAATAAAAATCAATGTGTTTGTAGTGGGGGGGGGGGGGATTTGGCTTTTTTTTTAATATAAAAGTGTGTGTGTGTGACTTTAGGTGCATTAACTAAACACTTACATGTCGGTGTTGCTGTTCCTCCCTGCGTGCAGACACTCACTGACACACTGAAGCTCCTGGACAGCGGATACAGGCTATCAGTGAGTGACAGCCTGCTCCGCTGTCCTATCACATCTGTCTCAGTGACTGGGGCATCCGTCCCTGTCATTGAGGCAGAGGAGTAGATGCCGCTTCCCCATATAATTCCAATGGGCTTCCCAGCCTCATTTCTCTCCCTGCGCATTATGCCCGCCCCCAGCTGCCTGACAGTTTTCTATTGTCTGCCTGAGGCACAGCTCCCGCTGCCGCCCAGCCTCCCCGCACTGTCCCCACGGACTCCCATCAAAGAATTAATAAAGAAAAAGGTCAAATAAGATATTTATAACATCAGCATATGTTATTGTGTGTTATAAATATCATGTTTGATTTATTTTTTTATTAGTTATAACAGGTGAGGCTCTGCCTCCCCTGCCTCCCCTGACTGCACGTCACTGCCCACTTGTTAGCCGGGCCAATCATATCAGCTTCAGTGACAGGGGTTGCTTTCATATTGGCTTTGAAGGTGCCGCTTTGAATAGCTTTTTTAATGGGCTTTTGCAGCCCTCTGCATGTCCCTGCCCCCTGCCCACCCCCTGTTTTCAGCTTTTGTAATGGAGGCACCACTTTCGGTGCCTCCAAAATCAATTTAAACTCGCTATGCAGCAATAAAAATGAATACATTAATATAAGGAAGATCCCAAGGAGTAGTCTTTGGCGCTCGGGACAAAGGGGGTGTAACTTGTCCCCCTGCAGCCACCACGTTAGAGGATTGCTAGCCTCTAAAATATAAAAATATATAATATATATAATATATATATATATATAATATATAATATATAATATAAGGAAGATACTTATGACAGAATATGTGTCATAAAGATCTTCTTTGTATTATTTTAATCATTAATGACAGGGGAGGCACTGCCTCCCCTGCCTCCCCTGACTGCACGTTCCTGCTGTAATGCACTATACGGTATATTTCAATTTATTTCAGTTACTTAAGATATAAATGTATGTGAGTATATTTTTAGCATCCGGGCAGCCGTGCAGCACAGTCGTATCACCACCAATATTTATGCTTAATTGTTTAGAGTATGTAACCTTCTTGTTCTCCCCTTTTTTTAAATAACTGAGCACTATTGCCACCCATACACGGTGCGATGGGGTGGTGCGATGAGATGCATGGTCCCGCGCAAATCACATGGCACAGCACATGAAAGATGTGCTGCAGGTACTTTTTGAACTAGATTGCATTGCATCTAGTTCAAAACACAAGGTGCAAGAGCCCATTGTATGTGTTTTGAAATAGATGCAATGCAATCTAGTTTAAAATGCATGGTGCACATCGCACCGTGTATGGGTGGCATATGAGGGGGTTCATCAGATAAATAAATAAACAGATAGACAGACAGAGATAGATTTTAGAGAGAGAAAGATGATAGATAGATAGAGAGAGAGAGAGAGAGAGAGAGAGAGAGAGAGAGAGAGAGACACAGACAGACAGATAATAGATAGATATAGACAGAGAGAGATAATAGATAGATAGATAGATAGATAGATAGATAGATAGATAGATAGATAGATAGATAGATAGATTGGAATTCCAGGAATTTTGTGGAAAAATCCTGGGATCCCGCCGATCCTGGGATTGGCCACCCTAATTAAACTCATTCACTCTAATAAAACTTCATAGTGGTCCCAACAAAGGGAATTAAAAAATGAACCATGGAGGGTATCTGAAAATGATATACAGAAAATGTACTTAATAGTATTGTAAGAGGAAGAGCATGCAGGAAAAAATAGTTTGTTGTAAGTTTTACATACCAGAAATTTCTAAAAAAAAAGGGGGTTTCCCAGTACATTGAATTTGACAATGTACAACAGATGATAAACGTCTTCACGATGCGGTGGTTGAATGTCAAACAGGCAGGGCCGGATTAACAATGGGCCTGATATAGCTGCCGCTCCAGGCCCACTATCCAAATAGGCCTACAGCACCTGCAACCAGTGGCGGTTTCAGGGAAGGGGGAATCGGGCACATGCCCCCCTGTCATTTCTGACAAAAGTAATGATGTCGCTAGCCCCCCGGGAACTAGAAATACCGCCGGGCAAAGCTGGAACCTTTTCGCCATAGGCTAACATGGGACCCGCTAAATCCGACCCCCACCCAGTTCCGGCGGCTGTCAGTCCCCCCATCCCCGGCATCACAGAAGCTCAATGTTGATCTCATTTGAACCAAAATCGATGGGCCTTCAATCTGATACAAGACTGGTTCATATGCGTTAATTGGTTCCAGATATATTGTGGGTAAACCAATTTTTTTTTATTTCTGAAATGTAATTTCATGGCTGTTCATGTTTTTTGAGGGCAGATTTCTCTGAAACCAAATGGCCCAGTTTCATAGGACCAAAATCATGCAAAGCCCACTTAAAAGTTATTCAATATGATACTTGTCCCATGTAAATGGATCAGTTGGTTCCAAAGACATAGCTTTTTAATTAATATAGCAGGTTAAAGGGAGGGGGGTGGTTTTCTCTCCCCCTCACTCCAGAAAATGCAGGGACTAGTCTGGTGTAAAAGGGGCCAGCATGTCCCTGCATGATCCTGGGACCATATTCCCGGGTAAATCCCTGCATTTTCTGGTGTGAAAGGGGTATTATTTCAAATAGCCGGGACCTGCAGTGCTCTGAATATAGCCGGGCAGCCCCCCGCTCTCTGCCTGGCTGTCACTTCTGCCCGGCGGCAGCTGTCCACCAGTTACTACAAGTATGTATCCCCCTTGGCAATGAGCATGTAATCCCACATGGCAAAAAGCATGTTACCCCTGGCAATGATCATGTAGGTAAGTAGCACTTATGTAGCTTAATTTTAAATAGGCATTATGGTGTTTGGCATAATACGTAATGGACATTAAGGTGTGTGGCTTAACATGTAACGGTGTAAACGTTAAATGAGCGCCTTTGGCGCATAATGGTCCTGTTTGTGAAGCATATTGTGAATTTTGGCTCAATCCATTTGGTATAGTGTGCCTTTTGGCTCAATCCATGTAGCAAAATGTGAAGTTTGCCTTAATCTGTGTGGCATAATGTGAATTTTGACTTAATCCATGTGCCATAGTCTGAATTTTGCCTCATTCCATGTGACATAATGTGTAAGAGGCAAGTACAGTATAAGGGGGTTACTATTGTGTTGAATTATTTGTATAAGGGGTATATGGTGTGGTAAACTTAGGTGACCACATAAAACTTGCTGAAATATTGTCTACCAAGTTTTGACTTTCTGTATTTTTTTATGACTGGAGTGACGCCTCACCCCGTCAAGTATCTTAGGACATAGGCGTCCTGAGGGTGCACCTTTGGGGGGGCACCTGACAATATATTTCCCTGCATCCTGTGAGTGTCGGAATTTGTAATAAATATATATATATATATATATATATATATATACACATATATATATGCCAAAAAGAAGGACAGGAGGGGCGCTCCATAGTGCATAAATTACAGTATATTAATAACAGTATATAAAATAGCAGGGTCCAGGAAAAGCAACGGCGTACTCTTACCGAACAATGCAGCGCTGTGGGCTGGGTACCACAAGATTTCACGATTGAATGCCAAAGCAAAACTCCTACCAGCAAGCTGGGACACCGTTCGAAACCACAAACCCCCACTGGAGTCTCCGTCAATGATTGAAGCATGTCGGGAATCCACACGGGAACAGTGCTGGAAGAGTGAGACAGGCATCAGTCGGAGCGGATGTCACAGGCCCCGCCCTAACACGTTTCATAATCAAACTTCATCAGAGGGCGTGACCTGTGACTGACAGTTCCCAGAATAAATCGCTGTGACCATCCAATCAGTGCGTCTATATTGTTACTATTACTGACTAAATAAAGTAAGCGCAGCCCAGTACAGGACTGAGACAATTACCACAAATGAGAAAAACTATTAATGGAGACAAAAAGTATAAATATAAAAGTATTTTTTATAAACTGAGGTTTTTTGGCCCGATTAGAAAAATAGTATATTCACCTACTCTACTATATGCAAAATAAAAAATGCACCGGGATATGACTAGTCACTAGGACCATACTTGTGAGGCATACAGTACACCAATTGGCACATACTGTAGTAAAATAACCGCCAATTACAATATAAAAAATAACAGAAATTTCTGACAATTAAAAAGCATATATAAAGAGAGAAATATAGAAACCGCCTAAGAAAGATTATTAAATCAGCTTCTTATAAGATACAGTAAAAGATGACAAGGAGCGAAGAAACAGTCAAAGTTATTGATTAATAAATGGCGTGATTTCATAACCCTCGTTTAGACCCGCAGGAGTAAGGGTATAGAGCAGGGGTAGCCAACCCTAGTCCTCGAGAGCTACCAACAGTGCATGTTTTGCAGGTCTCCTCACAGAATCACAAGTGAGCTAATTAGCTCCATCTGTGTATCTTTTAAAATGTGTCAGTGATTAATGAGTGCAGCTGTGCAGCAGCTAGGTTGTCTGGAAAAGGTGAACTGTTGGTAGCTCTCGAGGACTAGGGTTGGCTACCACTGGTATAGAGGGTTATGATCCAAAACATCTCACGCCTTAAGAGGGCACGGTCTCTATCCCCGCCACTCTTATTGGGCATCACAATTTCAATGCCTCTAAATTAAAGGCAAGAGGGATCACTGTTATGGACACTCTTAAAGTGTCTTGAAACACTATGGTTCAAAAAGCCATGTTTTATATTGCGTGTGTGCTCCAGTATGTGGGTCTTCAAGGATCTTTTAGTCTTCCCGACATACTGGAGCCCACACGGGCAGACCAACAGATAAACCACATAAGTCGAGTTACAATTAATAAATTGTTTAACCCGAAACGGGTCACCACTATGAGATTTAAAGGAAGAACCTTTCCAAAGGACAGATCTTATGCTGCCCATTCACGCTGCGATCCCGGCGTGCCTTGTGGGCTTAAATAGCGTCCATCACATCACATTGCATGCCTTGTACATGCAATGCGATGCGATGTGATGAAAAGCAAGTACAAAAAGTATGTGCAGCACATACTTTTTGTACTGTGCGATGAGGTGCCGCGGGAGCGCGGACCTCAAAGCACACATCGCACCGCCGGGAAACACAAAGTGTATGGGCGGCTTATCACCTGCTGCACGGAAAACAGCCTTTCAAATTCAAAAAAGTGGTACTGGGGATAACAGTTTCACTAGGATTTAAAGTGTCTAGCTGGCTTTTGGATACCATAGACTTAATTGTTTTAGCCCGTGTATATACAATTCTTGGAGTGTCATGCAAATGTGGACCAAGAGACGGGTCCCGTTTAAGGATGTGCTAATTATTTTTAAGAGTTTGAGAGATATCTCTCTCAGCACTATTATAACTAGTGAAGAACAAACAATCATTTTTGTTATCCACACGTTGGTCTTTCCTTTTATAGTGAAGAATTTCATCCCGCACTGAGCTTTTAGCTTTATTAAGAGCAGATTGAACAATCTCCTGGGGATAACCCCTTTCTCTAAACCTCTGTTTATAAACCCTAGATTGCTCTTCAGAGGTATCCAGATTGGTACAATTTCTGCGTAAACGCAGATATTGAGAGTAGGGGATGATGTTTTTCCAGGGCTTAAAGTGACAGTTTGCTGAAATGTTGTTTACCAAGTTTTGGCTTTCTGTATTTTTTTTTTTTTATGACTGGAGTAACGCCTCACCCCACAAGTATCTTAGGATATAGGTGTCCTGTGGGTGCACCTTTGGTGGGGCAACCGACAATATATCTCCCTGCATCCTGTGAGTGTCGGAATTTGTAATATAATACAATATAATATATATATATATATATATATATATATGCATTAAACTGCACCAGCACTTTTCTTAATAAATTTGGAGCCTTATGTGTGCCGCCTACTTTCCTTCGACTGTATAAAATGGATTTACTGCTAAGGAGATAAATCAGATTTGAGACTCCGGAGTGCTGGGGAAGATATTATGTGTGTGTGTTTGTGTGTATACCTCTATGTGTGCTCTTAATGCTGGCAATACATAGTTGGCACTGAAGGCCAAAGTCTGCAGCTGCCGTTGGAAATTAAGTATCTGCAGCTTCTATTTTCCCTCTTTTCTGTGCCAGGCCAACCTCTTTGCCATTTTCCACCCTATAGTAAACCCTTTGCATTTCTCCTATTTGGTTAATTAGTTGAATGTTTTTATACAAATAGAGACACACCCATGAGCAGACCACCCAACCAGAACACTGCATAATAGGCCCTTGATAATTTTCAGCTCCAGGCTTATTTAGACCTTAATCTGTCACTGCAAACAGGAACAATCAAATTCTACAAAAAGTACATATATATTACACTAAGCCAGGGATTCCAAATCTTTTTCTAATCAAGGCACCCTAGAGTATCAGATTTTTTCCACGGCACTCCTAGGCCCCCAAAAATATATATCAAATTAAGTAGATTGTGTTTATATGTGATTCTTAGGTTTAGTTATGTGGTAAAGGGCAGGATTTGGTTCTGATTGTACACATTTTATGATTAGCAGTCACCAGCACTGGTATTGTTCAGAAATAATTGATCATAAATAATTTGAATTGGTCCTGGACGACCAACCCGAGGCACCCCTGCAAGTGTCCCGAGGCACCACAGGGAGCCTAGGTGCACAGTTTGGGAACCACTGCACTAATCCACTAAGCCACTTACCCTCACAATGCAGCCACCTCCCCAAAAGATCCACACATCACGCTGCCCGTTTCAAATTCTGCAGCACTCTGTGTTTGCTGGGCAGTGGGCTGGCTGCTCCTCCTCTAGGGTGGAAAAATAACCTCCTCCAGTTCAGCTGCCGGGTAGACAGGACAGTGCAGGGACACACTGCATGACGCCTGTCATACTGTGCGCGCCATGTGATGTAGTTATTACTTGCAACGCCGGAGAGCTATTTGACACTTGGCCACAGTGTAGGGATAGGGAGTAATATGCTGGCACATACACGAGCGGGTTTAGCCGGGCATCGCCGCAGCGGGAGGATGACTGGAAAAGCCCCACTGAGGGTAGCCACCAGATCTGGGAGAATCCCGGAAATCCGAAAAAAGGTGTCAACCCTAAGTACAACACATGGCCAAAGGGAGCTGCATCAGGCAGACAGCAGCGATAGGAGCAGTGGATACACAGTATCGGCAGCAGTGGTAGGTAGTGGCAAGATATAATTTGTGCCACCTCCCCCCATGCCAACCTTTTCTCACTCTCATTTACATTTGCCCATGAATGCAAATACATGCAAATGTGTGCTACTAATTTGATGCACACACAAAGTAAAATCTCAGGTAATGACAAATGTGCAGTAGAGGAAAATTTCTGTTTACATCAGCAACTTTCTAACCACCAGTCAGTACTGAGAGCATATATGTGACCACTAGGAAATAATGAGAGCAAATATGTGACTGCCAGGAAATACTGAGAGCAAATATGTGACCCCCAGAAAATGTGTATGCCGCATTAGACAAATATGCAGTAAGCCAGTGACGTGCGGGGGGATGAGGCAGGTGAGGCACAGCCTTTCCTGCGATACTAGCATATATACCGGCGTTCTTATTTGTAGTATTCTAATAATTTTTTTATAGTCAAAACTCTGGAGTAAAAAGTCTATGGCAGGTGAGGCAGTGCCTCACCTGGCTACCTTTTCTGCACATCTCTTATCAAAACTCAGCGAATCTCCAGCAGTGTATACTGCTGTACATGTGTATAATGTCGGTATGTACCCCATGGCTCATATATTGTGTGCATATCTGGCTCTGGTACTTGCCACGGACTCATAAGCCTTTTACCTCACTGCACGTCCCTGCTAAGCCAAGCATGGGGTTTGAATACTTCTAAGTACTGTGTGCTAGTGTTATTTCTCTAGCCATTTATATGCACAGAAAGAAGGTGTTATGATTTACAGTAGGATTCATTTTACAAACC
Organism: Crinia signifera; assembly: GCF_055691185.1. Classification (NCBI taxonomy): domain Eukaryota; kingdom Metazoa; phylum Chordata; class Amphibia; order Anura; family Myobatrachidae; genus Crinia; species Crinia signifera. The sequence continues at coordinate 142,776,255 of NC_139218.1, read as the reverse complement.
TGCTAAGAAAGTAAAAGTGATGTGTGTTTTGTAAGCAGTCACAAATAACCTGTTGAACCTGTTAATTTTAAACATTTGCATTGCTAGTCACACCATTAACAAAAGTTCCTTACAAGAACATAAATACTCACCTATTTTAATGTTTTCTTCTCTGGGAGATGCCCAGAGAGGAGAAGTAGCTGGGAGGCAATGAAGGAGCCAGGAAAATCTTGGCATTATGCCCTGTCTCTGTACGGGAAAAATGTTGCAATTGGGCAAAATCTGAATTGAGATGTGGCTAAAATTACCATATAATTAAGTCATTAATCTGCCCCTCCCCACCCCCTCCTCTGGAAATGTAATAAATAGGTAGTAAAGGAAATCAGACAGGTAAAGAACACAAAAGCAGCAGCTATCTACTGGTGACTTAGCACAGTCATCCAATTGGAGAGAAAAGGCACACCTGCTACAATAGTAATGTGGGGAGAATTGGAACCTTACTCAAGCAGCTTGCTTGGCCAAGGAAATTGTGCATTACGGCACAGTCCTTGGCCTAGGCACTCCTGGAAAACATGGGCAACACGCTGCCTTCAGGAAATGATGGCCGCCCTATTTGCATACAATATCGCATACGATTTGCATACAATTCGATCTGCGATGCGATTTAGCACCCCCCCCCACTATCGCGAAGTGTGGCGAGCGCAGTGAGCCTTGCGTGGGGACGCGGTACGTGTCCTCCCAACCTGTTCATACCCCCACTATCCATGTCGGCGTGGAGTTGATTTTATAAAGTGTGGGGAGCACAGCGAGCCACCGAGCCCGAAGTGTGGCGAGCGTAGCGAGCCCCGCAAGGGGACGCGGAAAACGAGCCCGAAGCGTGGCGAGCAGACACGGATTACTTGACATGCTGCTCTCGCAACACTTCAGGCTTGTTTTAAGCGTCCGATCGCCACGCTTCGGGCATGGGTAACTGGCTACGCTCGCCACACTTTATAATATCAACTCCACGCCAAGGTGGATAGTGGGGGTATGAACAGGTCGTAGGACGTGTACCGCGTCCCCTCACGGGGCTCGCTGCGCTCGCCATGCTTCAGGCTGACATGGATAGTGTGGGTGGGCTAAATCGCATCGCAGATCGAATCGTATGGGATATCACATGCGATTTGCATACGATCTACTGGAAAGTGCCGCTGTGAAACTAAACAAGTACCACAAAAAGTTAGAAATTACGTTTTAACAGCTGCATTTTCCGTTTTTGATATATGATGCCGATATTGAACTACAAACGGAACCAGAAGTGACGTCGCGTTATGCACAACAGAGGATTGTGGGACTTGTAGTGAAATTCTAATTAGGGATCCGCTGTGTGAGGAAAGATTTATTTATCCACACTATACTGCATTTGACCTTGTGAAAGACCCGAGTGAAAGGGTTGGAACGCTTGGGTTCGGAGCACCGTGAGCAGGAGGACCGCACAGCTGTTCGCCAGATACACCAGACTTGGAGCAGAATTAATACTTGGGTATAATATTGAACCAAAGTCATATTAAACTGTTTCCCTTCAGTTCATACCTACTGTATCTTGTAATTACCGCTTGTTTGTCTCACAAGGATGTGTGGATTTTTTATGCAAAGTGTTATGTTTATTTAAGTTTTTTTACTGTGAGATGTATGATTAATCTTTTATGGTTATCTGATAAAATTAGTTAAGTCAAATCAATTTTTACTTTATTTGGTGTTATATGGTGAAGGGAGAAGGAACCCTTCAGTGTGATTCTGACTAGACCAGCTGCTTAGTGCGCACAGTTGCATTTTTTAAATTTCTTAAATATTATACTGTGCAACACCAAGACAACCCAGCCACACCAACACTTTCATCCGTTTAACACTTTTAAACCAATAGCTTTTTTTATTTTTTTTATTTCCTTTTTATTAAATTTCAATTTTACACATTTACTAGAGATATATTCATAAAAATAACAATACATACTTACATTCACACTTACAAGACTAACAATTACATTTACATTTACATTGCCCAGCTTGCCATTTCCTATACTCATCGGGAGTTCCACTCCCTTGCTTAATAGTTAACTATGTTTTTATTTTATTTTATGTGTTTTAGCTGTGTGGAAGGAGGGTGAATATATGCCAGCATATTGCTTTACCCTGATCGTATTGGCGCTATATAGTGTCGCCCTTTTTTGCATTCCCTTGGGTATCTTACATTTTATGTTATGACCCTTTAACAATATTCTAGCGTGCTTATTCCAACATGCTTGTTACATTCCTCTTATTTACTTAATTAATTATTAATCGGGCCGGTTTCTATTACTACCCCATTATATCTTGTGTTATTTATCAAATACACCCTTGATAAGAGGGAGAATTAAATCCCCCATTTCTTATTATTTTTTTTTTTTTTATAAGTGAATACAATAAGAAGAAAAAAAATAAAAATAAATAAATAAGTAAATAAAAAAAAGAAATGTGTTTACACTTTGTATTATATTTCCATTTACAACTATTAATCCATTGTTAATTTATCCATTTACCCCACACTTTATTGAATTTACTTAACGTATCTCTATATATATGAATACATTTTTCATGTGTTATTGTGTATTCTTAGTGCTTTCCAACCCATAATATCCGTCCCTGTATCGGCCAGCCATGTCCTGGCTATCATTACCTTAGCCAGTGCACACATATTTATGGTAAAGGCCTTATCCTCTTTACTCATGCTCCCCACCCTTATTATGTTCAGGAGGCAGCATTTAATTGTAAGACTCTCCCTATTAATTCCCAGATCTACAAGGGTTTGCTTAACTTTGCCCCAGAATTCCTGTATTACAGGACATTCCCAGGCCAGATGGTAACATGTACCTATCGCATATTTACATTTTGGGCATTTATTTGAGGTTCTTCCTCCAAATTTCACCAATCTTACAGTTGTTAAGTACGACCTATGTAGCATATATAGTTGTATTTGTTGCACTCGGATTGAGTTTGTAGCATTTGGGACTGATGATGTTGCACTGGACCACTCATCCACATCTATAGACCCCACATCCTTCTCCCATTTCCCTTTCAGGTCATCCAAACCATCCTCATTATATTGCATTAGCCGATTATATATTTTAGAGACTTTTTTAACATTATCACCAGATTTTATCATCTTTTTAATTGGGGATGTTCCAAAGATTGGGGGTTTTTCATTAAATTGTGCCTCCAGTGCACTGCTCAGTTGTAGATTTCTAAAGAAGTGCCCTGTTGGGACAGAAAACTTTTCTTGCAGCTGTGCAAATGATTTTAATCTACTGTATTATTGCTATACATCTGGTTCAGCGCTGTTATCCCATATTGGTCCCATACACTCAATACCTGAAGGTGTTTTATTTCTTTCAAACCCTGTGGGTCATTTAGTGGATGTTCTACATCTAATACCTGGAATTTCACCAGTTTATTAGCATCCTTCCATATTTTCACTGCTTGGGCAACCACGGGGTCATCTTTTCTGCTTGTCCGACCTTTCAGTAATTTCTGAAGTGGGGTGCTCCTCCTCTCACTCTGAGTTACCACACTCATTACCCCTTCATTTTTAGTATCGGGCCCTATCCATTCTGTCATCAGTGCCACTTGACTCGCTATATAATATAGTTTAAGATTGGGTAGCGCCATTCCCCCGTCTTCCTTTTTCCTCATCATAGCCTGCAGTCGTATTTTTGGACGTGCATTATTCCAAATAAAGAGAGAATACTATTCACTTTTCTAAAAAAGGAGTCCACAATGTAGTAAGGTGATTGTTGTAATGCGTATAGGAACTTAGGGAGGACTATCATTTTTATCAAGTTCACTCTACCCATAGTAGTAGAGGTAATTTCCGCCATGTTTTTATTTTACAGTTTAGATATGTTACTAATGGTTCCAGATTAAATTTCAAGTATTCGCTGGGGTCTCGGGAGATCCATATCCCCAGATATTTGAATGATTGGACCCATTTCAGGGGTGTATCCACTTGGGGGGTTCCCGAGTCCTCAGCTCTTAAAGAAAGAATACTTGACTTGTTCCAATTGACACTAAACCCTGAAAATTCTTCAAATTTCTTGATCTCCTCCATTACTATCGGTACTGCCTTACTGCCATTAGATAAAAATATCAATACATCATCTGCATATAATGCTGCTACATCTGAATTAACACCCGTCTTAAATCCTTCTATTTCTAGATGGCCACGTAGAATACAAGCCAGAGGCTCGATTGCTAATGCGAACAATAAGGGTGACAAGGGACACCCCTGTCTTGTTCCTCTATATAGGGGAAATGGTTGTGATATACGCCCATTTATAGCCATTCTGGCGCTGGGGACTGCGTAAAGCAGTTGCACCCACCTTATGAATCTTGGTCCTATTCCGAATGCTTTTATTACTTCCCATAAGTAATGCCACTCGACCGCGTCAAACGCCTTGACCGCGTCCAGTGACATTACTACCGGGAGAGGATCCTTGGCTCGGGGGGTTTGCAGACGTATATGAAGCTTCCGCAGATTTATTGATGTCGACTTCCCCGGCATGAAGCCGGTTTTGTCTGTGTGAATTATCTTTCCTATATATTTATTTAATCTTACGGCCAGAACTTTAGCAATAATTTTTGCTTCAGTAGATATTAGTGAAATTGGTCTGTAGGATTCTAACATTAACGGATTTTTCTCTGCCTTTAACAGGACCACTATTTTTGCTTCGAGCATAGATTTGTGAATTGCATTCTCTTTATAGCTATTGTTAAATGTCTCTAATAGCACTGGGGCTAAATTTCCGAGTACCTCTTGTAGATCTCCCCCGGGATACGGTCAAGTCCAGGTGATTTACCACATGGTAGGCAGCTAATTGCCTCTTTTATTTCTTGAAGGTTGAATGGTTTATCTATCTCTAACATATCCTCTAACGGTAAAGATGGTATCTCGATGTTACTCATAAACTTTTTAACTTCTGTCTGGCTATGTTTTGATCTATGCTAGTAACCAATCTAGAACACTACATGATAATAGAATTCAGAGATATTGGTTACATATACCTGCGCAGGTGTATGCTATGCCCCCAAGCCGCGTCAAGGCTTCTCTGTATATTGGGGGTCCCTAGCGCTATATCTAGGTGCAGGGTGCGGCACCCCAAAAAACCATTATAAGCTGGGAAGCCCAACGCGGCATGCCAGTGATATACTAAGTGTTAATAATTAGTGATAGGAAGCCGAAGCTATATAAAAAGAGAGAGATAAATGAATGTAATTAAAATAGGATAGAGATAGTGTTAGTGAGGGAAAAGTGTTAATAGAATGTAAAGGCATGCCGCACTAAAGGCACCCAGCCCATCCAGTCCAGGAGCACCGCACCCCACACCACCGTTACCCTAAATTGGGTCTACGATTAACCAGCAAGGAGCCACATGATAATGGCTCCTTACTTGATATATCCAAACTAAGAGCTACCTACCTTGGAGCAACCCCTGACTACTCCATGTGGCATATCAGGACCCACATCTCCTCCTAATATGGGCTCCCTTCTGCCTCTAACAACATACATACAGATAGTGGTAGATGCTCAATTAGTTCAGTAGCATTTCCCAGGTGCATGAGGGAGGGGTTAAATACTGGGTAAGTAAAACAAGACATTTTTTCCCTCAGCACACTGAGCAATGCTAGTAACCAATCTAGAACACTACATGATAATAGAATTCAGAGATATTGGTTACATATACCTGCGTATAAATGCGCAGGTATATGTAACCAATATCTCTGAATTCTATTATCATGTAGTGTTCTAGATTGGTTACTAGCATTGCTCAGTGTGCTGAGGGAAAAAATGTCTTGTTTTACTTACCCAGTATTTAACCTCTCCCTCATGCACCTGGGAAATGCTACTGAACTAATTGAGCATCTACCACTATCTGTATGTATGTTGTTAGAGGCAGAAGGGAGCCCATATTAGGAGGAGATGTGGGTCCTGATATGCCACATGGAGTAGTCAGGGGTTGCTCCAAGGTAGGTAGCTCTTAGTTTGGATATATCAAGTAAGGAGCCATTATCATGTGGCTCCTTGCTGGTTAATCGTAGACCCAATTTAGGGTAACGGTGGTGTGGGGTGCGGTGCTCCTGGACTGGATGGGCTGGATGCCTTTAGTGCGGCATGCCTTTACATTCTATTAACACTTTTCCCTCACTAACACTATCTCTATCCTATTTTAATTACATTCATTTATCTCTCTCTTTTTATATAGCTTCAGCTTCCTATCACTAATTATTAACACTTAGTATATCACTGGCATGCCGCGCTGGGCTTCCCAGCTTATAATGGTTTTTTGGGGTGCCGCACCCTGCACCTAGATATAGCGCTAGGGACCCCCAATATACAGAGAAGCCTTGACGCGGCTTGGGGGCATAGCATACACCTGCGCAGGTATATGTAACCAATATCTCTGAATTCTATTATCATGTAGTGTTCTAGATTGGTTACTAGCATTGCTCAGTGTGCTGAGGGAAAATATGTCTTGTTTTACTTACCCAGTATTTAACCCCTCCCTCATGCACCTGGGAAATGCTACTGAACTAATTGAGCATCTACCACTATCTGTATGTATGTTTTGATCTAGACTGATATATTTCTTCAAAATAATCCCTGAACGTGCTTTCGATTTCCGTGTTCTCGAATACTACTTTTACTGTTTTGTCTGTTATTTTTATAATGGTATTCGGTGGGCTATCTGCTTGGGCAATATTAGCTAAAAAACTCCCAGGTCTATCGGATGTTGCATATCTGATATGGGAGCTATGTAGCATCATTCTAGAGTTCTCTTCCTTTATACAATTAAGCCACTTCTTTTGTGCCTCTAGCCATTCCCTTTTTGTCTCTTCAGAGCTATTTATAATATAGAGTTTTTCCAGTTCTTCACATTTATTTTCTAACTCTAGCACTTTTTCTTTACTTGTTCTTTTCAATTCACTGAAATATCTGATATGGGAGCTATGTAGCATCATTCTAGAGTTCTCTTCCTTTATACAATTAAGCCACTTCTTTTGTGCCTCTAGCCATTCCCTTTTTGTCTCTTCAGAGCTATTTATAATATAGAGTTTTTCCAGTTCTTCACATTTTTTTCTAACTCTAGCACTTTTTCTTTACTTGTTCTTTTCAATTCACTGATGTATTTTTTTAATAAACCCCTCATGAAAGTTTTAAAGCTATGCCAGACAACTGCTCCTGGGGCAGATCCTCTGTTTATTTCCCAATATTCTAAACATTTGTATGTGCCCAGCTTCGGGCTTGGTGACTGGCTACGCTCGCCACACTTTATAATATCAACTCCACGCCGTCGTGGATAGTGGGGGTATGAACAGGTCGGAGGACGTGTACCGCGTCCCCTCGCGGGGCTCGCTGCGTTCGCCATGCTTCAGGCTGACATGGATAGTGTGGGTGGGCTGAATCGCATCGCAGATCGAATCGTATGGGACATCACATGCGATTTGCATACGATCTACTGGAAAGTGCCGCCGTGAAACTAAACAAGTACCACAAAAAGTTAGAAATTACGTTTTAACAGCTGCATTTTCCACTTTTGATATATGATGCCGTTATTGAACTACAAGCGGAACCGGAAGTGACGTTGCATTATGCACAACAGAGGATTGTGGGACTTGTAGTGAAATTCTTATTAGGGATCCACTGTGTGAGGAAAGATTTATTTATCCACACTATGCTGCATTTGACCTTGTGAAAGACCCGAGTGAAAGGGTTGGAACGCTTGGGTTCGGAGCACAGTGAGCAGGAGGACCGCACAGCTGTTCGCCAGATACACCAGACTTGGAGCAGAAATAGTACTCGGGTATAATATTGAAGCAAAGTCATATTGAACTGTTTCCCTTCAGTTCATACCTATCTTGTAATTACCGCTTGTTTGTCTCACAAGGATGTGTGGATTTTTTATGCAAAGTGTTATGTTTATTTAAGTTTTTTTACTGTGAGATGTATGATTAAAAATAGTGCTTCACTATACAGTATATACATTTTCTTAATATTTTATGGTTATCTGATAAAATGAGTTAAGTCAAATCCATTTTTACTTTATTTGGTGTTATATGGTGAAAGGAGAAGGAACCCTTCAGTGTGATTTTGACTAGACCAGCTGCTTAGTGCGCACAGTTTCATTTTTTAAATTTCTTAAATATTATACTGTGCAACAACAAGACAACCCAGCCACAACAACACTTTCATCCGTTTAACACTTTTAAACCAATAGCTTTTGATTATTTCTTATATTAACGCACTAACAACTTAGCTTCTAGTGTGCTGCCCTGGGGTGACTGGCTATCGCCGCCTCTTTGGCTTTCCACATCCCAAATTCAAACCTAGTATTAAGGACCCACCAGAGATGTGTTCACCTAGACCAGGCATGTCCAAACTGTGGCCCTCCAGCTGTTGTGATACTACACATCCCAGCATGCCTTGTCATCTTTTAGCATCCCCTAATAGCAAAACTGTGGCAAGGCATGATGGGAATTGTAGTATCAGCTGGAGAGCCATAGTTTAGAAATGCCTGACCTAGACGATGGTTGGTGGGTTAGTATTTAATAGCCAAAAAAGAAACTGTACTCAGCCTTTTCTTGCCTATTCCCATAAGAGTCTTGTCTCCCGATTCTACAAGTGTTTCGTTTTTTTACATCTTTAAACTCATTATGTTGAGCTGTAATTAATAAAAAAAATCTGCATATTGCCCATGAATCATAAGTAATATAACTGTGGTATCTTTAGCTACCCCGCAAAATATTTAAGGGCACCAGTCAAAGAACTGGGTTGAGGGTTGCAGTGCAGCTGCCATCTACAGTTAATAAGGACAGTGTCAGAATGCAGATACTACCCTTACTGGGCTGCTCGCTGCTCCACCTCCTCCCTCCCTCTTGTCCACCCCTTGTCCATCTCCTTTCAGAGCCTTCTGCTCCCTGCACCCAGCTCCAGACCCTACAGTGTGTGGCTAGTTTTTGTTGGCTGGCCTCTCCTCTGGGATCATCCCTGCACATTTCACACCCGTTGATTTGTATGTTCCTCACCTCTTCCCACTCCCACCTTTGTTCTCCTCTTTGTCAGCTCCTATTTGTCCTCACACACCCTTCACTCAAAAGCATCCCCTGTCCCTCCACCCCTGTTACCAAAAGGGGTGAGCAGAAATTTTACCCTTTAAAGTCTGCACTATGAATGTTGTGTATGATACTGTGAATGGGTCGCACATGGGCACAGCTGGTCGAAATTGCAATGTGGCAACATATATGACATGTTTGCGGGTAAACTGACGGCAGATGCATATGTAGATGGAAAGATAGAGAAGTTAGATATTTTTGTCGTTAGCGACATTTAGCAATTTAATGGCATCAAAATAAAATGATATCTTGCTGCCAGAATCAAAAAGGTTGTGCCACCACTGCATAGGCAAACGCAGGGGGGTTTCTGGTTGCCTAGAAACCCCACTTGCTTAAATTATGACAATAGCACTGGTATATAATATGATCAATAAAGCTGCCACAACGTCATGCAGTGTAAGGGACAGAGCTGCACATGCCTAGTGTACCAGCTTCTTCTACCACATCTTCTGTATGTGTGGATCTGATCTCAAACATCGCAATGGACCAGAGAATAGCTGCCAGGAGGAAGAGACAGGAGCCTTACCATGAAGTGGGAGATTGTAACCTTAGAAAGTGCACTATTGGATCTATTATGCTTGTGTATTATTTTATTATTATATATTTAACCTTCTCCTGACCACTTATCTCATTTAACTGTTTGAAACAGCCTATACTATAGACCTGGGGTAGCCAAATCCAGTCCTTGAGAGCTACCAACAGTTAATATTTTCCATGTCTCCTCACAGAATCAATAGAAGGGCAGGACAGGTGGAGGCATTAGAGGTACAGCTGTGCATTTTCAAAACAGACAGTACAATTCAAGAGGCAAAAAAGGTTGGGTGTGCTACCCAGTGGCGTAACTAGAAATTTTGCTCCCCCCAGCCAAAAAAAATCTGGCGCCCCCCTCCCATTTTTTGGAACCTATAGCATTCCATGAAGGGTGTGTGGCAATGCTTATTAGACAATATGCCACACACTGTAATGTCTATTACATATTATACTACACACCATAATGACCCTTACACATTATTCCCCTTACCATAAAGCCCATTACACATTATGCCACATATTGTAATGTTCATAACACATTATGCCACACAAAGTTATGCCACAACGTAATGCCCATTGCACATTATACCACACACCTTAAAGTCAATTACACATTATGCCACACACCGTAATGCCCATTACAGAATATAACACATTATGCACACATGGTGAAACCTGATATATATTGAATGAGGTCAGCTTCCAGGCAATCAGGTTGCTGGTGTTCAGTATATCGACACTGGCATCCCAACTGCCATTAGAACACTGAAACTGGAACATTTAAGCGCATCAGGATGCCAACAACGGAATGTCAACAGCCAACAATTAGCCGTAAGTATGCTGTAACGGGTTAGGGAGAGGCCAAGGTGGATTAGGGATAGGCAGTACTGGGGGTAGGGAAGGGGTATAGCAGCTACTAGGTTTAGAAGTGTACATACATTGCACTTTAAGCTGGCATATTGAAAGTTATTTCCAGTGCTGCTGCAGGCACCATTGACACCACCTCTATACCCCATGCACGGCCAGCAGCAGGAACCGGGGCAGCCTTTGGGAAGAGAGCACCATCCTGACACACAAACATATGAGGGTGCCCTAAATGAGCGCCAGTTACCCCATCTCCTGACCCGAAACAAAGCAAAACACATCTTACCAGATGCTAGAACTGCAGCCAGGAGAGGACACTGAAGCGCGGGGATGGCAGTGGGTCACAACCATTATCTTGAAGGTCACGACGGGTGCTTTGTGATGGTCGCTCCTCCTGGGCTCTGCGCGTGTGAAAGCTTGGTTGGTCTCTAGGACAGGAAGGGTGGAGTCTGCACTGCAGCAGCAAGTTCTGCTGCCCAGGAGACACGCTGCTGCTGTGGGAGATGAAAAAGGATGATCATAGGTCAGGGTAAACAATTGGGGTGCAGGAGCATAACTAGAACCTTGTGGGTCCCATTGCAAAATATATAAAGGGTCTGATTCTCTCTCTCTCTGACACTTTCTTTTTCTTTCCATCACTGTCTCTCTATTTCTCTCTCCTTCACACCCCCACTCTCTCCATAGCGTTTCGCTGTCTCGCTCCGCTCTTTTCTTCATACTCACCAATCAGGATTCTAGCTGTCAGTATTACGGCATTGGCATCCTAACTCATTTCAAGTTCAGCGGCCGCTCTTCTAAAGGCATTAGGGATGCTAGTGACTCTATACTGAATGCTGGCATATAGGGACCAGGGGCTAATAGATACCAGACACACAGGGCATACATGCACACATACCATACACACATACCATACACGCACATACCATACACACATACCATATATACACATACCATACATATATATACAAACAGGACATACATGCACACATACCATATATACAGACACACATCACAAACACACACATATATCATACAGACACAGATCTTATACACGCACATACCATACATATATACAAACAGAACATACATGCACACTACAGTAATCACACGCATGCCATACATACACACAGGACATGCCATACAGACACGCACACACACACACGCACATACCATTCACACACAGGACATTAAAGCACACATACCTTAGACACAAAGGACATACACGGACACACACATGGCATACTGGTACAGATACCATACATGCACACACACAGCATATTTACATATACACACACATACAGCATACACACATGGCATACAACCACAGATACCATACAACATGCACACATACAGCATATTTATAAACATACACAAGCTATAGACACACAGAGCATACACAAAAAGTATACATACATACACACATACAGCATACTTACAAACACCAATACTAAAGCAAATAACCCCCACAAGCAATGGAGGGCACCCAGTTTCCATATACCCAGTCCCCCCCCCTTCCCACTGCAGCTACCAAGACATAGTGCTCACTGGGCCACCAGCTTACATTAATGGTGCCCACACTTTTCTTCCCCTGTCCATGCCCCTGCAACTGGCACCCACAACAAGGGACACAAACCTGTAAAATCAGCATGTCACCCATTCATAGCTCCGTGTATCAGGCAGCCCCATGTCCTGAGACAGAGAGAGGAGCTTCTTCCTGACAGCCGAGGAGCTCAGCTGTGCGCTGCAGCGCCACCTACAGGCGGCTCAACAGTATATACCCAGCTTCCTCCCAGCAGCAGAGCACTGAGCAGAGCTCGGCTTTGAGAGTGCCGTGACCCTGCTGCGCCCCAGTGACACCGGCTCCCCCCCGCGATGGCTGGGGCTGCCTTACCATAGCTACGCCCCTGGTGCTACCTAGGGTGCACAGACAGGTGCTTACCAGGGGTGTTTTGTCAAGAGCTGCCACTTGGTAATGGGGTTGTTAGTCCCAAAGGTTCAAGTACAAAGGAAAGAAAGAAAGTGGCGCTGTATGATGAAAGATCATATAACAATATTTAATAATAAATTAAAAACATGACATACATAATGCAATAAATGAAATCAATAAAAAATTCATAGAGTGATGATAGTTTTAAAATGTATAGGAGCCGGAAACTGCATTGACTAGAACCATATGGATGCAAATGGTGAATGGAATGGGGGGCACAGCAAATGCAGAAAGTGATGGCCCTGTGGGCTTATAGTTACCACTGATGATATGTGGCAATGTCCAATCCCGATATTGGTGGTAGCGGAGAAGTCCTCAAAATTGTGCGACTGTTGGCCCACTTTGGTGGGGACCCGTGAGGATGGTGGGCTTGATGTTGATGTACCCTTGGGTCACTGGTGTCGCTAGAGGTGGCACTCTCCTGAAGGTGGGTCAGACAGGTGTCCTCAAGGTGTGTCAGGTCTATATGACCAGGTGTTCAGATTGGAAGAACAGAGTACCTTGATTCCTGCTGATGGCGTGGGTGAATACAGGGGTAAGGTGGTAGCCCAATGGCTTTGGGGATGAATTAGATGGTGTCCTCTGGCTGTGATGAATAGGCATCCATACTGGTTCAAAGGAAAGGGTCGAATGGAGATGGTCAAATGGTGTAGTGGCAGGTCCGGTCCACAATATGCTCATTAAGATATATATATATATAGAATATTGCAGTATGCAAACAGCTACTTCAATACTGGTATAATAGCAGATGATATGAGTTACTTTAGAATCTGAAAAAATATCTATAGTCAGCTTTTAATTGTCAGCCTTGGCTGTAGTCAGCCTGCTATCCTCAATAAGTACATAATACATATAGTAATGTGGTACATCACATGTTTTGTTCAGGTATCATGTCTTTCTATTGCTATTATGGATTTAACCCTAAAGATATCTGTAACCTTGCCTCTTATTTTGCCAAGATCTTAAAAAAAAACACATGAGGAAGGTCAACAGCACACTCCAGTAAGGCAGCAAAATAAAAAAGACTATGAAAATTCAGCGACAGATGGTTTTTGAAGCTTGAAAAATAATTTCACAAGTTGAATCCTAGATTCACTGGCTTCTTTAGAATCGAAAAGAAAATCAATACGGTCTAGGATGATGGCATTTTACTACACCCTCATGAAATCTGCTTCTATTAATATAGATGGTCCCGTGCGGGAATATGTAATAACGTCAGGGAACTCTGGAGGTGCAGGATGATAGCTGAACTACAGATGGAGTGCCTCTCAGCCAGTGCCGGGACTCGCCAAACTGCCCCCGCTGGCAAGATGTTGCTCCATCTAACTGGGACGCAGGAGCGTCTCTCACGCACGCGAGTCCAGTTTCTGGCCGGCGGGGGTCGTGAACTCTGACCGTCTCCACTTCAGAGAGAAGGGCAGGTTTAAGGGGGGGGAGTGCGGGAATATGGGGGTGATCGGTGGGGACTAGTGGCGAGGCAGCGAGACCTCCGTTGGAAGGGGACGCGCGAGCATCTCGTGCGCGCACGTCCCCTTCCGTTGGCTGGCGGGGCTGGCGGTTGGCGATCTGACCACCAGACCCGGCTCCATCTGTACTGTAGACAGTATTTTTAATGTGGCAGTCATTTATGATTCAAAACCATGCCATGTAAATGATTGCTGCTTTTAAAAAAAGTCTGAGTTCGGACAGCGTCCTGCACCTCCGAGTTTGTTTGATGCCAGGGACATTGTTTGATTCATTGGAAATTGTATATCCAGAAAAATGGTCTTGGGGAGACTAAAGTGGGATTTCCATAAGATGTTCCCCCGGGGAAATCCAGTTTTTTTTACCCCTCCTCAGAGTTGTGTGTGAGGGTGTGTGTGTGTGGGGGGGGGGGGGGATACAGTGTAAGCACACCTCAGAGACATCTGGTGATGCTAACTTCTTGAGATTCAATTGATCTCCTGACCATCAGGCAGCTGAGCAATCTGCGCATTGTCACCCTGTGCTGCAGTATGACTTCTGATTATGGCAGTGGTCAGGGAACTCGGTCCTCATTACCCCACACAGTGCATGTTTTGCTGGTAACCCAGCAGGTGCACAGGTGTACTAATTACAAACAGATACATATTATAAGGTCCGCAGGTGGAGTTAATTATTTCACTTGTGATACTGGGGGTTATTCTAGTTCATTCTTTCTGACAAAATCCTTCTTAGATGGACAAAACCATGTGCACTGCGGGTGCGGCAGATGTAACTTGTGCATAGAGAATTAGATTTGGGTGGGGTTTTTCTTCAAAGTGAGATCTATATTGCAGTGTAAAAATAAAGCAGTCAGTATTTTCCCTGCACAGAAACAAAAAAACTCACCCAAATCTAATTCTCTCTGCACATGTTACATCTGCCCCCCTGCAGGGCACATGGTTTTGTCCATCTAAGAAGGATTTTGTCAGAAAGAATGAACTAGAATAAACCCCACTGTGAGGAGACCTGCAAAACATGCACTGCGTGGGGTAATGTGGACCGAGTTTCCTGACCACTGGATTATGGTCTTCTTGTAGCTGTTCATTGGCAATCAGGAACTGATAACAATTGGTTGCTTATCCATTATTAGGCTTCCTCCCAGCTCTCCTGGGCTGGTCGTAATCAGTTTGCTCCTGATTATCCTAGTCAATACATATTTCACTTGCTTGGTTTACCTGTGTGTGCTTTCTCTCATGCTTTCAGTAAAATCTTGAATATCTGCTCAACTCTACAGTGATTTCTAGAATACCTGCTCAGCTCTAAAGCTTTTTGTGGTCATCAATATCAGAAATACCTGCCCAGCTCTATAGTGTTATCCGGAATACATTCTCAGCTCTACAGTTATAACTTACTACTCAGCAAATAATAGACATCAGCAGTAAGAAATGTTGTAGACACAACTGTGCTCACAGTTTCACAGAAAAGTAGCAGGGATGTGCGCATACGGTGGTCATGTATGTAGGCAGAGCTGGGTACTATATATCTGGGAAGTACTCTGGTGCTTAAACACAGAGGAGCAAGATGGTATCATGCATGACTAGGTAATGGTAGCCATCTTGGCAAAGGAGCAAATGCTTTAGTTATGGCCTATAATGGAGGTATCACACTAACAACAAACACTTGACATTCTTTCATTGCTATGGTTCTAGAGCCTGTACTAGTTATTGATGTCACTTTTTGCCCAATTTGACATGCATTATTTGTAGCATTTACTTCAAACAAAACAGTGTGTTTTCAAATTATCGTATGACTTAAAAACAACATTGTCAAGAACAAACCTAGTAAAATGGAGGGAAAAACACAAAAATGCTGTATGATGCTGTATATACTGTATGTCAATTACATAAGCTGCAAAATATACCATATATCATAAATTGCTTTGGGGAAAAGTTACTAAGATGGGAGTTCTATTTCACTTGGGATGTTGCTATGGGCAACCTATCAGAAACAACTTGTTACATATTTAGCACCTTCTAGAAGATAATAGATAGCATCTAATTGGTTGCCAATCTGAAATAGAACTCCCATCTTAGTAAATTCCCCCCTGTATGTTTTGTTTTCTTTATTTCAGATATTTCCTCCTACTAATTGTATTTGTGTTCCACCTCATATTGGGGCAGATGTATTAAGCCTTAACAAGAGATAAATTCAAGGGTGGTAAAGAGAGATAAAGGTCCAGCCAATCAGCTCCTTACTGACTTTTTTCAATGTGCAGTAACTTCATACATGCTGCACGTGCGCTGGCCCAAGCCTCCATGGGTTGCCTTTGCAGCAGCCCCCTGCAGCCCATAGGTAAAAACTGCCACTGATCCAAGACTAGCTTTCAAATTAGTAATCTTTACGCAGAAAGTCCTCAACAACACCACTCTTTCATACATCTCATATCTCATCTTTAATATACTCCATTTCCATCCCCTCTGATCTGCCTTTGATCAACGTCTATGTCTGCTGTATTCCCCACTAATTCCTGCCTACAGGACCTCTCCTGTGTTACTACAGGATCATATCCCTAAACCGGATATGCCAAAACCAAAATATTCCGAAAACCAGAATATTTTGGGGTCTTTTTGTTTTTCCCCCACCCCGCAACTTTTTTATTACTTACCTCATCCCCCGTTGTCCATGGTGGCCATTGGATTCCTCTTCAGCGGCATCCCCAGTCCCAAGGATGCATTGCACCGGTGACGTCACCAGCACACCTGTGCACCTATGCAATGCATCCTTGCGACAGAGGATGGTGCTGAACTGGAATCCGATGGCCAACGTGGACACCAAGGTTATCTTTGATGTCGGGGGACACGGTGAGTATGAATAAAAATAAATATTCCAAAATCCGCAATAATCCCTTATACAAAATGCTCGTGGTCCCAAGCATTTTGGATAAGGTAAACTCAACTTCTACCTACTTATGAGTTCTAAACCATGCTGGAATAGACATTCTCACAGTTTTCAAATATTGAAACATTCTATAACTCAGCTACAGTATGTAGCAGATTTTACCCTACTCTGGTCTGTATTCACACACACTACAGCAGTGATTTTCAACCTTTTTCAGCTCGCGGCACACCAGACAAGACTTTAAAATTGCCAAGGCACACCAACAGTTTTTAATCAAATATAATAACAAATATTGACCTACAGTATATTTCATATATGTTGATATCAGTAATTATACACACATGTCCCCATTGTACTGTAATTCCACACACCTGCCCCCACAGCGTAATTATACACACACGTGTCCCTCATTGTAATTCCAGACACACATGCCCCCCCTTAGTTATTCCACGCATCTGCCCCTCCTTGGTAATTCCAAGCACCAGCTCCCCCTTAGAAATTCCACACACAAATGCCCCCCCTTAGTAATTCCACACACTAATGTCCCTCCTTAGTTATTCCACACACCTGCCCCATAGATATTCAAAACACGGCACCAGCCTTGTAAGATGGTGCTGACAGAAGCCCCGCCGTCCATGGGGGCCTTTTGTGCATGTGCCGGGACGAGCCTGCAACACACAGGCTGATCTCATCTTATGCTTTTGGCCTCTGCTACACACAGGTGCGTCCCGATGTCGGCTCCACAGGACAGCACCACGCACGCACACAGCGCCGAGCTGGAGCCATCCACCCCCTGCATGTCACTACACACAGTGACAGCACTGCCACCGATCATTTGGTAAGTCGCCGTGACCCGCGGCCTGGCGGCACACCTGCCAACTGGCCGCGGCATACCAGTTGAAAAAGACTGCACTAGAGAATATCTTATCATGTTTTGGCCCTTATTACCCTTCATTTTTATGTCTGCATTTGTTTTGTCAACCTTGTGTGTTTCCCTTTTGGTGTTTTTGGCATAAACATGATTGAAAGTGCCTGGTTTTAGAACCTGAAGCTTCATAAATAAATCAATAAATGTGGTAGATAAAATTTTCACAGCTAAGCAAAACAGCTGGATGCCTTGTATCATATTTTGGCAACTGACCCACAGGAAAATGTCCCTTTTGATCTCCAATATGGAGAGTGGTAAGAAGCAGAATTAGTAGACTGAATGAAATATGACTGTACAGTACATTTAAATGAAAAATTATTTTATTGTTTAATAAATTAGATGACGCTAGTCACTTAAATATTGCATAGTTAAATAACATTATATATATATATTAAATAAAAATAAATATTAAATAAATATTACATAAAAATGGCAGTAAAGTAAGTTGATGGAAGCAATAAGTGTCCAGGTCTTAGTCAAGAAAGTTCTCCTCCATCCAGTGGAAAAGAATGTTCATCTCACCAACAGCCTTAACGGCAGCAGCATTAGTTTCCATCTGATGAGAGGAAAGTGGGGAACATAGATTAGCGTCCTGAATTAAAGTTATTTAAGTACGGTCTCACAGTCTAAAGAATAAAATAATTGCTTCTGCTTAGTTAAAAAAAATGTGAAAGAAAAAAGGTGAATGAAGACAGTTTACCCAGGATGTAGTCAAAAATACTTTTTAAGATCACGATTCACATGAAGTTTGTGCAAATTTAGGTCTATTTTGTAAGGGGTATGGGTCATTGGGTCGACACACAGGTCAACAAGCTTGGTCAACATGATTGGAAGTCAGCACAAGCATTAGGTTGACAATGGCTAGGTTGACAGACAAAAGGTTGCATACGTAGGTTTTCACTTTTTTTGGTTGCGAATGTCAAAATGGACACCGTCAAAGTATACCACGTCACCGTGCATGGCTCGCTGCGCTTGCCGTGCTTCGGACACACTATTCTATTTTCCCTTCATGTCCTAGTGGCGGTTTTTACCTATGGGCTACAGGGCTGCAAGTCATGTCAACCTTATAAGTGTCCACCTAACAACTGTATACCTTTGTAAGAAGTTCCAGAATTTTGTGTCAATGCTTGAACATTGCATCCATTTGAATGAATATCTATGAAAAACACTTTGGGGGAAATTTACTAAGATGGAAGTTCTATTTCACATGGGATGTTGCATGTAGCAACCAATCAGATACAATCTATTATCTTCTAAAAGCTGCTAAATAAGTAAGAAGCCACGTCCTGCCTCATTTTCATATTTTCATGGGAACGCCCAATGTTTTCATGGGATTACCCGCCGCCACCCCACGCTCTCTGCCCGCACTGGTGGGTGGCGAACTTGCAGTTCAATATGCCCGTTCGCACCTGGAAATGTGCAGACGTCAAAAATCGGTCCCCTGTGCGAACATGCGGGGGGACTGAACAGACCAGAATACGGTCCATAGTACACTGTGCATGTCTATATCCTAAAATATTGTTACAATGAACCAGTTAGTACATACCTTGTAATAATCCGTCTTAAATTGTTCCATAGTTCTGTGTGCATTTTCTCCACATGGGCACCTCATAGAAGCATGCTATATAATATAAAGATAGGACATACATATTAAACATACTGTACTGCTTGGAAGTATGATTGCTATGGCATACTGTATATTGAGCTTCAGATTATTAAATACCAGGGGCGGATTGGCCCACCGGGAAACCGGGCCGTTTCCCGGTGGGCCGGCACGTTTTATAGCCAAAGTGGCCGCTAACCCTGACAACCTGGGCCGCGGCATCTCTCTCTGTGCTCAGTGCTGGGCCGCGGCACTGTGCCCTAATTAAAGATGGCCGCAGCCAGCTTCGAATTTCCCCAAGTTAAAATGGCCACGGGAGGGCTGTTGCGCATGCAGGCGCACACAGCTGCTCCCGCGGTCCAGAGGAAGGATGGCTGCGCTGCTGCTGCCCACGTGATCCACCCCAGCAGCAGCGCGCAGGACTGTTTCGCGCTGCTGCTAGGATGGATCCGATAGGCGGCGGCAGCGGCAGAAGGAGGCATCGCGCAACTCATTCTGTGGACCTGGCTGTCACCTTTGCGGAGTTCGTGAGCGACGGCTCATGGCTCCGTCCATCCTCCTCCCTGATCCCCGGCAGGCAGCGGCAGCGCATTAGTGTTTGCGCGATGCCGATAGCATAAACGAAGTAGGTTTAAAGGTTTAAAGTTTGTCAGTAACTTACAGCCTCTTGTATTAATGTTAATAGACGTTAAAGCAGCAGTCTAAGCTTAGCTTCAATTTGGGGAGATGTTATATATATATATATATATATATATATATATATATATATATATATATATAAAATGTGCATCCTCACCCATACTGTTAATTGTTACTTGCTGGTACTTGGCTGCGGTTGCCTGCTGGTACCTGACTGCGGATTGGCTGCATTAATTAGCGATGTTTGCATTAATTAGCAGGTGTAGTTATGCCCCCTGACTTTAGTCACCCTTATGAGCCAAGTGCATGCACACACTGAAATGCCAAGGTTGCAAAGCCCCCTTTCACCCCACTGTTTCTATTTCCCCAGCCCCACAGGCTGCAGAATAGACGCTGTGCACATGCTACTATTCTGCAGCCTGAGGGGCTGGGGACATAGCCAGCAGCTCAGAGAGCCACTAGCCATGCTCCCACAGCAGTGAAAATGGGTTGTAGGCCACGCCCCAATGTCACCAGGCCGTGCCCCCCCCCCCCAAAAAAAAAAAAATCGAGCGCGCCAACACGTCCGCCCCGCCGCATTAGGGCTGCTTTAAGTTATTTCCTGGGCTGGTTTTAATTCCCAATCCGCCCCTGTTAAATACTGGGGCTCCTCTGATACTTTCTACTTTTGCAAAACTAATAGAAGCATTTTTATCAGTTCCAATTTAGTAATGTAATCTTTAGGAAAAAAAAGTATTTAAAAGAAGAAATATCAAGGAAAATTGGTATACTGTATCCAGGAACAGACATACAGTAGGATTGATATATATTTAACAATAAATTGTCATATTTTTTAATAGCCTGTAATTCTGCATCATATACAAACATAATTCTACTGTAATAATGAACTTATGAAATTCTAAATTACCCTGACATACAGTATGCTAATTAATATCATGGCTACTTCACATTTCTAACATGTAGTGTAGCAGCGAGAGAACCAAAAATGAATGAAATCCCGGTACTTGTGTAGTTTCATGGCGCCCGATATATCGGATGTGATATCAGCTGATATATTGGATGTGATATTGGTTAATATATCAATGCGATCCAATTCGATTTTTGACTTGTTCATAACCCCACTATCCACTACGCATGGAGTTGATTTTATATACTGTGCATAGGCGAATCTAGGGGGTGGTCCGGGGGTGCACAGGACCACCATTTTGTAGCTGAGGGATGGGGCTTTCCAACGAGCCCAACCCCGTGTCTCTAGCCCCCTGGGAACCGGAGATACTGCCAGGCAAAGCTGGAACATTTTCCCTATAGGATAACATGGGACCCGCTAATTCCGACCCCCACCCAGTCCAACGGCTGCCAGTTCCCCCTTCGGCATCACTGAAGCTCGAGGTTGATCTCAGTCAAACCCAAATCGCTGGGCCTTCAATCTGATACAAGTTACATCTGCCCCACCTGCAGTGCACATGGTTTTGCCCATCTAAGAAGGATTTTGTCAGAAAGAGTGAACTAAAATAAGGCCCTTAATTATGTCAAACTTAAAAGCGCTACAAACTCCCCTGAGGAAAACAAATACGTACACAGTGTTTGAGGTCTATCTTGAGTCCAAGCATAGAATTGGCCAAGTGACTAAATTCTCTGTGAGTTTTACTGGTGGTTAGTTCCAGAAGTGGAAAAATGTTTGTCACGTAGAAAGTTCCCAACTTAAGTAGAAGACAGCATCTCTCTGCAGGCTGAAAGACAGATAAATGTTAAGTTAAAAAACACCATCAATAGAATCAGTTAAATCTGCAAAGCAACTAGAACACTGAAATTTGCAATTATAACAGTGGAACACTATGGAATTTTCCACATTTTGCTTAAGTTGTGGACAATTTTTCCATGTTGTACAGTATTTCTGTTCTTTTTTCTCCTTTTAGAAAATGTAGCTTCCCTAATGGCTCCTGTGACTTCACTGTCTTCTGATATACTCTCTCTGAACACTATATATAGCTTAATAATTGCAAAGTTATTGAATAGTTTCTTCTAGTTTTTCAATTTGAATGGATGAGATAATGTCCTGTTTTATTTTTTCAAAGGTTTCCTCTTGCAATAACATTGCAATGGTATGTATGGGAGCACTCTTGGTGCTTTATTAATCATCATGATGCAATTCCTTTATATTCTGAAATCACAGCACATGTCTGCTCAATACATTACATATACAATAGACAGTGTAATTCCTGGAAGCCAGTTACAGGTACCTGTCTGCTCTCAGTTGTCATTAATACGTTTCCACTGTGCAATATGTCTACGTTTTCTGGGTTTTTTTTGTTTAATGTTTACAGACTTGCTCTAATAAAATATTCACTATTTGGCTTGTGTGAAACATAATTTATAATTTGAATATTATACATTATATATATATATATATATATATATATATATATACAGTATGTATATATATATATATATATATATATATATATATATATATATATATACTGTATATATATATAGTAGCGTCTTGACCCGGCACTGTGTAAATAAATCTGCTGCGTCTGGTGCCCCCACATCCAATACAGGAAAAATATAGCAGGCTTCAGCGTGGCACTCCAGACAGTAGTAAAGAATTTTCAGACGGACACAAACTGTAGTCAACAACTACAGTTTGTGTCCGTCTGAAAATTCTTTACTACTGTCTGGAGTGCCACGCTGAAGCCTGCTATATATATATATATATGTATATAAATATATATATCCAATTTCAGAGTCAGCACTCCTGTGGAATTATTTAAATAGTACCTCCGGTGCCTTCCTATGTGTGTTGCCACACAATGTATAGACTGGAGAGCCAGCGGTGGCACTCAGGATTTTGCAACAAAAAACAGAGACACATTGAAGTGTAGCAATGTTTCGGTCTTTAATATAGACCTTTGTCAAGCTCCGAAACGTTGCTACACTTCAGTGTGTCTCTGGTATTTGTTGCCAAATCCTCTGAGTGCCGCCGCTGGCTCTCCCGTGTATATATATATATATATATATATATCATATACGGATTACCGGCACTCAGTTTCAGAAAAACACTTAGGGCCCCGTGCCCTCGGTAGAGGCCCAAACAGGGTCAAATACATACAGTCAATGGCCGCGGCACTGGGGACTTGAGATGTAAGCTGTTTGAAAAAAGCCTGAAGTAAAGGCTGAAACGTTACAGAAACGCTTGTCTGTTTGTTTCATTCATCTCAAGTCCCCAGTGCCGCGGCCATTGACTGTATATATATATATATATATATATATATATATTTTTTTTTTATGTGTGTGTGTGTATGTATATATATATATATATATATATATATATATGTATATACTGTAAATATATATATATATACTATATGTATATATATATTGGCCCTTATTCTGGTTGAAGCGGTAACGGCCGCTTGCGGCCGTTCCGCCGATGTTTTCGGTCTGCGCATGTGCAGAGGCCACTCTGCGCATGTGCAGCCGAAATCGCCGTACACGTATTTTGTCCGCCGCAAAGGGGGTGGATAGGGGCGTGAGGGGCTACGAAGCCTCATTTGCATATGCATACGCCCCGCGTTTCATGGGCGTTCCCATGCAAACGCGGGGCGTACGCATGCTAATGAGGCTATGACGCGTGGGTACAGGGCGGGCATCTGACATCGCCGGATGTCAGCTGCCCACCCCCATACAAGATTTCACACGGACAAGTGTCCGTGTGGTCTTGTGTTGCGGGACCTGGTGGAGCGTGCGGCCCTGCATTCGATGTTCGGCGACCATCGAATGCAGGGGCTGCTCCCACCATGGAGGAGGCGTATCCCCGTCCACAATCATGCGGATCGCCACATGGCCGCGTACGGACGGCCGTGGCGATCCGTATGGAAGGCGGGGATTCGTCTGGTGCGGTCGGAGCCGCATATGCGGCTCCGGCCGCACCGATCAGAATAAGGGCCATAGTGAGGTGTGACGGAGGCACTCAAATGAAAGGCCACCAGGCCAAATGGAGGCAATGTTTCAAAGCCGACTGGCTTCATTATCAGGGTGCAGGAGATCAATCTTCTTGATAAAGAACCAGTCGGCTTTGAAATGGTGGCTCAAATCGGCCTTGTGTCTTTTCATTCAAGTGCTGCCGTCACCCCTCGCCATGTTTGTGTTGGCATGCTAACTGTCACACACAGAGGGCACCATCTTTTCCTCTATTGGAGTTTTATTCTCTAACACAGTTGGAGTGTCATCATATGAATATACTGTAAATATATATATATATATATATATGTATAAAATTATTTTATTTAAATGTATAAGTTTCTATATAACTGTGTACTAGCCTACATTCACTCTTTAATAGTTTTAAATTCAGATGTTTGATTATGTCATTATAACACATTTAAGTAGAAAAGGGATTACTGTCGAGGATTGAAAACATTTATTCAAGCAATATTGTTTTTCTAATGGTGAATCAAAGTGTTTGAGCTTACTTGTATTTTGTCCAATTCATTTAGATTAAGTAGTCGCAAATCCGTGATTGTGTCTTTTTCATGCTGCATGGAAAAAAAATGACAAGTAAAACATCTCTACATGAAATAGTTTTATACCTTTGAAAGCCAAAGATATTAATTAAAATCTAACATTCTGAACATGAGTAGTATGTTTGCAGTATCTTTGTAAATCATTGCTGCAGTAACACTCACATTACAATTACTATATCAATGCCTTAGAAATGACCCAAATGTCTCAATATCTCGAGAATTGTACATTGTGTACCAATTACACTTGAATCTCTTTCACTGTTTCTTTCTTTATACCCCATACACACTAGCTGACCCGAAGCTGGCCAAGCTGTGGCCGATAAAGTTAACATGCGTCCGATATTGTGCGCTCTGAATGATATCGGAAGCCAGTATAGTTCAGTGACGTCACCAGGACCCACTGAACATGCAAGCGGTTTGGCTATATAGCCAAAATTGACCTGCAAGTTTATTAGACATCCATCAATGATAACAACACACGGGAGCGCGCATAATTAACGCCCTTTCATAGCGATTTCTTCCACTACATCATCTAGTGTGTATGGGTTTTATATGTGTATGGGTTTTATATGTGTATGGGTTTTATATGTGTATGGGCATTTATAATACCAAAGTATATGTACAACAGGGAAATTGACTGCGTATAAACTATATTACGTTAATTGTACAGAAAACATAAGTAAAATCGTATATATCTTCTGTGTACTGTTTTTTGCAAATCAGTCAGGAGTGCAATATTAAATATAAATTCCAATTAATTAGCATACATATTTGCAAAAATAAATGTATCTTGGTGATTATCCTTTAAATAGATTTCAAAACAATCTAATTGATGTGTTGACATTTTAGCATTACAGAGTTAAATAATCAGTGGCGTAATTATAAATTTTGCTCCCCCCTGCCAAAACTTTGTGCCCCCCCCCCCTTTGGGTGGAACTGTCTGTCTGCTGGCCTGGCTTCCCGGCTCCTCTCCAGCATGTTTCCCAAGCGTGTGACGTGATGACGTCACACTCATAATGGAGAAGCTGAAGCAGGAGAGAGGCAGAGAGTGAGACCAGCAGACACTGCTTCTTCCCCGTGCATCAGGCGGGTGCCGGCGCCCACACAGACCCCACTGCTGCTTGCTCCCCCAAGTGGCAGCAGAGGCTGCTTTACAGTAGTTACGCCACTGTAAATAATATACTATATTGTATTTTTCTGCTGTAAAATCTTACAGTCTAATTTTTAGACATGAATTAGGAAAGCGACTTAGATTACAAATGAACCTTAAAAATCCTAAATGCTCACCAAAATATCCTTCACAACATCAAAATATCTTTTCAGCTCAAGAATGTCATGAGATAATGGGCACAGGTTCTTCTTGGATTCTGACGTTGGTATATTCAGCAACATTTGCCAAAGTAGAATAATACAGATATGTCCATATACACTTTTCATAATCAACGTGTCTCCTGTAATGATAAACCGATTAGCGTTTGTATGATTGATACTGTTATCTTTTAGTATATATATTATTATATGGTGCATTCTCACAATTTTAAAGAACATTTCTCTAAAAGGTTTAGGTGTATTAAAGGGTGTATATATATCTATCTATATAAATATCTATATATATATCTATATATAGATATATATATATATATATATATATATATATATATATATATATATATATATATAGCTAAAGGGAGCTTATCAGTGACGATTATAGTAAGAGTGACAATTTCAGTAAGAGGAATGGTAGTGCCTTACACATACATTGGCCAAGAGTGGTACTGCAATAACTGTGCTGCTCGGATCTAATTCTTTGTACAGTACATTGAACTTTTTCCTGGTAGGGGGCCAATAAATGGGCACCACCCATTGCCCATCTTCTTGCTGTACAGAGTAACTGGAGCTTAAAATATAAGATATGTCTGTCTGGTGGGAGCACTGTGCTGAGGGAGGCACACTGGCTTTAATTATGGTTCTTATTTGAAAAATCCCTTTTCTTACTGTATATGCCTATGTATCTCTGCCCACCACTGTATCTTACTACATAAGCAGCATTGTTACAAAGAAGTTTAAGTATGGTACTGGACAGCCCTATGCATGACAGGGCAGAGGAAGGATGGCCCTGCAACCGGGTTGTCTGATTTCTGCTCAGGGAATTGATCTGTACTGACTAGTACCTTCAGCAACAGAGCAATGTAATGCTCCTGCTTTGAGGTTCCATGGGGAAAGTGCAACTTAGATGGAAAAACTCCTTGAGGTGAATAAAGGACCTGAGTGGGAGGTGTAACACCATGACCTAGCTCCACACATGAAACATGTATACATCTCTCCAGCTTGACCTATATATCTGTGTCCATCTTCTATCACCAGCTATCTTTACCTGGTAACATACATCCCAAGTGTGTAACTCAGGGGTAGATTTATTAAGCTCAGTGAAGTCATAAAATGTCTGGTTTTTATCACTGTCCAATCAGTTCCTACCTGTCAATTTTAAAATCAAGCCTGTAACTTCACAGTTAGGAGCTGATTGGTCGGTGATAAAAACCAGACACTTTATCACTTCACCGAGCTTAATAAATCTACCCCTCAATTACTAAGGAATTATGCAGTGATGTCCTCAATATTCAAAAGAAGAACCAGGCTACTTTTCACACTGGAAAAGGCTCCTCCTTCATCTACAGCAGGCATTCCCAACCACTGTCCTCAAGGCACACCAACAGTGCAGGTTTTCTAGATATCCAGGCTTAAGCACAGGTGACTTAATTAGTATATGAGGGATTCTGATTAAACCATCTGTGCTGAAGCCTGGATATCACTAAAACCTGCACTGTTGGTGTGCCTTGAGGACCGTGGTTGGGACTGCCTGATCTACAGAGACAATTTTAAGCCATCCAAGCACGTGGAGAATTGAAGGCGCATGTGCGGCTGGGTAGTATAAGAGTTTACATGAGGCTCACCCATAGTGAATGCATATTTTGTGGCTACAACACATTTCTTTTGAGGAGCTCTTTAATTAAAGTTTAAATATTGTATTTTCATTTCATACCATGCCATGAATTCACATTTGCTGCCATGCAAAGCTAGGGCAGATCACTAGTACAAAAATAAATTAGAGCAATAATTGAAAAACTCCTAGTCCTTCCTTGACTGGCAATCTACCATGTACTGTACCAGACGTGCCAGTGTACACCTGAGCCTTTACCAACTTCCAGCCCAATTTTAGGTGAATTAGGCTTAACTCACTCCAACTGCCCTTACTATGCTATGTCTGTGGTGCTGCCTATAGATAACCACAATGATAATCAGATCAAGCATATACAACTACAAGCTTTGTGTTCCAAAACTGCATTGTAACTCCCATTGCAACTCTTATAATACAGTATCACCTTGTTATACTGTATTTAAGTCAAATATGTTAATTCCTGTTTATTTTGCTGTTTAGCAAGTCTTTAATGTAAAGAAAAATAAAATTCATAACAATTATAATAATTGTCCTAATAATAATAATTATTATTATTATAGTTATTATCATTATTATCATTAATAATAATAATAATAATAATAATACATATAATAATGATACATTTTCTTAGTACATTTCCTGCACATGCGCAAACACCAACTATCGGCCGTCCGTCCGCATTTGGAGCCGTCTGACTCAATCAGAATAAGGGCCATAGTGTTTTAGTCCTGTACCACCTGATACATTAAAGTAACAGGAAGAAAATATGATACATTTGGTGTTATAGGGTCAAAGTAATTTGGTGTAATTCTGACGTAGCTGTGAGTAATGCTATGATAGAGAAAACGGCTGACCTTCTGTATGCTCCCTGCATACAGTACCATCGGTACCATCACAAAGTAAACAGGTAATAGGGAGAAGAGCTCTAATACTTCTAATTACTACAAGACATACATTGATGTATTTTGAAATTGTAACTTGACAACATATAGATAAAAAAAACGTTTTCTTGTTAAATATAAGTAGTAAGTGAACAAACTTTCTTCTGTATGTGTAAAGTCTCAAGAACCAACTTACCTGTGCTTATGAAGGAGAGTCTTTCTTACTTGTTATGAAGTTGATAGGATTCTGCTTTCTCTCATCTCTTATATACTGTACTGTACCAGACATGCATGACTAAACTGCCTGCACTTGTTAGGTAAGGGTTTTCCAGTTCCAGCATCTCTCAAAATTCCATTTGAGTGAAATACTACCTGTCACCTTTAGATCACCTTAAGTACTTCATCACTTTCTTTAAGGGCAAAAACTGCATTATTCAGACCTAGCAAATTAGCTAAAGTAACTATATATATATATACTGTATATATATATATATATGATACAAAGAACAAAGGGGCGCTCCAAGACTTATTTAATAAGGAGGTTATAATCTCCTGCAATTCCAATAAAAGCAATTGCTCGTACCAATTAAATGAACACTGTGGGCTGGTTACCACATGACACAAAAATGAATACCCAGGGCACACTGCTCCAATGTACACTCCACGGAAGCCGGATCCAGGGGAACTAGACGCGCTGGTTTGCGCTCGTAGGTCTCCAGCATCAAGAGTCACGGAGGACACGGAACAGGGAGAACACCGGAAGACATGCGGCACACAGCACGGGTATCACTAGCCACGCTCGAATGCGTTTCATCAGAGAGACTTCATCAGAGGGTGAAGTCTCTCTTTCTTTAAGGGCAAAAACTGCATTATTCAGACCTAGCAAATTAGCTGAAGTAAATATATATATATATATATATATATATATATATATATATACATATATAAACACATACACACAGGTTGACTATGCCTTATCCAAAATACTCGGGACCAGAAGAATTTTGGATAACGGATTATTCTGTATTTCAGAATATTTTTATATTTCAATGATGTATTTTAAAGTATCTTGCATTTATGCTGTGTGAACACATCAAACACATGAAATACACACAAATATATTTTATTTCTGCATTAAACAAGGTTTCAAAACATGAAACAAAGTCTGTGTACTATCTCAGGCTCTGAATTTGAATGCCAAGCAATCGTTGTCTTACAAATATTTAGTGGTAGTTATATATCATGTCCTCTGTAGTGCTGCTACAAATGTCCCCATTAAGCTTCTTAAAAAAAAAAAAAAAAATCACTTTCTGGAATGTATGGTTTTCGGAATAATTTGGATAACAGATATTTGGATAAGGGATACTCAACCTGTATATAAATATTTTATGTTTTGGTGTTATTGTTCAATAATACTGTTGTTTACATTGTTACTATGGTGATGGTATGCACTTGACATACTGTATACGTTTGATGGCTGTGCGCCAAACGACATGTTATGTGATCGAGCTGCGCGTCCCATTCGGGTGCGTTTTATGTATGTATGTATGTATGTATGTATGTATATATAGAGAGAATTTGTGTTCTATATTAAGGAAAATAAATGTTTAATATTATAACATTATTTTATTGGCTAGAAAAGAATAATATAAATGTAATTTAAAGTAGATTGCACAGGTTTTTTTTGTTTATTTTGCCTTTACAATGCCATGTAAATTGATATTACAAGTAGCTTTATATGAAGGTGTAGTGCTGCACTTCAGTGGAGAGAAGGATCATTCAGACACAGCACCTGTGCCTCCACAATGTAAGCTCTCCAGAATGGGCAGAGTCCTCCTCCCTATATTCTACCCCTATCTTTGATCTATTTGCCTATCTTGTTTATTCCTTGTTGTATAGATGCTGGTTATTTTCTGTAAGCCATGTAATATTTTCTCCCAATTTCATCTATTCATGTATTACTCAGATGTTTGTCTCCTGACCTGTGTGATGTTGAATTTGTGTATGTACCATGAGATTTGTTCTATTAAATAAATCCACATTTTTTTTTTTGTCTCAACTGAACCCACATACCTACTACTTATTTTTCTTATGTGTAAGCACTGTGCTTGTAAATAACCAATTGGAATGCTCAAAAGTCTAGTTTCACACATTGGTAAATGTCATTGTACCATTTACTCCACCTATAGAGAGACCTAGCAACAGCCATTTCAGCTTCCAGAAAGACTTCCAGCCACTTCCAAATCTACATTGGGTGCAATTACTGATTGACCGTCATGTATGCCTATAACACAGCAGTCCAATAGTTATATAGCTGCCAGCAACAACATGGAGCATGCCATAGAGGAGAGAGTATACTTATACTCCCTCTAACCCTCTGGCAACATCACATTTATATAGTACACACATATTCTGCATTGGGGAGGGAACCCACACAAGCACAGGGAGAATAAACAAACTCTACACAGTCACAGCTACGGTGGAAATTGAACCCTTAATATCAGTGCTGTGAGGCAGTAATGCTAACCATTACAGCATGTCTACTGCCCCAAAGAAAGTGATTTGCCTGGTACCCACAGGCCAGATAAGTGTAGATTTGATTTTTATTTGATCTCTGGAGTTTAAGTATTAAATCTTGGGTACATGTGTATTATCACGGCGCCCATGATATTAAGTCGCATGCCATACACCCGATGCACAGCGATGCGATTTTAAATTGTATAAGCCCCCTATACGATTTTTAATTGTATAAGCACCCTAATGGGGGCTTACAATGTTAAATGCACCCCCAAGCCAGCCCCACTATGAACGCCAACCCGAAGCGTGGTGAGCGCAGCGAGAACACGAGGGGCGGCGGTACGCGTCCTCCGACTTTTTCATACCCCCACTATTCACGTCAGCGTGGAGCTGATTTCATATAGTGTGGCGAGCGCAGCAAGCCACCGAACCCAAAGCGTGGCGAGCGCAGCGAGCCCCACGAGGGGACGCGTATTAATTTACATGTATTCCGCGTCCCCTCGCGGGGCTCGCTGCGCTTGCCACTCTTCGGGCAAAATCAGATCCACGCCGACGTGAATAGCTCGTGAATAGCTCACCGCGCTTCGGGTTGGCGTTCATAGTGGGGGTGGCGTGGGGGTGCATTTAAGCACCCATGACGTTTAATTATCTTATAGGGGGCACTTTTAGCATTGAAAAACCCATTAGGGTGCTTATACAATTTTAAATCGCATACCATTGCATATGCGATACAATGGCATACAATGCCATACAATGCGATGGTATACAATTTAAAATTGTATAACATCGCCTGCCATCGCATAACATTGCATCGCATCGCATACCATCGTATGCCTTATGGTCTGCGATGCGATGGGCGCCATGCTAGTACACAAGTACCAAATCTTGTGCTTAACAGATATAAGATGTGTTTAATATATTAAAGAAATTAGAGGAATAATCAACTTTTACGTATTTATCGACAATTCCAATATAAAATAACAAAATATCCACTAATACATTTTTAATTAAATATCCCTGTGCCTCCAGCGGAAATGAGGGTGTATATGTAATATAATATATTACTGTGCTCCTTTGCTATAAATATGGTAATAGATGAAACCAGAATAATGCAAATGACAAACTATTATCTACCTGAAGCAAAGGAAGTGGAAATGTAACAATGTACATATATGGACATGGATAGTACCACAAACTTTCCTGTTTTATTTTTTTTATTTTTAAGCCTCAGCAATATCCTATACGCATTACAGCACTTTCTATTGAGCAATATGTAAAGGCAAAAGTGTTACATGATTTATTTAAGCATTTCCTTAAGGAAAGCCCTAAAGTGATGACACTACTTATAGATAACAGTGTTTAAAGTCTGAATAAGTAGCTCTGAGTATAAAGTTGAGTATAAATATTGATCTATTTCCTGATGGAACTAGATCAGGGATCCACAAACTATTTTGCCCTGGGACCCCATCAGACAAAAAAATAATAATTACAGGACCCCGGCAAGTGACTGCAGAAGGTCATCACATCACACGTGGGTGTGGATCGTTTTATCGACCACACTAAGGTCGACAGTCATTAGGTTGACACCGTTGGGTCGACAGGTAGGAAGGTCGACAGGGTTCTAAGTCAACATGGTTGAAGGTCGACAGGGGACAAGGTCGACATGGTTTTAGGTCGACATAGCGTTAGGTCGACATGGCTTGTGTTGACAGGTCGCGAGGTCGACATGGGTTTTTTCACTGTTTTTTTTAATCCGAATGTCGACACCGTCGACATGGGCACTGTTTGAAGTTAACCGCAGCCTCTCGAATTGCTATCAATACTTCGGGCACGGTGCCTCGCTGCGCTCAGCACACTATTTTATCTCCCACCACACGCTAGTGGATGGTAGGACATGAAGTACCACCTGTTGGCACATGTAGGCATGAAAAACCCATGTCGACCACGCGACCTGTCGACATAACCCATATCAACCTAACACTATGTCGACCTAAAACCATGTCGACCTAGAACCCATTGACCTTCCTGCCTATCGACCCAACGGTGTCGACCTAATGACTGTCAACCTAAGTGTGGTCGATAATACAACCGTAAGCCTCACCCGTGTAGACAGCAGACAGCACATACATGGCAGCATTGTGGAGGCACAAAATAATTTTAGGAGTCTGAAGTAATAAACCATTCAACAGATTTTACAGACGCCTTGAATCACTGACTGAGATTAGAAAAGTCATGATCGTAATACCGCTGAACTAGATAAATATCTAGATAAACTGGCTTTTAGGATGAAGTACCTTTCAGCTGGGAGTAAAATTTTAAAACAGCTATAAAATTAAGGTTTTAAACTAATTTGCATGTGGGTGAGGTTTAACAGGAAGCCCTTTAATATACCTTCATTGTACATCACTGTTTATCTCAAAATCTAAAAGCCTCTATCTATCTATCTATCTATCTATCTATCTATCTATCTATCTATCTATCTATATACATCTATATATATCTATATAGATATATATAGATATATAGATATAGTAACCGGACTCCTGTTTCCTGCCCAATGGTGTGATGCACTTCCGGTGTCCAGGTCTCTGGAGGAAGCCGGCTGTCAGGAGAGCGGCGCTGAGCGGATGTCGAGTGAGAGTGACTTCCGCCGGCATCTGCGTGTGCAGCGGGGCTGACTGCCGGACTTACAATGGCGGCTGGGATAGTTAGCAGCACTATAATAGGGCGTATTACATTTACCAGCTATCCAGCTTACAAAAGGGTTTTTAGGTAGCAGGCAATTCTAGCTATATGCACACAAATCAAAATCCTGACAGACCGTTGAGTGAAGCATTAAGCACCCACACACTATATTCTGTTGACTGCCTGTCGGCACTGTTTATCTGCAAAGTGATATGTAACCGTGATAGGGGACCATAAGGGAATTGGGCCACACTGAGGGCCTTATTCTGGTCGATGCGTAAATTTTTGAATTCTTTTGGATGGCATTTTTTAGCCGTCTGTGCATGCGTAGGCAACGCTATGCGCATGTGCCACGCACTGTCTCCGTACTCGTTCTCACTAATACCGTACAGAAATGTGCACCGCATTTACTCGGGGAATATGGGCGTAATATGGGCATCATTCGGAAGTACACAGGGGCGTAGTTTCAAAGTGGACTAAACTGGGCGTAAACATGGGCGTACACCAGGGAGTGCACTAATTCTGGTAGGCGTGCATTCGGACAGAACACCGACTGCAAACGAACCAACAGCCAGGAAATATGCGGTCTGCATAAGCAAATTTCCCTTTGCGGACACCACTCGGTCATGCACTAGGCATTCGGATCGCCAATTAGTACGGTCGCACCTGAACCACTGTCAGCTGAACACAATACAATCCACTCCTCTACTCATTACTCATTAATTACACTCTTTTCATTGCTTCAATTGGAACCATTGCAGCCTAAATGGACCATTACAAAACACACACAAATATATGCTGAAAGCACGGCTGCATTTTTTACACACATTTACACTGCAAGCAATGGACAGAATTTGGTATCACTAATATAAATATACATGTCACTTTTACATTCAGCAATAACAGCACACATTTGGGGATCAAATGAAAAATGTATTACAGTTAGGGAAAGCATAACATTTTAATAGCATGTTATTTGGCACATGGCAAAAAATAAAGGTACCATAACAGGAATGAATTTTTAATGAGGTAGCCTAATTGCATAAGTGTGTCATGTGACAGATTTATGAGTTCAGAGAATAGTTGTGAGTTTTGCGGAATTACACTGCATCGGTGCGTACGTGCAGCTTCACGTCCGTTCTGACGCTGTAAGACCGTGCAGAATCTTTGTGTGGCCACCGCACACGCACGGTTTGGATGTTGTCCGTAAACACACCCTCTTCTTAGAGAGCGAGTCCATCCGTATACGGAGGACCTGTGGGCGTTTCTTCCTACAATGTCCGCACAGCGTGGCGTGCGGTCCGCTCCGAAAGAATTCGGAAATTTACGCACCAACCAGAATAACCTCCTGAGTGAGGATAAATTTCCAATCCTCTTTTATTACACTGTCTGTGTTATATGTTTCACTGTTTGTCAATATTTCGCCTCTTTGTCTTTTAATAAAGTCTAATAAAGGTTAAATTTTATGCTTATAGCTCTACTCTTGAGGTGCAACACATAGAAGACATTCTCTTTTTTCCTGATTGAATTCTCCTTCATGTCCAGTGGTAGCACACCCTCTTGAAATTAATATAGTGAAAACATCCACATTAATTGTACTGAGGGTCCTCCAGTTGATTTAATACACTAATCCTGTGCGACCGACCTCTCCCTGTCCCCTTCCCTGGTCTTGAGTCCTTGTGGCCTTTGCTACATAGGTAAAACGGTGCGAGCATTCAAAGAAAGAATGGCCATGCACCGTTCAGCTAGCAGATTTGCACTAAGGGACAAACATTCTGATCAGCCTTTAGCCAGGCATTTTTTTGAGGCTAAACATAATATGGCCAATTTTAGACATATTATAATCGATCATGTCCCTTTAAGTAAAAGACTTAAAGGCACAAACAACTACTTCGTTTAGAAGCAAAATGGATTTTCCTTCTAGGTACTATTAAACCTAAGGGACTCAATGATCATTTAAATTTGAACATTTTCCTATTTTAATTGCTGATTTGTCTATTGTAGTAGTAGACTCATATGAGTATATAAAAAAGGCACTTGTTTCCTAGCACGGCAACTCCGATTTCCATCGGGGTGGTCGTGTCGTAAAAATCGCGTCGGTCGCATCGCATGCGATTTGGTCGCATGCGATGCGACCGACGCGACCGACCCGATTTTTTATTGAATCAAATGTGAATAGGGTCCCTGGGACCCGATTTTACATTGGATTCAATGTAAAATATTCTCTAGACCCCCAATTTTACACCGTAAACCCCACCCCACGATTGACGCCAACCCGAAGCGTGGCGAGCGCAGCGAGCCCGCGAGGGGCGGCGGTGCGCGTCCTCCGACCTTTTCATTCCCCTACTATCCACGTCAGCGTGGAGTTGAGAATATAAAGTGTGGCGAGCGCAGCGAGCCACCAAGCCCGAAGCCTGGCGAGCATAGCGAGCCCCGCGTGGGGATGCGTATAACTTCAGAGGTATACGCGTCCCCTCGCGGGGCTCGCTGCGCTCGCCACGCTTTGGGCTCGGTGGCTCGCTGCGCTCGCCACACTTTATATTCTCAACTCCACGCCGACGTGTGTTTACTGTGCACATGCGCGTGCCGCTCTAGCTGTTCTCAGCGCAGCGCGTGGCTGCTTTCCTTATGTAAGCTACGTTATCAGCGTAGCGCTGGGCAGCAGCAGCGCACGCTGCCCAGCGCAGACAGGTCACTTGTAGTTCCACAGTGAAATAGGCAGTCCTGCGCACCGCTGACAACCCGGCAATTTAGAAGCTAAATCATCTAAATCCAGACTCCTGCGCACCGCTGACAACCCGGCAGTTTATCCAGACTCCCTGAACTGGACACCCCATCAATTTAGAAGTCTAGATTTAGACTCCCTGCAAACTGCTAAGATGGGGGCATCTAAATTTAGACGCTAAAGCATCTAAATTTAGTAGGGTCTAGGGGAACACTATTAAACCTGTTCACAATGACACTAGTCGACGTAACAGCTATCGACCTTGTTAATTCCACTATCCACAGCAACCCGAAGTGTGGCGAGCGCAGCGAGCCCGCGAGGGGCGGCAGTACGCGTCCTACGACCTTTTCATACCCCCACTATCCACGTCGGCGTGTAGATGATATCATAAAGTGTGGCGAGCGCAGCGAGCCACCGAGTCCGAAGCGTAGCGAGCGCAGCTGCCCCGTGAGGGGACGCGGATACCTGTGAAGCCCGCGAGGGGACGCGGATACCTGTGAAGGTATCCGCGTCCCCTCGCGGGGCTCGCTGCGCTCACCGCGCTTCGAGCTCGGTGGCTCGCTGCGCACGCCACACTTTATAATATCAACTCCACGCCGACGTGGATAGTGGGGGTATGAAAAGGTCATAGGATGCGTACCGCTGCGCTCGCCACGCTTCGGGTTGCTGTGGATAGTGGAATTAACAAGGTCGACAGCTGTTACGTCGACTAGTGTTATTGTGAACAGGTTTAATAGTGTACAACTAGACCCTACTAAATTTAGATGCTTTAGCATCTAAATTTAGATGCCCCCATCTTAGCGGTTTGCAGGGAGTCTGGATTTAGACGTCTAAATCTAGACGTCTAAATTGCCGGGGTGTCCAGTTCAGGGAGTCTGGATTTAGACTCTTTAGCGCCTAAATTGCCGGGTTGTCAGCGGTGCGCAGGAGTCTGGATTTAGATGCTTAGTGTCTAAATTGCCGGGTTGTCAGCGGTGCGCAGGACTGCCTATTTCACTGTGGAACTACAAGTACCACAGTGACCTGTCAGCGCTGGGCAGCGTGCGCTGCTGCTGCCCAGCGCTACGCTGATGACGTAGCTTACATAAGGAAAGCAGCCACGCGCTGCGCTGAGAACAGCTAGAGTGGCACGCGCACAGTAAACACAGAGTCTGGCAGGCTGCCAAGTTTCAAAGTTTCACTGTGCGCGCGGTGGCGCCGTGAAACTACACAAGTACCGTATTATCTATTATGTACCTTTATGTGATCTGCATTTATTGTTATGCATTTATTGTTATAGATGTATATATATATATATATATATGCAAATGATGCTCCGGCTCTCTGGTTCCCCCACGGGGATACTGTGCTCCGGTGCCCTTCCTGGAGATGAGTCCACGTACATACAGCAAATAACGGGCATCACTCGGAGACTTTAGGTTCAGCAAAAACAGTGTATTGGTACACACATTACATCTACGTTTCGGGGACGTGCTCCCCTTCGTCAGGATAACAGAAAAGTGTTACAATAGTGCATTAAATAGGGTCTTACCGTCAGTGTCAGATCACGCACCTCGTCCAGGGCAACGCCGCCCGCAGCTCCGTCACGTCACTTCCGTTTCCGGTCTCTGTGTAGCGTCAGCAAGCCCGGCGGGGCTGTCATGGAAACTAAGGAAACATAACAACACGACCTGATCAGCTACTTCGTGACAATAACTGTGTACAAGAAGGATCTTCCCAAACATGGGGGATCTAAAGTGCAATGTGCAAACATAATGATAATAACAAACAACTGATCAGTGGTTCTATGTGTTATGCGAGTGTATACATATGTGCAGATAAAATGTGCAGATTAAAACATATATGCAAATTCATTTTTTTTAAAAAGCATTACTGCATATCATACAAATATAGATAAAATGAGAGAGAAGCGCACTGTTAACCACTGGAATTGTCCTCAACTATAGTATAGTAAATGCTGTACTATATCGTAGGGAAACTGTCCCCAATTAGGCAGTGTGTGTTGAAGCACCCACTGTCATCGTTTCTTAGACAGTGTGTGGGGCAGGTGATTTTCTGTGACTGGGGCTAGATGAAATTTATCAGTCCCAGAGAGTCATTTAACCCCTTGGGGCGTAAAGTGTCCAGACGGAAAATCCATCTGGACTCTAATTGAAGCAACCTTTTCGAACGGTCGCCTCCCCTTGGGGACTGGGGCACATGATCTATTATTTTGTGTTTTAATGTTGCCATCCCATGCCTAGCTTCGGCAAAGTGGCGTGCCACCGGCTGAT
Organism: Crinia signifera; assembly: GCF_055691185.1. NCBI lineage: Eukaryota > Metazoa > Chordata > Amphibia > Anura > Myobatrachidae > Crinia > Crinia signifera. The sequence continues at coordinate 142,737,640 of NC_139218.1, read as the reverse complement.
CACCTGTGCCATTTTGTAACGCTGTTCTGATGGCCAGTCTGTGTTGTGCCATGCGGGTCTTAAAGGCACACTCAGTTTTGCCTATGTAATATAAGCCACAAGGGCACATGATTGCATAGACAACGTATTTGGTACTACATGTGAGTGCCCAGTTTATAGGGAATTTTTTGCCTGTGAAGGGATGATTGATGGAATCCCCTGTGGCCATGTAATTGCACGTAGTGCACCCCAGGCATTTAAAACATCCCTTTTTCCGGGACAGAAAATTGGTTGTAATGGTGGGCTTGGGTTCAGTGATGTTGGTTTTTACTAGATAATCCCTGATACTCTTCCCTCTGGTGTAACTGGGTAAGAGACGGGAGTCCTTCAATGAAGGCAGATCAGGGTCACTGGAAATTATGGGCCATAGCATCTTAGCTACTTTGGTGGTGTGTTTGCTGTTGGGGTTATGGGCATTGACCCAGGGAAAGATCTTATCCTTTTGCTGTTTCTTAGGGAGATCTTGTAATAAAGTGTCCCTGGGAGTCTGTTCTGCCCTTTTTCTAGCTGGACTGAGGACCTGTTCTGGATACCCCCTGCTACGAAATTTCTTAGTCATAGTATCCAGTTGTTTATCCCTTTCTGAGGTCTCGCTGTTCGACCTACAGACTCTCAGATACTGGGAGTAGGGTAACCCTCTGGTGGTGGGCATGGGGTGGAAACTGTTGTACCGCAACATGGTGTTTCTGTCTGTTGGCTTTGAGTATAGGCAGGTTGAAATTCTGCCTGCTGTCAACATGATACGTAAATCAAGAAAACAGACTTCAGCAGCATTGTATGTCAATGTCAACTTAACAGGATGATTAGACATATTCTGTGTGTTGACTATGTTCCCTAGCATGTCACCACTCTTCGACCAGATTAAAAACACATCATCTATGTAGCGGACATATTGCACAATGCCCTCTGCCACACTCGGTTCCTGGAAAAAGATTTCCCTCTCTACCTGCCACATATATGAGTTCGCCAGGGACGGCGCCACTGGAGAACCCATGGCACAGCCAATGAGTTGTAAATAAAATCGGCCGTTAAACAAAAAGTAATTGTTTTTGAGAGTAAACTCCAACAATGACAGGAAAAATGAAATGTCGGGCCCTGCATAAGCTGTGTTACCAAACAACAATTGCCTGACTGCCTCTAGCCCTGCTGAATGGGGAATACAGGTATACAAATTAGAAACATCTAAGGTGGCTAAGACCATGTTGTCACCAATGAAGGAATTACTCTCAAATCTTTGTAACAGTGACTTGGAGTCCTTCAAATACGTGGTAGTTCTTTGAATGCACGGCTGCAGAAAAGAGTCCAAGTAACAAGCTATAGGCTCACACAGAGACCCCCGGGCCGAAATAATCGGTCGTCCAGGAGGCCTCTGTGTGTCCTTATGTATCTTGGGGATGCTGTAGAACACAGGAGTGACTGGGTGTTCTACCAGTAAACCCCGATGGATCTCAGCTGTGATAATTTGATCGTCCACTGCTTTCTGTAAAATCAGATTAAGGGCCTTCTGGCAATCCTTAGTGGGATCATGTTGTAGACATCGGTAGGTGTCGGAATCACTCAATAATCGGTCACACTCACGGATGTAATCTGTGGTATTCAGTACCACCACGGCTCCCCCCTTGTCCGCACTTCTGATGGTGATGTCATCTCATCTCGTTTAGACAGTGACTTGAGTGCAAGAAATTCAGGTCTAGAAAGGTTGTGCCGGGTGGGTGGGGGTTTATTGTGTCCAGATTGGATTTTCCGTCTGGACACTTTACGCCCCAAGGGGTTAAATGACTCTCTGGGACTGATAAATTTCATCTAGCCCCAGTCACAGAAAATCACCTGCCCCACACACTGTCTAAGAAACGATGACAGTGGGTGCTTCAACACACACTGCCTAATTGGGGACAGTTTCCCCACGATATAGTACAGCATTTACTATACTATAGTTGAGGACAATTCCAGTGGTTAACAGTGCGCTTCTCTCTCATTTTATCTATATTTGTATGATATGCAGTAATGCTTTTTAAAAAAAATGAATTTGCATATATGTTTTAATCTGCACATTTTATCTGCACATATGTATACACTCGCATAACACATAGAACCACTGATCAGTTGTTTGTTATTATCATTATGTTTGCACATTGCACTTTAGATCCCCCATGTTTGGGAAGATCCTTCTTGTACACAGTTATTGTCACGAAGTAGCTGATCAGGTCGTGTTGTTATGTTTCCTTAGTTTCCATGATAGCGCCGCCGGGCTTGCTGACGCTACACAGAGACCGGAAACGGAAGTGACGCGACGGAGCTGCAGGCGGCGTTGCCCTGGACGAGGTGCGTGATCTGACACTGACGGTAAGACCCTATTTAATGCACTATTGTAACACTTTTCTGTTATCCTGACGAAGGGGAGCACGTCCCCGAAACATAGATGTAATCTGTGTACCAATACACTGTTTTTGCTGAACCTAAAGTCTCCGAGTGACGCCCGTTATTTGCTGTATGTATATATATATATATATATATATATATATATATATATATATATATATATGTTATTTTTTGTGTTGGTGTTATGATACGCTTATTAGCGTGTGTTACTATGGTAACAGCAATGAAGGTAGTGTTCTCGCCGTGTAGCAGCAAACACGAGAGCGCTCTGTGGGCATGCCGGTGTCTCGTCAGTGGATGGACGCACAGTATGCTTGCAGATAGCGGCTTCTGTGTGCGCCTGGTTTCCATAGTGACGAGACGCTATGCACAACACGGAAACAGCTGAGTGATGACTCCGTTTGACACATGGGGATGCGTTACCTAATGCTGCACCTGTCTCAAGCTGCTTTGGCGCCACATTTTGATATTTAAGGTGAGCACTTGTATAGGTTAAATTGTGTCTGTATTTTGTATGCCGCCTGAAGAAGGGTAATAAAACCTGAAAGCTCGCACTATGATGGCGTGTGTTTGATTATTTGGAGAGAAATCCGTGGGATCCGCCTATTAGACTGGTGTATATATATATATATATATATCTATATATATATATATATATCTATATATATATATATATATATATATATATAGATATATATATATATATATATAGCCTGAAGATAATACACCCGTATTGAAACGTTGCTAATAAAAGAGCCTTTTTTCACTGGTCATATTGGCTGTAGTGCCGCTTCATTTTACAAGTCTATATATATATATATATATATATATATATAGTCCAACAGTATCTCCGGCACTCCGTTGCCCCGAGTCCCGGGGTGTCTGTGCCCTGGTGCCTTCCGTGTGTGGCCTAGCCACCAAAGATAATGAGCAGGTGATGGCGGCACTCAGAGTCGGTCACACAATGTTTAAGTGCTGAAAACTTTAATCTTAAGATTAAAGTTTTCAGCACTTAAACATTGTGTGACCGACTCTGAGTGCCGCCATCACCTGCTCAATATATATATATATATATATATATATATATATATATATATATAATGACAAGGAACTGAATATTATGGCCAGAGTCATGGTGCAGTAAAAATCATGACTGGGATATAGCTGTACCAGGATATACTTTATTTAGGAAGGACAGAATGGTAAGAATCGAATGAGGATAGCAATGTATGTGAAAAAAAAGCATAAAGACTACATTAATACAAAGTATTGAAGAAAAAACAGAGGCCCTTTGGGTGACCATAGAAACAGGGGAGAAGGCAATTCTTCCAATAGGGGTGATCTACAGGCAACAGGTCAGGAAGAGGAACTTGATAAGAGCCTATTGAAGGACATAAGTAAAATGGCATTAAAAGTAGAAATGTACGGGCTCGGATTTCCCAGATCCGAGCCCACACGAACGTCATTAATCCGAATCCGGAAACGTCATTCTCGCGAGATCTGGAACGCTATAGGAAGAGCGAGCGTCCGGCGCCATTTTACACTCGTGATTTGAGCTGGTTAGAGAGCTTTAGAGAAAACCTCTGATGTTTTTGTTGATTCTAGAACCTCAACCTCATACCCCATTCGTTATCATCTCACCTGTGATAGCCGCTTTGTGGTGTATGCGATCATTTGCACATGCAATCTGGTATATATCAGTAAAACGATAAGGACTTTGAAAGAACGTATTGCGATGCATCGATCTTCCTTGAAAAAAGCTATAACCACCATCGATGCTACAACTCCACCTGTTGCAAAGCATTTCCATCTTTCTAAGCATACCATGAAGGACTTCCATTTTATGCCCGTGGACCACGTACCCCCGTTGAGAAGAGGGGGTGATCGTGGGAATCTATTGCTAAGGAGAGAAAGCTTCTGGATACGCCAACTTGGCTGTATATCCCCTGACGGACTTAATGAGGAATATTCCCTCAATTGTTTTCTTTAAATATATGATGATTGTGTTTTTTCACATGTTTCCTCTCTTTGCTTATTTTATTTTTTTCTGTTTTTCATATTTATTCATGGCTGCCAGTTTTCGTGATCATGTATATTGCATATAATATATGGTTGTTATACTATATGATTTGCGCACCTAACCAGCTCACACTAATATACCAGTGTCACCTGCCATAATTCTGTACTTTATAGTGTATTTTTGTCCGAAATGGCTATTTGCCAGCATACTCCCTCCTTTGTCAGCGTGCCCAGGCATTTTGTCAGGATCGCTGACATTAAGTAGAGGTTTTGAGGTATGCGTCACAGAGAGACCTTGCCATGGTAACGGACGCCAGTTCTGGGTTTGTACCCTGTCTGACGCCGTAAATCCAGGCTTTAGGTTCTCTCCGGTATTTGCGTCCTGTTGCCGTGGAAACGAACACGGGGAAGGACTTCCAGTCCGCACCCGTGTTACGTCACTTCCGGTCACGGACGCCGCTCACTTTGTACATGGCTGGCGGAATGGATATACACAGGTGCAGTGTGTGCTGGGTACATACAGGTGTTTTGGATTTTGATTGATTGACCATGCTATTTATATGCGTCCTAACTGATAGCCATTTATGCTCCTGACGACGGTGACCACACCGAAACGGCCGTCGGGCATCAGTGGCTTGAAAGTGGACCATCATGTTATTTTTCTGGATTGCGGTAACATTGTAACTGGACTGTATCCATGCATTGACCCATACCCTCCATGATGTGTCCCTGATTTTTGCACTTTACTTCATAAAAAAAACTTTTTTCCTTGTTGGAATGGATGTGCTGGCTTCTTCGTTTTTCTAACTTATTTTTATGTGGCCTTTGCACTCTAACTTTGCTTTGCTAAAGTGTGCGAATTGCCTGGATTCTATGATAACTTATTATGCAAGCTCTGCACCTACTCTTAAAGATACAGGATTGCTATCCTGGGACTCTCTTGTGATTTTTCACCTTTTTTGCTTTTTTCATTTTTTTCTTTTTTTGAGTTGGACGTTATACATTTTTTTTGCTATGACTGACAGTATGGATAAAGCACTGACAGAGGCTCTGATTGGGATAAAACGTTTTGACAGTAAAGATGAAGCCCGTATATTGTTTTCCAACACTGAGGCTTTGGCCTTTGATATAGACACCCCTGCTGAGATTTATTCCGATTTATTAAAGCTGAAAAAAAGACAAGTGGAATTAACATTGCATGGACTGACTCTATCGCAGTATTATAAGGAAAAGATGATTCCACGCGGCTTTAGGATCCGCAATCAGCCAACTATTGGTCGGACTAATATGGTTTTTTGCCAGCAATGGTGTCAGATTTTAAATGACTGTTCGTTACAACTGATCTTGCTAGTCATAGAACGTGTTAATCTTGATTTAGAGCTGCTGCAGCAGGAAATTTCTACATGTGAAAATGCTGGTATTGATTTCCTTAAAAGTGATCCATCAGGGGATTTATTAGTTAAACTTGGGGATTCCATTGATGCTTTTAGACTGGAATTGTTAGCCTTTAAAAAGAGCAAATATAAAACTGTCAAAGAAGATTATGGGGACTTACGTGTATATGGCTGGTTACAGGGCAATGAGCCTAAGACTAATTGGAGAGAAAATTTTAGAGCTCGTAGAAGACGGATAGGACGGACAGATAAGGGTTTTTCAGATGTAGACACTCACACATCGGCCAGTGACTCGGACCAACCCTCACAGCGGGTTTTTCCCAAAGGCAGTCTGACGCGATCAAAGTACAAAACACAGGGAGGAGACCTTGCAGAAGGGGTGGATCTGGGAGGAGGAAGAGACAGGAGGCAACAAGGACGCAGAAACAAAATGAAACCGTAATATTCAATCTGTCTGATTATACACCTGACAGACATGAATTGGAGGTACTAGGTAAGGGCCTCAGTTATGTAAAAACCTTTAAACAACGCCCCTTCGATTTTGAAGTTGAATTGTATAGATTTCATCGCTCCTTGAGACTAAAAGATTTTTTTGTAAAGAATCCTAGACCCCCCAAAAAACCCCATCCCTTCAAAACTAAAAGCATCTTTGACCCTCCCTGCCAAATTCGCTCCATTGAAACTTTCATCAATCTAGTTAAGCGTGACACCCTAGACTTTATGAGTAAACAAAAGTTATCTTATTCCAATCTTTCTAAAGAGCAAAATATGGCACTTAAAAATCTAGGAGCTAACACCAGTATCACCATTCGCCCCGCTGATAAAGGGGGCGGGGTGGTGATACTTAATAGATCAGATTACATCTCTGAAGTGCTTCGGCAGCTTGCTGATGAGGTGTGTTACAAAAAGCTGACATATGATCCAACATATGCCTACAAAAAGGAAATCGATTCTGTTATACAGATGGGGCTCATCAATGAGTGGCTAGATGAGCCCACTGTATATTTCCTTACGCAAACCCACCCTCGTACCCCGATCCTCTATGTGTTGCCCAAGGTGCACAAAACCTTGGTCAACCCACCAGGTCGGCCCATTGTGTCCACCTGTGGATCCCTGTGCCAACCCAACTTTTGGCTCCAACCTGTGGTGCAGAATACCACCTACTACTTACGTGACACCACCGACTTTATACACAAGTTAAAACAGTTGGGCAAACTTCCAGTTGACTCTCTATTAGTGACTCTAGATGTTTCTAGTTTATACACCAACATTATACATAAGGATGGACTGGATGCAGTCAGGAGCTTGGTTTCTGCCAGTCCACACTATGAAGGTCCTAATGTGAATTTTTTATTATTGCTTATGGAGATTGTACTTACAAAAAATTATTTTCTTTTTGAAAAAATTTTTTTATTTACAGCGGCAGGGCACGGCCATGGGGTCAAACATGGCCCCGGCCTATGCCAACCTGTTTATGCATATATATGAGAACCAGCATATCATGTCACATGACATTTATTCTTCATTTGTATTTTTTTACGTTCGTTACATTGATGACCTGTTCATGGTGTGGACTGGTGGACCCAAGCTTCTGACTGAATTTGTTGACTTTTTGAATGACCTTCCCACTTCCATCCGTTTTACATTGGCATTCAGTGAGATTTATATCAGTTTTCTCGATGTTGGGATCACCCTTCGTGATGGTTGCATTACCACTTGCGTGTATCGCAAGTCAACTGATAAAAATACGTTACTTATGGCTGACAGTTTCCATCCACGTCCTCTCAAGCGTGGCTTACCGCTATCACAGCTACTCAGAGTGAGACGTATAACGTCAGATGATAAAGATGTATCTCCTTCTCTGATAGAGATGGGGAAAAGGTTTGAGGAGAGGGGGTATTCTAGGGATGAGATTAGTGAAGCCATTTGTCATTGTGAGGAGATTTCGCAAGAACAGGCTCTTATCTCTAAAACCAGATCTAATCAACCAGACAGGTTGACCTTTATTAGCACGTATTCCATAGCTTCTAAAAGAATACGTGATGTAGTTATAAATCATTGGCACATTTTACAGGCAGACTCTGTAATAGGGCAATATTGTGTGAATTATCCAATGTTTTGCTACAAGAAAAGCAGAAATGTGAATGACCTGATTGCTAAATCAGACCTGGCACCTGTAAAAATGACCAAATGGCTTGTACCCAAAAATGGGAGTTTTAAATGTGGCAAATGTGTCAACTGCCAATTTTTGCTAACCTCTGATGTTTTTGTTGATCCTAGAACCTCAACCTCATACCCCATTCGTTATCATCTCACCTGTGATAGCCGCTTTGTGGTGTATGCGATCATTTGCACATGCAATCTGGTATATATCGGTAAAACGATAAGGACTTTGAAAGAACGTATTGCGATGCATCGATCTTCCTTGAAAAAAGCTATAACCACCATCGATGCTACAACTCCACCTGTTGCAAAGCATTTCCATCTTTCTAAACATACCATGAAGGACTTCCATTTTATGCCCGTGGACCACGTACCCCCGTTGAGAAGAGGGGGTGATCGTGGGAATCTATTGCTAAGGAGAGAAAGCTTCTGGATACGCCAACTTGGCTGTATATCCCCTGACGGACTTAATGAGGAATATTCCCTCAATTGTTTTCTTTAAATATATGATGATTGTGTTTTTTCCCATGTTTCCTCTCTTTGCTTATTTTATTTTTTTCTGTTTTTCATATTTATTCATGGCTGCCAGTTTTCGTGATCATGTATATTGCATATAATATATGGTTGTTATACTATATGATTTGCGCACCTAACCAGCTCACACTAATATACCAGTGTCACCTGCCATAATTCTGTACTTTATAGTGTATTTTTGTCCGAAATGGCTATTTGCCAGCATACTCCCTCCTTTGTCAGCGTGCCCAGGCATTTTGTCAGGATCGCTGACATTAAGTAGAGGTTTTGAGGTATGCGTCACAGAGAGACCTTGCCATGGTAACGGACGCCAGTTCTGGGTTTGTACCCTGTCTGACGCCGTAGATCCAGGCTTTAGGTTCTCTCCGGTATTTGCGTCCTGTTGCCGTGGAAACGAACACGGGGAAGGACTTCCAGTCCGCACCCGTGTTACGTCACTTCTGGTCACGGACGCCGCTCACTTTGTACATGGCTGGCGGAATGGATATACACAGGTGCAGTGTGTGCTGGGTACATACAGGTGTGTTGGATTTTGATTGATTGACCATGCTATTTATATGCGTCCTAACTGATAGACATTTATGCTCCTGACGACGGTGACCACACCGAAACGGCCGTCGGGCATCAGTGGCTTGAAAGTGGACCATCATGTTATTTTTCTGGATTGCGGTAACATTGTAACTGGACTGTATCCATGCATTGACCCATACCCTCCATGATGTGTCCCTGATTTTTGCACTTTACTTCATAAAAAAACTTTTTTCCTTGTTGGAATGGATGTGCTGGCTTCTTCGTTTTTCTAACTTATTTTTATGTGGCCTTTGCACTCTAACGTTGCTTTGCTAAAGTGTGCGAATTGCCTGGATTCTACTATATATATATATATATATATATATATATATATATATATATATATATATATATAGCCTGAAGATAATACACCCGTATTGAAACATTGCTAATGTTGGGAGGTGATACTTTAACCTACCTCCTGAGGTGGACTCTAACCTACCTCTGGATAGGGAGTTGGACTTTAACCAATCTTCCTTTATCCCTTCTTCCTCAATTTGGTGGCCCCCCTTAGAGCTCCGTGAGTGTTAACCCTGTATATGCTGATCAGAAAAGAAGACCATCATGTATGCAAGGTACAACACTGGTTTATTGTTTACACATACAGCATATTTATACAGTATAGCATGCATGGGCTCGACAAGAGATGATTGGATGATACAGGGGTGTAGCAGGGAGGAGTTCCAGTTACTGTCTAGGGGATATATGTTATTATCATACAAGGACATGGGAGAACAGACAGTTTTTGTAGAAAACATATGAAATACATCTTACAGGAAATAACCTTGAGCAACGCAGCCTTGAGCAGCAGCAGACTGTCACAAAGCAGAATAGAAACTTGTAATTTTCCACTCACTATAAAGAATATGAGACAAGATGGAGAACAACATACAAAATGGTGCATAAATCCTTTCAATCCCCTCTTAGAATCATAATTTATTTAAATTATTTGATTCTCACGTGTGCTTTTCCTTTTAATACGCTGTTCCCTCACATATGTAGCATAGTCATCGGGTGTAGGGGTTTCAGAGGAAAGATCAATATACATAATAGCAACAGGTGTTGTGGTACCTAGATATTTGGAAACTATTCTCCTGCCTAGTGGAAAAATACAGTAAGCAACGATTATGATGAACAGAAGTACAGTAAGTGTAATGATACCTAGTTGAGTTAAGGCATGTTTCCAGTTGCTCATCCAGCCGAACCAAGCAGCCCAGGGGTCAGTGACACCTGAGTTTTCCTTGAGCTCTCGGGATAAGTCTTCTAATTTTTTAATGGCTAGTGTGACTTTGCCATTGGGACCTGTATTGTCAGGAATGAAGGTGCAACATCCTGCAACTGTGTTTATGTATACACATGTACCACCTTTCTCGGCCAAGATCATATCCAGGGCCATGCGATTCTGGAATGTCATCTGTGATGTGGCCTCCAGTTGTTCTGCAATACCTTTCAAGGCATCCTTTGTATCATTAACAAATCTCTGTTGATTATAATACATATAGTTTATCCATGCAACATTCTTATTGATTGTAACCTGGGGCAGCAGAGATTCAAAGCCAGTAGCCACTTCATCTCGGGCCTTGAACTCGTCTGGGACACCCCGGGGTACACCAATAGTATCAATGTATACGTGTGGGTCAAAGCTTTCCAGTGGGGTACTTCTCTTTTGTCTAGGGTGTGGGTCAGGTAGGGGTGAAGGTGTTTCAATGGCTGTTGGCAAAATATGGATAGGCATAAAGATTTTTGAGAGAGCACATTCGCCTCTCCATACACTGTCAAGCTTTGCTCTAATTTTCATGTCCCCACAAATGAAATAAATGTCACCAAGGGATTTCTTCATGATGGGTAAGGTTACATACCTACGGATGGCACAGTAACCATCCGGGAATGTTTTCAGATCTACCCCCTTAGTGACATTAGAACAGTAACAAGTATAGTTGCCTGGATATATGGTGATTGTGTTACCTGGATTGGTGTTTTTTCCTAAGATGGGGTAGTTCTTCTTCCATAACTCACATTCATTATCTTTAGTTTTATTGCCAGTGTATAAGGTAAAAAAACATTCATCCTCTGATTCTGGTATGTTAAGGGGGACGGTACCAAGGTGGGGTCTGGACTTAGCACATACATAACAGTCAGTTCGGTTAGTCTGTCGTGCATTGTATTTCATCCATTCTAACCAAAAATTCACATCAGCTAAACCTGTCTCTATGGACATGGTGTCCTCATATGTGGGATTACTGATAGCAACCATATCTTTAAAGGTACTTATGTGTGGTTTGAATGGGGATAATGGCTGGGGCCTGGCGGGGGATGGTGGCTTACGGAGGGAAAGGTATTCCTGATTGTTAAACATATCTTTGAGATAGAATTGTTGTCTATCACTGGCATATCCACCTCCCCACCATACCCCTAGAACATACATTCCAGCATCACTGGGGCTGGGATTTTCAATATTTATAGTGCAATAATAGTCATATCTACCGTCATCCTTAGTGATAGTCATCCTAGAAAGTAATGGCTTACCATACTTGTCCTTTCGATCAATAGCCAAGGTGGGTTTGTATGCCCAGTCGATACCTGAATTCCACCCCACTGCTCCCCAATAATTGCAGTTATTTCCCCAATAATAATCATCTGTGACACAAATATATACATTTTTAGTCTGGCTGAGAGCTGATTTGGATGGCATGGACCACATGTTACTAGGTATGACCGTATCATAGTTTATTCGGTAAGTGGCCACGCGAGTGGTAGATGAATTGTACCAAAGGGTAAGCACATCATCCTGACTGGTAATATCCACTTCTGCGGTACAGAAATTATAAAGAACAAGAGCGAGTAAAGTCAGCAGAGCTAAGATAGGGGGAATCATTTCCTTCAAGGGTCCTCTCGGCCTCAGTAGGAATTCCGTTTTCCTCGATGTCTGGATCCCCTACCGGCAATTCTTCTCCTCGTAGGAGGTCAGAGTTATTAACTCCCGTTAGTACCTCACTGGTCCGGTCTGTGTCAATCTCAGGATCAGTGTCGACCTCTGTGTCGAAAGTAGTTGGAGTAGGGATTTTCTTCACTCTGGATGCGTGGATCCACGTTGGGTTGTCATCGGTGAGCACAGCAGTTCTTGTCACAGCGACCACCTCTGTCTCAGGACCGTAGGAGAAATCACCTGGATTCTTGTTGCGTGGAAGGACTTTAACCACAACTTTGTCTCCGACTTGGAATGGATGTGTAGGTTTCTGTGGATGACAAGGATTTTTAAGTACAACTTCATGTTCAATTTCGTCTAGTCTGTGTATTAAAGTCCTTACATATTCTTCTCTGATTACTTCTAAATCTCCTGCTTGTGTGACTAGTGGTTTCCTTGCCCAGGGGGTGGGGAAGGGGCGTCCCATTAGTATTTCAAAAGGGGAGTAACCTAGAGTCTTTTGTGGCGTCATTCTTATTTCAGCTAACACAATAGGAAGGACTTGCTTCCATTTTGTGAAGGTGCCCCCAGTAGCCTTTCTCAATTTATCCTTCAAAGTGCGGTTCATGCGTTCGACAATAGCTGAACTCTGTGGGTGGTACGGAATGTGGAATTTCCAATCTATTTGGAGGGCTTTAACTAGTTCAGCAGTGACTTTGGCAGTAAAAGCAGAACCTTTATCACTATTGATTTGTAGCGGGCATCCCCAGCGCGGAATGATCTCCTGCGTGAGAATGCGGGCTACAGTTTTTGCATCTTCGGACTTTGTTGGATATGCCTCCGTCCAGCGTGAGAACATATCAACTATGACCAAAGCGTATTCCTGTTTCCCTGTACCTGGTATATGGGTAAAATCAATCTGCAGGTGAGTAAACGGAGTAGTGGGGTATTCAAGATGTTGGTGTTTTGCTTTATTGGGATTGTTAGGGTTGTTTCTAAGACACACAATACATCTACTAACATATTGGGTGACAAGTTCTTTTGCATTTGTGATGTAAAAATCATTGGTGAGGAGCAGTGTTGTCGTGACTTTGCTGTGGTGACCTACTCCGTGATAGTGTGCTATGAACAGTGAGGCACTTGTTTGGGGGATACAGGGTTTCCCCTCTTTGCAGATTAATCCAGTCCGTGGATTCTTCTGCAGAATTGGGTATGTCCAATCTGATAAATCAGAGTTAGAGGCAGTTGCCTGTAACTCTGTAAGTAAGTATGTGTCTTCTAGTGACGGTGGTGACATTATGGTAAGTGTGAGGTTGTATGTGGATGTGGCAGCAGCTTGTTTTGCAGCAGTGTCAGCGAGGGCATTGCCCCGTGAGATATCATCTTTTCCACCAGTATGTGCTTTGCAATGGAGAATGGCAATGTGTGAGGGCAATGTGATTGCGTGCAATAAGTCAGCAATGAGTTGGGCATGTGAGATGCCTTTTCCATCAGCGCCTGTGAAACCTCGGCGCTGCCAAATCATGCCGTGGTCGTGAACAACGCCATAAGCAAATTTGGAGTCTGTGTAAATGTTGACAGGTTTTCCTGTGTACAAGTGACAAGCTCTGGTGAGAGCGATTAGCTCAGCAGCCTGTGCTGATTGCAGAGGAACTGCTTTTGCTTCAAGGACAGTTTGAGGAAGTTTAACTACTGCGTAGCCTGCCTGGTATGTTTTGTCATTTGGTCGACTGCAGGAGCCGTCGACAAAAATTATGTCGGCGTCGGGTATGGGTACAGCCGACATGTCACTTCTGGGTGAAGTTTCTGAGTCGATTGTCAGAGAACAGTCATGTGGGGGAGGTGCTTCGTCATCAGGTCCTTTTAAGCCTAAAAGGGCATTAAGTATGGGCACAGGTCCTTCTGTATTTGTAGCATATTTGATAACAAGTGATGGGTTACCTAGTAAGAGTACCTCGTAACCACTAAGTCTTTGGGCCGACATGTGTTGCGTATGTAAGCCTTTTAAGATGGACAGGACGTTGTGGGTAGTGTGAAGGATGGTGTTGTGTCCTAAAGTGAGTGTGGCAGCCATTTCAACAACCATTGCACAGGCAGCCAGCGCTCGAAGACAAGCAGGCATTCCTTGTACAGTGACCGGCATTACCTTTGAAAAGAATGCGACAGGGCGCATTTTGCCTCCATGACCTTGGGTGAGCACGCCCGCCACAGTTTTACAAGTGTCCCTAGCAAACAAATGAAATGGCAAAACATAGTTGGGGAGACCAAGCGCGGGACTTTTAACTAACATTGCTTTGAGCTTTTCATATGCAGAAAACATTTCATTTGACCATTGTATGACTTTGGGTTTGTCTTTGAGTGTGCACTGTCTCAAGATATTATCGTAATAGGAACAATCAGAAATCCACTGTCTGCAGTAGTTTACCATACCCAAGAAAGACAGCATATCCTTCTGGGTAGCTGGGGTGACCAGGCCCAGTACAGACTGTATGCGTTGTGGACTGATTTTCCTTTCTCCCTCAGAGAGCACAAAACCCAAGTAATTGACATGCTTTTGACACCATTGCATTTTTGTTCTGGACACTTTATGTCCACATTCACATAACCAGTTCAATAGTGATATACCATCTTCCCGGCTGGCCTCCTCCGTTGGACTACAGAGTAGCAGATCATCTGCATACTGTAGCAGGACTGAACCACAGGGGGGGTGCCAGGGTGCCAATGTGGCTTGGAGGACTATGCTATAGACCACTGGGGAGTCAATATAGCCTTGTGGTAAACGACACCAAGTCATTTGTTTACCTTCAAAAGAGAAAGCAAAAAGTAATTGGGTCTCTGCATCTATTGGAATGCTGAAAAATGCATTTTTCAGATCTACAACTGTGAAAAATGCTGCGTCTGCAGGGATGGCTGAAATGAGTGTGTTAATGTCTGGCACTATTGGTGCAATTGGGACTATGAGGTCATTTACCTTCCTCAAGTCCTGTACAAATCTAATACTTCCATCAGCCTTAGCGACCGGGTTGATGGGTGTGCAGTATGGTGAGATCACATATCTCAGTATGCCTTCTTCTAAACCCTGTATCCAAATGACAACCCAATGACAAATGACAACCCAATATAATAACGGATTCTAAAACGGTGCCATTAGATGATGTCTTTGTTGTGAGTTTAAATCTTGTGGGTTCTCTAATGACAGATGTCAATTTGGGCCAATAATCGTCTCTGTCGGGGTTATGGTACCAGAGGACGATACTACATTTACAATTTAAACAAGTACCTGTGTATGGATGTCTGGGGTGTGACATAGACGTAGATGAAGTATGAGAATGGATGAAATATGAGAGCGTGAAAAATTCTTAGTATCCAGACCAGGGGCGCCGTTTCAGTAAGGCAGGAGTGTACCTACAGCAGCAGACTGAAAGGGTTGGTCTTTATCTGAATACTGTGTGAATTATGTATTCACTTTATACATCTCATAAAAATTAATGTTTATGATTGGTTAGTTATAACCACAGACTGTCTACGTGACAGTGGATAGAGTCAAGTGGTTTTATCCTGAAAACTGCATATGAAGCCTCACGTTGCGTTACCCCAAAGAGAGGGGAGCATATAGTCCGCAAGTCTGTTGGCATACAGTAATCAATGAGACAAGAGAGAGAAAGAGTTAGTGTGCGTCAACTTACCAACCGCACAAGATGTACAAGTTAAATACATATATCGCATGTGTGTTCACTTACCAACCACACAAGGATATTACACGTAATACAACTTATACTGTAAAAAAAAAGGATAGTAAGAAATGGCCATATAGAAAAAAGGGCGATCAAATTGAGGTGACTAATGAGCGGACCCATTAGGTCACTCTTTATATATAGTACCAGATCACTGATCTGCGTGTGCACACTATAAAACAACCAGCTGAAACTTTACTACTTTTGAAGTAAAGGTCTATACGGATTCAGGATTCGATATGTCCGTGATCCGAGAACAGGCAACAGACCACGTATGGGTGTCAACAGTTCAACGGGAACGAAGATCGAAATCCCGGAACGGGCCCCCAGCTGTTGGGAGGTGATACTTTAACCTACCTCCTGAGGTGGACTCTAACCTACCTCTGGATAGGGAGTTGGACTTTAACCAATCTTCCTTTATCCCTTCTTCCTCAATTTGGTGGCCCCCCTTAGAGCTCCGTGAGTGTTAACCCTGTATATGCTGATCAGAAAAGAAGACCATCATGTATGCAAGGTACAACACTGGTTTATTGTTTACACATACAGCATATTTATACAGTATAGCATGCATGGGCTCGACAAGAGATGATTGGATGATACAGGGGTGTAGCAGGGAGGAGTTCCAGTTACTGTCTAGGGGATATATGTTATTATCATACAAGGACATGGGAGAACAGACAGTTTTTGTAGAAAACATATGAAATACATCTTACAGGAAATAACCTTGAGCAACGCAGCCTTGAGCAGCAGCAGACTGTCACAAAGCAGAATAGAAACTTGTAATTTTCCACTCACTATAAAGAATATGAGACAAGATGGAGAACAACATACAAAATGGTGCATAAATCCTTTCAGCTAATAAAAGAGTTTTTTTTCACTGGTCATATTGGCTGTAGTTTACAAGTCTATATATATATATATATAAATATATATATATATATAACAGGCGTCAGCGTGGCACTCCAGACAATAGTAAAAGAATTTCAGACGGACACCAACTGTAGTCAACGTTTCATTTCTTTTATCAGAAATTTCATCAGGATACATATAACAGTGAAATACATACCTTATATACTCAATATAATCAATGCCAAATAGATCCCAAGCCTCCGGAATCCACGCCGCACCGCCGGTACCTGTGACGTCATCAGTCCTGCGTCAACACATGCGGATTAGAGGAGACACGTCACCATAGCAACTCACTTCCATACAACAACGTGGTGCCATGGAAACAGCACTCCTACGGGCTCACGCGGTGGACACTGAACAAAATGCGTCCAACAAACTACCGTGGTTACGTCAGCATGGTTACCCTGCAGCGTTGACCTTACCAGCTACAATATACAAACGAACCCACCATATAAACCCAACAATATGAAAAACATTAAAAAAAAACACCGAATATAAATATATGTGGTACAGTGGATAGCTGCATTTGGAAAATAATTTTTCTAGAATACAAAGGGAAGTATATAAAAAAGCATTCATTAATATATCAACATTACAGTAGTCGTTCAGTTCATCCCGTTCTCTGATCTTCCATAACCTGAAAATATCCCCAGAAATAGATGGATTAATAAAGCCTACAGCTACAATTAATGAAGAGATACAACATGATAAGTTTAAGGCGATACTGAAACAGTTTTACTTAAAACATGATAATGTGATATTCTCATTAAGGCCCAAGGGTGCCAGCACCTTAAGCCTATGAATCCAAAAGGATTCTTTACACAGAAACATACGCCCCCTATCACCCCCTCTCATAGATGGGGCTACCCAATCGATAATACGATATCTGATGGTATGTATGTTATGTCGACACACAGCAAAGCGGCGAGCCACCGGTTGCTCGCTAGTACCTTGCTCAATCGCTGCCCTGATTGCCGACCTATGTGCCGTCATCCTTTCTTTGAACTTACACACGATCTTGCCTATATAGGCAAGACCGCAGGGACAAAGGATTTGATACACCACGAATGATGTCTCACAGGTGAAATGTTCTTTAATTTTATACACGATACCATTGTGTTTAAATGTATTCCCTGTGAGGAGGTATTTACAAGTGATGCATGGGCATTTGAAGCAGCCTGGTTGTTTAATGGCCAAAAAGTTTTTTACATTATTAGTTTTTTTAGTTACATCTGCTTTAACTAATAAGTCCCGCAGATTTTTTGGTCGTGAGTAACATGGCATGATTTGTGTTGTTTTAAGACCTAACTCTTGATCCGATTGCACAATAGGCCAGAGCCTCCTAGTGTTCTTAAGTACGAGGTCTGATTGGCAATGGAATTTATTTACCCAGGGAAGTTTATTAATTAATTCTTTAGATGGTGATTGTAATAACAAACGTTCCCGTGGGATGAGCATAACCTTTTCTTTAGTGGTCCTAAGGGCTGACAAATCATACCCCCTCTCAACAAATCGGGTAATCAGATCGTCGATTTGTGTCGACGCATTAGTCGTGTTGTCATTTATACGTCTAATGCGTAACATCTGCGAATATGGGAGGCTACAGTATATTTAAAAATTTTTGGGTGGCAACTGTTACTGTGTAGAAAGGAATTGCGATCTGTATCCTTAGAGAACACAGTTGTATGTAGTGATCCATCAAGGATAAAAATTCTTACATCCAGAAAATCTATTACATTACTATCAATCTTAAATGTGAACTTCACTGGGCTATCACTAGCATTATGGTTCACAATCAGGCCATTGAACTCAGTCTCAGACCCTGACCACAACAACAGCAGGTCGTCTATAAATCTAGTATTGAACACAATTTTTTCAGAAATACATTTTTGAGTAAAGAATATGGATTCTTCCACCCCAAACATATAGGCGTTGGCATATGCGGGTGCCACCGACGACCCCATTGCACAACCCCTAGTTTGGAGGTAGAAGACCCCATCAAATATAAAATAATTTTTTATCAAAATCAATTCAAGCATAGCAAGCAAGATCTCAATCTGAGCACCATCAAATTTGCCATCCGCCAGTAACAACCTCTTGACCGACTGTAACCCTTCCTGATGCGGAATCACCATATACAGGCTTGTTACATCGGCCGTAATCAACAGTACATTATCCAATTTACCTTCCAAACAGTTTAATTTATTTAAGAGCGACGTAGTGTCCAACAAGAAATTAGGGTGTCTCTGGACCAGGGGTTGCAATATAGTGTCCAACAAAACCGACGTTGGTTGTAGTAGGCTACCCCGGGCTGATATAATTGGGCGTCCGGGGGGGGGGGTTAACCCCTTTATGCACCTTCGGTAAGGTGTATATTAACGGGACCATGGGGTGTGTTGGAATCAACACTTCGAATGTTTCCTCTGAAATCAAATGGGCATCTCTGGCTAGAATTAGTACTTCTTTAAGTTCTTTTGTAAACACTGATGTCGGGTCTCCCCTCAATCTTGTGTACACACCAGGGTCATGCAATTGTCGAATGATCTCAGTTTTATAGTCCCCAATGTCCTGAAGGACAATAGCTCCCCCTTTGTCCGCTGGGCATATAATTAAGGTATCATTTGCCCGTAGGTTTTTAAGCGCACTCTGTTCACTACTAGTCAGGTTAGGTGGATGTTTAGTTGCTGTGGCAACATTGTTTTTAACATCATTGTCCAGAACACGAATAAAGGTCTTAATACTTGAGTTGTTGGACAGTGGGTCAAATCTGGAAGGTTGTTTGAATTGTTTAAGTTTCTCAGGTATTTTTACATCACTGCTGGTTGGTTTATCAAGGAAGAATTCTTTAAGCTTTAATTTGCGCTGGAGTTGATGTTTCTCCACATTCCAGCGCAGGTCATCAAATGATTGAGAGGGAGCGAAAGACAGCCCCTTAGACAGAAGGCTTTTATCACTCTCACTCAGTTCATGGCTTGAAAGATTTATTACTACTTCCCTCTGCCGCTTGCGGGTGGTTTCTTTGCTTTGGCGTTTGCACTGACCACCACGTCTTGTGGGTTTTCTTTTGGGGTTCCTCGTCGTGTTGTTACCCCTAAAGGGATAGTCGGGCCCCTCCGTCTATTACGTCTGGTGTCATTCTCACTTGCTGAGCTCACACCTTCTGTAGAGGTGTCAGTGTCAAACAGCGTCTTGTGTGGTTTATTGCGGCGAAAGAATGGGCGACGGTTAGTATCCTGATTGCCACCAGACAGCCATCGGTACACCTGATGGTTGTCATAATCTTTCTCAACTTTCAAAAAATTTTCTTTTTTAAATTTAATTAATTCCTGCTTATAAGTGGCCAGCTGGGATTGGATTTTGTCTAACCAGTCATTATCTTTATCAGCTTTTAGTACTGGTAGGTGATCTTGTTCAAACCCGGTAATCTTGGTCTGTACTGCGATCATCTCTTTGTTTGATTGTTCAATTACCAGCAGGGTTAAGTCCGCTGAACATTTGTTCAGTATCGAAATCCATTTACGGCAAAAGACTGAATCAAACCGACCAATAGTTGGACAATTCCGTACTCTCAGACCCCGTGGGATCTTTTTCGCACGGAAATAGTCACTGAGTGTGATAGCATGGTAATTAAAATCGATCTCCTTTTTCTTCATTCTCAATAGATCAAAGTAAATAGATTCAGGTGTGCGGGCTTCTGCCAGACCTAATAGGTGATCCTTGCGCAGGATAGAGTCACTGTCAGGCTCGGAGTAACTGAGGAATTCCTGCAATGGAATTAGCAATGGATTGAATTGCTCACTCATTTCTGAGTTACCTTCCGCCATTATGTCAGCAACCACTGCACACAACCAATGCACTTAATGTGCACAAAGGATCCACGTGAAGAGAAGGGTGATTTTGTAAAAAAGCTGCTGTCAAGCAGAGATTCCTGAGCATATAGTAATATCAACTTTTGTATATTGCTCACGTGCCTTGGTCTGGTTCAGTCCCAATGTCCATAGGCTGTTCCAATATGTAGTAAGCGTCTTGACCCGGCACTGTGTAAATTGGCAACTCTGCTGCGTCCGGTGCCCCCACATCCAATGAAGGAGAAATATAACAGGCGTCAGCGTGGCACTCCAGACAATAGTAAAAGAATTTCAGACGGACACCAACTGTAGTCAACGTTTCATTTCTTTTATCAGAAATTTCATCAGGATACATATAACAGTGAAATACATACCTTATATACCCCACATAATCAATGCCAAATAGATCCCACGCCTCCGGAATCCACGCCGCGCCGCCGGTACCTGTGACGTCATCAGTCCTGCGTCAACACACGCGGCTCAGAGGAGACACGTCACCATAGCAACTCACGTCCATACAACAACGTGGTGCCATGGAAACAGCACTCCTACGGGCTCACGCGGTGGACACTGAACAAAATGCGTCCAACAAACTACCGTAGTTACGTCGGCATGGTTACCCTGCAGCGTTGACCTTACCAGCTACAATATACAAACGAACCCACCATATAAACCCAACAATATGAAAAGCATTAAAAAAAAACACCGAATATAAATATATGTGGTACAGTGGATAGCTGCATTTGGAAAATATATATAATGACAAGGAACTGAATATTATGGCCAGAGTCATGGTGCAGTGAAAATCATGACTGGGATATAGCTGTACCAGGATATACTTTATTTAGGAAGGACGGAATGGTAAGAATCGAATGAGGATAGCAATGTATGTGAAAAAAAAGCATAAAGACTACATTAATACAAAGTATTGAAGAAAAAACAGAGGCCCTTTGGGTGACCATAGAAACAGGGGAGAAGGCGATTCTTCCAATAGGGGTGATCTACAGACAACAGGTCAGGAAGAGGAACTTGATAAGAGCCTATTGAAGGACATCAGTAAAATGGCATTAAAAGTAGAAATGTGCGGGCTCGGATTTCCCAGATCCGAGCCTGCACGAACGTCATTAATCCGAATCCGGAAACGTCATTCTCGCGAGATCTGGAACGCTATATGAAGAGCGAGCGTCCGGCGCCATTTTACACTCGTGATTTGAGCTGGTTAGAGAGAGTAGGATAGTCTATGTGCGGAGCTTTGATAGGTTAGGTTAGGTTAGGAACTGTGGTTTTTTTTTGCTGCTGGGGCGACTGCCAGTGCCTACTAGTGCCACTGTCTGCTCTCTGGTGGTGTGTGCTCTGCACTGCCAGTGGCTGGCTGCCAGCCCATCAGGAGTAGTACCTCTACATGGCCACTTCAATCATACATGTATATGTCTGACTGCAGTGTGCACTCTGTTGTAAAACTTATTTAACCACTTGTATACCAGTCTGCTTGTGCATCTGCTGTAAAATTAATAATACCCCCCTGCTTGTGTATTTTACAGCCTTATCAGACATGTGTATATGACTGCAGTGTGCAGCACTGTTGTTAAACTTATAAACCACTTGTATACCAGTCTGCTAGTGCATCTGTTGTATAATAATTAATAATACCCCCCTGCTGGTGTATTTTTTACAGCCTTACATAACTAGTACATATTGTCCGCTGGTGCATCTACTGTACTACTGAGTCTGACATAAATAAATATTAATAAAATAAGTAACAGTGTACTCAACTGGTGCATCTACTAAATTAAATAATACCTCTGCTGGTGCATATTAATTATACTGCTGTATATATAATATCACTTTGGTGGGGCCTAATTAATTTACTGCCGTATATATAATATCTCTTTGGTGGTGCCTAATTAATTTACTGCCGTATATATAATAACTCTCTGGTGGGGCATAATTAATTTACTGCTGTATATATAATATCTTTCTGGTTGTGCCTAATTAATTTACTACCGTACATCTTTCTGGTAGTACCTAATTAATTGACTACCGTATATCTTTCTGGTGGGGCCTAATTAATTGACTACCGTACATCTTTCTAGTGGGGCCTAATTAATTGACTACCGTATATCTTTCTGGTGATGCCTAATTAATTGACTACCGTATATCTTTCTGGTGGGGCCTAATTAATTGACTACCGTATATCTTTCTGGTGGTGCATAATTAATTGACTTCTGTATATTTTTCTGGTGGTGCCTAATTAATTGACTACCGTATATATTTCTGGTGGGGGCTAATTAATTGACTATCGACTACTACTACTATTTAGACCCAAAATATGGAGAATCAATTAGGGAAAGATGAAGGGCTGCTTCCTCTTACAGATGGAGCCAGCCTTAACTTTGCAGGGCTGGTGTTTCTATCACCAGCCCCGCCAGCGGCTGGCTCCCGCCAGGGGCGCGTGCACAAGATGCTCGCACGCCCCGTGGCAATGGAACTTGTCCCAGGTCCCCGCCGCATCCCCTGCCGCCTACCCCAGTACCCCTCGCTGCCCCACCATCCCCCCTAACCCTGCCCATCTCCCTGAAGCGGAGACGGGCAGGGACCCGCATCGCCACCGTTGAGAGACTGGGACGCGTTTGCGTGTGAGACGCACATGCAATCCAGTCTCTCTCATCGGCGCTCGCCAGTGCAAGGAGTCTGGCGAGCACCAGCCAAAGATGAAAAATGCTCCATCTGTACTTCTGAATCTGCTGCAAATGCAAGTAGTAATGATGACATAGACGATGATATACCATCAACGTCGTCTGCCAAGGCCGATGTCCAGTGTCAAAGTATGGGGCACGTAAAATCCAAAAAGCCAAAGTTAATTAGAAGGTGGACCCAAAAACATAAATTGAAATCATTGGAGGAGAAACGTAAAATTGGCAATGTGCCATTTACGACACGGAGTGGCAAGGAACTGTTAAGGCCCTGGCCTGCATTCATGACTAGTGGTTCAACTACACATGATCATGCAAGCCCTCCTACTCCCCCCTTTAGGAATTTTAAGAGATTTCAGCTGCAATCAAAAACACAGCAAACAGCTCTGCCTATTAAAGAAGACATGTTATCACAAACCCCCAAGGAGAGTCCAAGGGTGTTGGTGGTTGCGATGCCTGAACTTCCCATTGCTGTACGGGAAGAGGTGGCTCATTCCCCCATTTTCAGCACTCCCTCTGCATATGCTGGAAGGATCACCCACAGTGCAGTTCCGGATTTCGATAATGAAGGTGTCAATGTTGTAGACCAAGAGGAGGATATTGATGTAGCTGATGCTGAGGAGGAAGCTGACGAGGAGGATGCTGAGGTGGTTTGCTTAAATGAGGCACCAGGGGGGAAACATTTGTTATCGGGATAAAAAAGCCCTTCGTCATGCCTGGGCAGAGGACCAATAAATCCACCCCTACGGTCTGGAATTTTTTTTATCCGAATACGAACAACAAATGTATTGCTATATGTAGCTTATGCTCCAAGAAGCAGAGGTAATGATCTTGCCCACCTAGGAACATCCTCCCTTATACGTCACCTGAAGACCCTTCATAAATCAGTGTTTAGTTCAGGAACTATGGCTAGCAGTCCAGGGACACCTAAATCCCTTGTCAGAGCCAATCGCTCTGGTCCTCCTGTTGGAGCCAATCGCCTGAAAAGCACACCACCAACTCCCTCCTGGTCAAATTCCTCCTTGATCTGGATCAGAGGGGAGTCCTGCCGGCCATGTCACCAGCATGACTGACTCCTCTTCTATCCGAGATTCCTCAGTAGGATCCTGCAGCACTACGCCTACTAATGCCGCTGTTGCTGCTGCTGCTGGGAGTCAGTCATCATCCCAGAGGTGAAGTCGTAAGGCCGCTACGTCTTTCACTAAGCAATTGACCGTCCAACAGTCGTTTGCCATTAGGACAAAACACAACAGCAGTCATCCTATGGAAATCGGATAACTGATGCCTTGACAGCTATGTTGGTGTACGCTATCAGTGGAGTGGGATTTAGATGGTTGATGGAGGTACTGTGTCCCCGGTACCAAATCCCGTCTAGATTCCACTTGACTAGGCAGGCGATACCCGCGTTGCACAGGGACGTCCGAAAAAGTGTCCTCAATGCCCTGAAAAATGCGGCTGTACAAGTGATCAGGGCAAACTAAGGACTATATGAATGTGACAGCCCACTGGGTAGATGCATCACCTTCCACAGCAGCAGCGGCGTCTCCTGCACGCCAGCTCCTTCCAAGGCAGTCTACGCTGTGTATTACCAGTTTCAGGAAGAGGCACAATGCCGACAACCTCTTAGAGAAACTGAGGGAAATCATCTCCCAGTGGTTTACCCCCTTAGACTCTCCTGGGGATTTGTCGTGTCAGACAATGCCAGTAACATTGTGCGGGCATTACACATGCTCAATATCCAACATGTGCCATGTTTTGCCTACACAATAAATTTGGTGGTGCAGCATTTCATCAGAAGTGACAGGAGATGCATTCGGTGGCCCACAAAATTTGCGGAAACTATTCGGCATTCTGCCACTGCCTGCCGAAGGTTGGAGCGGCAGCAAAAACTCCTCAACTTGCCCTGCCATCAGCTTAAACAAGAGGTGGTGACATGCTGGATCTCCACCCTCTATATGCTGCAGAGGATGGAGGAGCAGCAAAAGGCCATTCAAGTCTACACGGCCACCAACGACATAGGCAGAGGAGCAGGGCTGCACCTGACTCAAGTGCAGTGGAGGCTGATTTCTGTGTTGTGCAAGGTTCTCCAGCCATTTGAACCAGCTACACGTGAAGTCAGTTACAACAATGCATTAGTCAGGTGATTCCCCTGATCAGGCTGTTGCAGAAGCAGCTGGAGAAAGTGAAGGAGGAGCTAAAAGTGTTGCAATTCAGCAAAGCATGTCGTTTTTGTGGATGAAGCCCTCCATACGCTTTGCCATGATACGAGGGTGGTCAGTCTGTTAAAGTCAGAGGAATACATTCTGGCCACCGTGCTCAATCCTCGGTTTAAAGTGTATGTTGTGTCTCTGTTTCCGGCGGACACAAGTCTACAAAGGTGCAAAGACCTGCTGGTCAGGAGATTGTCATCTGAAGGGGACCATGACACGGCCCCAGCTCCTCCTTCATTTTCTCCCACACCTGTGTCTGTAAGGAAATAGCTGCAATTTCCCACACAACCCGCTGGCGGGGATGCAGGGCAGGCAGGAGGGAATTTGAACATCTGGTCCGGACTAAAGGACCTGGCAACGATTGCCGACATGTCTACTGTCATTGCATTGGATGCTGTCACCATTGAAAAAATGGTGGAGGATTACTTTGGTGACAGCATCCAAGTAGACATGTCAGACAGTCCTTACCTGTACTGGCAGGAAAAAAATGCAGTTTGAAAGCCCAAGTACAAACTGGCTCTATTCTACCTGAGTTGTCCCCCCTCCAGTGTGTACTCCGAAAGAGTTTTTAGTGCAGTGGGGAACCTGATCAGTGAGTGGCGAAGGAGGTTGCTTCTGCAAAATGTGGAGAAGATGATGTTTATAAAAATTAATGATCAATTATTCAATGAAGATCAGGAATTGCCTTCAGAGATTATAATGGGACCTGTGATTGTGGAGTCCAGCGGGGATGAATTGATAATCTGTGAGGATAAGGAAGTACACACTGAAGGGGGCGAGAAATCAGAGGAGGAGGATGACGAGTGACGATGACATCTTGTTTCTGTAGAGCCAGTTTATACAGGGAGATATGAATTTTTTTTTTTTTGTGTGGGGGCCCAAACAAACCAATAATTTCAGCTACAGTTTGTAGGCCCTGTCGCTGAAATGTTTGGTTTGTTAAAGTGTGCATGTCCTATTTCCGCAACATAAGGGTGGGTGGAAGGGCCCAAGGACATTTCCATTTTGCCTCACCATTAATCCTACTGCTGAGAGTCATTGATATGTGAGATAAGTGGACTCATCTTTAATCACATACAACTGTTTGCGCTCAAGTGGTAATAATCACAGAGCTCACCAATCCCACTGCTGAGAGTCATTGATTGCTGCACGAATCTCCCACTGCTCCTCGGCTGGTCATCTTCTGGTTATGTCTGGTCAGTAGGCTCCATTCCATTCTACTGCCATACATATGATACCTCTCTGCTGGTGCATCTACTGCCTTAGATAGTGTGTTACAGGTATCTCAGGGAAGCCATTCTGCAGTGTCATTAATGTAGGCACTGTACCTGAAGCACAGATAACATGTACATGACTGTCACCTTCACAGACACTGTAATGCAGATGGGCATATTCCCTAAATTATTCCGGGAGTCCGCTGCTGCCGCCCTCACCTTGCATCACACAACCAGATGCCGTCGGAAGATGGCCTAAGTGACAGGAGCGTTTCTGCCACTGCCTGCAGAAGGCTGACGAATTGCCCACTGCTCCTCGGCTGGTGGTAAACACGATCAAACCAGATAGTGGTCTTATTTGATATTAAACTGATAAAAACAGATACACAGCACAGCACACTCGCAGACCACCTCAGTGCTGCACCAACTGCTCACTGCTCCTCGGCTGATCGCCGCCTGTGGTCAGAAGGTTGCACCCCTTTGAAGCTATTGCATTGCTGCACCAATTACCCACTGCTCCTCGGCTGGTCGTTGCCTGTGGTCAGAAGGTTCCACTCCTTTGCAGCTATTGCATTGCTGCACCAATCGCTCACTGCTCCTCGGCTGGTCATCGCCTGTGGTCAGAAAATTCCACTCCTTTGCAGCTTTTGCATTGCTGCATGAGATGCCCACTTCTCCTCGGCTGGTCGTCACCTGGGTATGTCTGGTCAGTAGGTTCCATTCCATTCTACTGCCGTACATATAATACCTCTCTGCTGGTGCATCTACTGCCTTAGATAGGGTGTTACAGGTGTCTCCGGGAAGCCATTCTGCAGTGCTGTTAATGTAGGCACTGTACCTTAAGCACAGATAACACGTACAGTACATGACTTTGACATTCACAGACACTGTAATGCAGATGAGAATATTTCCCATATTATTCCTGGAGTCCGCCGCTGGGGCACTCAAAGCTGATAATTCTGGCTTATTCAGCAATCAATTGATTCATTATAGTGATTTTAAAATTTTACTTTTATTAATCCAGTTTAAAAAAGCTGCAAAATATTTATCCTACACTCCTTCCAAGTTCCTCCCATTTTTACAAGAACAGCCTTCCTAAATTCTAGCACCTTTGTTTTTGTGTGTAAATTGGTCTCTGTCTTTAGTCTGGACCATACTGCTTGATGGTCACTGGATCCCAGGTTTTCACCTACATTTACGTCACATATTCTGTCAACAAAGGAGAAGAAAAGAATTCCTACAAGGGGCACTCAAAGCTGATAATTCTGGGTTATTCAGCAATCAATTGATTAATTATAGTGTCCCAAGAAAATGTTAAAATTTAACTTTTAGTAATCCAGTTTAAAAAAACTGCGGAATATTTTGATTAAACTGGATTAATCACAGCTTAGGAGGGAAGTAGGATACAATGTAGTAAGTGTGGCACTCGTTAATCAATAAATGAAGAGTCAACAGAACTGTGTCTTAAGTCAACGTTTTAGTGCTCTTTATTCAGCACTATCGTCAGGATAAACATCACGTACAATAAACACATCTTATATAGCACCACGGTGAATGGATTCAGGTAATGACCAAACACGCCCCCATGTCCGGTGGCAGTGGATGACATCAATGGCGCACTACTAGTGCCTAATGACCACACTCAAAATACAAAATAAAAGAAAATTAAAAACTGAAAGAGGAAAAAAATATAAGCAATGTAGAAATACTGTATGCAGAACACAGAATTTGCAGCACAAAATAATTTTTTGACAGTCACAACTGATGGATGAGTAACATTGTTAATATGAAATATTAATCACGTGAAATATGAGATCACGTAAATTGGAACCGCGTGTATAATAAGGCATGATGTTGCTTTTTGAGAAGGGTAACTTCACTGTAGGCCAATGTTTCTTGACTACTCGCAACACACTACTTACAAGGAAATGCAAGGATAACCCCAAAGGACTATCGTTGAGGTTGTGTAACTCTATCAATCGTTCAAAGTTCTCACTGCTGTCTGACCAGGTGATGAATAAATCATCTATGTATCTGGCATACAATGTGTGCCTTGAATGCAATATTGTCAAAGAAAATGGTTTTCTCTATGTAACATATGTATATATTAGACAGAGGTGGTGCAACTGCCGTGCCCATGGAGCAACATTTGCATTGTGGGTAAAATACACCATTAAACATAAAAAAGTTTTTGGAGAGAATGAAATCAAGCAGTAGTATGCAAAAATCAATAAAGACCGTATTGAACATTGCACTTTCAGTAAGAAATATTCTTACAGCATTGCAGGCATCTTTATGTGGTATAATCGTATACAGGCTTAACACGTCATCACCATAGGCGAATCTAGGGGGTGGTCCGGGGGTGCACAGGACCACCCATTAGCCCATTGTGTAGCTGAGGGATGGAGCTTTCCAACGAGCTCAGCCCCGTGTCTCTAGCCCCCTGGGAACCGGAGATACTGCCAGGCAAAGCTGGAACATTTTCCCTATAGGATAACATGGGACCCGCTAATTCCGACCCCCACCCAGTTCAACGGCTGCCAGTTCCCCCTTCGGCATCCCAGAAGCTCAAGGTTGATCTCAGTCGAACCCAAATCGCTGGGCCTTCAATCTGATACCAGGCTGGATCCATATGGGTTAATTGGTTCCAGGGATATTGAGGTTAAACCGTTTTTTTTTTTTTTTTCATTTCTTAAATGTAATTTCATGACTGTTTATGTTCTTTGAGGGTAGATTTCTCTGGAACCAAACAGCCCAGTTTCACGGGACCAAAATTATTCTAAGCCAACTCAAAAGTTCTTCAATATGATACTGGTCTCATGTAAATGGGTCAGTTGGTTCCGAAGATATAGCTGGTTGGTTAAAGGGGGGTAGGGAGAGGGGAGTGGTTGTCTCTCCCCCTCACACCAGAAAATGCAGGGACTAGGCTGGTGTATAAGGGGTCAGCCTGGGAATGTCCCTACATGATCCTGGGACCATATTCCCGGGTAAATCCCTACATTTTCTGTTGTGAAAGGGGTATTATTTCAAACAGCCGTGACCTGCAGTGCTCTGAATACAGCCTGGCAGCCTCCTGCTCTCTGCCCAGCTGTCAATGACTGTCTCCCCTGCAGCTTCCGCTCCAATTCTTCTCCCCGCTTTCACCTCAGCCCGCCCCCCCCCCCTTTAATCATGTGGTGCCGGCGCCCGGCGTGCTCCCCCGACGTCACGCACAACAACAGTGCGCACAATATTTCAAATGTCCACTCGGGTAGAGGGGACACCAGGAGGGGAGTGGGAGCGTGCTCTGCGCTGCGCTCTGCTCCTCTCCCCATAGAAGCAGCTGCACCGCTCTCCATCTTTCTCTGCAGCAG
Organism: Crinia signifera; assembly: GCF_055691185.1. Lineage (NCBI taxonomy): Eukaryota > Metazoa > Chordata > Amphibia > Anura > Myobatrachidae > Crinia > Crinia signifera. Next base: position 142,707,676 of record NC_139218.1, on the reverse strand, counting down.
CAGCGAAGGCTCATATAAAAATTTACAGTAAGTGGCACTTTTGGGGGCATTACTTAAGGGACGCTACAAGTGGCGGTATGTGAGGGCATTACGCATAATGTGTGGCTTAATATGTAAGGGGCATTATGTGTGCAGCATCATGTGTAATGGGTACTATGGTGCGCGTCATCATGTGTAATGGGTACTATGGTGTGCGTCATCATGTGTAATGGGTACTATGGTGTGCGGCATCATGTGTAATGGGTACTATGGTGTGCGGCATCATGTGTAATGGGTACTATGGTGTGCGTCATCATGTGTAATGGGTACTATGGTGTGCGTCATCATGTGTAATGGGTACTATGGTGTGCCTCATCATGTGTAATGGGTACTATGGTGCCATCAAGCAAGAACCCCCTAGCAATGAGCACGTAGGTAAGCAGCACTTATGTGGAAAATATGTAATGGGCATTACGGTTTGTTATATAGTATGTAATGGGCATCATGATGTGTGGCACAATGTGTAATGGGCATTATGGCGTGTGGCTTTATGTGTAATGGGTATTACGGAGTTTGCTAAAATGTGTAATGGGCATTACTGTGTATGGTCTAAAATGTAATACCACACCCCTTTTTGTGATGCCACGCCTCCTTCCCATGAGGCCACACCCTCTTTTTTGACGCGCGGCTACGCCGCGCAAAGGTCCCCCTACTGTTATGTCTAGATCTGGGACCATCCATTACCATAATTCTAGATTCGCCTATGGTCATCACAAATCATCAAGGTACAGTATTGTCCGGTACATGCTCCACTGCAGCAAGTTTGTTTAGGAAAGAGGTAGTGTCCAGTAAGAAGTTTTCATGTTGCTGTACAAGTGGTTGCAGAATAGAGTCCAGGTATATAGAAATGGGTTGTAGCAGGGAACCCCGTGAAGATGTGGTCGGATGGCCAGGCGTCAGGAACTTTTTCAGTTCTTGTTTGAAGGCAAGCATGGGATCTTTGCTTAGTTGATAATACGTTGTTTCATCACTCAATTGGTGTATATTCTCAGTAGCGCCTCCTTTATCCGCAAGACGAATGATCAAGTTACTGTTGTCGGATAACGTTTTAATCGCAGTACTTTCAGCTGGTGATAACTTGGATAGGATTGTACTGTCTGTGGAGTCTTCACATATGCTGACATATGTGACAATCTACTAATCTAGAAAAAGTTTTTAGGCTTGCGTTAAACGAAGTGGGATCAAAACTAGTGGTTGGTTGCAATTTGCTAATTTTTTCAGGGATGGCCAATTGTTTATCAATTGTGGGAGTGTTGATGGGTTGATTCTCTTTTTTGGAGAAGAATTCTTTTAATCACAATTTTCTGTGTAGTTGGTGGTTTTGTACATGCCAGGTGAAATCGTTGAAACGGCAGCTAGGTACAAACGATAATCATT